>NC_054408.1:22387628-22992682 GCF_017976425.1 Toxotes jaculatrix
CTGCAAAATTGCAAGGGCTTCACATTACCCTGTAAAGTGTATTGAGATAATATAGGTTAGGATTTGGAGGTATATAAATAGAACTGAATTGAATAGTAGCTTTTTTGCTTAAAACCAGTGCCTGCTGCATTAAACGACACCAGTGAGAGCAGTGAGACTTAGGTGAGGCAGTAAAGTTGAAAGCAGGAAAAGCAAAACAATGAGCTCAAAGATGCTAAAATGTCCCATAGAACTGATGGAAACTCCAGAGTCATGTGATTATTCACTGTGGGATCAATATAAGTGGCCCCTTTCACATTACACATAATCATTTGATCCATGGTTAATCTAAAAAACCTAGTAGTACTGCTTTAACATTTGATTTCAAGTATTATCTGATGCAAATTAAATGGGCAAATTTTCAAAAATCGTGTCTAAAACTCAAGTAGGCAATAAATGTTTGGATAAAATAAATAAATGTAAGACATACTGTAAACACAGTGCTATATACAGTATGTTCACAACCATCAGAGCTCTGTTTTCAACTTAGTTTTATGTTTTTACTGCTCAAAGCTGTTGTGTGCAAATTTACACTGTCCTTAGACATATAATATTTTCACATAAGGCTTCAAAACACCCATAATACTACTGCCAACATTTCCTAAAATAGCTCCCATGCATCAGTGTGGTCTTGGCTTGTGATTTTGTAATTGTTTTCCCTCAGATTGCGTATGCTTGATAGACACTGACCAGTACGCAGTGACATTTTGCACTGTCACTTCCAGAGCAGCTTTCTCCCTCGTTTGATGCGTGTGGCACAGCCATTAGCAGTAGCTGCTGACTGTGAGCACACCACTGGCATTCCTGCCCCAAGTCACCGCCACTGACCTGAAACAAACCCGGCCAAAAGGAAAACAGCGGGTGAGGTGGTTTTTGGGCGGTGGACTCAAATATTTGTTGAGTTTAAAGTCCAGAAAAAGGCAAACTGAATAATTTGATGTGAATATGTGCAGTCTGGAAGGATAGATGGGAAATGCAAATGTCGCTGTGTGTTGCTCAAAGGTTCAAGCAAGCCATCAAACCTGTCAGAGTTGGGGGTTCAAATCCCATTGGGACCACCCACGCTGAAAGTGCCTGCACTTGCAGCGCTGTGACTGAGGCACTTTGGGTCTGAATGTGTGCACCGAATGGAAAATGCTATGAAACTTTAAATTTATGACAGACCACATGTGGAAGACCAATTGCAGAAACTACAGTGCCATGGAGTTAGTTCCTGGAGTTTGAGCAAGCTTATTTGATGAGGCACGATAAGTCTGGGAAAAAAAAAAGAATAATCAGCTTCATGTTAATGGTTGCTCCCCTAAGTTTGTCCTGTTAGGGTTACTAGCTTGACCCTTTCCTTTGTATAACACAGGATGAACACAACACTGGGTGTGTGAGAGCTGGCATTGCTTTCCACTCCTGGAGACAGATGTTGGTGGGTTAAGGAATGAAGTTTAATGCTGAAGTTGCAACACTTCTATTAAACTGTTAATGCCAACGTTTACTATGTGGGAATGGCGAATCTTCAAAGAGCTCCTTTTAAGCTCTGTTTGTTAGTCAGCAGGTGTTCCTATCATTTCTATATACAGAATATTAATATTTCTTCTCTTGGAAATTCCCATTGTGCACTGACTGTGACATGTACCTTAGTCACACGCTGCTGCATCACTGACTTCTGAACCCAGTTGTTTTTTTTGACTTTCACCAAACTGACTGAAACTGAACTGAATTAAACATTTGGTGCCACCTTCTTTCACCACCAACAGTCACAGAAATTGCAGTGTAAAGGTCAGAGCCACAACACTCCCTCCATTAATAAAATGCACAAACCTCCCTATGGGTCCTGTATAAATAAATATTTTACAAAATGTGATATGTAACATCATACAATTATCTCTTTGCATTTTTCTGTTGTGCTTCACAGCAGCTGAGCCTCAGCATCACTAAGAGCAACTATAACAATGCAACACGGATCACACCTCATCATGCTTGCTCCTCATGTAGTCACACAAATCCACCTAATTGCTATCAAAATTCATGTTATTTTCAGCAATATTTAATTCATTGCCTCGACTTCTTTTCCCATTCGGTCATCACTCACCCCATGCTGCTTTCCTACCGATGCTGCTCATTTGAAACGAGGCTAACCACACAGGTCCTCGGCTTCTTCGGTTCAGAGTTAGTCATCGTTTTTGTGCTTGTGATTGGGCACTGAAGGGAAAGTGGGTCTCCTGGTCTCATGTGGACCATGAGGGAAATAATGCACAGCTGAGTACTCTCAGAGAAGGGAAAACAAGCTCCCACCCTGTCTGACTCTACCCTAACAAGGCCTCATACTCTCCATGCCTTCCCAGTCTCATGACTGCAGTCTGGCAGGAGAGATGTCTGCAGTCTGATTGTCTCCCTGTGTTAAACCACATTTCAGAATTGCTGCTGAATGAACACTGAATTTTTTGCCTCCTCTCATCTAGTAGGAAACAGTATTTGGCAAAATGTTGCATTGCGGTGCAAATTTATTGATTTTTGACCACAAACTATTGTGAGGGGTTGGGTGGATATATAGGATCTGCATTTGCTTTTTAATAAAAATCAGCTGATGTCTGCCCAGAAAGTGAAGATGTGGATCTGGTTTCACTCAGCCGCTTCAGTAGAAGCTGTTTGTAATGAAACCTGCTACTAATTCATTTCATTATTCTTGATTTTAGGGAGGTTTTAGTGATGACTAAAACAAGGTTTGAGATTTTATTTATTTCATTTAACCAGGATGACCAGGATGAGTAAACTAGCTGAAATCTGTAAAGATCAGTAATAAAGTAAAGCAGCTAAGCCAAACTCCCCACTACTAGAAAATTGGCCTTTATGTGTAAAATTGATTGAGAAATTCAGTTAACACATTTTGATTTACGACAAGCACATATTGCATAAATTTAAAATATAACTTACAGCATATTTACCCCACAATTCTTGCCTGTTTAGTAGAATCATATACAAATATACGAGTCATTTTGAGATGTGTTGCTTGGATGTCTGATACAATGGCAGTATTCTATCAGCAGTGGCAGTATTCACAAATGAAGATTATCTTCTATAGATTATCTTATTTTATAATCCTTTAAAAATGATTTGACAGAGTAACATTTTCCATAAATGCTGATTATCTTCACAAACTGTTATTTGGATGTAACGCTGCATGCATTGCTGTCATGTCTGCCACAGAGGGGTGAAAAAGTCAGAAATCTAAATTTTACGTACAGTGTAATGCCTTTAAATTATTTATTGAATTTAAGTTGTCAGAGCAACTATACTGACTGCTTGAATTTGGATTTTAGTGAGCAAACTTCGGTAAATACTAGATTCAATACAAAAATAAAAGCTTGCGCATGTGGATTTTTGAAAAAGGAGGACTTTTGAAATCAAATACCTCACCTTTCATGCAAAAATACAGTATATTGTACAATACGACACACTTTACGCATCACACACGTGCACCCAAGCATGTGTTTACAGTGTATAACACTGCTTCAGTGACCGTGCATAGATATTTGTCTTAAATGGAAGTGACCCATTCCTTTTTACCTGAGGGGTTTCTGCTGCTCTGTGACATTTCGCCACAGGCCTCACTTTTCAAACTAAGGCCGATAGCTCATCATGCACAACAACGTATGAATGAATGGCCTAGTTTCTCTTTTAAATAGTGACATGACCCTTTTCCTCACCTCAGTGAAAACTGAACCACAACAAAGCACAAGCATCTGGAGGGGGGGGGAAGTATCTCGATGCTTTTGTGCTCTCATGGGTTTTCATCCATGATTTAGGTGTACTTGAATAATAAATCGAAACAGAAAAGCACCATCATTCAGTCAGTCAAAAGATCACTTGGTTACTACTTGGTTTGCAGTGTTTGTGTTGAAGCTCTCTGCTCTTACTGGATCCCAGAGCAGCTGCTTAAAATGTAAACCAAATGAGTTCTGATGACAGTCCCTGTATAATCCATCTGTATATGATTTCAGATTCAGATTCAGAGAACTTTATTGTCATTCCTTCTACATTCAGGTACGTATTAGGACCGAGATTTCGTTGCACCCTCCATATTGAAACAAAATCCCTCATCTGAAAGTTTAAAACACTCTTAGTATGTGTCAAATAATCAGGTATAACTGTAGCAATAAAACCTTTAGATGTATACATGAATATGCTCCTGTTTTCTGTTCTTTATCTTTTTTTTCTCATGCTTTCACGTGTGATCACTGTTCTCCTCTGCCTCCATCCTTATATCTGTCTTCTGCAACTTTTTATTCCTATTCAGAGTCAATGTAACTATAGAAACTTTGTACTTTGTGTAATATTGCAGAAATGGGAAGTTGCTTAATTCATAATAGATGCTTAAATGAAACCTGTTAAAAACTAAATGATCTTTTTTTTTTCCTCATTATGATTCAACAAACATTTTGGGAGAGACTTAAATAAAAGAACAATTTTTACAGTTATAAAAACTAATGTGATGTAAAATTAAAAAAGAAAAAAGACAAAAATGATAAATAGCATCTCAAGTGATGCACTAGCAAATTACTCTAAGACCATTGACATGCATTTAAAAAGCAGTAATTACCCAATGTAGAATCACATTGAAACTACCCAGATCTTTTCATGTGTGAACTACCTAAAAACTTGGAGGTCAACTTCAAGTTTTTAGTGATGAAGTTGTTCTATAAATAAATTATGAAACAGAAAGGATCCTCCAGAAGTTCTGCAGCACCAATTAAAGGTCCTTAGAGGCCAATGTTTAAAGGCATATCACCAGCAAATTAGTATTTCGGCAGAACACTGAAATTCAGGCTTTGCTTTAAAAGGCTGCTTTATGAGATACTCTCTGCATGTAACAAGATTAAATGGACCTAAAAAAATTGAATATGAAAATAAGATGAAAAAAAACAACATGCAATTTTCCAATTTTAGGGAAATGTAGTCACATTTTTTTATAATTATAAGGTGTGCTCTACAGCTGACTGACACATTACCCTATCCTAACTAGCAAGAAGAAAAAAAAAAGTTAATATCTAATTTCCCTAAATACTGGGCAGCAGTTCAAATATCTTCTCCAGGGCAGGGGTGAATTCACTTACAGTCACATATCACTGGAGCCTAATCTCACACCTCGCTGAGCATATGCAGATGGGATCAAACTTGGATCATGAGGAGCAGCCTAACAGTTGACTGGACATAATGCTTTGCTTTTTATTTTCCTTCATCACACGTTGGGAGGGGAGATCAATAAGTTGGGACACAGCCGTAGTTTCTCACTGCAGAAGGTTGACACTTCAGGTTTTCGTGTCCAGTAAAAAGGAGTATTCTTTCCTTTCAAAGCCAACCTCTACATATAGTTGGCTCTCAAGTTAATGAAGCTGTTGGATGTCACCACAGAAGCCCAGCAGTTCATCACATATGGTGTTTGGCCTTTGATGGATGTATGCTATGCATTATGTTCTTCTAGCATATACTATCCAGTTACAGTGATGGGGAGAAACTTTCCATAACTGTCACAGAGGTCTACTGGAGAAATGGCTACGCACCAAAAACAGCAAAGTGTAAACCACCAAGAAAAGATTATCTGACTATAGATTAAGCAGAAATGAGGAAATGTAAATTGATAAATTAGTTTCCAAATTAGGTGACACAGAAACTTTTCTTGTCTTTAGTCGAAACACTCAAAGATGTATACTTTTCTTAACTGGCTAATAACCCTGTTGCACTAGGTGCACTTTCTTTATATAAACATCCGATTGTGTGTAACGTGAGAGAGGTCACTCGTAGTGACAAACTCACAGACTGTCACCAGACATTTCATCCCCTCGCCTTTACAGAGCAGCGGCTTTTACCATTAAAATGTTAAACCCACAAGGATGCGCTAGCTATGCAGCAAACAGCAGGCAGAAACTAGCGACTTAATATGAGCCAACGTATTTGCATCTAACCAGTTTAGCACTGAGCTTTTATAATATTTGAAGGGTCATATATCAATGCAGCTTTTTTAATTCAATTGATTCTTCAGCCTTGTCAAAACCTGGTGCTGACCTTACCCATTTTCCTCAGACCCAGCTGAATTTTTCAGATTCTGGGAATCACCTTCTGGGCCATGAAAGGCTTCACGCAGTTTCTTTCACATATGCATCATACTCCCCAAGATTTGTAAATGGACTTTGATGTTTAAGATAGGTGGAGTTCCCCTGTAAATTCTCAAATATAAAAATGTGCTTCTTCAGCCTGGTGTGGTTAAGGTGCTACCTGGAGAAGTGCTGCTGCAGTGTCACCATCTGCCGCCCACCCTGCTGAGACTTCACCCTCTCCCTTCTCTCCGCGCCCAGATGTTGTTTGTTCTCCAGCTGGGGATTATTATTATGGATCAGTCTCTGTGGCGTAGCTGTAGGGGAGAGGAGTAAACACAGTTGGTTTGTTGTTAATCTTGCATATCATAATCCCACTGAAGATTTCAAACATACAGTACATCTGTTCAAACCCCCCCCCCCACCTATAAAAGCACACTTTGTCAGTAAGTTTTACTTGTTTGGAAAAGAGCAGGACCAGTGTGCGGCCTCTCCTCACCTCTCCTCTCTCCACCTCACACACTGTAGTTCTGAATTAGCGTCGACGTCCGTGTTTTCCCCTGACAGGTTGTGAGTTGACATTTAAACAGGGCCTTGGGGTAAACTGTCATTTTGGAACCAAATACCTGTATATCTAAAAAGAGTCAAGGATGCCCTCATACAGTGGGTGTTTACCTGTCTGGATACTGCTGAACCGAAAAAAGCTGCCTTACAGATTCAAAAGAGATTTAACATGTCTGTGACCAGTTCATGTTGTTTTGCTGACAGTAAACATGAGATACAAACACAATAGATTATATGTGATTGCTGAAACTCTGTACAGTGCACTGATAAACCTGACAATAATACGGTAACATCTCTCTATAAATGACTCTGTGCTTGTTCAGTCCTTGCTTTGCAATGGGAATGGGAATTTTCATGGAAGAAAAGCTAATTTCCTCTTTAGTGTCAGTCTACGGAGAGATATAAAGTGGCCAGCGGAAGTGTCAATCAGACTGAGAATGGACCCCTTTTTTTTTTTTTCTTTTTTTCATGGCCTGCTATGGTACAAGCCTCTAGCCACTGGTTTGGCTCCCGGTGACTCACTTTAGCCATCACACTCAATTATTTCTACTCCACCATGCAGTGCTGCAGTGCAGGAACAAACGCTGCTGAATTACAGGAAGGCCTGTTACTAATTCCAGATATTGTAATTGCGGTGACGTGATTGTGCTTTAGTCTTACAGTCATTCTTACATTTCCTGCTATGACGTGCAAAAATATCTGCTATGAAAAGGGTCTTTTGTCCCAGGAAGCGATGACAGTGAGCCAACATGAGCCGTACCAGAACCCTGAGCATGAAGCAGCTAAATGGAATTTGGCCATTACTAATTTGATTATTATTATTATTATTTAGATTTGTCAGCTTCCAGTACTTGGAACAAATAAAACTTAATGCAACTAAGTTTAACGTTCTTAAATACACCTGTGCTTTTCCTACTGTGGTTGCTGAAAAAAAAGTTGTCTAACTGCTGCTGTTAACAGAATCACAGTTACTGCTGTACTCTGCAGTTTGCAGACAACAGACTACTAAAGCCAGAACTCTTTCCAGAAAGAAAGGGAGGGGGACATTCAACAGGAATTTGGCTTTAAAAATGAAATGAAACCCCAAGGGCTCTATCTCTATTTTAACAATCAAAGCACATGGTCTAAAGCACATGGAGCCAGTACATTTACGGAGACTCAAAATCCACTTTTGCTAGTTTAACAGCGGGAAAAAGGTCGCAGTGCCAGGTGCGTGGTTCAGAAGGGTTGTACGCAGTCAATTAATCACGGGTGCTTTTTTGTGCATGCAACAAACCAATTAGAGTGCCATCCCCCATTCTCTTTTAAAGCCAGACTCGTTGAACAATCCTTGGAAGATTTTTTTGCATGTTTGTTTGCTGCTGTGCGTCACACAGAGTGTATGCAGGTTGTGCACCCGCTCATGTAGGCACATGTCAGGAAAATACTGCACAGCTGACTTCAGACCATGTTTTTGTTTGTCAGTTATTTTCCGTTGTCTCAAGATATCAATGCTCCAAAAATGCACCTGATCACACCTCATTTTAAGACCAATACACACATGGGTGCTCATATTGGCGCAAGTAGCAGAGTCCCCACATCTCTTCAAGTGAAATATTTAAAGTGCCGTGAAAACAAGCGCATAATACAGAAGTCAAAACAAAACACTACAGGACTTGGTAGTGGATATTTCTTGCAACTAAACTTGGTTGAAATGTCTTTCTCACTGTTTCTGGGTTAAAACAGATCAAGTGTGAATCACACAGAGACTCACACCTGCTCACACTCCCAGTACACATCAACAACAACAACTCACATGTTAATGAAGTATTCTGACGTGTGCTAGTCAGTTTTCAGTCAAGAAACACAGGAGCCAAGACACCCACACAAGACAACATTTCCATGTGCTTCGTATTTGAAAGCAAAGACTTTAGGGACATTATGAAAGGTCATTCAATTAACAGCCATTTCTTTTAGTAATCAGTTCAGATCTGGGAACTGGTTCAAAGATATAAATAAATAAATAAATGTCAGTCTTGGCAAAGTAACTGCTGTTGCAAAATGATAATTACGAGCAAGAGAATGGTAATTTACTGCAAGTGCCAAATCACCCTGAGTTAATTATTTATCCGTTTTTAAATTACATTATTTTCCTTTAGAAAGTATGGCAAACCTACTCTTCCTTATGGTTTGTCTGTCCTTCAACCTAGAAGTGGTGATACATGGTGGATAATAGCAGGCCAACTCTAAGCTGTTAAAAAGGAGTTGAGTTGCTTCGTTCATTAGATGCAAAGTCACGGACAAAAGCATTAAAGCAATCAAAGAGAAACAGCAGTCCAAAATAAGCTGATATGGTTGGACTGGTTCTTAAAAATCTAGGCCTTTAGGGTAGTTGTGTTTTTTTTTTTTTTTTACCTTAAAAAATATCTAAATTTGAGGGACCTGACAAGGATGTGGAAACTGAATCAGCACTGCCATCTGCTGGTGTTCTTCGATCACTACCGGAGTCTGGCACTTAGCTGCAGAATCACTGCACAGTTTAAACATATCAGAGAATCAAAGTTCATTTTTTGCTTTGGAAGTCAGCTGTGGTGTGTGTCAAGAGTTAACTTTCAATTTCTACTTTTACCCCTACATTGGTAAAGAAATTCATAAAGAGCTCAGAAGGACATGAAATTTGGGCTGGGTAAATTTATGTAACAGGGGTTATTTCCCCACATAAATCTGAGAAATTTATCATCTGCAATTCTATTTTTACAGCACACATATTCATATGATTGTTATTACATACAAGAATGTACAAAAACACATTTATTTGAGAATGATTTCAGACGGTTCTCCTGCTTTAAAGACTAAAAATAAACCAACAACCAATTTTGAAAAACTGCTCTTTTATATTATTAGAAGTGAATGCATCAGAGCACTGCTTAACACAACATTATCACAGTGTCCATTAGAACAGGCCTAAGCTATGATGGAGTGGGCAAAAGAGGAGAAAAGACATTGTCTGTTCATTACTAATGTTTACAGCCAGTCCACTTGTGAGATGTGCTGATTTATCACCATACATCCATGGCTGTTGTGACTTTTATTATTAGTGCACAGAGCCTTTCTATGGAGGAAAACTCAGGGAAGTAGCCATGTATCTCTGTATCTCTTTGCTCTGTTGTTCTGTTGTACATGAAGACTTCAACTCTTCTTTTTCCAGAAACACCACATTTGTTTCTTGAGTGTATTTTAAGATTTATCCTTTGAGCATATTCCTGTCCTTTTTTTGGTGGTATAGTTTGAATATAATTTTTCCAGAACAGTAACCTGAAGAGACCTTGTGTTTTAACATGCCACAGCAGGAAAAGCACAGCTGACATTAATAGTTCTGATGATGGCTGCAGTCCAGTTAAAGTGTCTCAGTTCCAGTGTCCTCCTACATTCTGGCTCCCTGGGACACTTTGAACTGAACAGAGCCATCTCTGATGCTGTTGTCAGCACTCGTGATTTTCCTACTATGACAAGTCAAAATGTCTGCTGCGAAAAAAGTTGTTCCACCAGATTATTAACCAAGTTACCTGATTTTTTTTTCACTTTATCCTGACACTAAGAGCCATCTTGGTGGCCTTCCACAGTTTCCACATGAAATAATATATAAATAATATAAAGATACTGAAACATGTTCTCTATATGTGGCTACTCTCATAGAAACACACTGTGATTTCATAACCTGTTGAAACTGCTTGAACTGATTTTTCAATATATAATTCTAGTTTACATATTATAAATGCCTTATGGCTGAATTTGCTCAGCTTCTTTCCTTACAGCCTTCGTCTGTTCTTTACATGGGTCGTACTGAGAAACATGACTGTGTTTCTCAGTACTTGGCCAGTAGA
The DNA here is from genome assembly GCF_017976425.1 of Toxotes jaculatrix. Classification (NCBI taxonomy): domain Eukaryota; kingdom Metazoa; phylum Chordata; class Actinopteri; family Toxotidae; genus Toxotes; species Toxotes jaculatrix. Next base: position 22,398,178 of record NC_054408.1, read on the forward strand.
TGGAGCTCTCCAGTCATTTTCTTCTCTAGTCTTGCATCATCTAAATTTATCACCTGCTTCCTCGTGTCCTTGTTTGTTTCTTTGGACATTTTTTTCTTCTCCATATTACTGCGTCTCTATCGAGCCACACAGGAGAGCTAGAGAGGGAGAGAAACGGGGGGGAATGTACCTGACTCAGCCTGCTGGTGCCGGCTGAGTCACACGGTACCTTTAAATGAGTTATATGATATCATGTTTACAAATAATACATAATTTTTAAAGGAAAACACCTCACTCTACATACATGTAAAAGAAAAATGATCCAAATGATCTTTTTTCACAAGTAACTGCACAGAATGTTGTAATAAATCCATGGAAATGCTCACTTTGTGCTGTATGTCATTTTGGAAAGCATCTCATTTGTGTCTCAAGAGCGGAGATCTCATTTGGAGCTAAACCTCCTTGAATATACCCACAGTGATGTTTCTATAGATCAGCCTTTTCTATGTTTCCCTGGGGATGAATGGAAATGTCAAGTGCACATTTATACTGCACGTAGAACACAACAGGATACTGTAAAAGCACATCATTATGAGCCTATTACACTGAAGCGTTTCTCTATTCTTACACTCCATCCACACAGTGACGCGCAGTTCTTTGGACAAGATCTGTCCAGTGTGCAAATGTAACAATCACAGCTCAGCTCTGTTTTCACTAAACTGCTAGGTTTCATTCATTCATGCGTCTCAAAAGGAGTCAAATGAAGACTCACAAGAGACATGTACAAATAAAGGATTTAGGCAGTGACACAAAGTGTATCCAGAAAACAGAGCTACAGTCCAATAAGAGCTAATGCAGATCACACTTTGACGCATGTACTCAGTTTATAGTAATATGCATCGGTGTATGTTTATTCCAAAGAGGAATAAAATTAAGTAAACAGCTGACTAACAAAGTGACAAGACTATTATCACAGAGAGAGCTCAGCCTACTGAAACCTAAGATAACGCAAGAAGATAGACGAAGGAAAAGGAAATAAAGAAAATGTCTTCAATACTGTGATAATACATACTGAACACACACATATTCAGAACATCAGACCTCCCTCTTTAGCTGCTAAATGCTCCACCATGCTCAACAGCTAGTCCCTAACTGTGTCTGTCTGCTGTTTCACTGCTGTTTCCCTGAAAACAGCTGCCTGCTGCGGCTGAAAACAGCCCTGTGTGAGCTGTGAGAGTGAACCGAAACAATGAGGTGGTGAGTCGGACACATAAACAATCAGCTGAAACTCACTATGAAGCTCTGTAAATCAGAGGGCGGCTGCAGGTTCATCACTACCAGAGATCCTTTTCACATTGTCAGAACATATATCGGTACTGCAAAAATATCGACTAATAATATCGACTAAACTTAAAATAAATGTTTTCTCATTTTGCAGCATCACTGACATTTAGCTGATTTCAGCTAATCATGTGCTTGTCAGTATTTAGTGTCTCTGGAAACTTGGAAATTTGGTTGAGACATGAGAGAGAAATCAATCATCTCACTCAGAGAAACAGCAAATAACCAGGTTTCACCAAAATAACAAGCTGTTTCTTTAAATGCTCCTGTGTGTTTATCTAAATGTGTTATTTGTGTTGTCAAAGTGGTGAGGATTTTGTCTTAACTGGCTCATGCTTTTCTCCTGTAAGCAGTCATGAACTGAGCTCTCAGGCACCATACAAAATCTTTGAAGAAAGATAAATTCTGAGTAACGAGAGAAATGTTTCAGTCTATTACAGGTTAACAATTACCTGCCTAAACCTGTGTTCAGCAATACCACCTGCTGAGGGAGTGAAAAACCCATCTGTCTAAATAAGTGGAATCCATTTTCATGGTGGTAGCAGATTAAGCAAGATAGTCCAGACACCCCTCTGCCCCAGCAATGCTCTCCAGTCCCTCCTGGGGGACCCCCCAGGGGCAGATTATGAGAAAATGGGCCACCTGGGCACAGACAGGTAAAAGGCCCCCTGCCCCTCCTATCCAGGAACCACAAACTCAAAGTTTGTCCTAATTTTGGTGCTTTATAATTTTTCATCTTTTGTATCTCTATTGTCCATCTCACAGTAATTTTTTTTGTCCCTTTGTGGTCATTTCGTGTCTCTGTGGTTGTTTTGCATTTCTCTTGGGTCACTTTGCTTTTCTTTATGATAATTTTTCATCTCTTTGTAGTCAAGATGCATCTTTTAGCTAAGCTCTGTGGCTTTCAAACAAGAAATATTACTGTCACTTCATACAGAGGCTCAGGGGCCTGAGAGGTCAGAGGGCCCTCCCTAGCCTGTTCCCGGTAGGCTCATTCGGTAACCCATCCATGGGGACCTTGAGGCATTCCTGGGCCAGATTCTGGGTCCACCCCGAGACCTCCTACCAAGCTGGAAGCGCCCAGGAAACCTCTGATTGAAGGCACCCAGGAGGCATCGTGATCAGACGCACCCCTTCCCGCCATCAACTGGCTCCTTTCAACACGTATTCTCAGCAAGAACTAAAGCCTGAAACCTCTTTCATATAAATACTCAAATCTATACTACATAATGCAGTTATAAGTGTAATCTGATTATGATGTAACAAAGTGATCATTGCACTCTCATTAGATGATATTACTCAGTCCACATAAGAGTCCCTATCACAGTCCTTACATATCCTAATGGATTATGGGAGCTCTAACGTTTCTCTACATCAGTTTCAACTGCAATGCAGAAGAAAAACAAAGCCAGTGTGTGTTTACTCTGGGACCTTTCAGTGAGGAAAGCTCTCCAGTGTAAATAGTGTAATTACATGTCTTCCTTTGGGGTGGGAGGGAGGATAAATTGGTATAATCAAGGCCGCAGTTCAGCCGCTAGCATTGATGTTGGAATGAATTAGGACAGGACCTTGCTGAGATTTTGCCCCCTGGGTATTTAATGAATACATACTTCTCCCTCAAATCACATCCTGCTGATATAGTGGCGAGCCATTCCTGTGACTGTGCCATACAACTCACACTGGGAAATGAGTGGTGCAGGAAATGTAGATTTAAAGGGAATTTTAGGTTCACATTCAGTCATCAAGCTGAGGCTCGTAACCCTGACAAGCCTGGACAACTCTGAGCATTAAATAGCTTTTGTTAACTATAGTTTTTATCCCTCACTTTCACAGATTCCCATCAGAGCAGACTGAGGACCATGAGATTGTTGTGAAAATATGAAACATGTTTTCTTTCTGTCTGTACTAAATTTTCACTGAACAACCAAAAGTGTCACAAGACAAAAAAAATCAAGGGATAACCAAAGTCAGTAGGATGTGGCTGAGTGATGGATGGTCGAAATCACGGTGCTTTTTAACAAATAATACCTTACACCCCTACAGTGCTTGTAACTGATGGAGAAATACTGAAATGTCCTGAAAAAAAAAAATCCTTCACCCTGTTACTCACGAATTCATCTAAATCAGGCCAGTATCTGAGAGGCTTTTAATTGATCTGGTAAACATGGAAATATTATGCACCCCTTTCTGCTTCCTTTCCATAAATAGTCCTTGGTTGAGGTATTTTTAGCACAAAGCTATTTTTTATGCATCCTTGATGTTGCAAAGGTTCTAACTCGCTGTAATGCTGTTACCATTCTGTCGTTCCCACTCTCTAATATGATTCTGCGGCAAATCTTTATGGAACAGTCAGGCTAAATCTTTGATGAGGAGCTATTTATTACAGATTTGGTTTTTAATTTTAACTTTTATTTGTTCAGGGAATGACTCAGCTAAGCACACGAGCTCGTTCTCGGCTCTTCTGTGTTGAACATTTTAATTAGACCAAAGCTCATATGTGCTAGAGGAGAGTACTTATACTGATTGATTGTGCTGTTTGTCAGAGTCTTTAAAACTGTATTTTGACTATCGCCTGACCAACAGCAAAATTGTGTGTGATAATAATAAAAAAAACCAAACAATGACAAAAACTCAAAGTTATCATTCAAGTCCACATCTCTATAGAAATCTTTATCCTCTTTTAGCTCATTGTTTTGGTGTTACAGCTTACAGATACAGTGAGTGGTTCAGTCTGAGTCAGTCACATCCAAATAGCAGCCATTTGCATCTAGAAGAAGAGCTAAAAGAAGAGGGTGGATATCGGACTTTTTGGTTTATCATCTAACCACAAATAAACTCCAAATAAATAGAATAAATAGATTTGTCTGTTTGTTCGACGTGTAAACGGGCAACTGTTTCTTAACAACAACAATGCAAATGTCAGAAATTCTTACATTAATGATTTCATAATTCAGCCATCATTCATTTGTTTGGTTGTAAACTTTGTTTACACTTATGCTTTTCCTACTGTAACGTGAAAACGGCTTCTGTGAAAGAAGACTGTTGACTGATACAGGCGTTTTGGCAACAGCAACAAATATAGCTGTTTGCAGCTGTATTTGTTGACATCTGCTGTCACATTTAGTTAGGTGTAACTGGGAAAAGCAATCAACACTCTCAGTAGTAGTATGCGACAGCATCACAACTCTTGGTAAAAATGCCATTTTGGAATTTCATCACATGCAAACAAAAACATATTATGATTATCAGCTGCATTAATAATTTTTTGCCTCTCTGAAGCAGAAAAACTTTAAAACATTAATTTACATAATAAGCAAACAGAGTAAAAAATTTGGATTTATTTGGAGTCGCGTTTGGAGCTCTCGTTTGGTCTTGGTGTTTATCTTGATAGATACACAGCTTTATTCATTAGCTAATTGCTAATTTCGTCTGCCATTTGGTGTTGAGCAGGTATCACAGAAAGTATTAACCTGAGCTTTTTTGTTGAAACGGCTGCTGAGGGGTTAAGACGAGTGGCTTAGAACATACCATAAATTTGCATTCAAAGCAATGGGATAAAAGACGCTATAAAATCTCCATAACACTGATTCTATGTTAATTTCAAACATACCAATTACTGCAGCTTTAAAGACTTCTCTACAGTGGCTTATGAAGGAGAGCATTCCTCACGTTTTACCCACATTTTCCTGACCAGTGTGGAGACCCCAGCCATAGCCCTCCCTGTCAAAACCTTTCTTTAACCTTTAGGCTACTGCTGACCCCTTTAATGCGGCTGCACGATGCCCTCATCTAGTCTCCCAATCGTATGCATTAGACTATCTGCTTCAATGCACTAAACATGAAATAGATGCAGATACAGACAATGGTTTATCCCCTTGCCCTGAGCTACTGTAAACCCACTCCTGTTTAAAGAGGCCTGTTCTTTACCTCAAGGTCAGGTCAGGTCCATGTTGCTTCAATAACATTTGTCAAATGTCTTCTACCTTTGAGTAAGTCAATTAACTCCAAAGTATTAAAGCATGCAGAGGAGATAAGTGGGGTTGGATCCAGTTATATAGCAGTATCACACTCAACACAAAGGTAAAACTATGAGAATTAACAAACCCTTACTTTTCAAACTGATCCTCGTATCAGAGGAGCAGTTACATTTGTGCGATGGGTCAGAGTCTGTGTGGTAACTTTTTGCCATGAGGGACAGGGCCTAGTTGTTCACTTGTCTTTTTTTCACTTTAGTCCACAGCTGTCACATTTGCTTCAGCTCTCTGTTTAGCCACATCTCCTGTAAGGAGGCCACTTGATGGTCTTTAGGTCAGCTCAGGAGATGCTATGTAACATCACGCTAAAGTGCAGCCATGTTTGCAATGACATGACTAAGGAAGGCAAATTTACTCTCACTGAACACTTTACACTTGCGCACCTATTTATTCATGTAACTATCAGCCAATCATGTGGCAGCAGTGTAACACATAAAGTCATGCAGACACAGGTCAGGAGCTTTGGGTAATGATCACATCAAACATCAGGATGGGGGAAATATGTGATTTTGACCATGACATGATTGTTGGTGCCAGATGGGCTGGTTTGAGTTATTTGAAACTGCTGATCATCTGGGATTTTCAGTCACAACAGTCTCTAGGGTTTAACTCTGAATGGAGCTAAAAAAAAAAAACATCCAGTGAGCAGCAGCAGCTCTGTGGACATACAAATGTCTTGTTGATGAGAGAGGTCAGAGGAGGTCAGCCAAGAACAGAAATGTGAGGCTGCAGTGGACACAGACTCAACAAAACTGGACAGTTGATGACTGAAAAGATGTAGCCTGGTCTGATGAATCTGGATTTCTGCTGAGGCTGCAGATGGTTGGGTCACAATTTGGTGTCAACAGCCTGCCTTGTGTCAACAGTCCAGGCTGGTGAATGTTTTCTTGCCATACTTTGGGCCTTAATACCAATCAATCATAGTCTAAATGTCACAGTCTGAGTATTGTTGCTGACCATGTTCATCCCTTCATGGCCACAGTTCACCATCTTCTAATGGCTACTTCCAGCAGGATAATGCTCCATGTCACAAAGCTAAAGTCGTCTCAAACTGGTTTCATGAACATGAGCGTGAGTTCAGTGAGTTCAGTCTCCAGATCTGAATCCAGTAGAGACCACCTTTGGGAATCTCAGGGGAGCAGAATCTCAGAAGAAGGTTTCCAACATCTTGTGGGATCAATGAATCCACAAAGAACGGAGGTTGTTTTGGGAGCAGGGGGAGGAACTACTCAGCTGTGTTCCTAATAAAGTGCTTGGTGAGCGTATAACCACGCAACAGAAAAATCTGACCCAGATTGGGGTCTGTGTTGCTGCCAGCATTTTGTAGGCTGCAATGAGACATAAGATCTGAACAAACATTTGTGGCATTGGTGGAGCCATCATTAAGATGGCTAACATGATGTGGTATTTGGTCCAGAGGACACGTTGGACATTTGGACAACAGTATGCCATTTCATCAGACGTGAGTTTCTAGTATCTAAGGTGTTAAATGCTGTGGGTGAAGCAGTAAAACTATGAAAATATAAAATTATGTTATAGTATATTGAATAAACTGACTGAACAACATATTTGTAAATACAGAAGCTGCCATTATGCTTTTACAGAAATGCTTGTCAAACAATCGATCAGCTTCAGAAAGCCTCCCACACCAAAACAAAAAAAAAAATACACACACCTCTCCGACACCGGATTAAGGGGGCTGTTGGCTGTCAATCCAACATTCACACTCACTTAAAGCAGCCAGCTGTGTGGAGGTGAAGGAGGAGATGGGGTCTGAACTTCTCGCTCTCATTCTTGACACAGCTAATTCTGTCACTTACCATGTGAACAACTGAGTGCAGCTCTCTGAATGACTTTCAGGAGAGAGGAGTCTTTTTGACTGTACTTGAATAATTCATTTAAAATTATTTAAACAATTTCTCATCTCCCCCTCCTCTGTGACTGTCGACAGTAACTGTACTGAAGTTAAAAATGTTTTTGTCAAACTACTAAATCAGAATCCAAATGAAAACAAAGGTGAAATATGAATGTAATACTCGCAAGTGACAGAACTGAAGTCAGAGCTCTACAATCCCCATCATACAACATGAAATGAGACAGTTTTGATCTTTGCTAACCTACTGACCTCTGGTCAAAGTGTCTGATCTCTAGTCAAATGACACCCACTAATTTGTTTTGTGCTAGACAACACTGCTGAGCTGTGATGTATCTTATCAACTTTTCAAGGGCTCTGAATGAAATCAAACTAATCTGAACTGAGCTGACCTGCACTGACCAGACTGTGGAGGCACTGACTTTGTGGACTTTGTTTTTATTAGACTGGTTCATCTGGGATCCAGTTGAATAAAATCTACTCCTCCTAATATGAAGGAACAAACAGCTTCCCCCCTTTGTCCATTGTTCCCTTTGTCTTTGTCTTTAGAAGACTAAAAACAAATGCTTTCAGAAACCAAAAGGACTTTAATAAATTATTTATCCAGGGTTTCTCTGTCTGTGCCATCCTAGCCTACTTTCTTTGGTACTTTGGGGGAAACGCAGCTACTTGTTGCTCACCATGATATCTCCCAGGCCATACATTATACATGAAGCTATTCTGCATTTTGCATGCATACAATATGGCATTCAGTTCATCGTCACAGCCACACTATGGTACTCTGTGAAGCCTTTAAAAGGAAAAGCCTAAATATTTTGTTTTTGTGTCTAAGAGCAGGAAATTGGGTCTACATGGTTGAAGTGATTTGTAATGTATTCATACAACACACAAGCACATGCGCACACACACACACATACACTACTCAAAATCCATCAGCTTGACATTTTAGCGTGCAGGTCAGTGCATCCTTACCCTGCCAGTTGCTGTGTGTATCCAAGGAGACAGATGTCAGCAGAGGCAGCGGGCTGAGCGGTCTCTGCTGAGGTGTAGAACATGTCTCGTCCACATCACATTCACAGACCAACCGAGGAGCAGTCCACAGCGAAGAGCCACGACTCCACAATCTGGGTCAGCGCTGCTGGAGCCATCCTTATGGGGAAGAATATAACCACGGAGGGGATTGCAGACGTCACAGGCCCACATGGATCCTAGCATCCAGCCACAGTCGCATCCTCTGTCTGCAGCTCAGATGGGAGCAAATCCATGAGGTTCTCGCATCCACATACGACGAGAGCTCTCTCCGCTACGAGAATATAACCTCGTCTGCGCGAAGCATCACAGCCTCAGTGAAAGACAGTGTCTCTATTTCTCCTCCTCCTCTCTCTGCCTGCCTAATTCACCGCTCTATCGCTCTATTTCTGTCTTTCTCTGACGCTCACCCATATTTCCACTTCAGTGCTCTCTCTCTCTCTCTAATTCTCAGCTGTGTCTCGGTGCTCTGCTCTGCCTGTGCCCAGAGGATGTTGAACATGTGTTCAGGGTGGGGGTTGGGGACTGCTGACTTCATAGGTGGCACGCTTACTTCCCACACTGATAGGTTAGGGAGGATGGCACGGTGCGCTCACATAGCAGCATCTAACTGGCAGTTGCTTGAGATAAAATGTGCATGGCCTCTTTTTCTTGTGAATGTAAATTTTTGATTCAAACATCTGAGCGGTGATAGATGAGATTAATGACTGTGATTAACCACCACACAGTGCTCGGTTGGTGCAAATCTGTGGAGTAGTACAGTAAGGAAGGGAAGGAGGAGGTGGTTTCTATATGTGATATGATAAAATCACTGCCATCTCACTAAATAGCCCCACAGGACTGACAGAGGGGAAAAAACAAGCCCCGCAGGCTCAGAAATGCTATGTAGTGTTTCTGCTCCCTCTTAACACTACTGCCTCTTTAGTAAGACAAGAGACGCATTTCTCTACATTATACGACAAGAGAAGAGGGAAAAGAAAAGATGTGGGAGGCAGAGAGTGTGTAGGGAAAAAAATGGACAGAGAGAGAGAGAGGGGGAGAGAGAGAAAGGGAGGGAGGGAGGGGTAGAACAGAGAAAGCAGCAAGAAAGACAGAAAGAAAGGGTGGGTGAGAGAGAGAACAGGGAGCTTTGGAATATTTATAGAAGGCTGGAGACTGATGTAAAGAAATAAGCTTCTCTATTTCTGTGCTGTGACACACGGTCGCATCTCGGATGATACGCTGTCAGGCTAAGTCATATCAAAGGGATCCTATGGTGCTTCTGCTGCAAGGATGCACATGAACTGCAGCAGCAGCAGCAGCAGCACGGAGGGACATATATGTCTTTATTTCAAGCAGATTACATACACAAAAAAATAGACCAGGGTTAGTCTGCAGTGGGAAAGTGCCTCTTAAATGGATGTTAATTCAGTGATGTGCTGCAGAGGGATCCCAAAGTGCACTTAATCAAGGAAATGATGGCCTTGTGACAATCATAAGAGCTATTAGACTGAGTCACATAACCAATGAAGTTATTTGGGAGAGGAAGCAGATGAAAATGAGGAGGGGATTTTTGGAAAATATTAACTTCACTGGATTTATTTATAGTCTTTTTTTGGGAAGGTGGGGGGAGGGGGGTGTCTGCTGTCAAAATGAAAATCTTTTCACTGTTAGATGAGAGAAAATTAGTTGAGTTTTTTATGCTAGAATGCGATCTTGCTTGCAAATATAAAAACGTGCATGTATACAAAGTGTGTGTGTGGAGAGCAGGATACCTCTGGGCTTATGCTGTGACCTAGATTGGGCCTTGATGCTCCCAAGCCTGGCAGGCTGAGTGTATGTGTATATGTGTGTGTGCGTGTGTGTGCGCCATCCATAGAGTAAATGTGTGTGCATGTGTGTCTAGATACAGAAGAGAGAGGAAGACAGCAGAGAGGACAGAGAAAGGGTGTGTGTGTGTGTGTGTGTGTGACAAAGGGAGTCATGTATGTACGCATGAAATGAAGCTGCACTGAAGCTTGCTGCGTTGCTTGTGTGACTAAGAGCCTCAGCTGGATGGCACACAAAGAGGTGAATGTTCACTCAGTAATAGAGCTTACCCAAAGAAGTGCACACACACTGACGAAAATTACACTGCTTCTGCCTCAAAGGGAAAACTTACGTAACTTCAAATGCAGAAAAATGAAAAATTACACAACATAATGAAAGGACAGTATACTAAAGCATAACAATCTCACTGGAAGATTTTGTGATTCATACTAGGCGTATGTGTGTAAAGCTTAACAGATTAGCACTCACCCTGTATGCAGATTTAGCAGTGGAATCACTAATTTCCTTTAAATATGGCATAAAATTAAACATTATCTCATGATGCACTTTAAGGCTTTTAGAGCTCTGACCCTGCCTTTATGCTACATCAGTATAGTCCAAGTCATTATTACTTAATGACTCAAATCTGAACCTCCTTACTCCATGGATGTGCTGCTATTTAATGCATTATACTGGCCTTATGTAAGAAAGGAGTGGAATCATCTCGCCCCAGTTAATTCCTGACCTGTCCTCTGGCCAAATTTGCCTCCATGTTATTAAATGGTTAATCCAGTGCATCATGTCCTTATACTCTGTATAGAATTGACAAGAAAATATTAGTTTCATCTATTTTGGAGGTAAACAGCCATAAAAAATATAAATGGCCAAACTGGGTGGTACAAGTTGGCAAGTTTCACTGTGACATGTTAATGGAAACGCTGCCAAAGTGCTGGATGTTTCTACAAGATTCTGTCCGTGGCTTGAGATAAAAATAGCTGTTTCACACACATATGGTCGCTCTCCCACATAGTCATGCATGGTAAGGCTGATGATGGAAAACGATGGGAAAAGACTCATCAGCAGAGACTCATCAGTAAACACAAGTGTCCAATTTGCCCAAAACAGGAAATGACACAAACATGTTAAAAGAGTTCAAAATCCCCTCCGGAGGACAGAGTGCTGGGATTTATGGTTTTGGTCTTGGTTGGATAGAGATGAAATTCAGAAATAAAAACCAAAATCTCTTTCACCACAAGTGTCAGATTAGAAAAGTACTGAGAAAACAGGTGTGTTATAGAGGATGTAAAAAGGCACTACATAAAAAATACTAATGCAATCAAATCAATTTTGTTGCTAATCTTTGACATATCCAAGACTCCAATCACCACCAACGCCCCATCTCCCTACCATTTATTATATGGAAAATAATTCATTCTGTGTGTTTTTTTTTTCTAATTAATAATGAAACATTTCAAATAATTAATCTGGCCTTTAAAGGGTTAAAATCCTGAAAATGACTGACTGGTAGTTTTGAACCAGTCTGAAGTTGTTTAAGAGATTTATGAAAAAAAGCAGAAAAAAAACCTTGATGCATGATGATTTAACAGTGATTAATAGTGATGATTTAATTTCTTTGTGCATGTACATTTTTGTACATCGTGCACATCAAGTCTGCTGAAGGCAGAGTTTTCAACCAGTTCACAGTTGGTTATTTAGCCAATGTTAGATAACTACAGCTAATACAATCAGCTAGCAACAGCTGAGAAACTGCTGCTTTCTTCTGTGAAAAATCCAAGTCCTGTTAATTCAAAAATAACAATGGACTTCGAGTGGTAAACTGCATGTGCAGCACTCGGTGACAAAGAGACAGGTGACAGATGCAGCAGTTTTAACTGCGTGGTGCTGGGTTTAACAAATGGTCAGCCGCCTTGACAATCAATCAAAGACTGTTTCACTGGTTTAGGCGACAACTGGTTTTCACATATGGATCCTTCGCTGCTCTTTCCAGAACTCAGCAATCCCCTGAGACAGTGCTAGCTCTGCTAAACCCCTGCACTCATAGGGAGTGAACCCCACCAACGCGGTACCCTTTGTGCCAACCCCCTGCCTCCCTGCCAGCTCCGCCACCCTCGCTGTGATAAGGGAAGCTGGAACATGACAGTATGGCTGTCCGTCGATGCTAAACAATGGCCAGGGTTCACCTGTGGTCATGTGACTAGGTGGGCTCCCCTTCACGCTTTCCACATTACAGGCAATTTCCACAGAGCCCTCATGCGGCAAAGCCAGCACCTGCACCCCTGGTAGGCCCCCAGGGGTTGACTCTCTAATGGCTGTTGCGATGCTGCGTCCCATGGCGATGTCCTGGGTGTCGATAGTGACGTTGCAGTTCATGACATATGGACTAGCTCCAACACCTGCAGGACAATAGCGAATATAGAGCTACAGAACACTTACAAACTCAGTTTCTGGTCAGCTGTGTGGATCCCCAGGTCTTGATTTTCTTTGTGAGAAAATGTAATTTACATTTTTGTTGTAAACACTGTCCCTGTCTCGTCTAAGTCCTGTACTGCATTTTCCAGAATTACTGTGGCAGGAGAGGCGAAAGGATTAAAACAATTTATATATCTTTCAACTTACATACATATATCATGTGAGTATTGTATTGTAGGAACATAAAGACAAACAGCAGTTATAAACAGAGAGATAAAGTCACCAGCTTTGTATAATCCTGGCAAAGAGACATTCTAACATTCCTCTCAGGCTCAAACATTTACCTACATCAGCATGTCTGGGATATAAGTTTTAGCTTTTTTCTGCTAGCTCCAGCTCACCTGTGAGGCCGAATCCTTTCTGTGGCTGTGGGCCCAGGTCGGGTCTGATCGCCTGCAAGTCTGGCACCTTTTTGAACCAGCCCATCTCCTTCCTCCTCTCTGCCAGCCCCCGCTGAAGGGGGGAGTCTGCCCAGCCAAACAGGAAGGCACTGGTTCCCTGGACCCTCTCTGTAAGTCCCTGAGCCACAGCTGAGCCCAGGCAAGTCCACAGACATGTTAGTTAACCAGCAAATGGAGCACATGTCATCACATGAACATTCAGAAACCCAGGAGCCAAAAGAGCGAGACAGACTAAACACACCTGAGGGGAAGTAATTCAGACAGAGGGAAAAAATATGGACCCACGGACCACTTATTACATGCACGCATACATAAATACAGGGATTCTTAGTGAGTTTGCCAGTTATTATTCTGCAATCCCACCACACAGATTAGCATGCTGAGTGCTCACTTCAGGCGTGCAGGCCACATGCTGAGTTTCTGCTCATTATCAGCAAGACACATGGCTGCTAAGTCAGCTGGTAAACTGTGAAACTACAGGATGCAAAAGATGTCATATCATCAGCCACTAGTCTGTTACAGTATATCAGTATATATACATTTACATCAGGGAGATAGGGCGGATAGGTTTTTTCAATTACTGTGGTATCATATACTAGGAATGGAAACCACATATATACAGGGTTTAATGTAGACTGCAGCTGTGTACTATAAAGGAAAAATGTATTTGTGCAACTGAGTAGAGTGAAAACATCCTCATTTCCTGAGCAGGTGCTGGACAGAATACAAAACAAGTACTGACTGTGCCCTGAAAACTAATGAACACACACAATATGTGATCAACTCAACCAACAGGGGTCATACTGTATTTCTAAGTGCACTAACACACACCCACAAATGGCACCTCACCCCGAGCCTCTTTAGCACAGTCCTCCGCTCGCACCTCCTCCCCCAGGGGGTAGATGGGTATGAGGTCAACAGCACCCATACATGGGTGGACCCCCATGTGAGTGCACATGTCAATCAGTCCACAGGCTTTCTCACATGCAGACAGAACCGCCTCCCCTGGAATACATCAAAAATTACAGCAAACAACAGTGTGGGTCAAACGTACTGTGAAAGCAAAGTCCTGATGTGATGTGTGGGAAATAAAACATTTTATGTGAAGCAGTCACTTTTAAAGATACAGCTCTGTGTATTAGATCGGGCTGATTTATTTGTCTTCTTTTACAGCTTTGTCTGCATCGTCAGAAGGTTGTGTTTCAGATAAGCTTTCAACAAGATAAACTTTTTACTATGATCTTTGCCAGAAAAAGGTTCATCCTGAATTTTTTTTGTGTTTAAATCCCAGACAAAGCTTATTAAAGGATTTTTTTCCTCTCAGAGGATTGGAGAGCAGGAGGCAGAGACTGAATCCCTACTGTAGCTTCAGTGCTATAACAAGTAGCTGACTCTATCTGTCCCTCAGAGAAGGAAACTGTATGTAAAAATGTTATATTCCAACAAGGCTTTAGAAAAAAACAAAAATGAAATACTTACTGATAGAGTCAATGCTGGCCACAATGGTGATGACAGAGCGGTTGTAGTCATAATCATTAAAGATGTTCAGCACTGTGGTCCCCTCTCTTCTAACACCTACAAAACATAAATTTAATTTTAGAGGCAATGTGGTCGCAAAACCCCCGGAAACAACATCTGATGCCATCATGGAGAAAAGGTAGAGAACATGCTGAGGACAAATCAAGTACTGTAATGTAACTTGAAAATAATTAGTTCACTTAATCCCTGTCAGCAAGGAATATGTGATCAAACTGCAGATTTTGTGGCATTCATAGTTTGCAGTCTCACTCAGAACCTAAAAAGAATAGAAACCTACTTGTCATGACTAGTCCCTAAGGGGGCTGTTCCCTGAACTCTTTTGGTTATGTTTTGAACTCTCTTTTGGACTCTCAGACTCTTGTTAAGTTTTGGTCACTGTTCCTGTTTTATTTTGAAATCATGGCCCTTGTGTATCTTGTCTTGTTCTACTTCCTGTCTTTGTCGCGTTTCCCTCATTTTGTGATTGTCTGCCCCGCCCTAATTGGTTTCACCTGTTGCCCATTGCCTTGTGTATTTAAGTCTCGTTATTTCCCTGTGTCCTTGTCAGTTCGTCTGTGTCCATGTCCGTGCTGATACCCAAGTCTGTACCTGAGTGTGTGTCTCCCCCATGTTCGTTCCTGTGCCTTGCGTTTTTCCCCACCTCATGGACTTACCTTGGTTTCCTCTGTTTGCACGTAAGAACGTTTTGTATTTTCATTTGGTTTTATTTCTGAGTATTTTTCTCCTGTGTGGATGATTTTTGGTTATTTGAGTTTTGTTTCCTGGCCCTGGACACTTCCAGTGATTTATGGTTTATTAAAAAACTTTTAGTTCACTCCTTTTGCTTGTCTTTGGGGTTTTGCTTTTGGGTCCTGGCCTGATTTCTAGTCTCAGCATAACACTACTTGAAATGTAAATAATTCCTAGATTGGAAATTTTAGCCATTACTCATTTGTCTCTTGATACACGATAACATTACACTTGCCTTCAGTGTTGTATAAGGCTGCCTTGGCCACAGTCTCCACCAGGTCTTTCCTGCGAGCCTCGGAAACGTTGAGGAGACAAGCCACCAGTCGCCTGCCCAAGGAACTGGAGGCCATGTTACTGCAAGCACAATAACAATGAATAACTTAGCCTGCTGTTTGAAGCACAAGACTTACATATGAAGTGCAAAAAACCAGACTTTTGACTGTCACTTTGAGGACACCTCTCTAATAGTGCTATTGTAGTTTTAGCATTTACTATTATTAGTTGCTGCTGTTCAGCAAAAGATGCATAATCTCACTTAAAGCGTAAGTAAGTCATAGTCACTAAAAGTCAATATTTTTTCTTGGTGCTTGTCCACCTGCACCTTTAAGTTTATCCCTATATGCATCTGAGTTAGCAATTTTGTCACCTTGGCTATTTGGCAATAGCTGGAGTAGTTCTTTACTGAATTCATGGCTGCCATAAACTATGAACTGCTAAATGTAAATTCAAATTCAATGCTGCTTTAATGGCATGAAGGTTTTGAAAACAATGTATCTAACAATTTATCCAAGTACACAATAAAGAACGTGAAACATCAAGATCAATACAGGGCAGAAAGATTTCTTTTGTCCCCTCTGATGATTGATTGATTATTATTATTATTTTTTTATTTTTTTATTTTTATTTTTTTAATTTAACTGTGAAATGTGGAATTACAGAACTGAACTGGTTAAAGTAACTGTTCCTTATTTCGTGTCAAGTGTTCATTGGGAATGAATAATTGCCTTTAATGATGATGCCATCTACAGACAGTTTGTGGAGCTGCCCTTTACCACAGGACAATTAACAGAATGGAATAATCAAACAACAAAAAAACTAAGCACACAAACAAAAACACAACATTAACTGTACACTAAGTCTGCAGAATTTACAATGATAAGTGCAGTTCTAGAAAATATCCACAGATCATGGCAGGACCTCTAATCAATATAAACTGGTGTAATCTGTGAAATATGTCTTATTGAGTCTGGGTTACCTTTCCACAGATGGCAATCTTCTTAAGTCTAGACTGAATCTGAAAGTTATATAATTTAAGTGTTTAATAGTTAATAAAGTCGTCCATTGTGTCCTATGGGAATTCTTAAACTGACTGGTGTTGCTCCATTATCAGTGCGGTCTGACTGCTCTGTCTCAGAACATGCTCAAAGTCCAGCCTGGTGTAAACCAACTCACTCACATGTATCTGAGGCATGCAAGTCGATCACATGTCACGGAACCTAAGCTATTAGTCCATGAAGTTTGACATACTTGCGTTATAATGACTTCTCTTTCACACCTGACGTGCAGAGCAGTGTCTGGTGTTGTACCACGGGGAAAATGCTCAGTGACTGATCTGATTTCTCTGCGTAAAAAACCCAGAGAGCACTAACGCTGTCAAGCACGTCCAGGTCCACGAAAACCTGCAGAAGTAGGTTTTAGCATGTTTAGCTAAAGATTAGAGAATTCGGTGCAAGATGGTTCCCTCCTCTTTCTAACCAGAGACCGTATGAAAGTTTCTAACCATAGACCGTATGAAAGTTTCTAACCTACCGGAAACGCTAGGTTAGAAATTATGTTTTATATCAGTTTTTCACACTGCGTGTTTAGAATTTTCTCTGTTATATAAATATTGTTTAGTTTCCCCATATTTTTGTTGCCCTCCCCCGTCTGACAAGTCGAAAACGGAAGTAGTTGGGAGGGTATCATCTCTGGAGCCAGTGAAAAAAACAGATAAGCGTATCTCTGGTTGGTGGGTGTATTTTTGTTAAACAGCGCCTCTTCGTGGACAAAAGACGCACCCGAAACTGTCAGAATTAAATGCAGTATATGACAAAAGTTACCGTTCAAAACTACCACAATGCGAGACAGACAACGGTTAGCAGGCGGCGTGCAATGCTAAGTATTCCGGCTACAGCTTCATAATAAGGCTCCCGGGCCTTGTTTTGACCTTAACGGCAGATAATGTGATGCTGTGTTGCTAGCAAAGACTGCTATCGTTATATGCCTAGCTAGCTGACAGCTGCAGCAGCATGGAGTGACTGTGCTGGGAAAGAAAACGCCAAATCATTTTCTTATTTTAGAGTCAATGCTATCCGCCCGAGCGGTTGCGGTGGGTTTCACTCTGATAACGGTGGGCAAAGCAATGACCTCTGTAGCAGCGACGACATCCCCTGAGTCTCGGGGGCTGCATGCAGCAGCCAGCCGGGATGCACGCTCCGGGAGTCCGCGGCAGAGGCTGCAGAGGCTGTCTGCGGTGCCCGGTTACGTCCCGAGCCGAGTTAACGACCTGCTGCTCCTGCGGCCTGACACAGAGAACCCGAGTACGCCACAACCGAAGGAGAAGAGCAGTAACAGGCATGTCGTGTTTTTCCACGGGGATATTCAGGTGAGTGACACGGAGGGTGGGAACTACAGGTGATCTGGAAGGGGTCTCTCGATGTCCGGGGGGACACAGAAATTTGATCAGTGGCCTAACTGAACGATTTTAGTCACTTAAAGTAATTATAGATAATATCTCTATTGTCTTATACCCACAGTAAACCTGAGACAGGCAAGTGAAACCAGAGGTGAAAACGGTATCAGTGATTATTTCTGCACAGATCTGCTGTTTAAAACAAAAAGCACAACGTGCTGATACGTTCAGTTCATTATGGTCTCCTCATCTCACAGCAGCCTTCAGACAGCCAGGGTTTTAAACGTTGAGGTTGTGGAAATGAACAGATCACACCCACTAACGCCTGGACCAAACTTTACAAAGACACAAGCTGCAGCCAAAGAAGAACTTACAGAGCGTGTATGAAATAGATTTCCTGTTTTGTTGAGTCGGTGCTTGTGGGTTTAATTTAATTTAAGGGGCTGTACAATTTTTGTTAATGTTTATTTCATGTTCAGCCAGCTCACTCACATGACCATTAACTGTCACATGACCTTTATAGGTTACTTATTATGTGTTTTGCTGATGTAAAAAGTTGTTAAAGCTTTTACAAAGCATGGCTGAGTGAAGATTTCCACATGGAGGTTTGACCCTGTCACACTTGGCTCCTCTCAGCTACATTGATATCAAGTTAAGTTTATTTATATAGACCTTCATCAGAGAACCGGCCTGCGTAAAGAGCTCAGTGATAAACTCACATTTATGAAAAATCAGGAAGTGGTTATAAACTGAATCTGTTCACTGCATTATGAGTGTGTTCAGCTTCACAACATTTATTAGACAACTGAGATGAAGGTGTAAGCTCATCAAGTCTGACACGTATAAACACACACTGATGTTCATATGAACATTTAGCTTTTTAGCCAGGAACATTTCTAATCTGTGCATATTCCTAAAAAGGGAACTTCAAAAATAACAACACATTATGTCAGTAATTTGATAAAGACAGTATTTGATACTGCAGTACTGACACCAAGAGAACATTGAGCCGTGTGTTGCTGTATCTGTTAACCTCTCAGACTGTAGACTGAGCATTGTATGCTAAAACATACAGTAGTATGTTCAAAGTAAGACAGTATTTTTCCTTCTCTTCCTTTCTTTGAATACATTTAAATATGCAATGTAGTAAATTACTTTTTTAGTAAGTGGGAGAGGCTTTCTAATCAAGGGTAGAAAATAGTGCAGTTAAAGAAGATTAAACATCACACATTTCTTTTCTAATTGCTTCCCTCTGTTACTGCACCCAGTCCATCTGTTCATCGTCCTGATCTGCCGTTCACTATGCAGCAAGTGTTAATAATCCCACAGTGTGCTGGTGTTTCCCTGGAGATGTTTGTATGTGCATGGTGCTGTCGCTGTCATGTCAGCCTGCACTTCATCCTATCAAGCTGTGGAAGATCTGTACTGAAAAGCTCATTTTAGACAAACTGGGGCATTAGGGACCTGTATATTCTTGGAAACAAACAAATGCAGTGTGTTAATGGCCATAAATCTCATTTTATCAGTTATTCCAGTATGTGTGTCTGTGTAAAACCATCTGTGTGTGTGTTTGTGTAGAACTTCCAGGAGGAGATGGCCCTGCAGCCTGAGGGAGCCCAGTGGCTCTCCTGGAGCCTGGAGCAGGTAGCCTTCACCCTGGGCCGACGTTTCCCTGACCGATATGTTTGGGTGGTCCGGGCCTCGCGCATGTATCTCCACAAGTTCAGCTGCTACCACAACTTTGTGGAGAGCAACATGTTCGGGGCACCGGAGCACTCGCCGTACTCACCTGACTTGGGAGCGTTTCGCCATCTCAGGTTCTCGTCCTTCTTTTCTGCTTAGATCAGTTCAGTGGAATCTGCAAGAACATTTGAACTTTGCACATCATCAGTTTAGTCATTTGTTTTGCAGTTTCTCCAGTCGAGACACTTTATGATACAAGAAGACATTTCAGACGTAGTGAGACAGATACCTTGTCCTTGCACTGAGTCTGAACAGTATTTCTGTTTCTCAGGACCCTGCTGAGCCACGGCATGGAGCGAGCCAACCTCCCAAACCCCCTCCAGCCACAAGGAGGCACTGATAGCATCCCCTCAGGATTTTCGCTGACACTGGTGGGCTTCAGCAAAGGCTGCGTGGTGCTGAACCAGATGGTGTACGAGCTGGGCGGCGCCCGCGCCGACCCGCAGATGTCTCCTTTCGTTAAATGCATCTCGGCCATGTACTGGCTGGACGGCGGACACCCGGGCGGCAGCGAGACCTGGGTGACGGACAAGCAGGTGCTGAAGGAGCTTGCGGCCAGCGGAGTGTCAGTTCACGCCCACGTCACCCCTTATGAGGTGTGTGACCCGATGCGGGCCTGGGTGGGCCGTGAGCACGGACACTTCATCAAAACCCTGGA
Source organism: Toxotes jaculatrix (assembly GCF_017976425.1). Classification (NCBI taxonomy): domain Eukaryota; kingdom Metazoa; phylum Chordata; class Actinopteri; family Toxotidae; genus Toxotes; species Toxotes jaculatrix. The sequence goes on from NC_054408.1 coordinate 22,418,453, forward strand.
GGAGTTTGGGGCCTGTCCGAGTAAGAAGCTGCACTTCGAGGATGAGCCCCCCTCCATCGAGAACCACTTCAGGGTCATCCAGGAGTTTTGAGTTTGGTTCAGAGTGGCTGTGAGCACTTCACACACACACGTTTGTACATCTATCTTTGCGAGGACACACTTTGACATAATGCATTCCCATTATTGCCCTTTGCCCCTAACCCTAACATCAACCATCTGAACTGAATGCCTAACCCTTAAACCAAGTCTTAACCCTGGAACCATTTTAAGGTGTGTCAGAAAGTGAGGACAGAAAATGTCCTCAACCTGTAAGGTCTATTCTTTTTTTTTGGTCCTCATAAAGATAGATGTACAAGCACACACATGCATCAAAAACCTGATCTGATTGTTCGAACATCACTGAGCGCTTTAGATTATATTAGAATACTGATTGTGTGTCTTACTCGCTGGTCTTACCTCAATCTTTTGGTGATTTAAGGGCTCAGACTTTAGAGTGTGGGACAGATGCCGGTGTGTTTTACTTTGTGTTTCCTTCCTATGACAAAATGCACTTAATCTGAGGAGGGAATCCTTCCTCCTTCTCCCCTGTGGCCCCGAGCAGGAGCATGCAGGTATGAAAAAGCAGATGTTGGATAGTTTTAACATCCAGTGTCTTTGTCCTTTCTTATTTTACTCTTTAGTCTAAATGTCAGCTTTTGCATTTGATTTTGGCTCAGAGCTGCTGCAGAGCTGTCGTTTTCCAAACATGAATGATTCATGTTGTTCCAGTTTGATTTTGCTTATGAGGGAATTTCTATGATTTAAGGTTTGTAAGAGTTAGTGACTTAGTTTTTCTTACGTCTGCCATGATTTTAGATTTAACTGAATGTGTGTTTGGTTAAAGCAGAGCAGCTTAGCACATTCTCTTTATACCTGCACTTGTGTTGAGCTACTTTCAGACAGGTGAACGTCTTCACGTGACGTCACCGGCTGGTCTCTCCGTGGTGATTCTTGATTGTATTTTAACTGCGGTCAGTTAACGAAGCCAAGTACTCGGTCAGAAAGTTAAAGAATGGTTCTGTCATTCTCTCAGTACTTTCTCAGACCTTTTGTATGTAAATGGCCAACAGCTGCACTCCAAGAGAAAAAAGGAAAAACCAAAACTTAGAGGCTCCATTTATTTATGTTCTGGAACTTTTGATCATATCACATGATCTTCATCGGCCAGTGGACTTCAGCTACTGCGAATGTCATTGTCTGGTGAGGATCATGAGAATCTTGAGGTGAGATTTAGTTAACAGCTGTTGTCAAATTTAAGAACAAACTTTCTCAAACTCCAAACATGTTTTGTTGACATATCAGCTGATTTCATCATAACAAACGTTCCTCATTATCACATGTCACTTTTTCTAAATATTAACTGATAAATGTTAATTTGCTGTCTTTCTGATTGGATCTTTTCTTCACACCTCTTGCATTTTTATTTTTACAATATACCAAATTAGACAAACTAAAAATGTTTACAATGTAAAGTTTTGTTAAAATGAAAGTTGGCAAGTAGAATTAACAAGACGGTATATTCTTCATGTTCTTGTCAGAATACTTTATCCTCACAGTCGCAGATATATGTTATATATACTGAACTGTTTTTATCTGACTGCAGCAACTGTGCATCGCAATATGTAAAAGAAAAAAACAAAACAAAAAAACAACAACACTTACTTGCTAGTTTTGTCTCAGTTGTCCAGTAAAATGAAGTGGCTCGCTCAGATCACACAGCTGATGACCTGTTGGTGTTGGCAGCCTGTGTATTAATCTCTGTATGTTGTATTCCAGTCTGTGTAAGCTTACATAGCATCTTTGCACTATGCTGATGGCTGCAGCTCGTTTTGCTGAATGTAACTTCAGAGCATTCCATTATGTTTACTACTCGCTGTGCGTTACTGTTTAAAAAACCCTGTGAGTGTTTAACTGGGGCAGATATTAACCTCTTTTGTTTTTAAGTTATGTAGCCAGTGCACAGCCAACATAACATACAGTGCTTTAAACCATCCGCTCACTAACTGGTACACATTGACACCATGCCACTTTGTCCTGTCAACGGTTAACCAGTGATGGACAGTGCCGTTTGTTGGAGCTCTCTCGAACCAGCAGGTGGCAGCAGTGTGGAGACGGAAGAGAACAAGGAACAAAAGACATCAGATGCTCCTTCAGATATTTTCTACAACCTTTAATGAGCTTTTTCAGTTTGCTTTGTGACGCCTATATATTAGTCTGCAGTTGATCAGAATACAATACGGATTATGTCTGTTTTTTTTTTCTTTTCTTTAGTCATTTCGGATGCAATCAGGATGCTCATACATTAAAAAAATATAAAAGGCAAAATAAACATACATCTCTTAAACATTTATTTGCTTGTGCTTGTGGCTGGTTTGACTTTAATCTACAGAGACCTTCAGCCTCGCTGCAGGCCAAGAAAAGAAACGAGTGTTAGGTGACATCAGCGGTCTCCGCCTCAAGTACAACGACCTGACTGCCAGCTTAAGCACCTCCCGCTCGGACAATGAGCGCTCACACACACACACACACACATACACTCACACACACACACACACACAGAGGCCACCGAGTGACTAGCTGCTGAAAATAACACAGTACAATGGCTGTACAAAATAACAAAATCAACACCACAGCCTAAGTCAGGTTCAAGTGACACAGAAACAATGACAGCAAACATGAGCCACTTTGTCCAACCCATTCAAGCATTTCGTCATCCTGCAAAGTGAGATCCCTGACACATCGCTGCACTGCAAAACAAGTCCATCCTCTCTGCAGATCTACTGCTGGTCCTGTCTCACGTCTTGTTTTTACAGATTCTCCTCCAACAGGAAAGATGGCTTCATTTGTTTCTGTACAACTGGGTTTAAAAATGTAGAAGAAACTTCCTTTATCAAGGCACCTAATTCCAGCCTGAATCAAGATTTATTTTAAGACAACGCTGTCACCTGTTTGGAGAGGTACTGCTGCAGAGATGAAGAAAGACTGGAGCTTATTTACTTATACAGTAGCAAAAGAGACACTGTGGCATCTCTGGTTTCTATGACGATCTCTTGACAGTATCACACGGACATACCCGTCAGCTGGTACAACAAAGCCGAAGTGGAATCTGCTAACGAAATCTGAATGATGAGATCTCGTCATGAGATGACAATCTTTTACAGTGTGGTGTTCCAGTTTTAAAGGATGACAGCATACAGATGAGAGCATGGCCGTGGCTGGAGACGCCCATCTCCCACACAAAGGCCGTTGTGGCAGCCGGTGACGACAACAAACAAACACAATGTGGTCTTATACGGTTTGGCACCTCGCAACAGAAAGAGGAATGTTTCACTGGAGTTCAGAGCAATCTGAGTTTCCAGCTCTGCACTTTGAGAGAGGTGAGGAATATTCAAGTCTTACTTGAACCAAATACGGTAAATCCTGTGAGTCATTAGCATTACATTACATGACATGAACTCGTTTGACAGACGCTTTTATCCAAAGCCACTGAGCACCTCAGATTACACACTATACAGTGGTCCTGTTACGCCTCTTGGGAACAAACATCCGTCTCTTTCTAAAAACCTGACAGTGAAATCATCATTCCCACTTCATCATCACCCAGAAACACCTTTCATATCTACATTTCTGAACAGTCAACATCAGAAGGCAAAGGAACAGTTCTACATTCTGGGAAATAACCTAACTTCCCTTCTGTTCAGCTGCTCCTTCAAAGGCTTCTCTCACGGCCGACACATATCAAAGCATTTAATCATCTTCCTCCTGACTAAAACCACCTGACTCATCTGACCATGTTCACGCTTTCCTTTACTTCCCTGTACCACCTAAAAATTCATCCTCGCGTTCATCTTCCCCAAGTCGCTGCAGTCAAACGTTTATTATTCACGACAGCATCATCTTGTTTTAAATAACACCTTAATCACTGGAAATCACCTGTCTCCCACCATCATCGTCATCGTCCTTGCACATTATTTACATAAAAATATAAAGTATAAGTCCAGCACATAAATAATAATAGGCCTATAAAAATAACATTAAGAATACAACACAAAGTGAGCAGAGAGTGAGCAGCATGCCCTGAGATGAAAACAACAGGAACAGATCACTTCAGGAACCCTGACCCCAGAGGACTAGAGTAGCTTTTCATGCTGAGGCTAGGAAAGCAGACTGAATGGCTTTGGTGAGGGGCCGAAAGACACAATAACCACCTCTCAAGGACACACACACACAAATAAACATACAAACTTTCATAAATAGCTCCTGTTTTGCTTATCAGTTCCAAACGTGTGCTTAGGAAGTAAGTGCTAAAGTCCTGTTTCTCTCCTGTGTGGCTCACAAAGAGGAACTTCGAGCTGGGTGAGGAAATCATTTGAGTAAGTGCGGGTGTGACACATGAGCGACTGCATGAGTCATATGTTTTTTTTTGTGTTGGCTTTTTTTTTTGAGCCCTTTCAGCTTTAAGTTTCTATCTTACTATGGAGGTAAAGACAAGAATTCCATGAATATCACAATTTGTCGCTCACTTTAAACCTTCCTGTCAAAACAGTTTCTTCCAGAAAGTTTTTTTTTTTTTTTAAAAGCCCAAATACAAGATAAACAGTAAATGTGGAGCTGAAGGCCTTTCAGTCCGGTGGAGGGGGACGACTCTATGGTTCAAGTTATTAAAATGAGTTTTATCTAAAAACCTGAGCTAGATTTAAACCCTCAATCTATAGCAGACACAGAGAAAACGACAGTTTGACACGTGGGACAAGACAAAACACAGAAGGAATGTGACGTGCTTGTGTGTGATCCCGTCCTGCTGCTGCTCAGACATGAGATACAGCAACGCTGCAGACAGTAAGAGGCAAAGCTGAGAAAGGGACAGCAACGTGTTGCATCAACGCACCCAGACACACAGCACAGCAGCCGGGTTGCATTAGCGTGGTTTCCCATCTTGCTGCTGTTCAGCTGCGCCCCCCACCCAGTTCTCTTCTACATGCAAATGAGGATATTATCGCACTTCCTCACTGCGCATCTCGCTATCACACATTTCTGCTGCAGGACGAATGCAAGTAATAAGCTGCTTTCACACATGCACTGCAACCCTGAACTCTTCGAGATGTTTAACCGGAGGAGCTGTACGCGTGAACACTAACGTCAGCATCAGCTGAACCGGACATCAAATGGACTTAGTGCAGAGTCTGCGTAATGTCCAGCTGAGCCGGTGTGTGAACAGAGCAGGTGGACTCCTGGGCAAACAGTAAACTGGGGCTGGCGACAAGAACACTTCACTTCCCACCTTAAGGCAGAGTGCTGTTAACTTCTTGAAGGTTTCTTGAGCAGAGATTTAAAATATACGAGAGAAGTATTGCATAGAAAGAAATACTCCGCACTAGCCTTCATCAGGACGGGGACAACAAAACACTCAACAAAAAGCAGATTCACGCTGCCCCTGGAAATACCCAAGATCTGAACAGTGAGAGGAATTAAATACTTCAGGTTAAACACAACGCATTAATTGAGACGTACATTTTTCACACTTTCTTTTTTTAAACAGCAGTGGATCAGTGATAGATTTGGTTATCTGGTTATCTTTGGTTTGAGTGGTCGATCTTGGAATTTTTGCAAATTAGTGGAACATAAACACGACCTAACTACTCTTGAGTGGCGGGCAGCAGACAGCTGGTTTTGTGGAGGTTTAAAAGAATTTAAAAACTCAGAGAACACCACTGCCTACAATTCCTCCCCTTTTTCCTCTCACGTTTTCAAAAGTCACCTTCTCCAGGGGCGAATGTTTCCTCGTCGAAGCGAAACTTTTTTGCAAGGGAGTGCGGGGACTCCAGGAAGTTCTCCTTGTCTTCGGGGTCCTCGGGTGGGGCCGCCCACTTGGTGCCGCAGCTCCTTTCGCGGACGGTGCGGGGGGTAGTGGGGTCGGGGCTCAGACAGAGCTGCTGCTGCCACAGCCATGGGTGGCTCATACACTCAGCAGCGCTGGGCCGGTCCCTGCGGTCAGAGGACAACGCTTAGAAAACAACACCTCATTTTGATTTCATTCACAATACATCCCATGTGTGTTTCCCCTGTGGGGAAGTCTGAGGTGAGCTCACACACTGTTACTGCTTTTACTCACTCTGGTGCTTTGACCAGCAGCTTTCGGATGAAGTCCACTGCCAGCTCAGAGACCCTGGAGAAGGCCTCCCTGCTGTAGTCCACGTTGGCCTGGGACACGTTCAGATACGTCTCCTGCTTGTCGTCCCCGGCAAACGGAGACTCACCCGTCACCAGCATGTAGGTTATAACACCAACACTCCTGAGGGACACAAACATGCAGGTAGGACACAGTCAAAACAAACACTGGAGCCAGCGTGATTACCAGAGGACATACAGGACGGCTGGGTATGTCAATGATTCTGTTTCAAACAAACAAATACACACACAATAAAACAGCAAAAGTGAGATCAAAACACAGCATTAAAATATTAACACAAACTGTAAACAGCTGTTACAGAGTGACTTTGTGTTGTTTTACACTGCAGAGGATCTCCTTCATTTTAATGTACAGATTATTTAGTTTGGACAAATGAGTTAAAAACAACCAGTGTGAGCTTCTGACAGTGTGTGTGTGCTGCTGACCCTACAGGATAAGGTCGTGTAGCAACATCACTGTGTCCATCATGGGAAACGATGTAGCCAACACTACAGTTTCGTTTCAGTTCCCACAGTGAATCTCAGCTGCTGAACACAAGTCCAAAGTCACTCCCAGCTCTGAGAGAACAGACTCACCATAGGTCAGTCGCTGTTGTGATTGGTTCATAATTCAGGATCTCTGGAGCTGAACAAAAGAAAAAGTCAGTCGTTGCTCAAAACTGCAAGAACGTCTTTTTGTAATTTCCTGTATCATTTCAGGCTCATTCATCATTTCTCTGTTTCACCACTGCTGAGGTTAAGCATTTCTACTTATGTCTTTATTACTTTTATTCAGTTTCATAATCATAATAAACAACCAAATTAAACTCATGATCAGTTTAACACAACGCAGGTTTGGCTCTGAAGGCTTTTTCCTGACTCCAGTGGGCTTATGTCGGTGATGCCTCCTCCTGGCTGCTGTTTTTGAGCAACCAAAGCCTGTTTTATGAACATCACCTTACCCACATATTCAGGTGTGCCAAGGATCTCTCGGAGCTCTCCGACCGCACCCAGCCTACGTGCCAGGCCAAAGTCCACGATCTTTATGTCTCCTGGGGGAGACAGGCTGGTCAGGAGAATATTCTGTGGCTGAGAGAAAAACAAAGAGGAAACACAGTGAACATCGTGTGAAAGCAGAAGTGGTGGTAAGATAAGAGGTACTTTTAACTTAGGAACAAAACATGTTACAAAAATCAAAACTTTCTCTCACAACTTCTCTTTAAACATAGCTCTAAGGGAGAGGTGCTCACCATTCTGTGGGTGTTTCTAACAGGATTATGTATCTGTGTACTGAAGATACACTGATCATATGATGCTGAACAAACATTATCCTTACATTTTTGCATCATTCTGTAAAACAGAGCTACATGTTTGTTTGGTTTTTAGAACATTCAAACCATTTTTTTGTGTGTTTTTCACAATGTTCAGGATCTATGCTGAAAGAACGACTCTTGCAAAATCCCCAGTTCTAGTAAGAGTTATCCACCTGGGGATCCACCTGCACTGCAGCCAGCAACAGGCCCTTTATTTCACAGTGGTGTAAAAATCCCTCACTTTACATTGTGCTACTGATCTTTCTGACTTTGCCCTGGATCTGTTACCACCTGTAATCCTAGTTCAAGGCTTAACTGTGTCATGGAAGTAGGAAATTGGGGTTTTGAGCACACCGCTCTAAAAAGGGAATATATGGCCAAGCACTTCAATCAATGATCATATAAAAATAGATTCCCTCGGCTACAGCTCAGCTACATTCATGCATGTGACTGTGTGTGTGTGTGTGTGTACACCTTGAGGTCTAAGTGCACCAGGTTGCTCTGGTGGAGGTAGTGGATTCCCTCCAGTGTTTGCCTCATCAGGCGGGTGATCTGTGCCTCTGGCAGCAGCTCCTCAGACACACAGTGGTCAAATATCTCTCCACCTGCCGCACTGGACAGACAGAAAACACAAGAACTCTGTAAATACACAGACACACACACAGGCATCATTCATGAAATGGTCATCTACAAAAATGTCCAGATATCTTGAAACACCGGGAAATTTTGTGACATCTGATGCCGTCTGGATGAGGTGGACTTTAGAAAACAGAATTTTGGTTCAAGTATTTGGTTCACCTATAGGCAGACGGTCACTGGTTTCACCCCCTTATGTCCTGACAAAGGGTTGTTGAACGAGAAAACAACTCCAATCCTGCTTACTCACTGTTAAGCACTGCAGATAAGAGTGTCAGCCACTGAGCGAGACAAGCCCTGAAACTGTGTCAAGAGTAAAGAGTTCATCTGATTTTAGTTCCATTTCAAGTTTCTAATTTGGTATCTCTCTAGAGCCTCTTTGAGTTCTCCAGGCTGACTTAGAGCAAAGAAGAGTTGTTCACACTGTCTCTGCTCTCAGAGAGGGATTAAAGAGTCTCAAACAACAGGTATTAAAGGCGTAGTTAGAAAAATCATAGAAATTCCCTGTAAGACAGCCACTGTGTTTATTTCCAATCTGGGTTTCACATCTAGTTTCTGTTTTGATGATACAAAGCAGCAAGATGAATGACATGCCAGACCAGTTCACGGGAAAACATCATGTTGCCTTAGTCATGTATGTTCAGACTTTCAGCTCGAGCTGTACAATAACATCATGAAACATGACAGGCCTTTAATTCTTTCAACAAATCCCAATAGACTTGTTAGGAGGAACGAGCTGTTTGGCATTATATAAAAAGCAGGTAATGTGACAGCTCCTTAAGACTGGACAAACAGGACTTTGCCCTTAAAAAGGCAGTTACAGGACCGTGCTGCTTGTTTGTGTTAGAACAGTTTAAACAGTGTTAACAGTGTCAGACAGGTTTTGTTGTGAACTCACTATTCCAGCACTAAGACGATGTCGTGATCTGTCTCGTAAGCAGCGTGCAGGTTGACCACCCGGGCGTTGTTACGGGCCATCTCCAGGACGGCCATCTCGTGAATGACTTCAGCCCGGCAGTCCCGACCTCTCCTCCTTTTCCGTAGGAACTTAGCAGCAAACACTTTCCCTGAGGCCTTCTCCACACAGCGCTTGACCACTGCAAACTTACCCCTGGGCGAGAGAGAGTGGACAAATGATTACGGTGGACCTTTTAGAAAACTGACCAATTGTAAATCACACACAAAGATCAGTTTTTGTTGTTGGATTTTCTGTAACAACACAGACAAAGCACAAAAATAAATCTTATATCAATATGTATAAGAAGATATATTAAAGCATGGAATATCTTGGGTCACACACACACACACACACACACACCCCAATAAAACTATCCAGGCTTAATAACGTCATTGCAGCATTGAGGCAACTGTGCTATACAAATACTGGAATCTGATAAGAGGCATGTGTGGGTTATCTAATGCCTGTAAACAGCCTGCTGTTAAAACTGAAACCATGTTGGAATCATTGAGGTAACTGTTCAGGATATTCAAGACTGAGAGGGGACATGTCGCTGTTGGCTGCTCGATTTAAGTGTCCTAATTCACCATGGTTGATGAACCTGAAAAGCAACAATCCAGCTATACAGAGTTTTCAAAAGCATTCAGAGCTAATATTTGTGTTCATGACACACAACATAGTGTGTGTCCTTGGCTGTAGCTGACAAAGAGGGTTGGCAGGTTAGCAAAGAAAATAATTCAACACAAATCATTAATATTCTCCAGAGAACTAGATCTGCATTCCCCTGACTACAAACGTAAAAACCTTTGGCATTCAGCTGATATTTCATGCAATTTATGGAAACACTTCTGCACAAGGTCTTACAATGACTGCAACAAAAGAAAAGAAAAAAAAAAAAACCTAATCCAAAAATAACAGCTTTACAAGCACAAAGAGCAATGCCTGTGAAGGTTACGGAGCCAGAAGGCCTCGTCTTAAAGAACACAACAATGGCACTAAGCTGTCCTACTGGTGCAGCACCACCTATCACTGTTACCAATCATGTTTTCGTGCTGGCATTTGATACACAAAATATGTTTGTGCACATTTTCAAAGCTGACAGCACAGCGTGATACTTGGGAATCCTGCGGAGACCTGTGCTGTGTTAAATGTTAATGTCTTCCTGTATTCTCTGGCAGGTTACAGCCTAAACACGTGAGCCTTCCTTTGTTTGGGTTTTAGTCTCCTCATCACACTAAATAAGCTCTTTAGACACTTTAGCATATGGTGACACGTGATGGGCCTTATTGTTTACTTTTCATTTTATACTTATTAAAGGCGTACACCAGCAATCAAGTGTTACTTTCCAAAGTTAGAAAGCTGGGATACTTATGAGAGACAGACAAAAGAATAGAGGTAGAAATCAAAGCAGTGGAGGCTGAAATATTCTCACATTTAGTCCCTAATAAGAGCCAAACTCCAAAACTGCTGAATCCTATAATTCCCATAATGCAGCTCAGAAGTGTTTTGCTAAATCCTCCCGACCTGGTAAAGGCCCAACTCTTTCAAACTTCACACCTACTGTTGATAAATTTTGCTTTCTGTTAAAAACATATGGTCTCCAAGCATCATCAGGGTTATTTCCTCTGGACACCAGAGCACCATACAGCTGTTTTCACAGGCTGGATTACACTCCTCATCGTCATGTATAAAACTGGTTATCTGCTCTTCTCATCTCACATTAATCAACTTTTGGGCAGAAAAAATAAATGGTTAAGGTGACAGATCACTGTGTACCATCAGCTTATACAGTTATTACGGCAGTTTACTTAACAAACAAACAGGAACATTAGCATTTACTTAATGTTCACACTCCTCTAAGCTCAGCTCTGGTTTGTCAGCAAAAGTTTCTTTAGTTTGCCAGATGCTACGTTAACCAACTTGTCACTAACTGCATCTGCTTTTTTTTTGGTTTGTTTTTTTGTTTTTGAACACAAAGTGTAAAGAGAATAAATGTACAGGCTGTAAATCCAAAACAACGAGCTAAAACAAACTGCAAACTGAGTTTTTATTTGTCTGTCTTCAGTAGCAGGTCTCACCTCCTCTAACATTACACAGGCATTTTATTCAGTGTTAACACAGAGAACACTAACTGATGCATGTTTAACCAATCCCATCAAAAACAACTGATGTGTTGATTGATAGCAAATACAGCTGAGAGCTGCAGCCTGGCAATGAAAACACTGAGACCAAAATTTTCCAGTTAAAGACTACCTATCTATTTAAGACTATGATGTACCATATTTACGAATTGCTAAAAATTATTTGAAAGGTCAGAAGTAGAACTAGAACATTATTTTAACATTACTGAACTTTCTTAAAAATATTCAGCCTCAGAGCTTCCTGTTTTGACAACACATACAACACACAAACAAGTGAACAGAAGTGGCTTGTGTCATTTCTTCTTTCTAAAGTCTGGTTTACACATGTGCTTGTTTCCTTCCTCAGGACTGCACAGTACATGGTGTATGACACATTACTTCAAACACACCTCAAATGTCTTTGGATGTGATCATCAACCATCAGCGGTTGCCATGGTTTACACACAGGGCCAAACACATGACAAAGGTCTACTGTAGCGCGATCAAGTCAGGTCCCTGGCACGGCGAGGCTCTCGTGTTTACAGTGGTTAAAGCTTACAGTCCAGAACTTACAGTCCACACATTTTCCTCAAACTCAGTGAGACAGTGAAATGCTGTGGTTGTTAAACTAAAATGTTTATGTCACAATGTGTGGTTGCTTTTGTGATATTGCACAAAACTCTATTGTTCTGTGTTATAAGCTGCTAAAACAATACAACAGTGAATTAAGAAATTATAAATTCCAGAGTCTCACACAGGGCTGAAAGTCACACTTATTTTCATGATCGATGATCATGAAAACTTCCCAGAGCAGAGTCCAAATTGCTGTTTCTACAAACAAATTTTACATTTATACTTAAATAAAAGAAAATCAAATCCTCACATTTGTGAAACTGGAAATATGGAATGTCTGGCTTTTGTTGAATGCCATATATTAGTATAATACAGTGTATATCTCCATGAGGTTGAATGCCATAACAAACTGAAAATGGAAATGTAAGTCCCAGGCGCTCCTTGATGTACTGGTGCATTGATAAGCATAAGGTTTTCCAAAGAACTGCCAGTTCAGTTAGTTGATAGTGGTTGTGAGCAACCAGAGTATCCTTTTAATACAATAGTGTCTATACTGCACTACTGGTACTAAGAGTAGTTCCTATTCAATCCAAATTAATATCAAATTAAACATTTACAGTGGTTCTAGTATAAGTGCACTGTTGTTGTTGTTCTGTTTCGGAACTTCAGAGCAAAGGAAAACTGGAGTCAAATTCCTTGTTTGTGTGCACAAACTTGGCTAATAAAACTGATTCTGATTCTGAAAACGGATTCTGGTGATAAACGTACATCAATGAACAACTTTTAAACTTCCTACAGACAGTTTTCTGACCAGAGGAGACCCCCTGATCCTCTCTCATGCACAGCAGCCATACATGCTTGCCTCACCTTCCGAGCTCTCCGGTGATTTCATACACATTTTCCATCGGCTCCGTGCTGATCGGGGTCTGGATTTCGCCGAGCAGTCCCGCGGAGAGTCCGCTGCGACTGTCCAGCCGCCTCCGAGACATTTTCCTCTCCCTTCGGTATCACTCCTGCTGCCAGCTACCAGCCTGGATGCCGTGCTAAACGCTAGGTAAATGAGAGATGAACGATAAAACTAAGCTAAGTAACTAGCTAACACTGCCAGCTTCGCGTCAGTTACATGTTAATGTTAGCTGAGCCGGTGACCGTGCTATTGTTTAGGTTAGTTTACCGACTCTGCTTAGCTCAACTGCCGCTAAGTTAGCTCGACGGTCAACGTCGCGGATTCAAAAATGAGTTAGACCGATTTTCCTCAGCTGACCTGAAGAGGAGCGGCGAGTCTGTCAAACCTGTACCTACGTTTGATTCCCGTTTGTGAATTATCCGAGCTGCCGCTGCGTGCCACTGTTAAACAGTTTAGCAGCGAAGTTTATCCACAGTTTTCGGTCATTTTTACATCCCTCTGTTTGACACTTTCTTGACACGTCACGGCTTGGCGCATGCGCACTATTGTCATGTTTGAATAAAGCGTGGCCTTATTTGAAATCGCGGATCTTAGTTGGTGCGTGACCTTTAAGCATTAACTCTATGAAGACAGCAGTGTGTAAGAAAAGGAAAATCAAAAATACTGATGGCAGCTCAGAAATATATTCGAGAAGTGTCAAAACAAAAGATTTAAGTAACGTTAACGAGATGTTAAATCCAAATATTGACTTTCAGATTCAAGTGTAACTGTGAGATGATAATTGAAATCTTTTATTTTCCAATTCATAAACACGAGAAACTAAGTCAGGTCATTATTTTCATAATCTTTTAAATATCACTGTTGACATAGTTTATCATCATTTTGACTTTTAAAAAAAAATTACGAGTTAATAAGTCAAATGTATGTTAATTATCAAATATGGCAAAATTTGTATCTAAGCCAAACTTATGAGATAATGCATCAAATTTGTGAGCTATAAAGTCTAAATTATGTGAGCTAAGATGAAATTTCAATGCAGTCTCCCATAATTCCTACATTCACTGTCTCAGAAATTTAATACTGTTCTCATATTATAATGTAACATGTAATTATGGCTTAATATGTCATTATTTTCATTTTTTAAAATTCATTTATTTTGTCCTTTTTTCTTTCCCTGGCTAAAGACAACTTCCACATAAATTATTCTGCTGTGCACATGTAAATTTGTTAACATCTGGCAAAACTAACAGCAAAGCATCTAACCCATGAAGACTGTAACTTCTCATAGCACCATGGTATTACAACTGTAATATGTGTAGGGACTGCTGTGTAATTTGATATTTTTAAAAATATATTTATTTAGTTAGTTTCACTTAAAATGTTTTTTGTTAAAACATTTTCCTTTTTGCGACATACTTGGCTGGAAGAGGTTAGAACATAGGGTTAATGAGACAATTGTTTAATCAAGAGGACATAGTGGTTAATTGATGATAAAGTGTTTCCTACTTTCCTAATAAAATTAGTTTTTAAAAGCAGAACATATAGTGTACTATGGAGATAATACATTTTGATATTGACACATGCAATTAGTACAAAATTCACTTAAATGATAAATGAGGGTCATGTGTCATTAATCAAAATTTGCCATTTGTTCTCTTTTATTACAATCATTGGGGTGAAATGGAGACACACATACAGGAGCTTTGCATAGAGTGGAAATCTGAAAAGTGGAGCTGGGTCCTGTCAGAAATGTACTAGGAAAGAAAAGAGGTGCAACTATTTTCATTTGGATGTGAAGCAAGTGATCAGTCTTATCAGTCTCCTACATAAGAAAAGCCTCATTATGGAACATGTCGAACTGACCAAGTGATGTATATCCTAATGTGAAGCGTTGCCCATGCCAGAAATCTGCTCCTCTATACAAACATGAGGTGATGCTCTGTAAGGATTTGGCAGAGGCCAGAAGTGGGATGTGTTTGTTAGACTGAAATAGAAAGCAGGCCTAATGGTTGACTTTGCAAGCCCCAAACCTTTGGTACATTCGGTGCAAAATATATATTTATACACACAACAGGACAGACATACATATACAGTTATATACAAAGAGACAAACAGGACCGCACACATGGTACACATACATGTGCTCTCACGTTTCACAAAATCAAAACAGCCCTATTGATTCATCACTGATTCATGAGCAATGAAACATAACCATCAACCTATTACTAAGATAGGCAGACGCACACATGTGAAAATAACATTTTTGAAACATGCTGCCAAGATAGTCGCCATTACACTGTCATAGAGAAAACAAACTATTGCATTCATATATCGTCCATTCCCAGAGCTAAAACTAAGTGACTGAAGCACCTATTTCCCACACCTTGTTCCCATGAGCGTCACACTCAGGGTATGACAGTGCCAGGTAAGCATAAGGCCGCATGCCTCAAGTAAGCGCCACAAACAAAGTGACACAATCTAACCAGCTCCTTCACCCATTTTTCTGAATGGATAGCAATATCCTCATGCAAAAAAAAAGCTAGTTAGGACAGTGTGTTGCACTATTTCAGCATGCAATATCGAGCTATAACACAACGCCATCTAGGGGTTTCTGCCCTGGCACGGCTCACAGAGCTGACCAAGAAGATCCCGCATGCAGTATTGGGCTGGGAGACGGGGCTAGGATATGAAAGTCTGCCTCCACATCTCTCATCATGTGTGGAGCTTGTTACCACTAGTCCAGCCCCTGTAGTCTAGCTCCAACAGGACTCTGTACAGTAGGTGTAATCTTGCATGCACCCCATAGAAAATGAGTATGTGTGTGTGTGTGTGTTTGTGTGTGTGTGTGCATGTAGGACAGTGTGTGAAAGGGTCCTTAGGGTTATGGTTGTGCACTTAAAAGTTAGAGAAATGTTTTATCACATGCTTTCAAGACAAACTATTGTCTGTCATGGACTTGTACGCCATTTTCTAAAGTACAGTATCCATACAGGCCTAAAGGTTAGTACTTGTTCTTGACAACATCATCATCCCACCTGGTCAAGTCCTTCAGTCAGGACAAATCCCTGCTTCTTTGCTTTGAACGTGGCATAGTAACGATAATACACCTTACTGCCCCCTGGTGTTGATATCTGTTAAGGGCATTTAAAACGCAGCTCGTATAGTTTCATCATCTCTGATCTGTGAGACGCATGGATCTGGTCAAATTTTTACAAGGAAATAAAATAACTTCCCTTATGAAATTCTACTTTATGGTCAGGAAAACCCAACAGGCACTAAAAATAATCCCACCACTGCGCCCTGACCAGGAGCCTGGGTGACACCAGGTTTGTGTCTTTCAGCTAACAAGGCCTAATCCAGAGCCACCATCGAGTGAAGCGCCTCCTCATCCCTCAAGCAACAGTGTCACATTTGATTTCTCTTCCCTCCGCTTCCAACTTTGTGTTTCCTCTTCAGCCTGCGTGAGGTTTTCCTCAGAGGCTGAACAGAGTTGCTTGAGGTTCATACATTCAGTCACTGATGTGGTACATTCATCACTTTCATTGGGTGGGAGGCGATTACATCAGTGAGAAGGACCTTGTGAGTCATACTTATGAGCAGGTGTCATCTGTCTTTGTGAGAAAGTGCATCTATTGCTTGTGATAAATGTGTGGAAGAGTTTGAAAGACAGGAACCCTGCGTTTCTATCTGACTGGAGTGTGTCAGTGAATGTGTCTGTGTACTGGAGAGAGAGAGAGAGAGAGAGAGAGACAGCATCTGTTACAGTGTAAGAAAGCACACCCGAAGGTGCAAGGCTAATGCTGTAATACTGTATGCATGTGACACCGGGTGTCCTAGTTGAGTGTACGCAGAAATATTTCTCAGATACCTTTCACCTTTCATGCTCCTGTAAGAGCTCGGATGTCGCAGTATTGAAGGTAACAGTCCTGACCAGAACCTGCCGTCGTTATTACAATGGGTCAATGACACTGTCCATAAATATGTTACTGATGATTTCTGACTCACTGTCCAGATAATTTAAGAATCAGAACTTTGGAAACGAGTGTACTGTCTGTCTTAGAACAACTGATTTGTGTTTGTTTGTTTGTGTGTATATACTGTATATATTTGTGCACACCAGTGTATCTCCTGCTCTCAGACTGGCAGCGAGGACCAGTCAATATCCAGTTAAAAGTCTAAAATGTCATGTGTCTGCATGCTGATAAAAAATCTTGGGGGAAACACTGGTTTGCACTGTCGATAAAAACAAAACATCCTATGTTTGTGTGTGTTTTGTGCAAAGGTGATTAGTGTATGTGTGTGTGTGAGTGTGTGTGTTATAGTTTATAACACTGCAGCCCCAGTGCAGGAAGGGCACAGTTTAGAGGTCCAGGGAGGGAGAAGGGGTTCTTTGTGGTCTTTGAGCGGCTGTCTCTGAGGTGCAGGCTGGAGGAGGAGGAAGAGAAGGTGAGATGCTAGAAATCCAGTAACCAAGGCCATTAACTGAAGAGATAAAGCACACATGTGGCTCAATGAACAACGGTTACCACAAAAACAAGAAACTGTACTGTACAGCTTTTCAAACTGTTTTCCAATTCTCCGCCTTTCTTCCTGAAGGTGTTCACTTTATCGATCTCTGTCAGAAATGTGAGAGAAAGGCAGAGAATTGGAATGAATCCTGTGTGATGAGTGACAAAAAGCCAGTTGAAAAAAACAGCAGAGTTATCCACGGGTGGGTAGTTGCCATGTGAGGACAGTAGTTTTATTTTCCATGTCCCTCCAAAACCAGGAAGGTGGATTTACAGATGCTTCTCTGTCTCGAGTTAAACCTGGGTGTGAGCTGTTTTGAGGTTATTCCAAACCGAACGTGCTTGTTTCCTCTACAGCAGTGACCAGCTTCTCATAGAGCATGGAGAAGGAGAGGTACGGTGGGAGGTCCAGACGATTAAAGCAAGTGTGAGCCCTGTAGAGACAAGTAAACACACACCAAGAGATTATTAGATATGAGATGGATGGCAAGATGACTCATCTGTGCAAGATCTGTCTTCATACATATATATATCCTCCCCGAAAATTTTGTTGAAGTATTGAGCTGGCCTATAATCTATTTCACACATCTGACCTCATACAAATAAGGAATCATCTGATCTAATTTCTGTTCTTTATGTGTTACTTGGAATGTGGGGGTGGGGTGGAAACATGGTTCTCCCACAGAGCTGCCACTTTGGTCTGATTTATCAATTCAGTGGGTACTTTTCTTATTTCACCATAACTTCATCAGCAGCAGCATTACAAATTAATTTAACCTTTAATAGTTTAATGAAATAATAATTATTACAAGTGCCAACAATACGCATATTAAAAGTGGAAATAACTAACATAATTTACTTTTAACCTTAATAAAATGTCAAAATGAGTTTTCCATTCATTTGCCTCTTTTAAGTACAGATCTGCTGAACAATGCTAATTGTTGCACCCACTGAATTGACAAATCAGACCAAAGTGGCAGCTCTGTGGGAGAACCATGTTTCCACCCCACCCCCAGATTCCAAGTAACAAATAAAGAACAGAAATTAGATCAGACGATGCCTTATTCATATGAGGCCAGCTGTGTGAATTATATTATAGGCTAACAAGCTTTGCATGACCAGTTTACAGATGGCTGGTAGAGAAATGTTTAGTCCCTTATATTCTTAAATAATTAAATGTTTTCTAATATTAACATATTCATCCAGTTACTTGGTTGGTAGTTAACCCATCAGACAGTAATCTTACCTGGGTAAGGAAGTGATTTTTCCCCACTTCTCCACACAGAATCTGCGGGGTCCATTACTGCCCCGTAGAGAGGCGAAACCCTCGTAGGGAATACTGGAGGTGCCTGTCACAAACTAGAAACAGGAAGACCACAGAAGTCACAAGAAGCATAAAAACAGCACCTAAAACACTGTCATTCTTCATAACTTTAAATGGATATAAATGAGTCTTTTTAAGTCTGTTTATTAATCTGAAATCTGTTTATTAATTGCCATGTGAAGGTTTCACAGTCTGTGACGTGCAGTGAACACAACTCTGCAGCACCTGCAGGGCACCCGGCCTCCACACGGGGGCAGCCTGTGTGCATGCGGTCACCCACGTGCCCTACCTGCAGCAGCCTCAGCCTCTGCTCATTGTTGAATCTCTCCACAGCTGCCCAGAACCAGCGAATCACTGTGTGGTTGTCATGGTAACCTGTGGGGGGGGGGGGGGGGGGGGGCAGAGGGGGTAGAGGATGATGGTGCATGAGTCAGATGAATAACAAATAAGATCTCCGTCCCCTGTTCCTCTCCTCTCTTTCACCTCCCACCCCACTATTTCTCCACTGTGATGTTTGAATGGGCTCTGCTGTTTAATGTTTAATGGCCGGAGCGGTTTTGTCCGTCTCAGTCGATTCCTCTATTAAAAGAGCCTCATACTGAGTCACGGCCGATTGTCAGTTTGAGCTCTCTTGAGTCCCTGCTGCTGGCAGCTTTTCAACTTGTATTGGCCAGACCCTTAAAAAGCCCTTTAATGTGATCCCTTATAAATGCTTTGGGCACCGACGCTTGCATCTGTGCACTGTACACAATATGTACTACAATAATTAAATAGCAGTAACTCACTACGTTTCAAGTGCTCATTATACAGCACATTGCAGAAAAGCCTAATACAATGATTAAATAGGAAATGGAATAAGTTATGCCAAATGTTCACTTGCACTGATCACACTGACAGTGGATCAGTCTAATAGCTGCATCCAGCACAGCACATTGGCCGTTTCACTCATGGAAGTCAGTATGAAGTCGGTTGTCTACATAAACTCTACTAAAACTACTGGGTTTGAATCCTCAGACTGGTTGAGAAAGAATTATAGAGAAATATTTTAACCCTCCTCAGCCATTACTTATTACCAATGTTCTCTAGAGCAAGGCACCCAGTCCCTCACTGCTGAAAACAGAGGTTTCGTGGCTGCACACCTGCAGCTTCAAGGTGTGAATGAATGTGTAAGCAGAGGAGCCTCTGTATGCAGCTGCCTTTGCTGGTTTTCCCACGTTGCTGTCAGCGTTCCACGGACACTTTCATCTACATCTCTGCCTCCCTCCAGCTTTACATACCTCCTCTGTACTCTGTGTTGTTCCTCCAGTCTGCCAGGTCGATCTCTGCAGTGCCTGCAATTACCAGCTCCAGCTCCCTGGCATCAAACACAGACACCAGTCGCACATCCACCACCTAACAAACACACACACACGCAAATTGATGAACACATGGAAAAACCTATGGCACAGCCTATTCATTTAACACAGTCCTCCTACATATGTCAGAATATTTGAAGCATTTCAGAGCTTTGAGACAACACAGTTAGAGTACATGCACATTGTGCAGATACACAGTGAGACAGATGGTAGAAGGATAAACACTGTTGGGGAAAAAGTTTCCCTCCCGTACTAAGTAAATTTGGGACTTGAATTGTTAAGCAAACCGGGGCCTATAAACTAACACAGGCACACATGTAGCTCACAAACACCCAGTAATCTGTCACCCTGCCAGACAAGGGATTTTAGCAGGGGTGGGGTTTGTACTACTTATTTAAACACAATAAAAAAAAAAGCACCAGTCCAGATTACAGATCGCTCTTGGTTCACTTTGTCATGCAGGGCTTTCAGTGCATGTAGGACTATGGGCTATGTCTGCCTGGTGATAGATAAGCTAGCTAAGACGAGTTCACACTGAAAACAGACCTCTGGTAAGGAGCGAATATGTCACATGGTTGTTCTCTGAAATACAATTCTGCTTCGTCATTTGCTCTTTTGGCTTGATCCCAAGTATTTTCATTCTTTCTTGCTGAAATTGATAGTGACACTGGCCACTTGCTCAAAGCATCATCATCTACCACAGTAAATGCCAGATGTCAGTAGGAGTGTGTGTGTCTGTGTGTGTGTGGATGGATGCTCCTGTGTTTGTTCTGGTCAAAAAGTAGGAATTCTCAGCACCTGATGCGATGACGCAACAGCAGTGTCACTGATATTGATCACCCGTCCTGTCACACAGTAGGTTATAGCTCTTGTGCTCTGTGAAGCCATAAAATCCTACTTGCTTCACATTTAAAAAAGGCTCATGGCCTAAATCATAAACGTGCTGTACCTCATAAAAGCCTCGGACCAGGCTCTCCGTCTGCTGGGCCACTCCCCTCTCTATACGCCACTTGACCATTCGCTCGATGTACTCCTTCTTGTTCCTCTCTGACACAGGGATACCAGCCCCACCCGGCTTCAGCTCTCTCTCTGTAATCTGAAGAATCGCAGGCAGACAGTGACACTTGATTTTCAAAAGTACATTTATTTTCACAACAAAACTAATTTAACAAATCCAAAATGAATTATTTTAATCAACCACTCATCTACCTGTCCAAAAACCTCCTCATTGACAGTGAAAGTGAGGTCCAGCATGTCTTCGATGTCATTGTCCTTCATCCACTGAAGGCTCTGGTGGAACTCCTCATCCAGGAACTCCAGGTCACTCAGGTCACACGGGCTGCATGAGCACAGGCCGAGGTTACGCGGAGTTTACACAGGGGTCAGTAAGATATTGACATGTCCTAATCATGAACCATGGCTGATGTAACAACTGAGGTTGAAGGTCAATTAACCTGGTGTGTAACAGCATGTAGCTTAAATAGCTTTCTCCAGATGTAGCTCTAGTGCAAGCAAAATATAACCCACACGATTTATTACATATGAGGATAAATCCCTTGAGATGTACCATGTCGGTTTTCAGTGGGCTGACATACTTACTAAGATATGCTTATAAGAAATAAAAGCAGAAGGCAAAGCACACTTTGAGCAAACCATTTCTAAATTAATTTCAGGTTATATGAAGACAACTGCGCACTCTGAGCATGAGTGTCTTTACTTTGACCTAAAACATTCTCAACATGTCCTCCAAATGCTCCTATAAACCTGTGAAGTTTACACCATTTTTGCTTGGTTTTCACTCTTTAGACTGGCCTTTATGTCCACAGGTTTTCAACACACAGCACATGTGTGTGATGTGTAAGACTGCTAATATATTTTGATCTTTTACCAGCACTGTTCCCATCATGCTCTAGGTAACAAAAACACAGTATAATGTTACTATGGAGACAGTGAATTAGGTATTTATAGTTGTTTTTTTTTAAGCTCATATTATTCCTTACATTTTACATTATATTATAAGGTGTTTACAAATTGTGTTTTTTGAGAACTGCATTTCTATTTGTTTGATAAAGGCTTATCTGCAAAGTAATGGTGGAGCAAAGCAAGGATCCATTTGGCTGATGAGGTTAAGAACCCTTCTTATTACATAAACATCTGTCATTTAACCCTAACCCTTAGTGCAGGCATTTGGCAGGATTTGAAATTGTTTGGACAAAGCTATTAATAAGGGCACTGCTCCTGCTGATAGGAAGCTCAGCCAGCTGCTAGCTGAGGGGATCTCATAATATCTGCTCTTACAGTTAGTGAGAGGGATCTAATTGGATGTGGTGGTACCCTGCATTGGCTGTTATATTGGCTGGGTAGACAGAGGGAAACAGGCTGAGGGACATACATGCGAAGAAGCCCCTTGTAGAAGGGTCGGGTAAAGAAGGCATCCAGCAGGTACTGATGGACGAGGGCCAGCCCCAGGATACGGCCACTGAAGCGAAACCTTGATACAACACAGAAAACACAGGTGAATACAGGGACCAACATCAGAACTGGACTGAATTTACTGTTTTTAAATGTAGTCGGCTTATGTGCACTTGCTTCCTCCACGCCGTGCCTCATGTCGTATTTGACAGACTTAAACACCCACATCTGTTGTCTTCTTCATCCAGCCAATGACATTATGATTTTCCAGCCTAGCTGTCTGACCATCTATTCATCAGTCCGCTCATCCATATATCCAACCATTCATCAATCCGCCCGTCCATCCAATCACTGTCACTAAGGCAGAATTGACTGGTGAGCCACAGACTGCTGATCCAAATTTCCGCACAGCAACCCGCAAATTACTTCTATTTTGGGATCAGCACACAACAGCAGCCAGAGCTGACAAAATGAGCACTTTACAGTCAGCTCAGCAGCAAGTGCAGCTTCAACAAGCATACGATGGATAGACAGGCAGACAGACGGATACTGTAGATAGAGTAATCACACATAAATATATGGAAATCTCACCACTCGTGGTGGTTGTCTACAAAGGCGGACATGGGGCTGATCTGGACAGTGTATGTGTCATTGGCTGAATATTCAAACAGGCCGTAGTACGGGTTGAACAGTTCTCTGGACACCAAGAAGAAAAACTCTCTGGAGGGCCCACTGTAGTCCAGACTGCAAGACAAACATCATAATCCACATGCAGTACATACACATCAGTAGGAAAAGTGAATCAGTGAATGCTCTTCAGCAGCTACTGTGCAGTTTAGCAAAGCACTCAAAGGAACAAGGTATATTGAACATATTGGATTTTGGTGTAGAACAAAACGGTCTAAGTTGCTGCAGCTGCTCCTTTACCAGAAAACTGTTATCAAATGTGTGTGTAATTACAAATTCTGAATGCTCAAGATAAGAATGAATGCTCAGCAAAACTCACCTGGATCAATTACAGATAGCAAATACACATGAGGAAATGAACTGGGATTGAGATGTGTCTTTCTCACCCGTCCTCGCCTACGAAGCTGACATAGAGTTTACTCCTCTGTAGGTCTTTACGGGAGTAACACATGATCTGGTTAAAGGCGTCCTCCAGGAGGTGATCTCTGCGTATGATCAGCCTGGGAGCACACACACACACACACACACACACACACACACACACACACACACACACACACACACACACACACAGTATTAGACCTGATGTTAACAATGTTTGTGTTGACACTTTGTATAAACTCATACAAAGTTAGCTGTTAACTTTATAGAGTTAATTCTTTTGAACTTGAAGAGAATGAAGAGAATACTTTTTGAGGGGGTTAAAGTTAAGGGTGTGTTGAGCAGTCCTGCTAATTGTGTGTTAATTGTGTGTTAAGTTTAAAAAGTCAGTCAGTTACTTTTTTTTTTTTTTTTTTTTACAGCTGGGTACTCTAGTTGTGCATTACCCAAACAGGAATAAACAGTGCATGTGTTGGGGGCTGTTTTCATCTGTGTATGAATCTACATTTGCTGCTTCAGTGAGTGTTTCTGGTAACAGGGCAGTGTGTGAGGGGTTGACTCAAAATAAACTACAGTGTTGTGTTCATGGTAATAATGGAACTTGTCACCCAGTGCAGCAGTGTGGTTCACAGTTGTGTTTTGAATAGTTTTTGTACAACAACGGAGCTCTATAGCACAGAGAAATAATACCAGATATATCAGGCCGTGATGCACAATACTTGTTCGTTAGACAATTCATGGTTGGTTTGGGTCTTTTCATGGGATTTGTAGACAACAATAAAAATATGAAATATTTATAGACTCATCATTGAACACTGTAAAGGCCAAAACTTCTTTCCTTGTTTTCCTGCTTCCACTGACTTAAAACAGTAAGTGAAGAAAGCTGGCCATTAATGAGCTGGCCATAGGAAATTTTGTTCATCAAATCAGTGTTAAATAAGGCAATCCCGACATGAATCTCTTTACGTTCCAGCATTTAAACATACTTGACTTTCCCTGGTCCTTGGCCATAACCCTTGGTCTCGAGCTTTCGATAGAAGTTTCTCAGTTTAGCCTCAAAATCTCGCTTATAGGGAGCAGGAGCACGGGCGTTGGCTCGCTGAGTGCCTGAGACGTAAATGAGAGAGAGAGAGTAAGAAGACACACCGGCAGAGAGACACAGGAAGAAAGAGAAAGGGGGGGAGAAAATTAAAAGGGGGGCAGAGATGGGTGAAGATGGACAAACAGGTCCAGGGAGATTGAGATAAAATGAAATTTGAATGATCCCAAGCGGACGTTGGTTAAAGCCTGAATGGGTGAGCAGTCTGAGAATCTGAAGTACTGCATGCAGGTTAATCCTGGATTGTCATTTATTATTATTTTTTTTTTTTTTCATCAGACTGTTGTAGCATTATTCATTCAAAAATACAGAGAACTGTTATTCCAGCTCACAGCTTTATCTCCACTACTGTATCTAAATGACGGTAATTTGGCTGAATAGTTTAAGGTCAGAAGAAGGCTCAGTATAAAGTGTATACAGAAGGTCAGACAGAAGTAGATAAACAGTGACAGATGAGCAGGAGAAAAGGAGTCCATATCACTGTGGGCCTATTTGTATTTGAAATAAAGATAAGGAGACTAGATGAGGACAAGTCAACTACAATTTGCCTGATGACTCATCTGAAGGGGCCTCATACTCCATCAGAAGTGCTTGTTGGATGGCCGAACAGCTTCGGTAACGCCTTCCCAAGGTCGGCTCCAACAAGCAGAAGCAGGGATTGGCCAGGCACCCAAGAAAGTACGCAGGGTCTGAACTTCTCTCTCAAGCTCTCTTTGATCGTTCTTTGTTTTTTTTTGTGGCACTTTTCAGGTAAATACCTGAATGCAACATTGTAAACACCATCCAGGAAAAACCGTCTGAAAATATGCACTGTTTCTTTGTGTGTCCATTCGGAAAACAACTATAAACATTTGATTTCCAGCATGGTCAGGCAACACTTCGTATGAAGTAGTTCTTTTCCATCATAACTCGTCTTTTATTTAGCCTGAAAATGTAAACCAAACCTCATGGTGAAAGGTGTGGAATCTCATAACGGGCAGGAATTTAATAAAGGTGAGGAAAGGTGCAGCATGCCAATAAAGCTGCTGCAGACAAAGTGAGACAGAGACTTACCAGGGGAGCTCTGAGGAGAGGACAGGGAGTAACCTGGGTGGAGTAATGGTGGCACATATGACATCACCTCCTCCTCAAATAAGCTGGAGACAACAGTACAGCATTAGCACAGGTGGAAAAAAAAATGGGAATTACAACTTTTATTGGAAGTGGTGGAGCCAACTGGCAATAATTTTCACAAGTGACCGATAAGTCCCCCACACCCACGCAGAGACACACCTGCACAGGACTCACCTCAGCAGCATGACGAGGTCGGCGTCACTAGAGAGACGAGCCAGCCCATTGACTCCCTCACTGCGAATAAACTGCACCTTCTCCCTGCAAACATACACATCCACGCACACACACGTCAGGGGGGGGAGCTGGCACAATCCATTAGGATTAAAGGTTAACTGTGTGTTCGGGATGACTGATGATGATGATGATGATGATAATGGAGGTGGTGGAGGTGAGCAAGGCCGGAGAGGAGGAGAGAGGCGGAGAGTAAAAATGGAAGCAATGAAAGAGAGAAAACAATAAGAGGAAGAGAGAGAAAGAGAGACTTAAAGAGACGTACTTGAGTGAGTGGTTCCTGGCAAGTTCGGGCTGTCTTTCCTGTAGAATCTCAAAGATGTTGGGTTGCCGTAGAAACGCCACTATTTTGTCATTGTAGGCTAAAGGAGTAAGGCGAGAGAATTAGGAGTGTGTATTTTGTGTCTTGAGTGTGTTCACACTTTGCATCGATGCATATATATACAAGTGACTCACCCACAGGCACCACATCGTGGTACTGACTCCGACTGGAGCCGCTGAAGGTGCTGGAGGGGCGGGGCATGACGGGCGGGTTGGCTTGGCGAGAGTCGTCCACTACCTGTGACAAAAGGAAGCACTACAGTTCAGGTCGCATCCTAGTTCTGACACCGATCCACCAGCCAGTCATCACCAAAAACCTCAGCTCGCCCATTTCAACACCTGATGGTTTAGTTAGTTCTCGCCCTTTAATGACACATCTGTTATTCTTGATGTTGCAATGTGAGAGAACTCATATGACTATATTATGGCTGTAATATAACAGGCCTATTTATAGACAGTTAAACCTGGGAGAAAAATAAAGAGGCATTGCTGAGGCATCTTATTGTCTTGAGATATGGCGAATACAGACCTCATGCGCAGTAAAAAAAGTAATCTTGGGCATATTTTCATTTACTGTAATATTCTTTTGTTGCTGGCAGTGATGTGTTTTCGTTGTCTGATGCTGTCTCACCATTTCGCTGTCTGTCTGTCCTTCTCTCCCTCACGATTTGACCTGGCTAGTCTCTCGCGCTCCATGTGGCAGATTTGAAATCTGTCTTTCTCCGCTGCAGCCAGTATAAATTTCCATTTTCCCTCCCATATTCTGTCCCTTCAAACAGGAACGCCTTAAAATACATATTGCTCACATTTGTTCTGACATAGAACTGATGCTGCTGATGCCAGTATGGCATGAAAATCAACAGAGATTTGAATTTGCTAGTTTATAGGCATACCAAACCAGCTCAGCATTTAAGGCTTAAGATGGCGGTGGAAAAGCATATTAAGAAGCATCTTCAGATAATTCATAGACGGTGTAGGACTGTGTCAGGAAAACCAAACCCAACAGACAAACTATAGATAAAATGGGACACTGAGAAATGATTATGTAAATTTGGCAGTTTCTTGCATTAAAAAGATTATTTTTGAGCAATCACAGATATCAGATTTTCCCACAAGCACCTATCCAAAATCCATTACCTTAGACAGATACATGAACCCAATAATGTTGCAGGTTTTATGGATGAAGAAGGCAACAATGCTTCACTATGCTCTCTTGTGTTTGTGGTAATCAAACTATATCATTACTAATTAGTATCACTGCTAATGCACAGAGGGAAGCTTATCAGTCCAACATGGTGCTTTGGAAGAGATGGTTGTAAAGGAGCCAGGAGCAATTATCAGCCACAGGTGTGGTACACTTCTCTTCTTTATCAAATGAATAAAAAAAATCAGTTATTTGACATATATATAGACATGTACAGCATCACAAGATTTTCAGTCACTCAGGTGATAAAGTAAGACATCTAGAAGGACTAAGTCACGGTCTTTAAATGTCGTGATGTTTGACTGCACTAAAGGCTTGAGCAGATTTTAAAAAGATACTTCAAGTAGTAAGAATGGGGAAAAGAAGCAAAATTGAGTTAACTTTCTATTGCTGCACCCTTGACGTGCATTTCCCCCGAGCACTGATGTTCTGCTTGATGGCTCCACCACAGGACCCGAGCAGAATTAACTTCCTGCTTGTGCCCACAATGCAGAAACTCACTTAGCATAGCATTTTTCTCCTTCAACCTGGCCTCTATGAACACTGCAGTGTTGTGTGAGCCTTAAGTTGACTCCAGGTGATGAGTGGTGCAGTGGCGGGTAGTCTCTCACCTCCCCAGCACTGTGGCTGCGCTGGCGGCTCAGGTGCTGGCGGTGGGCCAGCAGCCCGGTCGAGCGAGAGCTCTGGAGGGGTAGCCGTGGGTCAATGAAGGTCGTGGAGCGACAGTTGTGATCCACAAAGAAGGGCTGGTGATTGAGATGCAAATACACACAGTCATACACAGATAAACTGTGCTAAGTAAACACATGAACATGCGGTGCACTGACAATAAAAAAGCAGCACTGAAAACTACTGGACAGCAGAGCAGAGATTATCACTGGATGCACGTGGCCTTCAGGGTTGAGGTAATCCCAGGTCAGGAGTCAAAGGTTAGGGGTCACAAACACACTCATACCTTCCCGGTATGGTCGTGCTTCATCTCCCACCCTCGGGGAAGCTCCAGCTGCTTGTTGGAGAACATGTTGAGGAAGGTGACGAGGTCGCGGTTGTGCTGGTAGCGCTCGAAGTAATGAGCGTCCCGGCGCACCTTACTGATCATGTGCTTCAGGCAGGTGTTGCTCGTAAACATGCGGTAGGCACTCTGGGCAGACAGAGAGAGAGAGAGCAGCGGAGTGAGGTCATCACAAAGAGACAGAAGACAGACGTGGCGTTTACATGTCTGCCTGTCGACATATTTTGTCTCTGCGATAGCATCACAAATGTTCAAAATGTAGTCACAAAACTTTACAGGTGTGTAACTAAGGTCAAAATGAAGGCTGAGGTCAAAGGTGGGTGTGATGCCAGCAAGGACACTGGAAGTGGGGGACTGGAAGTAGGGAAGCCCATGGCCTACATTTCTTTTAAGTTGTGGATCACTGTATCCCAGTTTCCATCATTCCCGCCCACTCTGAGACATCAGGTAAAAACTACAGACCATCCTGTCATTTGTCAGCTTTCAAAAAACTGCATGTGTCTAAGCCTGCAAAGAATTAACTAAAGCAACTATCCTTTTTTCAAAAAAAGCCCAAAGTATGAAGTTTATAGTGAAAAGAAAGATGCAAAGTTTGCTTATAAATAATGATAATAAATAATGATGGAATTCACTGATCTGCTACCTCTAATAAATAACAGTACTGGGTCATACACTCTGTGCAGCATTGCTGTATTACAGCACTGGACTGCAGTACTACATAGTGAACTCAGTGGCTCATTCAGGCGGCAGGCAACTATGTCTATGTCTTTTGTTTACAAGCAGACAGATAAATCAATGTAAAAGAAGTACAGGGTCAAAAGTGACAGAGGAGGCCAAGCATGTTACACTGACAGGGTTTGAATGCAGCACGGTGAAGAAGTCGGGGCTGCACAGGAACTTGGCGCTGGGTGACTGAAGCAGCAGGGAGAGGCGTGAGCGACCACTGGCGTGAGCGGCTGTGCTTTCTCGCCGGTATTCTGCAACAGAATCAACACACACTGGTCAAAACAAAGAGACACTAACCTAAGCAGCATATTTCATGACAACATAAGACATCTGTTTTTGATACAGTATGCTAAGACTGAGGCACAAGCAAAGATGGGCAAGTGCAGACAGGAAAAAAAAACAGATACACAGCTCTTGTGAATAAAACCTCAGTTTTTTCTGTTTCTGTATTTGTTTTTAATCGGTTTGCTGAAACTGACCAGAAATGGAGTGGGGCATCAGTTCGCTTTCTGGTTCAGGGAGCAGGTCAACCGAGCTTTCCTCTGTCCGCTCGCTGTTGGTTATGGTCCTCCTGATGCTCTGGTATCTGTGATTGGGAGTATAGTGAAAGTATAGTGTTTCACAAGTTCAGCAAAAAATGATTTCTAAAACTAATTTATATAAAAATCAAAGATTAAAACTGAGGAATTTTCAGTGGACAGAGGATAATACAGAAGCACTTCTCTATTTAAAGTCTTTGTATACCTTTGTTTATTCAAAGGTACATTAGTTCAGAAAAGTCTCAAGATGAAGAGAAACAAAGAGAAACCCACAGGCAATGTCCATTTAAAAGAGGACAGATAAAAAATAGGTCTCTGAGTGGACGTTTTTGGAAGCACGCAAGTTTTGTTTTTTGTTCCCTAGCCTGTTAAAAGCCTCTACAGATAAACTAAACCCTTGGTTTAGTGAGATACTGAATACAGTATATACCTATACTTCTAAATAGAAGTATTTACTATTGAGAAAAACTATGCTGGGGATTGCAGTACATTTCTCTTTACAAAGCCTACCTGCGGTTGAGTTGTTCCATCTGCTGAATGGAGTTGGAGCGGGTCAGGCCCTGCGGGGCAGGAGGTCCGGTGGGACGCTGCCATGTGGTGGTCCTGTTCACGTGGTCTACGAAAAAGATCCTCCCATGGCTGTCGATACGAGCCTCCCAGTCTGAGAAGCAATTAATAGTTGATACAAAGTACATGTTTAATGCCTCAGGGAAACGCAGCTGTTAACGTAAAAACACGCCAATGGCCAATAACATACAATGGCATTAACAACAGTCTCAGAGCCTTTGTTCTGTATCATGACATGGATATATTTCATATTTAGGTCAGACAACCCAGAACTATTTATTATATATATATATATTACTATTTATTTTACAGTAGTTTTTTCTAATTCTGTAGAAAATGCATTCACAAAATTAGCTTTAGCCAAATGGCTATAGACATGGTAACAACTTTGCGATGCTGAGCTAAATGCTAACATAAGCAAACATCCTCACACTGATGACTAACAAATTTTGATTTTGACCTGTGCACTAGAGGAAGAGTCACAGAGTCAAAGTTATTACAGTTCATGCTGTGGGAAACATAAATATCTTCAACCAATGGGCTAATTGTCTTAATATTTAACTCAAAACCAAAACCATTAACATCGCTAGATAAAAAAATCAAGAGATCACCAAAGTCATTTATTCTCTGGAGATCATAAACACCAACTATCAAGATAACTACGAGTCATTTGAGGTTAATTTGTAGTCCAAGCTTTGTAGTTCTAGTTAGAGTGACTCAGTAGATAATGGACAGGGACACACATGGATACACATACAGAGACACATAAACACAAAGACACACTGCTAAACACAAATGGTGGCATACACAGATAAAGTAGATGAACAATATGGCGCATGCAGACACACACACTCACTGGGGGGTAGAGGCTCGTCCACACGTTGGTATCGGTGGATGTCGTGACGAACAGAGGGAAGCGAACGTACAGGATGGCCGTTGACATGAGTACCTGAACACAGAAAACATCCAAGAGACAAGGAATTTTGTTTTAATATACTGAAAATATGTTTTGAATAGCACTGTTGTTCAGTTAACTCAGGTGCCTTTACGACTATCTTTGCGTGAAAGTACCTTCCTCTCCATCTGTTTCTGTGGTAACTTGCTCTGAATCCACAGACCCCGCCTCCTCACGTGGCTTTGTCTCCTCCCCTTCCTGTTCTCCAACCACGCCCCCTGCAGCCTGAAGGCTGAGCCTCCTTACACTGATCTCCTCAACCTCCTCTTGCTCGCTGGCTGGCGGAGCTTCTCCCTCAGCCTCAGTGACATCAGCTTGCCCACCGCCTTCATCGTCTACAGCTTGAGTGGTTGGTGGGGTGCTGGAAACTACATCTCCCCCTGGATCTATGGCCGTCTCCGCTCCCTCCTCTGCTTCCTACAAAATATCCCACAAAACAGAAAAAATAATCAGTGAAAAGAATGGACAAAAGGCCCATAGTTTTAGAGGTGGTGGTGACACAAGTTAAGATCACTAGGCGATTCACACCCACTACAAAATATCTTTGAATTAACAGGAAATGGGTCAATCCAAATTGAAACTCACAGCATAAGCGTGAGCAGCACTGGCTCCATCACCAAGGAAATAAAAGAAAGCTGAGAGAAGTTTGGTTTCATGCAAATATGCAGTGGTGTGTAGGAGTGACAACTCAGAGGATAACTGGATGTTCTGCTTCCAGTTCACCCAAGTTCACTGCCAGAACAAGACAAATCAGACAATACGCAAAATTATCTCCAACTAACTGAATAAGAAATATGTATATTAAGCCCTACGCTGACAGTGGAATGATGGCGTTCAGTGTGTCCCCCAGGTTTACAGCTTTGGGAGGGCAGACAGACACCAACACAAACACTTAAAGGAATCATGGTGTTCATGTGTTTCTTTTAATGACAACAGGAGAGCTACTCCAGCTGCTACGTGTGCATGTGTGTGCACACGAGTCTGGGTGTGTGTGCACGTTGGGGCAGAACTCCGCTGTGCGCAATACAGAGAGCAGAGGTGCCGCTGGGGGAGCGGGGTGCCCCCCTAATATAATGGTAGGGGAAACACTGGCGTTACAGTACAGTACTCTGGTGCAGTGTCATACAAATACAGCTGGGCACTAGGACCCAGCGGAGACTGCTACTCAGTCCAATGCATGCACTGTGGGGAAACTAATAACACTTGGCCACAGCACGTAAAGAAGATGAAATACTGCTATGACGACATTTGACAATAGCAAAATATTACTAGAAGACATGATTGGAGTGTGGTCACATCCATGAATATCTGAGCAAACTATGATAAATACTAAACCTGATTATAAAGCTGATAATCTGATAATAATTAGAGGGAGTTTTGCAGGTGAACACCTTGTCTTATTTTAGCTTTCTGTTTTAGCGTTCTTACTACTTACAGGAACTGGGACTTCATCATAATGTTTAAGATACAAATGAATGGCAGTCTTTTGCAATGATCAGTAAAATGCCTAGTCCTGAAACATTCACTGTACAATGTGCACAGTGCACATCAGTAACTAATGCACATTCATCATGTTTTAAGCATATTAAATGTGAACAAAAAGTTGGACCATGAGCTGTGATGTAAGGATAATGAACTCACCACAGCTGTGGTCAGTGTGATTGGACAGCTCTCTGACGATGAGAAGGCCGTCTGTGGGGCTGTTGCCATGGAGCAGGTGTCAATCTCCGATAAGGGTTCCTCACCAGGCGCCCTTCCCTCTTCAAGCAACGCTCCACCCTCAAGCAAAGCATTATGGGATACAGCCTCTGTGAAAGGAGCCTCCTCCACTTCAGAGAAGACGTCTGGCTCCAAAACATCCTCCAAGTCCAGACCTGCTTCCACCTCTACCTCAGGGGGCACGTCTTCTGTCACAGCACCTGCACCCTCGGGCTCCTCATCTAGCACTGAGGGCTCGAGCTGCTCAGGCTCCTGCTGGAGTTCAGGAAACGGGTAGTCTTCATCTGGGCCGCCGTCATTCGGAGGTTCTCCATTCATCAGCAGTGGCGACAGTGGCACTGGACTGATGTCATTGGCACCTGACCTCTCCTCGTCCTCGTCTGAATCTATGTGCAACATGGCGCTGAGCCTTGTGTGTGTGGGGAAGCTAGAGCGCAGTTTGGGTGAGGCTGCACCCAGAGGTCTTTCACCAGGACCCTTGGGGGCCTCAATAGCATCCAGGCCCTCACTGAGTGACCTCTGGAGCATTTCATGGCCTGATGAGCTTTCAGGCTCCGCAAATCTAGCCTCAGCTCCAAGAAGAGACAGGTCCTTTTCGGGGCAGGCCATGGCCCCACCTTCCCACATGCCTTGGGAACCCTGGGAGCCGGTAGGGGAGGGGCCCGCAGAGACCACCCCTGGAAGGTGATGTGGCAGGTCTTCATCATCAGATGGAGTCCCTGGAGCTCCATTCAAGGATGAAATGCCAATGATAGAATCAGGAGAAGCACCTGCAGAAGGCAGGACAGGTCATGTTAATCAAAACAAATACATTTAAAGAAAAGATATTTCGTCTACAATATACAAATACAATTTAAAGGCGGACTTACCGTCAGGCCCGGTTGAGGTGAGCTCCACTTTGAACTGCAACTGGCCACTCACGTGTTCAGTGGGCAGGCGCCGACACAGAG
Source organism: Toxotes jaculatrix (assembly GCF_017976425.1). Taxonomy (NCBI): domain Eukaryota; kingdom Metazoa; phylum Chordata; class Actinopteri; family Toxotidae; genus Toxotes; species Toxotes jaculatrix. The sequence continues at coordinate 22,452,270 of NC_054408.1, forward strand.
GGAAACTCACAGGCTGGACACTGGAACAAACAAAAAAGAAAACATCAGTGAGGGATCTGTGAGCGCGCAACATTTTTATCTACTTCCTTATTTTTAATTTAAGTAAGGAAGTAGATCCTAAAAATGTCCTTCTGACATGGCTGAAGCTGGACTGTTTTATATAAAGTAATGTATGTGTACAGTGTATTTTGCGTTCTGTGTGTGTGTGTGTGTGTGAACTCACGTTTGCCTGTTTGTCACCTACCCGGGTATTTTTTCAATGAGCCTCTGAACAGGGATAGTGAGCTGACCCAGGAAGCGTTTGATGATTGGTCGGCTTTTTGCGAACTTGTCCTTTACCTCAATATACAGGATGTCTGTCATGAGTGCTACAAATGTGTATTTCTGAAGAAGCAAAAACATACATGGTAAGTACATTCATTCATTCATCAACTGTGTATTGATAGTATATTGTTTGAAAAGCAGTGCGTGTCTGTGTCCTCTGACTGATTTTGGATGTGTAAAAGCACCTCTCCATGCCAGATGGGGTTGGTGGTATTAGCAATGATGGCTGATCGTCGTTCCTGTCCGTGATGACTGAAGATGGGGAAGACGCTCCTCTTCCCTGGGTGGATGGACATCTTCAGGTATGGGTCCGGATTAAAAAACATGCCCTTCTTCAGACCAGTGGCACGCAAATCTGCAAGAAAACATTCCAGACAGCAGTCTTATAGCCAGAGGGCCAAATATCTAGCTAAGGGAAATGAAGGACTGGTTCCCTCTTCTCTGCCTTCTGGTGCAAAACTTGACCTGCAGGTATATAATGGCCAAGACAGGAAAGTGGTTTAGATGAGCAAGTTGTAAAAGGACATTCTGATCTTTTAAACTCATTAAACTAATCCTGATATTGCCTGACTTCAACAGAAAACTGAAAACATTCTTTGTCTTTGTCTGTCAGGAAAACACCTCTTTAAATTCCAAGACCATTTTCGTGTTTCCTGAACAGCTCTGAAAGTTTACTCTAGCTTTTCCCAGAGGAACGGTTAGACAAAGATGAAGATAAGATTTTATCACCCGGATAAAATCCACAAGTCTGGTCTGTGTTTTTGAGGGCTTTGGTAAATTTACTTCAAGTTAGTGAATCCACTTCCAGATTTGCTCTGATTTGTTACTGAGTATGATCACAAGAACTATCTGAAAAGCAGCGAGACACTAAAATAGGCACTTTAAAATATTAATCAAAATGTCTTCCAACATGAAAAAAAAAAAAACAAAAACTTTTCAACTCACCCGTCAAAGTAAAGCTGATCAGTTTCCGAGGATGTTCAATGCCCACCTGCTCTGCCAGCCCTTCCACCTGAGAGAGAAGGGATCATGTCACGCTCTGAACGCCACAGGAGAAAAACACATTGGACAAGTTTGTATTCCAGGGGCCACACACCTGTGTTTGTCCTAATGATTTCACATAACTCTGAATGTGAATACAGAAGACAACTTGGGAGGTGGTAGGAATTAAATTTACTATAAGCAGGCAGAACTGAAGCAGTGAGGAGGCACTGGTCATTGTTGATGCAGCAGGGACAAGTACATTGCTTATATGGACAGCCTAGGGTTAGGGATTGATTCTGTCATTCATGTACTAGTCATCAATCAGCTGGACAGTATGAAACATAGTTTACAAACAATGGCTTACATGCCTGTCATAGCTTTTATTTTCATTTCAGTTCAAAAATTCACTGTCAGAAACGTGAATTCTGCTTAGTGTGTTAATACAGCCCTGCTCTGTGGTCCCAAATTTGAGTTATGCACTGAACACAACTCACAAATGTAAGATCCTTTCAAAAACCTTTCAAGCAGAATTTTTTTGTCAGCAGGTGACTCTCACATCTAACATGTCAACAAAGGCCAGAGCTGAGCTAAAGCTTGAGACTCTGTGTGCCTAAATCTCAGACCGATTCTGCAATATTTCCCTCTCTGTCTCTGTCTCTCTCTCTCTCACACACACAGACACACACACACAGACCAGGATGGCTGGATTCTTCACGGTGATGCAGGGGGTTGTGGCTCGCAGGGCTCCACTCACTCCATGGTAGTACTTGAAACAGATCTTGGTCTCAGCTGTGAAAGAAGGAGTAAAGAGTTTTGTGGAATATGGACACTGTAAACATTCTCTGCCTATTGTAAGAAGGGTTGCACAGCTCACATGAAACTTTAAATCTGTCTTACCTTCCAGAAAAAACATTTTACATATTTTACAGTATATTTTCAAATAACTAAGAGACAGAAAACAAGTTTTTTTTTTTTCTCATAGACTGAATTGTATCATGAAGTACAACTGGTAACTTACGCTCCATGAAGTAGGGCCCAGCCTCCAGCCTCCAAACAATCTGACCTTTCTGAGTGCCATTCACCCCTCTGTTCTTACAGTCCCACACGTTGGACGGACTGGTTTCATCTGGAAAAAAGAGTAGGAACATTAATTAGATATGAGTGTGTGCTAATTCTGGGGTTAGACAAATCACGCACTTGCTGTGTTGACAGTCCCCCTTCAAACCAAAGACTGTTAAATCAAACAACAGATGACAGTGCTTAAGCTCTGGACTCATCGCTATGAAAAACTGCAATCAAGCTGCATCTGTTCCGCCTTTCAGTAAGTTTAGTCTGCAGACTTTCTTTAATCAGTGAAATCCATTCCCAAAATAACCTCCCTACAACCTCTAACCAGAAGGACAAACACCAAACTTCCTCTGAGTTAAAAACAGGGAGGGGGAATTCCGCTGTACGTAGCACTTTCGCACACAGATTAATGAAGCACCAAACTCAGCTGACTGGTGGAAAGTTTCGAGGGAGGACAGCATACTGTATATATATACGTGTGTGTGTGTGTGTGTACGTGTGCACGTGAGCATGCCCGTGTGTGTTTGTGTTTGAAGGGGAGTGGAGGAGGGGAGGGCAGGGTGCTTATCATTGAGTGTCTGCTTAGTCGAGGAAAGCAGTAGACCCTCTGGGGTATAAGACCCTGGAGCAGATAATGAAGTCCTGCCAGTCTTATGATCAATATGAAGTGACCTGACACCTCGACTGGCACCAGCAGTTTACACTATCTCTTTCTCCCACATAGCATTCCATCTACAAGGGAAACTAATCCAGACGGGTTAAGTCCTGGAGGTCATCAGAAATGAAACTAATCATTTGGTAAACAAGTTAAAACGATCTCCAGCTACATTCTGCTATAAAATAACTGCATGGTGCCCAGAATCTACTGCTGTATGCTGTACTGGGGGTTTTGTCTGACCTCTTGGACGTCAAAGACACCCATTGTTTTCAGAAATCCATTATCCATTACTAACACAATAGATCATGCTGAACAGCTCACAGGCTGCAATTTTCCCTGAATATCACTGTATTATACCAGTAATTATCTGGTGCAAAGAGGCAACTTTCACTTTCTGCCTCACCGCGTAATGAAAAGGCAAACATATGGACTGGCAGTGATCTGGTCACATTTAATTTTGTCAGACTGGAATAACAACATTGATTCTACACTTAAAAGATTATGTTAGAAAAAGCAGTTAATGCTAATTTTTAAAATAATGTATTATTTTCATGAGGGCAGCAGTATGCCTCCTGTTTCCCCACGTTTTGCGTGTGAGCCACAGTCTATGGTGTGAGCTTTAGATATTTAGAAGTTCACGTTTTTATCATCATTATCAAAACAATGGTCAAAACAGAAACTAAAGTAACACCGTAGTATCAGTTACACTCCAAAAACACGGGAGCCTACATTTCCCATAATGCCACCCACTGCAGCATTCTGTCTGACACTCCTTATGTTGTAAACTCCTCCAGTTCATCAGTCAGGGCTTCTCTTACAAGTTTTCTGTCTACAAGCCAAAACTGAGCTATGATGACCTCATCAGAGATATTGTCTCAGAAACAGTATACAGGTACCCAAATAATCTTTATGTATAAAAGCAGTGGAGTGCCCTTTTAATATTTCAGATTTTGGTTCCCTTTAATGTACATCATTGCCCATTATTAAATGTCATGAGCAAGTCGAGGGACCCTTGCTAGTTCAGACTAACAAGTTAATTGTTTATCTCTGCAAAGACCACAAAGGTGACAGCAAAGTAGTCTACAGTAAATACTGTTTTAATTTTGTTTGAAACGACCAAGCTAATGGAAGAACAGCTAGCCCAAAGGTGATGTTGGGACGTCAGCTCTTTACTAAGTAAGCAAAATGGCAAAGAATTCATAGATTCCTAAAACCAAATGTGCCGGTGGAACACATTTGCTCCTGTATTACTTTTCACCATGATGGACAGATCTGCCAGACAGCTTGAGACTGATAGCCTTCTTCAGCACACAGGTCAATGTATTTCCCCCCTGTCAAATTCCTGTCTCTAAGCAGGATTAGCATACATTATTGGAGACCACCACGCCTGCCACCAAGACATGCATGGTTTGTGATGGTGTGTGTGTGTTATCGTATACCGAGGCAGAGCTGTTACGTGTTGACTCAGCTTCCAGTCCTGTGTAAAGTCTCAGCAGCTCCCGTTTCAGTATTGACTTGGAGATGGAAGCTCCTGCACAAGACTCTACCTGGCTAAGCTCAGCTTCCAATAATAAAACACCCGGAGGACAGATAGGGTCAAGACAGCTCAGGTCCTGAGTGCCTGATAATTTCTGAATGAATCTGATCATATATGTTGCTTGAAATCAAATTTGCAGACATGAGATTTAGACCTGAGATAGATGAAAGTCACAAAAATGAGGACTTCACTTCTCTGAATGTTGACTTAAGATCCCAACACATTGACAAAAGTTACAATCATGAGAGAACATGGTGAAATCCTTGTTCCTGACTCCAAAATGATGGTCCGAGATCACACTGTGAGACACGTCTGCCCACGGCTGATTAAGAGCTCTGTCATGTAGCATGAAGCAGACATTAGGAAAAGCACAGGTCCATTTAGCTTCACTTTCGGGGTCCTGGTACTGTGCATGCTGGCTCACTGTCACGGCTTATCTTATTGGATCACTTCAACAGAACTAAGCCATCATTAACATTATTAGCTTGACTTGTGCTTTTCCTGTTATGACAAGTCAAAATGTCTGCTGTGAAAAAAGATTTGACACAGGATATACTGGCCAATGAGACACTGTGCCAATTTTGAATAAAATTTAAAATTGAACTAAAAAGCAGATCATTTCTGAGCATAAAATTTAATTCTCAGAACATATGTGATTTTTACACTAGATATATGCACAATACTATAAAACCATATTATCTATAATTTAGGTATTATAATACAGAAATACATGCTAAGGTCAGGTTTTATGCTTAACTCTAAGCCAATGAATAATTCCTAAAATGCTGTGGATTATTACATGTAACTGTGCCGCGATGTCAACGGACATCCAACAGACACAAACATCTTCATGTAACTGAAAGACATAAAAGCTAATAAGTGGACCCTTGTGTGATTTCCAGTTCTGGAATTGTTTTATAGAAGCTTCTGTTTGTTTGGCCTCATTTCAATTCACAGAGCAGCGTGATTAAATGACGGAAGTTAATAATGTGTTTCTGCTTGCATATTCACCACGCACCAATTCAGCAGAGATTTACTGCACAATCTGATGTGTCCAATTTACAAACAGCCTCATGATGTGACTAAGAACTCATCTCCCAGTGTGACATGGAATGAACCTGCAAAATTTTGCAAGTGAAACTTGACTCCCTAAAGACTTTGAGAGTCCAAGGCAAAAACATTCAAGTCTCAAGTTCTGACTTGTTAATGTCCCAGGACATTAAAATTTGTTGTAAATGTAAACGCATTCATTACATACTTATTATTAGGACTATTCATAGATTTCAGTTACACAATAAACACTACCACTATCAAATGTATCATTTCAATGGTATTCAAGAATTTCATATGGGCTTGCATTTGTTACTGAAGGCCTGTGACTTGACTTGAACCTATCCTCAAGGACTTGAGACTTGAAATGGACTTGACCTGCCCCAGAATAAGTAAAAGCAGCTCTACCTCTAAGAACTACATATGTAAAAATAATCATCTAACCAATGTGGTAAAGCCCGATCCAGTCGGTAGCATCCACTTCCTCCTTGATATCCCAGGATATGACGAGGTTCTGACCACGGTTCAGTGTGTACTCCAGAGTGGACGCCGTTAGCGAGGAACGGCTCTGGGAGCTCACCAGGTCTGTGTCGCTGTTAGCCCGTGGAAGCCCTATAGGACTGCTGACAACAGAGGCAGTATCAACAGCTGCCCCGCCCCTCTCTGCCAGGGTCCTCAGGTTCTCCGGGCTGAGGGTGTGCCGCAGGTGGGGGCTGCGCCTTCGTGGAGCTGACAGGTGTTCACGGCCCCCCACGGCCAGGTTTGGTGGATTATGGGAACGGGTCCTGGGTGGTAGGACTGCTGTGGCGAGGGAAGGGCGCATGTTGTGTGTCTGGTGAAGCAACAGCAACGAAGTGAAAACAGTTGATGAGAAGTCCTAAGAAGAGGCAGAGATGAGTAGGAGCTTCTTATTGTTTGTGCTGGTCGTTGATGTGATGCTGATTTATCCTTGGTGACTCAACTTAAATCCTGGTGTCTGAAGAGTGAGAGCTGGTTTGCTTCCTTCTACACAGAGGCCCCCACTATTGGTACTTTTGGTCCTCACAACCCAACATAACTGTCAAAGTTGAAGATATCCAACAACGCTCTTATTCCATGTTATCCAATGGCAAATGGAACCTGAAGATGGGGAAAGAGGGAGCGACAGAGAGAAATCAGTGAGCTACAGAATCACTCCAGCACAACAAGAGCAATGATTGCACACCCTGAGTTGCAATCAACAAATGACTGAACAAGCATTAGTCACAAAGGGGGTTGTTTGCTGTCAAAGAATCTGTCGCCAAAACAAATAACCCTGCACAACCATTTCTCTCTGCCCTTTCTTCTCTGACCGCCCTTCTCATGAAAGAAGAAACGTATGTGAGGAGGGTTTCAACTGTGCAATTTATTTTATTGTTAGAACTCATTTAAGCTATTTTTTATTAGTTTATTGCTTACTAGTATCCAAATGCCAAGGAGCAAAAGCAATCTTTCAATGATTAATGAAACATTTAATGAATGCCTATAAGTTCTTTGTGCTGCTACAAACAGACGTACCCCTGTGGAGAAAAGCAAACTGAAAATATCTAATTTGAAATCCATTATCTCAATACAACCGGTGGCAAAGAAATGTTTAAATCATCCTAATAACCCTCACACACACACACACTTCCCTGTAACTGGGTTTCTGTGGTTTCTGTCAGGTTAGGCTGCCTCAGTAAAAACAGAGAAGGGAGACAGGCAGCTGTATCTGCCTCCCAGGAAGCTCTTCAATCAAAAACTGCCAGTTTGGGAACTGTCTGAGGAGAGCTGTCAGAGTCCCAACCAGAGCCATCTTGTTTTTAAAGGAAGGAAGGAAGGCATGTGACTTCAGAATCTAGCCAAAGGCAGCTGGTTTTAGACAGGCTGAGAAGCTGTTTCTTTTTTTTTTTTTTTTTTTCAAAGGAGAAAGGTTTGGTAATATTCTGCTAATATGTGCCTGGTGCAGTCACCGGAAAACTGTGGGCTGTAGTCAGAGCTAAGCCCTGATATCTTTGGCATTTTAAGTGCGTATTCGTCTCTAAAGCTGAGCTGTTCAGTGATGCTTTGAAACCACTGCCTCCTCTGCAGGCCTTAGTGTGTGGCATGCACCGTTTGTGTCACTGCATTTAATGAAAAAGTTTGGACTGTAAAGTTACTGGCATTCAAATAAGCAAAACTAAAAACCCACAACCTAGACGTCACTCAAGTTCAAGTGACATAACTGTCACTGACAGTTCATGCTCCGTCTTATAGTTTGATATTACAGGAACAGTTTGACATTTTGGAAATACGCTTATTCGCTTTCTTGCCGAGGGTCAGATGACAAGATCAATACCACTCTCATATCTGTATGGGAAATTTGAAGCTAACACCATCACCCGTTAGCTTAGCTTAGCATAAAGATAGGAAAGATGGAAAACAGCTAGCTTGGCTCTGACCAAAGGCAGAAAAAAATTTGCTTTCCAGCATCTCTAAAGGTTATACAACACTGTACACTGTGTCCCTTTTTTTAATCTGTACAAAAACCAAAAATGTAAAAAGGACTCTGGATGGATATGCTGAAGTAGCTATTGGCAGTTCCAGTTTGCAATGTATTAGAAATAAAGAAAACTGCATATGGTTATCAGTGGATTACTTAAACGTAAAATATGATGACTCTCAGGGGCAAAACATCTCATTTCAAGGCTTAGACTTTTGTTTGCAGTTTTTTTTTTCATTGTCACATACCAGTAATAACAATAGTGCTTCAGATGGTGTACATCCCATTCAGTACAATACAAACCTATAGTGTCAGAATAATCATTTGACCTAACACCCTCCCCTGCTGAACAGCATATCACACATCTACATCCAGTGTTACACATGTGCCAGGCACGTACAAAATGATGCAGACACTTCACGAAAAAGGACTAACATAATCACTATGAAAAATTGTCTAATATACTGTATATATGGCTCTAAAGTATTTGAATCAATTCACTTTGCATTTTGAACTGACTGAACAGAGATGATGAACTGGCCTCGGTGCTGATGTATATGGATTGGCCATGTATCTGGATAACTCAGGGCTCATATTGAAATAAGATCTGCTGCATTTGACATGAGGAAAGCCTGGACGTCCCTGACTCGACAAGATTACCAGAGCGCAGCTTCATCACACACTCACACTCTCACACACACACACACACACCACATACAGGGATTTATGATAGAATAAAACCTTCATCACAGATGCAGGAATACGTAAATCCTGCTCACGTGTGCACATGGCCTCATAGATAGTCATATAGCACCAGCAGGGAGGGGCTGTTTCCATAAACAAGCGAAAGCTTACTCAGTTGAAGAAGAAAGAAAAATAAGTGTATATGTAACTGCTGAGTTGTTATATAAGTGTTCCTGTGGTCCAAGTAAACCCCCCCCCCCCCTCCAACCACTATGTTTGCCAGGCATTGTCTAACCCTAATGTGGAGTGGGAGATGACATAGCTGCACCACTCAAAACAGAGGGGATGAGAAATCTGTCTACCAACTACAAACAACACAGACCAAAACATGACCCCAGGAGGGGGGCTGAACAATCTGGACTCATTCCAGTGCTTTTTCCTCCAAAAGATTCCTGTTTTCCCATTATAATCCCAATGCTGCTGCTCTGCACAGCTTTGACCTGATGTGGGATTAATGATTGATTCTCAGGAAATGGACAAAGATAAACAAGGTGTTATGTGAGTGCCCAAAAATGAAAAAAGATTTCTAATTCTAACCATTCTCTGGGATGATGCTAAATTTGACACCTGTCTTGCAAAGACTGTCATTTGAGTACTGTTCTGTTATCAGGCAAAAAAAACTTTGTACTTTGCACCACTGTGCAGTGAATACTAAAAAGAAAAACATCTGCAGCAGACGATTTGATGGAACATGGCAGAACATGCTGGATTGTGCTGGATTGTTGTTTTCCTATATCTTGTCAAAAAGCATTTCTTCAGACGACATTCCTAGAAGTAGATGCCCGAGAGGATTTCAAAGTATCTGAGCTTTACAATAATGCCATTCTTTGTGACAGGGCTGTTTTTGTGAATCCAGAGGCTGAGAAACTCTGTCTCGTCTAGTGTCCCATGTGACTGTCATGACTGACAGACATGTAGCAATATGACTGTTCACCTCCCCTTACACACAGGTCGTTAAGACTAGAAAAGAGCTATATAAGTGCAGACCGTTTACCATTACACATCTTTTGCCAAGAAGAAAACGTATAGAATCCTCACAATCACAGGCACCTGCACAGCTCTAATGTGTGCTCACACAAACACACGTGTTGATCCTATTTTGGCCATACTGTACTGTACATACTGCAATGAAGTGACAAATAGTTTTCATAAACCACTGAATGTGCATGTCTGTTTGTGTTTCAGTGTGTGTTTTACTGCTCAAACATTTACTCAGTCTCAAGTTGATCAACAGGAAACCAACCATTTTGATAATTCATCTTTCTAACAAGTGTTATTTGTGTCTGATAGATGCCTGATAGATCTTACTCCCCCCTCCCATAGAGTTCTATTGTCATTAATACTGTCATAATTAAAAACACATCCATAAACCACAATGAAATAAAAATAAAAGAGAGATTAATCAAACAATGAAAATACTCTAGTTTCAGCCCGTGTTTTTGCCAAATGGATATGTGTTGTGAGCTATAGATGCTGTGATGTCAGTAAAGGGATTCCTTCTTAACACACTCTCTTTCTCTTTCTGTGTGTGTGTGTGTGTGTGTGTGTTGGTGTCAGCAGAGGGACCCCTCTGTGCCCCTGTGGAGGTGACTGCAGCACTTTACAGCCTGACAGAACGGGCACCTTGGGGAGCTGGCACACACGCACACACGCACACACACACACACACACACTGTGGCACACTGAGGTCTTATTGCGCCTCACTGACACATAAAGTTGAGAGAAAAACACACAACCAGCACAAGAAGAAGCTTGAAACACTAAAACAACTGAACTACCACTTGACAAAGCCAGAAACAAACACCCGTATTTGTGCTTAGAATAACTACTTTTCTGGCTCAGAAGAAGGAAAAAGGTTTTCTTCCTAAAGACACAGAAAACTTCCTCGTCACTGAACTCCAAATGAACCTAAAGATGGATGAAGACTAAGCGGTCCACCTGACTACAACTCACTGCGGTGCGGCCTCATTGGAGGATGCAGCCTTGTGAGTCATTCTGTGAGAACACAGGCTACAGCGTTGGTGCCAGAGTGTTCCCACTTCTCAGGAAAAGTGCAGCTCTGTCCCGCACAGGGTATTTCTTTAAACACATCGCCCTGAGAGGACATGTCTGGGATGAGTCACTTCTCAGGAGGTATCCCTCCATGACAGGCCTCAGTGAGCTGAAACTGGCATTTAAGCCAGAAGACTGATTGATATGGCCCTCTCCAAGTTCAAAACACTGGCCTTTCCGTAAATGGGAATGTGGGTTGTACCTCGATTTATGAATGGCATAAAAACTCTATACAGACATGTACTATGCAGAGGTATACTGATGGATCTGCCAGAAGGACCTGAGCTGCTGAACAGACTGTTCTTTTGCTTTCCTTCAACCCATATTTAAGAATCTATCTAGAGGAGTGACTGTGGGGTCAGTCATTAGAAATTCAGCTTGTGCAGCCAGTACACACTGTTCAAACCCACATAATATATCACAAGTGGAAACCCCAAACTTTCCAAAAATACCAAATATGTCACACTGAATTTTGAGGAAATGTGAATCAAATGATACAAAAGGAATATTTACAATACTTCTATTTGATGGAAAGCCATAAAAAAACATGAAAATTCACACTTCTAAGAAGAGCAAGTAGACACTAATACACATACACAACAATATACTATATTTTTAGACCGTGGAACAAAATCCTTTTAACAACCTTAAAGCCAATTCAGGCTAAACAAAAGCAGGATACTGGATGTTGAGGGGTTAACGATGGATTACTGATGACCTATCCATAAGGCAGTGAGCCACTTAGTGACGTCACTGCAGGGTGATGTACGTCTCTCATTTTAACTCCTGACTCATTAGCTAATTCAATTTCTTACAAAAGCTTTACAGCCTATACAATCCTGAACAACATTTTTGTGTTATGATAATCAAACCCATCACTACACTGCACCATTACATTCCACACAGTGAGAGGAGAGTGACTCATACTCTAACACAACTCTTTGTAAAAAAAAAAATACAACTTCTGATTGGGTTGGACGTCGTTATCCATGTTTCGGTGCTATACCTTCTATATCAATAGTAAAAACAAAGATGTTTTTTCCACAGTCTTGTCTTAGTAAACTAGACCACAACAAAAACAGTTTTCAATACTTGGTGCAACAGATGCATTATAGCTGGTAATGAATAACCTATAGGTTCAGTACCTTGCCCATGTTGCATATGGGCACTGTAACTTTAACCTTTTAAGATCTCATTCATAAAAACAGCAGGATCCCTGATACTTGGAATAAGTCAGAGTGATGCAGGTGCTGGACAGATCAAAACATTTTGGTACAGTATTCAGTGCAAACCTTAATGATACACTGACATTAACAACAGGCCTTTTTTCACAGCAGACACTTTGACACATCACAGTAGGAAAAGCACAGAACTGAAATGACTAAATTCGATTTAGATACTTCAGTTACAGGGTCCTGGCATTGTTCATGCTGGCTCACTGTCACACTGTCTTGGCTTCCTGGGACAACATAATAGAACAGAGCCATTGTTAATGGTAGCACCTTTTCCGGCTATGACAAGACAAAATGTCTGCTTAGAAAAAGGCCTACGTAAAGGCCCTGCATTAGACCTCTACTAAGATAAACAGTTGGGTGAATCTTTGCTGAAAATTATGTGAGGATGCCGAAGAACCATAACAAGGCAAAATGTCCTGCTCCAACAGGTATAACAAACCTAAGAAGGAAGTCAAGGAGATGCCAGTCAAAAGCAGTTTGTGCACACTGACACATCCTTGAGAAGAGGATGGGTGTGGGTGTGTGGGTGGACTGGTCTGTAGGGGCTGCAACAAATAGTAACATCTTTAAAAGGACAGTCCCACTTCATTTTCCCAAATGAGTTCTAAGGAGGTATGAACAAACTATTGTGACACAGTCACTCCTCAGCAGTCTGTCACATCAAACACAGACGTCTTCTTCTAAAGTCAACCTCAGAGCAAATGGAGGACAGCTGGCCTTCACCCCAGGAGAGCTTATGATGGATTCTCATAGTGACCCTTCACACTACTTTAATCGCACACTTTGATCACTTGAGTACGGTGTGTGGTAAGATATGTTGGTGACACAGGGCAAAGGATAGTTCCTGTTGTAATTTATAGGTGTGAAGCTGCTTTGAAACATGGCAGATATGTAGTTGTGTGTAACGGAAAGTCTGTTCAGGTGTACGTCCAGTTGTTTTCATCATATTTAGAGTGCAGACTGTATTTTTTATTTATGTGGTCAAAGAGGATTTGTACATCCTCTCATCCACTTCCCTTAACTTTGGGATGTAGTGAGCAATTATGGGAGTTCATTTTGGATTCCCCTTACTTTTCTCTCACCCTCTATACCTTCCTCCCACAACTCAAGCGCTCATCGGTTATGATTACAGGTTCTGTGCACAACCTGGACAGCATCAAAACAAAACATTCACAGGCTGCCCTCCTTGTCATATTCTGTTAAATGAGGACATTTGTTTTTATGGTGATCTGCAGGGGAAAAATAAAGAAAAAATGTATTGCCGCTTGTTCCAGTTCATCTCAGACAACAGATTTGCTTCATGGATCCTATTTTAGAGAAACCTGTGCATGTTTGCAGTTTTGCAGATTTAAAACCAAACCTACCTTGAAAGCAGATCTCAGTGGGGGCAAAAAAAAGTATAAGAAATTTATGCACTGGAAGATCTTAAGGGGGAATTTAGCAAAGGTGCTGCAGGCCCATACGACTGGACTGCAGCACCCAATCTCAGTGATGACAACAAAATTATTTTATTATAGATTAAGGCGAAGTGATTAGCGCTCATTAGACTGTAAACACAGGTCACTTTCCGGACTGCTGGGCAGCTCAGCTCCTCAGAGCAAAAAAAAAACGTGAAGGTAACCCCCGCTTGTGGGCAAAATCACGTCAGCAAAAATCACGTTACATAACAGTTTGTCTCCAAGTTTAATCATTTCAAATCAATCTGTGCGCGGACGCTTGGCGCACATGACTGAGCAGGCCATATAGGGACCGCACTGGCGGAATGTGCAGGTGTCATCGCTCGCTATTGGATTACTGTGGGAATTCCCTACGTCATTTTCTTTTTTGTGCATCTCTTTCACAAGACGCATACCTGAATCAAAACATCGACTAACTGTCCCCATCAGGGGGGGAAAAAAATCCTGTGACCCATACAGAACACGATACACAGAAGACGGCGCTGTGGGTGTTTAATGACAGATTCCGCGGTTTTGAGCATCATCATCACCAACATCATCATCATCATCATTATCCCCATGAACACCTTACACGGTCCCTCCATTCCTGACGGCGCATTGGGTGGCAGAGCTTACCTTTGGCGCAGAGGTGCGGGATGGAGGAAAACTGTGTACTGCTGATGGCAGCGCTGCCACCAACACCTGGCCAGTAGTTTCTGCGCGGGGATATCACGGTTTCGGTCGTTATCCCTTTATCCCTACAGTCCAAACGAGGCGAGACGGGCGGGGTGCCGCGCTAGGGCCCACCCCCCCTCTCCTCCCCTCCCCTCCCTCTCAGATCCCAAGCCAGGGCAGCTTTGGACTCGGAGTCACGTATCGAGACGGTATCCCTCTGAAAAAGCTGCGGCGCTGCAGACACACCACGGCCCTCCTCGGCAGCAGCGTCCAGAGGTGTGCGCATGAACTCCGACAGCACCTCCCTGCACTCTGTCCGCACAGAAGGCGGCTGCTGCTGCTGCTGTGGGCTTCAGGCGTGCAGCTCATACATGCATCGCATCCTTATCCCCCCCCTCCTCTGCATCGCAATGCGCTGCAGTCAGTGCCGACGTCCTCCCACCAGTCCCGGCAGATGCACAAAATCTGACTGGGCAGAGTATGCAACTGCTGTCAGTGCCAAAGAAAAAAAAAAAAGCGTAGCTTACCGGAGGATGGCGTAATGTTTGGTAATTTGCAGTGGAGTGACTCTCCTTGCTGGGGGGCGCTGAAGGATTTATTCAGAGGATTGTAGATCCTGAGACGTGGTTTTCTGTTGATAACATATATACACACTGCATATTAATGTGGGAAAATGCCAGAGTGGGCGGTGACTCAAGACACGTCTTGTTGAGAGAGAGAGAGAGAGAGAGAGAGAGAGAGAGAGAGAGAGAGAGAGAGAGAGAGAGAAACTGCACTGAATGTAATCAACCTGTAGAATAATTGCACTGCACAGACACATCCAACGAGTGCATTTACATAAGGACTGGACCTCAGAGTAATTTTGAGGTGGATCTACTTGTAATTTAGTTCCGTTTTCTTTTCATTTTACAGGACTTTATACTTCTCATCTGCTCAGTTTCACTGGCAAATAGTGTTCTTCGTACTAAATTCATCTGATAGCTATAGTTACTGCTTTGCAGATTAACATTTTAAATGTAAAACAACATTTATATGTAAAAACATCATCTAACAATTTATGTTAGATGATATTTAACTCCTCAACAGAACACAAAGTAGTTTAAATGCTCCATCTGCATCAATTATAATATGATAATATTTCTTTTACTAATGTAAAATATTAAATGCAGTACTTTTGCCTGCAATTAAGCATTTTTCCGTTGTAGCATTGCTACTTTTACGCAGAGGAATCTGATTCCTATTCAGCTCTTTCCACCTTGTGTGAAACGAGGTACGGTATAAACACAACACAGCAGCCACGAGGGAAGAGCACCAATACATAAATTCAGTTGTATGATAACTTCCCACAATGCTGTGGCAGCTGTAGACTCAGTCAGGTGTTGGCAGGGACACAGAGCCCCCCGGTGGCCTGTCAGCAGAGGTGCAGCAGCACTCAATCATTCATTCAAGCAGCCAACAGTGATAAAGATTAAAACTGCAGTGAAGTGCTGCTTGAAAGTGAACTATCTGGTCGTTACCCATGTTCAATTAAAGAACATACGAGCTAACAATAACTAGTTATAATAATTCTTATCTTCTTACAGCCCCATAAGAATGAACTTCCAGCAGAGATAACTGCAGGTTAAGTATCACAAGAAACAGCTGGTTAGGGTTAGGAAGGTTATAATCAGGTTAAGGTTTGAGGTACAGGGAAACAAATGTTGGCAGAGAGACACACTTCACTTCCCCTAGAATCTAACCCCTGCACCGCCTTAAATGAGCATTTAGCTCCCTCGCTTTGACCATCAAGGGGCAGAAAGCCAACAAAAGATATTAACGGCAATAAGCTAGTGTGGCTTATTAAACTGGTATTGCTAATAATGTGTTAGCAAACAACTAACCAACATTAGGTAGACACAAATATCATTACCTTTGATGATTTTTTTCTTAAGGTGGCTTCTTGAACATACATCCTATTTACTAACTTTTTAGCCCTGGTTACCTCTGCCAATGAGGTCATGTTTTTACCCATATGTTTGTTTGTTGGTTGGTTGGTTGGTTAGTTCATTTGTCAGCATAATTACGCAAAAAGTAGTGAACCAATTTGCACCAAGCTTGGTGCAGGAAAGGTGTAAAAACCGTAAAAACTGCCAATCCAGGAATTTCTTATCACTTCCCTTAACATAGCGAGATGGGGTATTTTTCAACATTTTTGTCAATATCTCAGAAATAATGTCTGGATCTTGATAAAACAAACCAACAAACAAAAAACCAATACACAAGACATATTTATGGAGCTGAGATGAGTTTGCACAATTTGGCGCATAATAATAATTATATTATCTGATTATCTAATAATTATCCAAAAAGGACTGGAGAATGCAAAACATGCAAAGAAAGGAGTTTAAATTCTGCTGTTCAGTATTAATTCTCATAAAACGATATATAATGCAGACATTATATTGATACAATACAAAAACTTGCTTAATAGCTTAAAACAGCATTTTCTGCCATTTTAGCAAGGAAAATTACTTTGACTGTTAATTCTGATCAAAACAGCTGTCATTAACTTTTCTTTTGATCATAGCTACTTTTAGCAACTATTAGTTAAAGTTAGCTACATCAGCTAAGAATACAGGAATACTAATGCTGCCAGCAAAAGTTGTACTTTCTTCTGTTGAACCTGTTAACATTTGTTTTTATAATGTTAGAATAAATGAGTGGGAGAGTGAGCCACAGTACATTTGTTATTTATTTGTTATGAGAAGAAATGTCAATTTCTCCTTATGTCAGTTAACATGGCTACAGTTAGCATTAGCGACTGTTAGCATTGTTGCTAAAGGTGCCTAAAGTCACAGAGACGCAAATTTGTAAATTCCACATACTTGTTATCACGACAATTTCAAGTCATTTTAAAGCACTCATCCTAAATGTACCGTTAAGAGTGGTGGAGACACTGGTACATCTACTCACCTCTGAAGACTCAAAGCTGCCTCAACCGTTAGTCCAACCTGATAAAGCCAAAGTTCAGGGACAGAGGCGTTCAGGGACACTCGGCAATTCCTAAATACAGAAGGCCTGAAAATTAACATTAAAAATTATTTTTTACATTTTTTTTATATTCTAAATTACAAAGCAATAGCAATTTATGATGTCTCAGACCAGTTAGGAATCCACCAACTGCATTTAAATGCTGAATAACCTACGGCTCAAACTGATCACATGTACTATCTTTACTCAAAGGAATATGTAACGAACAATAATAGCTACATATGTTTTGGGGGGTGTTTGTTTTTGGTTTTTTTTTTTTGTTATATAGATTGCTGTGCAAACAATCCCACCAATTCTTAAGTAAATATAGACTGTACATACACCAAACACCAAAAGCTGACTGTTTTTTAGTGAAGTTTCCATTGGTTTAAAAGACTGCATGACTACTCAGGGTATTTATTGATTATATAAACTCAGGAAAAGGATTGGTCATGGTATTTTAAATTGGCCAAATTTTAGGTTATTTGAGAAAAGTTGACAATATTTCAGGCTATATTTTACATTAAAGCCCCTTCACATGTGTTACAGTACATAGGTGTTTTCCCTCGAGAATATTAATTTCATACACATTATATGATAATAAAAAAAAACAATAGCAAATAACTGCTTTTTTGTTTTATTGCAACAACAATGGTGCCAAAAATTGCACAAGTTTGCTCATTTACAATGACATCAGATAAAAATGTGAGAAATACAAAAACATCAAAGCGATCAATTTTGACACAATGCTTAAACCTGAGGATTAAATACTCTTCCACACTAGAGCCTCATCAGAAAATAGAAAAAAAAAGAATTACCCCTTAGATGTGATAGGGCCTATGTTTGTATTTCTTATACCTAATTACTTAGAGCAATATATGCAAATGTCAGAGGACTAACCGCACAACAAAGACCAGCTAGCCAGAGGTTACATGTTTTAAAGTCACTCTAGGCAGAAGCAAAAGAAAGGAAACTGACCGGGTTACCAGACTTTAAAGCACTTACAGACAGCAGTAACATTTAGTGTGACGTTTACTTTCACCAGATAAACACTGAAATATGTGATAATGAGCAAAAACCAATCAACCAACCAATGAGCAGATTCTGACAGCTGTCTCTGTCTTACCTTAACGTGAGAAACAAATAAACATCAGGACATGTAAATGACTTGCTAATTCAACACTGGAATAAACTTCTCAAATAGGGAGCACATTATGCTGTGCATAATTTGTGTTTCTTCAAACGCTTGATTCTAAAAAGGAATTTGGCTTGACTGAGCAACTGTTTTTCAGTGAGGTGAACTAAAAATCTGTTTTCATGGTGGATTCTTCTAAAACACAGTAAACGTTTTTGGCAGCTGTACAGACAGATATACCAAAAACACAGGTATCACCCACTATCAGTACAGAACAGAACAGCTGCACTATAACAAGAGAAGGGGGACCACAGATGTTTTTCTGTTTTTAAAATATCAGTATTTAAGGTAGAGTGATGATGATATGAAGAATCTGATTCCCTGCATCATTTCAGTCCAACCTAATTCTGGACATATTCAAGGAACCTTTATGACAAAGAATAACGTTCTATTTGCTGATTTTCCATCTTATTTCAAAATGCAAGATATTCCCTTTTAGATAAGAGACAAAAACACACAACCCTCATTTTAAAGGTCTAATATTCCAAAACATAACTTTGTGTGAGAAAAAGATTTTTCGGTTTGGAAGGAAAAGCTCTCCCCAAGTGTACGTCAGAACATCTGGAACGACAATATCACAGTGAACACCGATATATAAATCACAATTCTATTTATATAAAACCTAATTTTCATCTCTACTAATTTGTTCTACAAAGTGCCACCAATTCACAACGAGGCAGACAATGTGCATCTCAAAGCACTAAAACTGCACCTAACAGACAAGTGCACAGAAAAGCTGATCATTTACACCACTAGTATTATATAAATTCAAACACATGTAGAGACATTCAGTGCAGGTACATTCACATTGGGAATAAGTGTGGCGTCTTTGCAGATGTATGATTGTAAATTTGCCTGAGGGGCAAGCTTTACTGGTCCCTAATGAACTTACCTTTTGTATCTAGCAATTATAAAGACACATACTACTGTGTTGAGTATTTTGGTGAGTCAACACATTCACACAGACACAGTGAAGTCATTTACATTCACTATAGGCCTTTATCGTTTTGCCGGCACACTGCTGCTGAGGACTGAATGGTTTGACACGGACAGGCAGGTATGAAACAGATGCACTGCTGCATACACGAGAAAGCAGAAAGGCACAGCAGCTGCTTCGCTGGCATGAGGGGGCGTGAGCAACAGCAAGAAGATGTGAGACAAAGTAAGACACAAATTTTAAAACAGAGATGTATTAACATATAACAAAAAAGCCAACTCTTAGATGAGATACCAAAACCTGATGTTTCAGTATCGTTTCCCACAATTCCTCTGCTGACTGCTGGCATGGTAAAAATCTTGGTGAGATTTTAGAACACCTATTTATAAATCACTAAACCTTTGTTGTTGTTTTTTTTTGTTGCAATTATCCAATAAACCACAGCTTTATGAAACTGATAAACTGTATTGGCAAAGGAGCATCATTCTGAGTGCAACCGGCTTGAAAGTCATTGGCAACAAAAACTTAATTCAAAAAGCACAAAAAAGAAAAAGTTAGGCCTATATGACATAACAACACACCATGCTCACAGCACACAACACGCTCCACCACAATCTACAATTCCCACCTGTTTTAAGAAATTACTGAGCCACTCCAAAAAAAAAATGATGCTGTATATCTGTGAACAGTTATTAAAGATTTACAGCCTCAGTAAAACCCAGTTGGTTTGGGGCTGAGAGCCAGAAACAGGGTAGGGAAGTTTTAAAGTATTGAGAGACGGACATATACTTTGTTCATTTTGGTCTTTTCATGGGTTATGAAAATATAGAACAACTCCAGCTTTATCTTCTAAGTTGCTTTTAAAAGGTTAAACCTGGCACTGCAAGAAATCCATGTGTTCTTATGCATCAAAAAAAAAAAATTCAAATGGTCACAAGTTTTTTCTTGTTCAAACTTCAAGACCTGCTCTTCTGCTCTGTGTGGTTGGACACAGAGCAACAGTTTCAGATTACACAGATCTGAAAAAACATAAATATTCACCTGTACACCTGGTATTAGGATGGTGAACCACACCTTAATAAATCCTAAGTGTAAAACAGAAGCCAGTTCCATTATCAACCCCAAACACTGTTTGTTATGAAATCTAAAACCTTTCCTGTTCCTTTAAAAGCCTGAAGTTGTTATTTGAAGCTTGAATCACGTTATACATGTGAATCAGGTGCAATACTGAACAGACATCCCTTAACCTTCAACAAAATAGAAATCCAAGGCTTAGAGAAAATAAGTAGTCTGCTTTTTAAACTTTGCTAGGCCAAAGCTTCACCAAGAACAACAAACACCTTCTACTGCAGTGTATAAAAATACCAACAACCACAAGTAATGACAGTCACCATGACACTAAGACACCAGCTTTGTGTGACTGTCCATAAAATAAAAACTCTATGGATATTTATGATTTGTTGCGTTCCCATATGCTAAGTAGTCTATTTAGCAAAATTATCTCACAGTCACCTCATTACCTTTTAGTGTAATCGCATCTAACCTGTCAACACGTGTATAACTACTGATTTGGCACACAAAGGCAGACTGGAGCAGGCTTGTGACATGGAGGTTTCTGCATCAAACGTCTTCATGCTGTATTGTTTTATAACATTAACTCCTCTTGGACACATATATAATTTCCTACACTGATCAAAAGATGTCTATTTACTTTATTTAATACTTTAATGTCAAAATAAAAACAACTACAAAAATCTCTTTTTATATCTTATATGTAATTCAGATCAAACTGTAGAAATTTGGTTTTCTTTTAATCAGATTAACTGCATCCACTGTGACCCAGAGAAATATAAGGCAATAACTCCTAAGCGTTATCAACATTGTATGCAGTGTATCTACATCACTCAAGTACATGTAATGTGCAGAAGTATATGCATGATGCCTGGATACTGGTTGACAACATGAGTCCAGTAAATTAAAGGTCTTCCAGAGGAGCTTGTTCATACTGTATATTACACAGCCACATGAGGTGAATTAGATTATAGGTTAGAAACGACAGCTTCTGCCAGCTGCTTGTTTTTGTGCGACTACTTTTACTGGCTGCTGACTGAATGAGCAGTGACCTGCCAGACAAAAAAAAGCAGCATCCAGTTAGCTTGTTTTAGAAAGTCGCTGTAGGTTAAAAGTGTTTGTTAGCTCGACCCTGTTCAGAGGTGACTGTTTTTATCTGGCAATTCAGCGGCTGGCAGGGATCTGGCAGATTTACAGCAGTGACTGGATCTGCTAATATCAATTACTGATGCAGGTAGTGTTGGATGACACTGAAGCAGTGATGGAGTAAAGGCCTGCACCATTCGGCACCACTCTCAGGTCACAGGTGCCAAACTACTGCTGCACAGCCACAGCATCACAGGGCTCGGTTTTTAGCAGTGCTTGTATGGTCATTTCAGCATAATTTACACTTCAGCAGCATTAACTGTCAGTACTGCCAAGTTTCTTTTTGTAAAATCAGATATACTATTTTCATTGACACATTTGTTTCTTCTTTGCTGTTTTCTCAACCAAGGCTGAGCTTAACTTTGCTTGACAAAACAGCAAAGTTCTACTTGTTTAGTAGAAACAAGATAGAAACTAAGTTTTATTGACAGTAGTTGTATCAGAACAGCAAATTAGTAAAAATCAAAGTGAAGAGTGAGAACAGTTTCTCTGTTAAAAAGAGAAACCCACTGACAGAGTATGGCATGACTGTGTAATCGGACTAAGGAAATTAGTGATGAAGGTTATTTTGACTTTATCAAGAGAACAGATAGACATGGAGGGCTGACATGGACTAGTTTTGATTAGTTAAAGTGGAGACACAAAGCTGCACATCATCATTTGAGTTCTTGGCTCTTTCCTTTCATATAGGAAAATGTGTCACTATTATTTCTGCCCATGAGGCTATTTGGTGCTTCTTTTAGATAAGCCCATGGCCATTTAACAGTCACTGTTGCCTATAGTGAAAGTGTGAGTGGCTATGATAAACTACAACTAAGATAAGAAACAGATGTATGTGCCTCCCTAAAATGAATACCGCTCTCAGTCCGACCACTTTTATGAAAATCAGCTACACCTGCGTCTTGTAGAGAACATGGACTAGATCCCAATGTTCTTCTGAATAATGTGAGGAACCTGAACATGTGCTCAAGCCTTTTCCAATGAAAACCTTCACTTTGCTGCCATTGTCAAAGTTGTGCATCACCAAATGATTAAGGGAGAATGTAAACATGATTACTTTGGATTTTTCTCATGGAATGAATGTATGACACTGCCACTGATTTTGTGGCAGTGCTCCGACAGTCAATAGGTAACAGTTACACACAACTGTAAGTCATTGCTAAGCAGTAGGCAGTGTGAGAGGTTACAGCATAGTGACCCACAGTGAGCAATATCACTACAGACACTGAAAACAACAAAAATAAAACTAACACATTTTAACAGTAACACCCTGTTGAGAATCTCTAATATCAGTAGCTTCACTGGTTGTGGAGTTCTTGCTCCTTGAAGGCAGAGCTATAGATATACAGAGTAAGGCAAACTTGGTTTCAGGACAATCCAACAGAGCCATATTTGCACCAAATGTTCCAAGGCCTTTACATCCTCTCATTTTAAAATATAGTGTAATTGCCATGGAACTTTTAGTGCTAACATTGAGCAGGCAGTTCCCCAAGCTATGTATGTCTATGGCTCTGCTCCATGGAAGTTTGACACATCAAGTCTTTTTGGGACAAATCAGTCCCAACCAGCTTCAGCGAGTCAGGCTGTAACTTAGAGAAAGGCTTGTTATGGTAGAGATGAAGACTGAAAGCAGCCAGGTACCGTCAGAGCAGACAACACAAGGCCAGAGGGACGAGTGTCGCCAACAGGAAGTAGGTGACTCTGTAGAGGTGAAGTGGAGAGAAGATCACCATGGTGATGGCCAAGGGCAGAGGGAGGCAAGAAGTCAGAGGCAGGAGTTTACTGAAAAAAGAAAAGGTTTAAGAAAAAGTGAATATTCAGTTGTTACGGCACAACGTAGCTCATAAGGAATGTGTGTGTGTGTGTTGGTGAGGGTGTGATCTTACCTGTTGCAGAGCTTTAAGGTGTTACAGTTAATAAGCAGCATGTACACAATAATTAGAGGCACAATATGTGGCCAACAAGGGTCAGGATCCAACTGAGTGGAATATCTGTAGAGGATCACAACATTTAAAACAAACAAAGACACCCATTTCTCATGCCATTTACTTTGTATACCACCTCACCATTGTATTAAACATTCATTTGACTTTTTACTTCATTTATTTTGGCATGCATTTGCCATTTTGTGATAAAACAATATTGGAAAAGGGTCTGCGAGGGTCTAAGGGACACAAATTTCACCATCACCATGCTCCACCTAAAAGGCCACCAACAGTGCATGATCCGTGGCAAGCAAACTAGAAAGTAGGACTACTTGCTTATATAAAATGTGGGATAGTGGGATAGTGGGAACACCTCAGATAGGCTAAGTAATTACATTATTGGTCTTGATGAGAAAGTGCTAAACTGCTGTACTAGCCGTACTGCTTTTGTACTGTGAATGCAGTAATTAGAATTTCTTAATAACATGTGACACTAATTAATTAGCATTTTTGTTAGATATGGGGTAATAATCAAGATACAGGCTTCAGTGTCTTGCTCAAAGGCACTTCAGCAGGGCAGGTTTTTTTCAAGGCGTCTCACATACTCTCACATGTTCCACTAACGTCATGTTAACACTTTACCTTAGGTTACGGATCCAGTGGATGAGTGAGGGAGCACTGAGCATGACAGGTAGGGTGAGGAGTGCTGATAGGCAGAGGTGGAGCTGTAGGTCATCCCTCACCTCCTGCAGAGCACACTCAGACAGTAGGGGGGTGCCATTACATTCTTTAGACTTGTTCAGGCACTCAGCATCAACTGTGCCATTCTCAGCTTCTTTGTGCTTCCGGGGCGCCTGGAAAGATTGTGGAAGAATGGGAATATTCCCAAGTTTAACTGAATGAAATAAAAATGTATTCCGTATGTATAGCATACAGATAGCTTGCATGATTGTATTGTATATGATGATATATCTCATATATAGGTATATCTCTAGCTCATACAAGATGGAAGGTGGTTCAAAACTGTTCAAACTGAAAATCTTACCAGATTCAGCATGTGACGCAAAGACCTCTCTGTCATCTGTAGCCTCAGTACCTGAGCATGCAATGAAAAAAGAAAAAAAAAATTAATGAATACTTTAAACACATTTTAGCTTGTACAGCTCCAGTGTGACACACACACACGTTACACTGGCAGTCCATGCTTTACGTATTGAGAGATAAATAAGAGTTAATATCGTATCTAAACTGATTTAATTATTGATGCTACCCTGCAAAATCATTGGAGAAGGGCTTTTTTTTTTCTCCTTTCATCATGTCTTACGACTCACCCTATAAAGGTGGAGCAGAAAAGCGACAAAGACTGACAGCGCTCCACAGGACGTCCCGCCCATAACAGTCAGACAGAGAGTGATGACGAGCTGGGTCCGAAGGCGCAGGGTGCCACAATCTCTAGAGACAGATGGTCTGCAGATGAAAATAAAAAACATATTCAAAGGAGAATGGATGCCATTCAAGAACAGATGTGCAAATATATCATTCTGCCTAAAGACCATCCAGTTACAGCTTCAAACCACATTCCTCAGTGTTTAAATGTACAACCATACCTGTGTAGTGGAGCTAATATTAATGAGATCAGTCGTATAATCAGACAGAGCACTGTGCTCCCCCAGTATGCCACAGCTGCTCCCAAAATGTAAAGCAGAGGGGAGAGGAGGTGGGGCCATTCTTCAACTGGTACCACGCCTTCATGAAACGTTACATCAGGGAAGGTAGGGGGGAGGGCATCCATAGGGGGGAGGCACAGAATGGACCACACCTCTTGGAACCAGGTACAGCTGAGGGGAAGGAGGAACAGGAGGATTAGAAAGAAAACTCATATGGGAATTTTCAGGTATCATCATATAACATCCTTATGAAAGACAGAAGGCTGTGGGACACGACAGGTAAAGGCCAGTAAGGAGAGTCAAACGTCTTTTTCCAGGTGAAGAATACATTTTCACACTCAATTTCAACATTAGACCTTCAATGCCTACCTAAGCAAGATGTGCAGAATATAAAGGGGCAGGTTGACTTTATGAGGTTGCAGGCCTTTACCCACCACCTGGCTCATGCCTGCAGCTCGCCTTGACTTCAGGATGGAGGACAGCTGCCCCCCACAGGCCAGGAGGAGAGTTACAGCTGTGTACACTGGCACCATGGGACCACAGAACCTCAGTATCTGTCAGATGGGACAGAGCAGATGAGACACGTATTTATCATAACTGAATCACTGCTTGTTCATGAAGAACAATAAATGCATAGATAGTTTCCATTTATGGTTTGGGATGGTTTAAAATGTTTTAGCAATGATTGTAGCAATGACTAAAAAAGCCTTATCACCATTAAAAGACATCTGGTACGTTACCCAAACAAACACAAGGAAGTTGTTATACCTGTCCCAGCACCCTGGGTAATGAAGTCCTTATTGACACCTGAAACAGGGGGTAGACATAATTAATTTTACATATCCACATTAATGATAAAAACAATGTTTTATATGATAAATTGTCACCAGGAATCATCAGGAGTGTGAAAGACTGCCGCAGGTGAGAGTAGTACCTTATACTGGCAGTTGGGGGCAGTGTGGAGCTGAAGGAGGACACCTGAGGCGTTGTCTGGACGACTTGTATGGAGCATCCCTGAGATCTCGGTAACTGAGGGCACACTGGTGAACAGATGACATCAAGTCACTACAGATACAGTGAAAAAGTCATGGGAATCTGCAAGAAGTAGGCACTAACCTCACTGTGGTTAAAGAGTCCTCTCGAAACCATGGTACCATGACCCTGTACACATTGGACATTCGATCTGCAGACAGAGACACAATAATCATATCACATTTCAGCACGTGAACATGTGTGTGCCTAGGTATAAAAAACAAACTTACCTTTGTGTACTTTGCACTGGCTTGCAATGTTGATTCTGAAAGCCTGATAGACCTGAAGACACAGAGGTGTCCAGAGTTTAGTGACACAGTAGGAACGGGAACACTGAGTCTAGCAAGCACTAAAAAAAATAAAATAAAAAAAGCAAAGAGACCTACCTGGTGAAAGTGTTGCAGCTCGATGGTGTGAAGAAGTCCAGAGGAGTTGATCGTAACATCGCTGACAGTCAAACCTGCAAAACCAACAGTTACTGAGAAGGAACGTGTCTCTTTTCACTAGGAGGTTTGAGACTCAGAGTCAACAGCAAGACAACTCACCGAAGGACAGGACATGTGGTACTGGAACAGAGAGAGTCTGAGATTCTTGTCTCTGCCACTCGCACTCCACCGTAAACTGTGGAACAGACAGACTTTGTATTGTCATTTGTATAAATTAATATTAATGATGTGTCAAAGTACAATTAACTTCTTCTCTTTCTGTTTCAACCAGAGAAGTCACTTCTCATTACCTGTCTGCCATTGAGGTTGGAAGCTGAAACAACTATATGAGTAACTGAAGACAAGTCACTGAGTCTCAATATCAGGACCTGAGGAGGAGAACAGCCTGTTAGGAGCAACCAACATCAGCTCAGGCTGAACTGGACAGGGTCTCTACAGGATGATTACCTTGTATGGTGGTAGAAGCTCAGTTCCCATAGACAAATCTACAGCACGCACACTGGAAAAATTCACAGAGCAGGAATGAAGCACAATCAAATTACATCATCCAACATAACCACAGAAGAAACATTTTCTCAGTGATGACTGCAGAAAAACAGTTAAGATGTAGATCGAAGACGTTAGCAGCAGGAACAGAGTTACTCTCCTGTCATATTCTCACCATGAAGAACCGGTCTTGTGCACGCAGCTATACACCCAGCTTGTCATCTCCTGTTGGACAACAACATCAGAATCACACTTTTCTTCAACAATTTGATTTGATGACTTTGAATTTTAGTGCAAGTTTCTTGTACGTTGACAGACAAGAGCTAACACGTTCCAGTGAGACAGGACCAAGCATATGTTGTGCACAGCCTGTTTTTGGTTAGTGCATTATCTGTAATCTGGGTTTGTCTGGCACATTTTTTCAGGTGTTTTGTTTTTACTCATATTTTATAGAAGAATTTAGCAAAATGTACAGAATATATGAATTAAAAGAAAAGTGGTTTGCTCCATTGGATGAATGGCTTTTTTGCAGTTTGATAATTAGACTGAACTGGAATTTTATTTCATTTGATTCAGACCCCTTCACTTTTTGCACACATTATTTTGTAGATTTACTTGTAAATAGATGAAACTGCCATTTTTGTCCACACTCAATGACCCGTAATGACAATGAATGAAAGTCAAAACATGTTTTCAGGAAAAACACTAAAATCTCTCCGTTACAAAGTATTCAGAGCCTTAATTCACTGCGTTGTAAAAGCCCCTTTGGCAGCAATTACGTTTCAGCAAGCTTTGAACACCTGCATTTGGGCAGTTTATCTCATTCTTCCTGACAGATCCTCTCACGTTCTGTCAGATTGGAGGGGAAGCACCTGTGAGCTGTCATCTTCACGTCTCTCCACAGATGTTCTATGGAGTTTTCTTCCTCAGGAGCAATGACTGTATTTGGCAACAATCATTTTTCCCTCAATTCTGACCAGAGGTTCTGAGTTTTAGATGTTTAAAACCATGTTTTCACTTTGGGTTAGTTAGTGTAGACTGATAGGGAAAAATGACAATTATATGCATTTAAAATTAAATCTACAACACAATACACTGTGCAAAAAGTGAATTGTGAATCAGAATATGTTCAGAAGCCACTGCAAGCATCTGTATGAACCACTGAACAAATCAAAGATGTGGAGAGATGATTCAGAACTCTGAAACCAGCTAAGCAAAATGGAGCATTTAAAAAGTTGTAGCTCTAAACAAAAGGAATAAAAACTCACCAGATTGTTGCTCCGGCAGTAAAAATGGCTGTAGGCCTTCCTGCGACTCGACAGAGCAAACAGGAAATATTTGACCTGTCCTTCCTGTGGACAAAAAGCAACACTGTGATGACAACTGGTACATTTCTTCCTGTCTGTATCGAGGCTTTGTTTTCATAGATCATTAGTCAAACTGCTAGACTGGACATGACCAGATGTTAGTCTGCGTGACTGCATTTATTTGGATTTTATCAATTACCATTCAGTTTGCACTGTACAGTATCTAAGGAGTTCATTTATTATGTCAGTACATAGCTTGGTACCTTTGGTGTGCTGTATGCCAGACGCAGTGTGTTCACTTCAGTCCACACTTCAGGAGAATCTGGAAAAAACAAATACGAAAAGAAAGAACAGGATAATATGTCAGTCAAAACTAACAGTTTGCTTTGCTTTGGACAGTTAATGAAAACTCCAAATGTTTTAAAAATACAATACAAAAACATGAAATCCGTGCAAGACAGCTCAGCGACCATCTAAAAGAACATGAACGGGACAGTGCTCTAAATAAATAAATAAAGAAATGGATCGGTTTATTCCAGCCTGTTGTTGGTAAAGTGATTCTCTCTAACCTAAGATGGAGATGGAGGTGTCTTGCGTTTCTCCCAGCATCCTGACAGGATGTCTGATGAAGTGATGGTTTAGCACAGCCATTTTCTTCTCAGGGTTTTCTGTGAACTAATAAGAAAACAATGAACGCTCATCAGAGATGAAACATTTCATGGGCTTTAATTATTTGGTGGATGTACAACTCCCACTCGTCTCTTCAAAATAACATCTTTGTTCTTTGACAAATGAAGTTCATTAGTATGTGTTTGCTCTGACCTGTCTGGTCTCAGAATCGATGAGGTCGAAGAACGCCCTGACAGTGGCAAGAACGAGCTCTTTGCACCTGGAACATAAAGACATACACAGGAAATATGAACTTGGTACTTGGATCATAGTTAAGGATAAATGCATATTCTACTGAAACATAATATCATGACTTTTACCAAACTATGGAGAGGTGGTCAGTGGACACCCATGTCCTAGGAACTGCAGTTGCCTTGATAAAAATAAAAAGACACTGAAACATACAGTAGAGCAGTGCAGCATCCAATACAACCTACATTTACATTCTCTGGCACCAAATAGTCCCCATAACTCTTAGTTTTCTTTGCCAATGTGTCTAACAAGGCAAAAAAAAATACTATTCCCAGAGAAGGGATATTTTTGAAGGGTGGAAACTGTACAAGGGACACTCAATTTTAACTGAGTCCCTTCAGTCAAAATGCAAATGAAGTTGCTCAACTCTTAAAAATGTCCTTTCACAAACAAATCTTACCACCAGTGACAACTTATTGGGGTCTCCTGAGGGACAAGGTAGTGCTGTTAGACCAGAGCGGACCTGGTAGTCACGGTAACCACCCCCAACAGACAGGACAGTGATGTTCCTGAGTTTGTTCGCCTGGTTCACCCACTTCTGTCTCACAGCAGAGTAGAAATCTGTACACAACAGGGACAAAGGGGAGGAACATCCAATGCAAATGTTTACACATACACTATTTATATGAATTCAGATTTCATACTGCTGTCATGTTAAACAATTCTTTCTATATTATTTGCATATACAACAACATCAGTGAAATCAGATGTGGTCTTTGCTGTGGATGAGGACACAACTCAGAGCACACAGTGTAAATGTACCACTGAAGACGTCTTACCCAGCAGGTATGGGTCCAGGGCCAGCACCGGAGCCAGGTGAGGAGACGCCTGGGTGATGATGAGGCTGACCAGATTGGTGTTGAAGCGGGGCAAAGTGAACAACGCCCGGGCCACCACTCCTCCCATGGAGTGGCCCACAAGCACCACACTCTTGGGAGGGGTCTTCAGATGCTGGAAAGCAGAGACAGAGAGAGAGAGAAAGCAGACTGATAAAGCTCCAACCTAAAACACTCACTGGCCTTAGGGCTATACGTTTACCAGAAAGTGTTAGAAAATGAAAGGTGTAGTGTTTATATTGGATAATGCAAATCCTGTTTGTTAGCTTCAGATTGTGACCTCTGCGTTTGGCATTAGCTGTCATGATTTTTCAAGACTGCTTCTTTTGATCCTTAATTAAATTACTTTGCAGATCTCACTGGAGCTCTCTTAGTTGTCTCATGTTGCTTTTAAACCTCATATCCAAGCACCAGTTGCCAGACAACAGCTGGCAAACACTGGTAACTAGCATTCATGCGAACATAAACCACATCTGAAGAGGTGTTTACAACTGCAAATGCTTTAGTTTAAACCCATGTAATATACAGATAGTGTGTAGGTTGATAAATGTAAATATTTAATGGAAGCTTGAATATACTCCTGCTGGCTTCTTGTAATGTTGCCAATTTAGGACATTTCGTTTTTTCTAGTTTTGCCTTGTCAGCTTATTTATTACTGCATGCATACGTGAAAGTCCGAAAGATTAACTAAATGCCTAAACATGTAAATGTAGAAGGTGATGGGATGATATGTGTGTGTGATATGTATCCCCCACAGTGCAATATGACTCCACCAGGGATATATCTGTGATCTAGGGTAAGTAACCCTGTATGACCAGTGGAAGATATTCAAGGCCTGACCTTGTACAGCCTCAGGATGGCTTTAATGCTCTCGTGCAGGAAATGTGTCTGCCGCAACAAACTGCCACCGTAAAGTGCCACCAGCTCCTCATTGAAGTCCACGGTGAACACGTTGAAGTGGAGACCTCCCTCCATGTTTTCAGCCTTCCTCAGTGCCACCGAGCCCAGGGAGCGAGCTTCACCGAGAGAAGAAGAAAAGTGATGGAGTTAAATAATAACACCAGGCTGTGTCTTTTCACAGAAAGCCTGAAGTCAGTGGTCAATTAGGTCAATGCTAAACCTAAGCTCACCACCACCATGAACTTAGCTTTAATGGCACTTTGCAAACTGACGTGCTGATATAATTATCTATGCACAGCTCCTATGCTCAAATTATTTTTTTTAAATATTTTGAATTATTGATTAGAGCCATCGTGTCTTGAACATCTTCAGATCCTCGGGGCAGCTATTCTGTTAAAAAGGCTCATTAAATTTACACAGGCTGTAGCTTCTTCCTGTGGGGCAGGGCCCTGAAACATCCCAGCAACTCTCAGATCTGACACTGCTCCTTTATCAAGCTACTGTTAACTTCTGAAGCTTAACAAACAACAGCTGTTGTCAAAAATACATAATCTTGAATAGTGCAAACGTAAAAGATGCTGAGGAACAGCGAGCGTGTTTAATCATCACAAATGCTGAAGTGTAACTGCAAAATGTGTTTGTCTTCACATAAATAAAAGCGTGGGTGTTCTCCTCCTCCGCACAACTGATGGCAAGAATGGGCGGCCAGTGTAATTTCAGAGAGCACAGCTCAGTTATTAGGTAGAGAAAACTTAATTTCATTAGAAGATCCCAGATTCAATTATCCATGACTGAGTTTTTTCCAACTTGGATATAAACACTGATAATTATAATCAAAATCAAGCCTTTATTAAAGCATATTAAAGTCTATATTGAAGGATATAAGCATTATTCTGTGTTTATTTATTGCTGATAATCCCAGAACCAACAGTTTGTAACTCTGTTTCTAAATACTTTATGCCTTCCCTGTCCCATTGGTGGCACTCTGCCCCAAGCCCATTTGTTGAGTCACAAATAACCAGTTTCATTTTTAAACAAAGTTCAGTAATTTCCTAAAACAGCCGGGCACTGTGTTTTTTTTTTTTGTTTTTTTTTATCAAAGATTACACAATCAGTAGAAAATAGTGCTTTTGCTGGGGACTATTTTCAGCAGTGGATTAATCCACATTTAGTGCTCTGGTGAGTATTTACCAGAGGTGGGACCAAGTCATTGTTTTGCAAGTCCCAAGTAAGTCTCAAGTCTTGGCCCTCAAGTCCCGAGTCAAGTCCCAAGTCAAGACAGGCAAGTCCCGAGTCAAGTCCAAAGTCAAGATTGACAAGTCTCAAGTCAAGTCCAAAGTCCTACACTTTGAGTTTCAAGTCCTTTCGAGTCCTTTTAACCACACAGCAATAATATATTATGTAAGAGGTAAGCATATTAAACAGATGTCAGAACATCCCTTATAGCCACACATGAACTGTATTGAAACTACTCTTAATTACTCATATTATTAATATCAATCTTAACATTGTGTGATAATATATTTTGTATCTTAGTGTGTTACGTTGCAGCACGTAGACCAGCAACTCACGTGTGCAAGCTAACTTGTTTTTTCGTCAATGGACTGCTGGAGAGTAAGAACAACGAGCAGTATAACTTTGTTTTCCTGTCGGAAAAATCCGTCTGACAGCAAGCTAAAACGGTACACATATTCTTAATATGGCGCACATTTAAAGTGACCTTGATTTTATTAGGTTTGCCTCTTTGTAGGTGGCTAAAATATGCGTTGCTGCTAACCGCCGTCTACTGTGTGATACCTTGACTAATGTTATGTATAAGTACCTCAACCATAGCCCTGTTAAAAAAATACTTAACAAAGGTATGAATAAGGGAGTGAACTCGCAGTAGACGCAACAAATTACCGTGTTTGCAATGATTTAGCTACACAGCAAAGAAAAAGCTACTTAGCCAATAAATGTAAGCTTTCATTCAGAACTTACCTTTCTTTGTGCAACTTCAGATGTCGAACGAAGTTCGAAGTTGTTGCGTCTCCATCTGTAATCTTCGAGCCACATGTTTTGCATACTGCAATTCGTTTTTTATTGACCACCTCGTAGTTTTTATACCCGAACGAAACTATCTTTGGTATCATTTTTTCCAGCTAGCGCGCTGTTTGACAGTCCGTCTTCATTGGTTGTCCTGCAATTTGATTGGATGGATGCTGTCGGATCAAAACAACGTTGATCTAATTTGATTGGATGTTGTGCCGACAGCACACACACAGACGCACACATACAAAGAAAGATACAGAGCGTTCCTTAAATAACATCCTTTTTAATCTTTGGGTTTTTGAGGAAAGTAGCAAGTCTTGTCGAGTCAAAAGGCTCAAGTCCAAGTGAAGTCACAAGTCATTGATGTTAAAGTCCAAGTCGAGTTGCAAGTCTCTTTACATTTTGTCAAGTCGAGTCTAAAGTCATCAAATTCATGACTCGAGTCTGACTCGAGTCCAAGTCATGTGACTCGAGTCCACACCTCTGGTATTTACAGGAGCAGAATTGTGTGTGTGTGTGTGGGATTGATTCCAAATAAACTACTTGTACATTGTGTTTGTGTGCGTGTGGTAATCACCCTGTGTAACAGTGTAGGTCATGTGTTTTTAATAGTTTTTAGACAGCAATTGAGTTCTGTGGCATAGAGGATTAAGATAAATCAGGCTTTGGATGCCCACTGCAGCCATACACAGTATATGGGCTAAAATTAGGGTCATTGAGATTTTGAGCTTGTTAAATGATGTTTACAAATTATTTACAAAAGTCTGTAGTTGTGACTCAGCCTTATTAAACTATAAAATAAATCTGCATCAGAAAGTTTTCCACTCATGCACAAACTTCAGGTTTACACAGAATTTTAAAATGGTTCCAAAAGCCAGTTTTTCAGGATTAATACATTATTTAATGTTTACATATGAATTCCAGACTGAAAGCTTGTGTGCAAAAATTGTGAAGGACAATCCAGTTTGCCTGCCGGTTAAGAAGAGACTAATCAACAAAAAGCATGAAGCCGCACTGATGTCCTCAAACAACCTCAGCCCATCCACTTATTGAAAAAAGTCACCTTGTCCTGGCTGTGCATTTGAATATCCACTCTCAGCTGTGATGCAAAACTTCCACTTTTTTTTCCCCCTTTGCTAGCTGAAGATCTAAATGCAAGTACTGACACCTGTCATGGGACATCTTCAAATATCCACCATTAACTTTGTGCACTTACCTTGTTTATAACTGCCAGCATTTCCAGGCAAGAAGAGCACAGGGGCACCGGTGAGTTTTAGTGCTCGGGTCTCCTGGGCGTACAGACCCTCTCCATACAGGTAGAGCCCATAGGCTGGGTACAGTCTGGCCACGCGACGAGGCAGAGCCACGCGCTGTGAACACAACGTGCACCCACACAACACGGATTATTAGATGAAGCTCCACACTGACATCCAAACACACACAGTTCATTAAACTTTTGTCACACGTGTAAACACGTCACGTGACACTTTCACTAAAAAAAGCACACTAAAGCAACTACATGTGCACATCTGCTCCACAGCTGGCAGACAACCCCTCCCTCAGTTGAGGTCCACTTCACCTGAATTACTCTAAATACCCATTTTTGGTTTGAAATGAGAATAACAACCTCCTGTGAGGTCAGATCACATCAACTCTGATCACTTTCTGGTACAGCTGACTCTTCATCCGTACAAGCAGTGACCTTTGTTATAGGCAGCGGCACACAACAGTGTAAGACTGCATCTGTGGTAAGTTTTTACTGATCAAGTCGAAAATAAATTGTGACGGACATTTTTCTGTATTTTTTGCCATTTGTTAGACCAAATAATCAAATTGAAGAACAATTAAGACAATAGATTAGATTAGACCACAATACTGGAAAAAAAATGACAAATCTAAACCTGTTTACAATATCACAATAAACAAAATCATATCTAGCACTTCACATCATAACCTCCTACACTTATTACTGTATGTTAGTTCTATTAAATTTGGCTTCCCCGCCCTGCCTTTGATAAAGGCTGTTGCTTTATTATTCCTTTAATCATGTGCCCTCTGCCCTGTATTCATCACAGGCACTAATATTGAGCCAACCCTGACTCAGGAGACCATGTCCACATAAACAAGAAAACGGATTATTTTTAGATGTACAGAGCTCTTATATTCCCTCCCTCCCTTCTCCCATAACAACAAAAAAGAAGCATAAACTCCTGTCTGAAGTGAAACTGATGTCCGTACAGTGCATTGCCTCCAGCTGTGCTCCACAGATGAGCACATCAGTGCGCGTACAAAGCAGAAGAGGGCGAGATGAACATCTGACAAACACACGTCTGTACCTTGTAAAGCTGATCTGCTGGTGACCTGCTGAGAGGATTCCAGGATCAGGATTTGATTTATGCTTTTATAACCTGGCTAATTTCGGCTAATCTAATCCCGCACCCTCAACAAACACCCACAACTCCAGCCACACAGGTGTGTGTGGTGTGTGTGTGTGTGTGTGTGTGTGTGAACAGAAACCACTGGGGTTTAACACCATAGCAGCACAGCCGTGCACCTGACGTCCCTGTCTCTGTCAGGTAACGTTAGCAGACTCATTTCAGAAAAGGAAACAGCTTTCCAAACAGCTCGACAGTGAAATTTTCTGTTGTCTGTTCAGGCGGAAACTGAGCAAACGACCCGTTTATGGAGACGTGCTCAGCCTCGGCCAGAAAACGACGCCAACAAACACGGGTTCGCTCCACGGGCTCGTCCGTGTGTTTGTCCGCGGTGTGTGAAGTACATTAGTGAGCCTGTCTACTCACCCTGTACTCCGGGTATTCAAACATGTAGGTCATACTGCATCTGTTCTCCTCGAAGCCAGTCAGCAGCTCTCGCAGGCCAACCGCCAGAAGCCCCAAGGCGAACCCGTAGAAAGTCACAGTGGCGAGTTTCATGGTTCAGTCCCGACTCCGGCTCTCGGACATTACAGGTGTTCAGCCTCCATGTTTCGGTCTTCAGGTAATGAGCTCCCTGCCGGGGAAAGACACCACACAGCCTGTCATACTCACCGGCTGAGCCACACAACAGGAACTACATACTGGTACAGACGGCGGTGATTGGCAGGTTGCTCGGCCAATGGAAGGAGAGAACTGAGAAAATGGACCAATAGGAGAGCAAACAGGGAATGACACTATATATGTTATGAATTGCTAAATTGAACTGGCCTCTCTAAGTTTGATTGGTTTTATTTTATGTGTTTCATTTCATGGCAGGACACCACAGAGGAAGCTGCTGCTCTGCAAAAAAAAAACCACATCACTGTACCTGAAGTTTCCCCAAAAGCAGCCTGACACTTCACAGCACGACTGGGAAAATGTTTTGTGGAAACTACGGTTGAATGGTTTGGGAAGAACATGCAGCTCTATGTATGGAGTACATTGCATGGCAATATGAAAACACCATCTCAGGGGTAAAGTAAATTCCTCCAGAACATTTTTCAGGTCTGATCAGCAGCAACCAGAAGTGCTTGTCTACGGTCAGTGAGGACAAAGCAGGTTTGACCAGTTATTAATCCAAGAGTTCACTTATTTTTTCCACCAGCACTAAAGACTATAAGGGTTAACATAGTTATTCTTGCCACTGTAGATACTTTGTGTGTAGAAGATACTACAGGAAATTAAATGCACATAGTTCATTTCTGAAATCTTTAATAAAACAACCACCGGTCTGCTGCAGCTGCATGAAGCTGCCTTAACACACCCAGAACATATACTGCATGTACCTCTCATGACTTCCACAGGTCAAATATTTTTTACGAGGAAT
This sequence comes from Toxotes jaculatrix, assembly GCF_017976425.1. Lineage (NCBI taxonomy): Eukaryota > Metazoa > Chordata > Actinopteri > Toxotidae > Toxotes > Toxotes jaculatrix. The sequence goes on from NC_054408.1 coordinate 22,489,222, forward strand.
ACAATGAAAGACTTTTTTTTGAATAAAAAAAAAATCAGGCACGCTGAATATTAACACCTTTATATCACACAGTCATACACAGAGAAACAAAAGTTCTCAACTGGGAAAAACTGTATCAGAAAGCAGTCAGTCTTCAAAAACAGAGGCGATTAAGATGTTTTCTCTCAGGAAGAGGTTTCACATGTTTTTTTTGATGTTTTGACCTCTGAAGACCATCTGTGTTTAAATATTAAAGTGTGTGCAGCAGCAGATCTAAGGTTGATGGGAAAAAACATCTGATTACAGTATTTAACTGTTTCAGTCAAATCATCAGTCTCAGGTCAGAAGTTTGTGTCAGCAAACAATCCTCAGTGTTTACTTGAAGAATCAGACTGGAGCAGCACTTACTGCATCAGGACAATCAGCATGTGGTGTTTGTCATCACCTAATGTCGCTGTTAAGTCTTCTGCAGTGCACTGCACCCATCACGTGTTATTTAATCATTAAAATAAGGCTATGATTTATTTGAAAATAATATTTGATTTTCACAAAATTGTCCAAAGCAAGAGTTTACAAACCAAGTTCTAACCATTGGTTTCTGTGATATTAGAGATTGTGAAGAGTACAATCAGAAACACTGACTGTAGACACTTCTGGAGAACATGTAGGAGAACAGTGAATGGATGGATCCAGGTTTGTCCTGGTGCTTTCCTCTGACTTCCCAGTGAGTAGCTGTGTCTTGTTTTTCCTCTGTGGATAACCTGGAGCTGTTTTGTCCTCAATTTATGAAACCAAATATTGAATAGAATTTCATGTCTTTGACTAGTTCCCACTGGCACAAAGACCTCAAATCAAAACCGGCTTAATCCAAAAGCTTGGAGTGCTCTATCCTTGTAATGGTCCAGTCTGGTGGCACTCCTTTAGTAAACTCCCTTTGGAATCTGTCCGGAGAAACAAGCAAAAAAGAGAGATCAGAAGAGGATTTCCTTAGATTTCCTTGGTCATTTAGTATTTTATATGCACAAGACAGATCTACTCACTCATAATTTGCAGTTAGCAGTCTTTTTGTTTCTGCTTGTCCCTCTCCACTGATGGCCACCTGGAAGATACGAGTCCCCTCCAAGGTGTCCTCAGGAAGGTGCGCGCTAGTCAGATACCAGAAACGCATCAGGATGCTGACGAACTTTCTGCCTGGAAAAACAGTACGGACGCTGATTAATGCTGCAATGTCTTCCTCACACTGCGCTACCAAATGAACAGGGTTTCACAACAGCTCTTTCATGCTGACCATTATCATCATAGTAGATTCCCACGTCTCCGGGCGTTGTGTACATGATCTCGTCAGGATCTGCAGAGAGAGCTTTCTTGTGGCTCAGTGGCAGCAGGTTGCACTTTTCCTCCAGCTTTCCAATCAACTGCAGGGACATGAAAATGTGACAGGGCTGAACGTCAGCAGAGAGATGTCACACCTCTACAGGCAGATACTGAAAACACTAAGAGTTTCAGTTCATCTCATTTGAGTCAGTTTGTTTCTTTATTCATCAGTTTGTGTCCACACAATGACTTGTTACTAGTGTCTTTGTTGTTACGGAAATAATCCACGTCCCCTTATCCTTTGTAATAGTTTTTAGAAGTTAAACTGTCCAGTATTTCAAAATATTGATTCTTCCATGTCTTCTGACCCTGAGGGATTATAAGATAAAGAACTCAGTGAACTGGCCCCTCCTTACATCTCTAAATGTTTAAGCCCTCAAATCCCCTCCAGGTGCCTGAGGTCCTGAAGCTTCTGACCTAAAGCTGCTGCTGGCTGTTCTTTTAACATTAACATAACACAACATAACATAACATAACATAATTAACATAATATTAACCAACTTGTTATTTGTGGAATTTAAACTTTCAAGTCCTGCCTTAAACACGTTATTATTCCTTTATATTTAGACCTGCATATGCGTCTGTATGTCCTGGTGTGTCCTGTCTCTGCATTGCTTGTTCTTTTGCAGCTGATTTTATGTCCCTGCCTTGAAAATCATCCTCTCTCACAAAAGACTTATTGACATGTGACAGTAGTGAAGACACAGATGGAGATAGTACAGTTAATGGTGGCCTGGTATTGTACATGCTGGGACATCAGAACAGAGTTAATGTTAACAGTAACATCTGTGCTCTTCCTACTTTGACAAGTCAGAGCTGTGAATGTGAAGCACTGCAGTGATTTGTAAATCTGAGCAGAGACCTGTTGCATTGTCACTATGAGCAATCAAAGTCAAAGCTTCTGTGTGCTGTAGGACTTTCACACTGTGTTTATCTTTGTTCAGACGCAGCAGTGATGGAGACATCGGGCGAATGTGCCGGTATAACAAGGAAAGTTTGGACCGCTCGGTTCCCATACTCACGTCTTTAGCCACCAGCCCCTCCAGAGCCTCAAACTGACACTGTGACAGGAGTCTGGAAACATGGGTGAAGGCCTGTAAAGTGGACACAACGATCTCATCAACAACAGCAAATCATCGGGATGCAGACTGTAATTTAAACCTGAATGGCACATGGATAAACACATCTGCACCACATCTGTCAGGTTTCCCAGACCTGCTTCGCTCCCTCCGTGAACTCTTCAATGCTGAAATCTTTATCAAAGTACGCTCTGATCAGAAAGTAGTAAATCCGGGTGCGGAACCAGATGAAAGGGTTCGGGATACCGACTACCACCACCTTCTGCTTCTGTTTTTCTCCTCCCCGGTCGGAGCTGTAGGGGCGGACTGACGCTGCCGCACCGGCAGGCGGCGAAGGAGGTAGGCGCGTTTTACCGGACCGGTTCAGGAAGAAACGTTCATTTAAAAACAGACGAGTAAAGCTAAACGTTGATGGGAATCTATAACAGCCTCTTAACATGGGCAGCGCCATCTTTTGATTCCTCGGACGCCTTCTTGTCCGTGTACTTGTATCTTCCGGAGAGGAACAAATTGCTTATTTTAGAACTACAGACAGAAATTCAACAAAATACCCAGACTATAATGCTATTTTTTTTTTTTTTTTTTTTACAATATTAAACACATAAACACATTAGTTTTTATTAACATACTACATATTTTTAGCACTCGACTTTCACCCAGGATTTCTTTGGTTTCTAAGGGGAACACAAAAAATGTAACAGCCGGTGAAGTTGAGGAGCTGTTTATTTTGACTGGTGAACACATTAAAGCGTGTGAAATGGAGCTGCAGGAAAAGATACCGGTGCCTGTATTTACAGAAGTAGACAGGGACGTTTTTCTGCGAGAGATCTGTCCTGAGGTAAAACCTGCTCCGACAGACACTTGTCTTGTTCCTCGTGACAGCAGGAAATGTGAACACAGAACCCTGCAGCGGACTGCGTCTTCTTCTTAAGTGTTTTTTAAAGCAGCTGGCCTTCTCAGTGTCACACTCCAAACTGCCTTAAAAAGTCCTCAATTCAGGTTGTATTGTTTACCGTTGTTGACCATGATTAGTCGATTAACAGAAAGTGTTTCTGATCATTTATTAATAGTTGAAACTTGCTGCTTTTCTCTGTTAGATCATGAACTGTATATCTTTGGGTTTCCAGGAAACTCTGATGTGCATTTTTCATTATTCTGAGATATTTTATGTCTGAAAGGGTTTTTCTGCCCCTGCCAGCTAATTCCCCGTCATCTTACAAACCCTGCAGCCTCAGTTTGTAATGCAGTGTCTCACAGGCCAAGCCCAGATAACCCCGATGACATCATCTGGGTTATTTTCTCAGACTTGACCAAATTTCTCCACAGCCACAGGAGACATGACGCAACTGTTTTCAAAGGCTGAGAGGTACTCGCCATGACGAGCAAACTAAACTTCACGGTGGACTGCCCCTTTAACTCATGTATAATATGGATCACAGATACATTTATCACTGCATTGTAGGCGGCTACCTACAGTTAAACAATTTAAAAAAAATTTAAAAAATATTTTACAGCGCAGACCAGCCGTGCTGAGAGGCGTGAGTCTCGGACCGTGCCTGGAGAAGTGGACGGTGGAATATCTGGCACAGAGAGGAGGAGACAAGGAAGTGAAGATCCATGTGTCCACAGTACCACAGATGGACTTCCTTCACAAAAACTTTGTATACAGGTGAGCTTTCTCCCTCACACATGAACACAAACATCAACTCTTGTTTCTCTGCAGATTTCTCAGCTGCTCCTTATGTGTTTTTTTTCTTTCTTCAGGACTCTGCCTTTCAACGAATTTGTGAAAAGGGCATCTGAGAAAAAACACTCTGACTTTTTCCTGTGTGAGGTGAAGTATCATAAAATGAGAGTATGGTATATAATTTTTTTTCACAGCATGTTAAATTTTTTTAATGACACAAACTTCTTGGTGTGATTTCAGGATGAGAGCTATTACCTTCGATCACTGGGAGAGGACGTCCGGAAGGTATTCAGACCTTTGTCTTTTGAATTCCAAGAAGCTGGAACGTAACTTTTTGTTCTGGTACAAATAAAAGGAAAAGTTTAGAGATTTTTGTTATTGATTTCTATATTAATATGTTGAAATTCTGACTTAGTTGAATGTCAGACTGACCCATGATGCAGGTACGCTCCATCTCTCACAGGAACCTGCTGATCTGAACAAACAGTTCCCAGACTTGGCGGAGGATTTTCACATCCCACACTTCTTTGAACCTGATCAGTTTTTCTCCAGTGTCTTCCGGATCAGCTCCTGTGGTCTGCAGCTGTGGACACACTACGATGTGAGTGTATAATGTGAGGTTTGATGTTGTTAGGAGCTCTGAAGTGGCCCAGAGGTTTGTCTGTGAACTTAGAAGTCAGCGGTTCCATGTTCCCTCCTCTGGTCTCTGGGGGGTGTATTTCCTTCAGGTGATGGATAACCTGCTGGCTCAGGTGACGGGGGTGAAGAGAGTGGTCCTGTACAGCCCCCAGGATGCATTGCACCTCTACCTGTCAGGTAAGTAGCTATGGAAAGATGCCAGTGTCTGAATTCACAACATATATCAGTCTAATCCATTTTCATACTAAGCTCTGATGTACATGTCATTTGATTGGATGGAATTAAAAGCTTCCGGTTTTAATTTGAATGTAACCCATCAGGTGATAAATCAGAGGTTCTGGACATTGATGCCCCAGATCTGAAACAGTTCCCGGACTTTGTGAAGGCAAAGCGGTACGAGTGTGTTCTGGAGCCCGGAGATCTGCTGTTTATCCCTGGTAAGCAGAGCTGTCCACACTGACCAACCACTTCAGCAAACCCAGCTACGGAAACACTCAGACCAAAGTCTGGATGTTGTGGTTCATTAGGGCTCTGTTAACGGTAAAACAAAACGTCTGTAAAGAAACTAATAAATCAGGTTTTGACAAATGCTCTACAAAAAATACTGCTATTCAGTTTGAGGGGCCCAAAGCACTTTTAAAGCATTTCAATAAAAGTATCAAACATTTCTACTGTAGTATTATATCACTGAAGACTTTACATCATCCAGTTTCCCTGTTTTCTCCAGCGCTGTGGTTCCATAACACCACTGCTCTGCTGTTTGGTGTGGGTGTTAACGTGTTCTGGCGCCACCTACCTGCTGACAGCTATGACAAAAAGGACCCTTACGGTAACAAAGACCCAGTGGCTGCAACTCGAGCCCTTCAGGCACTGGAGAGGGCACTGCACACTCTGGATGAACTTCCGGCAGATTATCGGGACTTTTACGGGCGGCGTATGATTCATCTCATCCAAAAGCGGACATTCTGTGACAGTACACAGGAGGAGTCTGACAGTACATTACCCAGCAGGCAATTCACCAAACCTGGATGAGTCTGCAGAGGAACCAAATAAAATATTTAAGAAGAGTGTGTCATGTTTTGTATTGTATTGTTAATGTGACTTTCTGACTGATCTTATAGTTGAGGAAAATGTCCAGCCCAGTTTGCTGCTGAGGAATCCCCAGAGGTCTTTCTTTAAAAATAGTCATAATATAATAGTCAGGACTATTTTGGCCACATAAAGACTGAAATAACACTACAGATTCTTCTGGTAAAAATGATAAAGACTTGTTGATTTTAAAGAGTTTCACCTTTCTTTTCAAGAGCAGTGACAAATTTCCAGCTACAGCAGCTTTCCTTCTGTGAGTTTTCTATGAAAAAAACATATCTATTAAAAGTAAATCTTGAAAACACTTGGAGAATTGAAGCGTGGTACAGGGGGAGCAAGCTTACAGTATGTCCACAGATTTGAGTCCAGGTCTGAGAAGCCCATGGGCTGATACTGTGTGGTTTGACATTTTATTGCACAAAGATTACAGTTCTTTATGTTTCCTTACAAACAAGTTAAAGCTTTGTAAACAGTGAAGCAGCATCTCCCCAGTGTGCTCAGTTATCTCCTGCTAACACCGTGGTCACAGTTCTTCAGGAAGCCTCAGCATTTGAAGTGTGTGAACGAGAGCCAACCAGTGACTGACTATATGAAGCAGTGGAAGAAGCAGAGAGAGAGAGAGAGAGAGAGAGAGAGAGAGATGACTGTGTATTACAACGGCTACACACTGTGGGTCAAACTGTTCAACATTCAATAACCCTGCGTCAGGCTGCTGGCTGACTTAAAGGAAGTACAGCTGGACGCTGGCGACCTGTTGGACTGTGGTGATTATATACTGTGTTGTAAAAACTGAACAAGCTCCTTTTGTTCAGTTTTCACACAAACAAACCCCCATTTTTTAAAAAATAGTTTGGCTTTGGATGCAAAGGTCAGAAAAGGAAAATACACTTAATGTTGCTCTTTCATTCACAACACACACAACGCACTCATGCCCTCTGAGGGTAAAAGTCTCGGGTCATGGACACAGGTACTGTTTGCTGCACTGAGATCTGTCTTCTCTTTTAATTCTCTGTCCTCCACGTGAGCAAGGCAAGTAAGTATCTTGAATCTTGATGAGAGGCAGCAGAAGTAGGGCAGTGCAGCTTTTAGTCTCTGGCTACACTGGTCAGCAGAGAAGTCTTCTTGGTGCCGCTCAGTCCCACTGGGCCAACCGCCCCCCCTCTACCTAAACAGAGCAGCGCAGAGGTTCAACCAAAGTCACAAGGAACACAAACATCCGCTCCCTTCTCTTCATGTACTTCCTGGGTATGTGACAATGCTATGAAGAATTCTTAGACAGAAAAATAGGCAAAGAAATGGCACACAGCTGGATGGAGTTCTCTACTCTGTGGATATAATAACTAACTTTCTTTGATTTTTTTTTTTTGTTTGTTTTTTGTTTTTTTTCTTAACGTTACTATCAGGCAGATGAAAGAGAAACCCAGAGTGCAGGATGACTCGTTTCCATGTGATCATCCAGGTTTGGATAGAGAGAAGGTGGATTTGAAGTGTGGGGTTGGTGCTATGGAGTCTGTGCCATGCCACGACTGGACTTCATCTTCTCCAGTCTTTTAGATAGGTGGCTGTTATTTGACTCAAGTTCATCGATCTTGTCCAGTGCTGACCGCAGCTGTTGGGGAAAAATGGGCAGAGTGAAACGATATTTAATTAAAAACAAGCTGACTCCTGATGTTTGCAGCGTAAAGAAGAAAAAAACAAAACACAATGCTCTACCTCTCTCTGCAGTTTCCGTTTCTCTGCCTTGAGCTCATCCTCCACCTTCTCTGAGTTCTCTGCTGCAGACTTGTAGCGTGTCACCTGACCCTCCAGCCTGGTCACCTGGAAGCCAAAAAATAGATTTAAAAACTGAGAATACTGTTACTTTTTCAAGCAAACTATGAACTTATGATTCTTTTCAGCTTACGTTTTGTTCTAAAGCAGTGACCTCTTGTTCAGCCTTCACGAGTTTGAACTTCATCTCACTTATTTGCCTGTTGGAATCTCCTGGAAAGATTTAACAAAGGTAAACTTCCTTCGTCGCAGGACACATGTTTAATTGAAGTAGCAAAATGTTTATGTGTATTCTGTATGTACACTTACTCTGTAGTTCTATTATGGTGGGATCATTGCCATTTTCAAGAATTTCACCATCTGGGGTTGAACTGCTCTCTGTGCCGTTCTTCTGCGACTTCTGCTCCAGCTGGGATTTTAGTTTCTTCACCTGTTAATTGAGTAATGACACGTCGGATGATACAGATCATAAATAATAAATAAGAGCAAATCTGTCTTTCAGTATTTTGATGTCACCACAGTCTCTCACTGTGGCACACTGCCACCGGGCTAACAGGTTCCTGCTGAAAATCTTTAAAGCAGCACTAATCAGGGTTTTTGTACTAGTGGAACACTGTGCACTAATTTTATATGTTCTGGCCCTGTTAAGTTGTTTTTTTGGCTAGCATGTTAGCAAACAGTTGACTTTTTATACAACACAGCAACATAAGGATTCATTAGGAATTGTGTTCAAGCAACCTGATGTCTAATATTCAGTCTCCTTTTAGCTCTGTTTTGGTCTCCACCAACTCCTGACAAAATATCTGACTCCTTAGCAACAGTTTCATTGTTATCAAACATTTTACACACAGGACCAACTAATACATTTACTATGGACTATCTTCATCCTGCAGCTTAATACACATTTGGTGCTCTATTAGTATTTACAACAGCTTTGTACTGTGTGTGTATATATTCATTGTTTCATCACTTTGATTCTCATAATTCAGTTTAATCTCCACTTGGGGACTATTGTTAAACCAGCAGCAAACAACATTGTGAACCAGATCACTGTCTCACATCAGAGATGAATCACTGACTCACCTGCTCGATCATTTTTTCACGCTCGTCCACCAGTTTCCTCAGGCGAATTTCTGAAAGAGAAAACAAACACACATTTAACAAGCTCACTTCACTTCTTTGTCACATATGATTAATTCAAATGCCATGCATCACAATGTCAATAATACAACAGCAGTTCAGACAACAATCAAAACGGCTACAGTCCATCTTTAAAATGAAAAAATAAGTCAACGTACCAAGGGTGGAGGGAGGAGCCAAGGAGATGGTGTGTGTGTGTGTTGGGGGGGTGGGGCGGGGCTGGGTCAGGATGGGAAGTGGATGCATGCAACAGAGCAGGAATCCATGAGGGAGTGATGGAGCAGAGTGTGAGGGGGAATGTTAGCATGCACAGGCTGTGGAGAGGAGGGTCAATGCAAGAGCACACAGCTGGGAGACCTACATTCACACTGGATGAACACACAACGTGTCCATATGGACATCTGAGTATAAACGTGCTGAATGGAAAAAGATGGTTGCAATACTCCTTGCTAAGAGCTGACACACTGCTTTTCATTATGTCATTCAAGGAATTTCATTAGAAAAATACATTTAGATCAACATTTCAAATGAGTAACAACAGGGCATTTATTGGCACTTCATTGTACAGGAACCACATTCATCTTTTCCATTAAACACAACAAAACACAAACATGTATTTATCATACATTCATGTGCCTTAGAATTCAGAGTCCATGTAGATGGAAATGGCTTTATTCAGATCAAACAACAGTTGTATTAATTCCTGTGAACAGAATATCGTTTCCATTTTTTATTTTAAACCTTCAACATTATGGCCAGAACACGTAAAAAAGCCAGTTTGATGAAGCCTTAATGAGAATTAGTAATTAGAATTTGTGTTTTTTATTGTATACCTGTGAAACATACATGAATGAGTTCCTTGAAGGAATGAGAATTGGCATCGAGCAGGACAAACGGTCTGTGATGCTGCTGCGGAGCAATATTATCCTCACAGTACAAGCAGCATAATAAAGGTGCATTCATAACTAAGTAAATCTTGCCTGATATATAAGTGCAGTATTGTCCAATATTAAAATCTACCGTTACTGAGCAGTTTACATTCTTCTCTCTCCACAAATGATTCTTTTTGCATATATAACCTCAATGAAAACTCATGTTTGGACTTTGGACAATTAACATTTTAACAAGTAATATACATACTTACACCAATGTTCATTTGGGAAATAATCAAAGTGCTCTGAGGTTTTGCAGATATTAATTTTACCACTTTGTTAACAGCTAAGCAAAGACTAGTAAAGGAACATCAAATAAATCTATAACATCTACCATGGTGAACTAAGACATCTTACATTCCTCTTTGCCCTTGCCTTTGCCTTTCTTGCCGTTCTTCTTCGCATCCTTCCCTGACTGTGGTGTCTCTTTGTTGTTAGCCATTTGGTCTGCACTCATTTGGTCGCTCTGTAACTCTTGTTTAATGGCATCTAATCCTTGTTCTACAGGTAAAGGCATTGCCTGGTTAATGTTTTCTGCAACAACACCCAACTCTACCTCTCCAACATCCAAAACCTTGCCTTCCTCTATAATGTGCCTCGCCCCATCTGCTGTGGCCTCCTCATGAGCCAAAGTGTCTTGGTTGTCTTTAGGAACAGTACCTGACTCTTTATCTCCAGTATCTACCTGGTTACCCTCATCAACCGTACACTTCTCGTCACTGCTTTTGTTTGGCTTGTTCTGTGTAGCTTCGTTTAGGGCAGTATCACTTTGGCACGGCTCTGTATTACCATTGCTGCTTTCATCTGACATGACGTCAACTCCCTCCTCAACTTCTTCCTGTTCTTGATTTTTAGAGGGATCTGTTGCTTCAGCTGTCTCAATATCCATGTCATCAAAATCAAAAGACTGCCCCTCTTCATCTTCACTGTCCTCCTCATTGCTGTCCAGCTGGGTGGGCTGACATGAGTTATCCTCTGATTTGTCTTTGCTGGATTCATGCAGTTCCTCAGCCAAAGGACAAAGAGATGTCTCACTTTCCTGATTATTCTGACTGATTTTATGCTCAGGATCATCTGAAACAGCTGAGTCTTCAGTGTTGTGGTCCTGCTCAATAGAGGAACCAATCTCTGAGGCCTCTTCTGGAGAGTCTGGTGTATTTAACACATCACTGGTTTCCAAAGACAGTTGATTTGATTCATCAGTCTGTTGCACACCATCTGATGTCTTACTTTCTACGTCATCTAAAAGTTCAACCTGACCTACAGTCTCCAACTTTTCAGCATCTAATGCATCAGTGTTTTTCGCCAATGATTCACCGTCACAACTGTTGCCTTGTTCATGGTGTGAGGAGCTGTCTGACTCCACAAAATCTTCAGGTTCCTTCAAGTCTCTGTTCAGCTCCTCCTCCTGAGGTCCATCCTGTTTCAGCTCAGAATCACTGCCATCGTGACAGAGAGAAATGACAATGTGAGGAAAACATTCTTGCTCAGTCTCTTTTCCTGGCTCCTCCTCATCTTTAACTGTCTCAGTTGCCTCCTCCGGACCTCTACCCGAAACCTCGATGGGACTGTCATGGCTAAGCGAGCTCCTGGCTACGGATGGCTCTGATGGTGGCTCTGAGTCAGACGAGCTTTTGAAGCACTCGTCAGTACATGGCGGCGAGACACCTGTGAAATCCTCTCTCTCAGAATTGTTTGTGGATTCAGATACATCGGCAGCAACGTCATCATTGCTTGAAACGTGTGATTCAGCTTCGGTTTTCTCCTCACCGCTTCTTTCAAGGCTGCTTTCTGGGTTATTAGCTGCACATTCAGGTTTAACCTCATCAGCAGACTCAGCTTCATCCTCTATGTGATCATCAGCTTGTGAATTACTGTGGATGACTACACCATTAGTTGAGATGTGTCCACTTACAGAGTTATCTACACTGCAGGTACACTCTTTATCAAGGCCATCTGTGATCTCTGTACTGTTGGAGGTGTCAGGACAGTCAGATGTACTGAGATTGGTCTCTGGAGGACTTGTTATAGATTCCACTTTGCCTACACTCTCTGTTTCCAAACTCTGTTCTCCGTCCCGCTCATCCTTCGTAGGTTCTGTTCCTAATTCCTCCAGAGTTTCAATGTGAGTTTCAGTAGGTGCCTCTGCCTCTGCCTCCACTGCTTCTACTGTTTCACTTTCCAAACTGTGTTCTTTGTCCTTTTCATTCGTAACATAATCTACTCTTATTTCCTTGGGAGTTTCACTGTCAGAAAGAGTTTCAGTTGGTGCCACTACTTTTATTTCCTTTGCTGTCTCAGTCTCCAAACTTTGGTCCTTGGTGTGCTCATTTGTAACATGAGCCATTCTCGATTCTTCTTTGTGAGGAAAGGTATCAGTGGGTTCCACTGCTTTTGCTGCATCTACTTCCTCAGTTTCTTGCCTGTCCTGCTCATTAACTTGACCCATCTTTGACTCCTTGATGGTTTCAGTGACAGAATCGTCAATGTTAGGCTCTGTTGTTGACTGATTATCTTTTTTACTTGATTCTACATCTTGTTCTGTTTTTCCGTTTCCTTTTCCTGCTCCATCTTTTTGTTGGTTCCCACCTTTCTTTTTGCCTCTCCTCTTCTTCTTCTTCTTTTTCCCTGAAGCAGTAGCACCCTGAGATTTACTGGGCGCTTCCTCTGCCTCATCGTTCTCTGCCTCCTCAGCATTCTCAGGCTCTTGTTGAGGTTCAATGTTTGGTACTGCTGAGATGGTCTCATGGGGTACATTTTCTTCTTTCACAACATCATTTCTGGATTCTGGATTCGCCAAATTACCTTCCTCAGCGTCGTCTTGTTTGTTTACTTGCTCTTCACAAAGCTTGTCATCACTGCGTGCGTCAACACCGCTGCTTTTGGTTTCTGTCTCCTCTAAGCCTGGGTTATTTGACTCTCCTAAATCTACACTCTCAGGCATTTCTGTTTCTGGAATATTTTCCTCTGCATTTGTTACAATTTCTTGAGGATCAGCGCTGCAAACGTTTACATCTTCAGCTTCTGTGATTGGACCATTGTTAACATCAGGTAAGTCATTGCTGAGGCTACTTTCTCCAACACTGTCTTTCTCTGTGGATAAACATGATTGTCGTTCTTCTGCAGGTTGTTCTTCCCTAGACGTTTCCACTGTGGATGCATCGGCAACATTACACAGTGTATCAGAGCTCAGTTGATTCTCTTTGTCTTCCTCTTTCAGCATTTCTTGATGCTGCTCTGGATCCACCTCTTCCTCGCTGCTACTTCTCAACTGAGTCTCCTCTGTGTTGCCTGAGAGATCATGAAGAGCACACGGTGATAAAAGGCCAAAGAAATTGTTGACTTAAGACATGATTTTCAAAAACGTAATCTTCATCAGGAAGCGCATGAGCACAAGTCATGGAGCAGGTACAGAACACCTGATTGATTCAGTGGCAAGAAAGAGAAGCACAGAGCCAAGACGACTAAGAGAAGCACAAGAAGAACAATGGACTGAACAAGAAGAAGAAGAAGAAGAAGAGAGGCAGGAGGAAGACCGAAAAGGAAGTTCTTGATCCCCAGAACATCAGTGTGACAAGGAAAGAAGCTTGAGGCCAGAAGCTGGAAGGGTCTACTACAGTACTACAGAATATATACAATCATCCAAATACATATTCTCCCCACATAACTAAAAAGAAAGTTGAATACTGTTCAACTCTGTCAGTGTGACCTGACAGCTTTTACACACCAAACACCACCTGCATTAACTGTTAGCTGTGACTCAGCATCACTATGTATTAGCTGAAATGGTGAGAGAGGTGCACGAGAAATGTTGTAAAAGCCAAAACATTGACTTTGCAAGTGGAATCTCACGTTCTACAGGAAAGCAATCAGACAGATGTTGCTTAAAGGATAAGGCTGGTAAGTCTCCATTATTTTTGTTTTTTCCATGAAAAGACCAAAGCTAACTAACAATCCATTAGTTTGTCTCTCACTACTTCCCATCTTGCCTACTGTCCGTACCACTCAGCAATTTAAGTTGTTGCAAATATAAAAGTCTTCATAACAAATAAATAAATAAAAATCAGGAAATTCCTGAAACATGTGGACACTATTTTCCCAGCAAGAGTAAATAGAGTATTTGTTGAGGACTATTTTCAGCTGTGGATTAATACACATTTGGTGCACTAATGAGTATTTAAAACAGCAGGATATTTGAGTTTGTGGGATGGGCTCAAACGCAGCGTGGTTCACTGATGAGATTTTGAGTTTCTGTAAAGTGAAGCCCCATGGTACAGAGGAATAGGTATGTTTGTGAGATGTGGTGAGATTATTTGTCACCCACTGTTTCTAAGGTCCAAGGTTTCAAGAATGAACTTTAAACCTTAAGAAAAACACGGAGTATCGCCAGACTTATCCTTTAAAGTCAGTGGAAATCAGAGTTAAAGCAACAACATTCCAGGAACACAGCACTGCGAACTGAGGACTTCACTCCAAAACGGCATCACAAGATCCCCACTGTCAAACTTTACATAATGTTACTACTCACCATTCATTTTTATACTATCAATGATGAACTTCTCTGAAGCATTTTGGAATGAAAGTCCTCAGCTGATGTTATGCTATGCCATGCATCTAGAAGGAATAAAGCCTTTATTCCACTGTGTGTTTTACCGAGCATGCTGTTCCCCTCTGTTGGGGAGGTCTGTGAATCCTGAGCGGGTTGGCGGGCGGTGTCTCCACCAGGGGACCCGTCAACTTCTGCTTCGCCAATGTCCCCATTGACATTTAGATCAGGTCCCAATACTATTCCATGTTTCTAAACAGAGTGAAAAGTCAAACATTAGTTCCACAGATTACACACCTTCTGTATGTTTGACCTTGATGAAAAAAAGACGACTCATTAAAGTGAATTTTAAAGGGTAGATTACATCAGATTTTTAGAAATTATATTTTAAAATAACAGTATACACCTATCTTATATTATACCTACCTTATATTAACAACTGAGTGCATACTTTCTACTTTCAAAAAACCAGAATCCGGTTTTACTTTTTAAGATTCACTGAAGTTACCATAGTAACAATATATTCAAAACTTCAGGAGTTCAACAAAGACTGTATGAAGTACAAGAGAGATAGGTGTTTCACACACTGACACACTGAGTACCTTCAGAATGTCTTTCAGCTTCACCACCTCCTCTCTGAGCTCATCTCGCTCAGTTCGGATGGCGTCTGTGTATTCTTTCTGTCGCTCTAAGGCCTGAGCAGAGCCCCGAGTGCAGAAGACGAAGGAATTTGTGGAAAAGAAGTGAAAGTGAAAGCAGGTGTTCAGTATCATGCAAAAGAGATCAAGTTAGTAAGAGTAAATGCTGAAAGTGATGAAGTTGAAAAAAAAAAAAAAAAAAACACAAAACTGCTGGACAAGGCCTCACAGGCCGTACCCCAATTTTTTTATCCTTCCACTCCACTGTCTCCTGCAGGTCAGATATTTCTCTGACAAAACCATCCTGTTTCATACGCAGCTGACGGATCTCCTAAATAGCAGGAAAAGGAAGAGCAAAAAGAGAAATGCAGTGCAAGCATTTACAGCGTGTGAAAAGAAAAGAAAGCTGGGAAAAGCACCTCAACACGCAGCGACAAACTAAGTCTGGTTGATGCTTTTTTGGTAAATATCTGTCTTTTTAACCCAGAGAAGGCTCCATTCCTGCACCCTGCTTCACACTTTAGCGACACATTCACACCAGGAGATAAATACTCACATTTAACAGCTCTTCACTCTGTTTTAGTGTCTCTTTCATTTCATTGAACTGGAACTGAAGGACACTGTGGGCATGTTTCTCTCGCTCATATTCCTGAGGGGAAAAAGACAAAGTCTGTCAAGCAAAAACTGGAGTGTTTTCAGGTTCCATCTATCTAGCGGGATCTAATTCATACACACAGAAATACATGACAGCTCATCCAAACATTAAGAGAAAGATGCTTCCATTGTTGTCAAGTGTGACGTCTTCATCTGATGCTGTCTGATCCATCCAAGTTGTCATTCCAGGAACTGTGTTGTGTGTGTAGTCTCCATGTTTCACTTCATTTGTGAAACAAAGAGTCTAAGATCCTGTTCACACCTGACATGTGTCTTGGGTGATCGGATCACAGGTGGACAGCTCTAACTACCTCAGTTCATGCCTGGCATTAGAATACGTCTCCACCTGCGTCTCGAGTGACCACTTGGTTATCTGCTTTGAACAAGTTTCAAGGCCCCGTATGTTTATTTTCATTGTAATGACTGTGGGAGGCAAAACATTAATTCATAAATGTAAGAAAAGTCTTGCAGGCCTTTGCAGGGCAGAGAGGTCGTCAGCAAAGATGGTTAAGTTATTGTGGAAACTTAAATCATCATTTAGGTTTTACTCATTCAGGTTTCCTAGAATTTATTCTTTTAGGTAAACTAAATTAAAAAGTAAACCTGTACCTTGACTTTCTCCTCGTATTCTCGGCGTGACTCAGACAGAAGTTCCTCCAGCTCCATAAGTGAGTCCTTGAGTGTGTCCACCTGGTACATCAAGTTGTTTTTCTCGTTATCCAGCTGGGCATTGGACACCATGGCTTTGCGATACTTCTCCTCCACTTCTGCTAATGCATCCTAATGACACGACGTATAGAGAATATAAGAATATAAGAGGCACAGGCTTAGATTGAACTTTCTCAGATTCAAACAGAACTGTAACAGTCTTACTTTCCCCTAATGCAACTGGTGGAGGGTTCAGACAGTGCAGGAGAGTATTTAGAAGTTAAATGTGTGCAGTCATCTGCACTGTGAGAGCTGGTAAGTGACAACTGAAGAACTGAAGAACTGAAGAAGGCTAACGCACGCACACACCAAAATGAAGAAAGATAGCAACATGCAGATGCAACTTTGCACATTATTACCCACAGTATTATACTACAGTCAATGTGTGTCAATACTTGTGTTTACTCTGGAGCACTGGTATTGCTCCAATGATGTTTTACAATAAGAACAACAAAACCTTCACTGTTTATTTCAGTTTCAATCCAAAAGCCTTCAGAGTTCTCAAATATCCATTTTGCTCTTTGGGTAAAGTAACTGTGATCTGGTTGACCTGGTGCAGTGTCACCTATAGTGAGTTAAAAAAAAAAAAAAAAAACCTACAGTAACACTTTAGTAACAAGTTAAGGGCAGCAAACCCATGAGTTAGCAGTCTGGAGATGGGAGCTCTGGGAGGGTCTCAGGCTTATACCTTGGCTTCTTTTAGGTTCTGCGTGTACTTGGTTTCCACATCTTGAATTTGATCCTTGAGTTCATGAATCTCCTGGTCAAGAGTGCAGCAGCGGTGAGCAGAGAAGCACAGTGTGACAGCATCAGAAAAGATGAAGCAGAAGGTTTGGTGACCGGGCAATGAACACATGAAACAGACGTGTTATGCAGAAAGGATGGGAATGGCATGAACACAGCATAGAACTGCACAGAAAAACATGTCTCATAAAATAACATTTTCCGTCCAGAGTTGCTTTTCTTGAAAGTGAGATTTGTGACAAACATGGTTTTGTGGTTTAGTTAAGATTCTGTTAGAGAGATAACTTTTGCCCTGTCCTACGCCGGATTTCATCTTCTATGAACGCTGACTTTCTGTTATCTGCTCTCAATTCTTAAAGAGGCCGCTGGATAATTTTGGTCAATAAGGAGATAAAATCATATATGTCATATATGTTATGTTATGTTATGTTGTATATTATGTTTATTAAAGCATGTCTGAAACAAACTGCATGTGACTGGTCAAACTGTTTGACCAATCACACAGTTAGTATGGGACTAACTCTAAACAACGTCAACACAGTGAGCACATCAACTGGTTCAAATTAGTTTTTTTTTTCTTTTGAGTAATTGTCATTTTTATACAAATCTTTTCTTTTATCAGTCTATGTGTGCGCAACATCAAAAACATGATCCAATAGGACGTGTCCTCTCTGTCCCTAAGAAGCAGCACGTCTTCAGTGTTACCTTGATTTCTCGTATGGAGGTCTCGGCGTCTATTGTTAAAGCTGTCTCTCCACTTCCTCTCCGGGAGGACGTCCCACCTAAGGACGTGAGGGTTGCTGCAGTTAAGGCAGAAGCTGCTCGTGACCCCTGAGAGAGAGAAAGAGAAAGAAGAGAAGAGAGAAGAGCGAAAGAGAAAAAAAAATATTTTTAAAAATCCCTCTTTCGCAGTTACACAATAAAATGTGATGCACAAAATACATTTTGACATGTTGTTACACCCCTCCCTCATTATCATCCATGAACTGATGTTTGAACTCAAGTGTTCCCCTCACCTTCTCAAGATAGTCTCTGTCCTCCACCTGTTGAGACAAATAAAATACAGTCAGAGAAATCAGATGGTGATATATAAAGGCCACACGGCCAAGAGGACGAACTGAGGGAGGAAGGAAGGAAGACCCAAAATCCTGAGCGGTGCAAAGAAGATTTATCTTGATATTTCCTCATGAAACAGCCGCTGACAAAACAATACATCCAAGTCCTCCAATCTACTTTCTGCTACATTTCAAGAAACGGCACAGGTTTGTTTTAATATGTAACTCCATGCAAATAATTAGTAGTGTGGAATGAAAACTCCCCAGGAAATTAAAATTGCCAAAATGTAACAGGCCAAAAATCAGTCTGACACAGCAGTCCCTTCAACAACAGAGAGTGTGTTAAAAAAAACAAAAAAAAAAAACAAAAACACTTGAAACACCATGCCATCCATAATATTTGCTCCCTGTCTGTTGTGAAACAAACTGGCAGTCTCCACAGTCACCACACAAAGTGCACAAAAAGGAAGGACGGGTGGCAAAAGGAAGCAACCAAGCAGGAATTCAGCTCACATCGCAGCTTCTGGCTCCTGCGGGTGCAAACCGACTCACATCTGAAAAGTCAGGAATAGTAACATCGTCCAGGTCCCGGGGGAGGCCGCTGCTACTGGCCGCACTCCTCAAAAAACTGGCAACAGAGCCGCAGTTGTCCTACGTCAGCCACCAGGGGGCGAAACACAGCAACAAAGAACCCAAACAGAGCAGGTCAACACTTGAAGCCAGACAGAAAATAATGTTGAAGAGAAACTTTGTTCTTTTCATTAACAAGAGTGTAGGGGAGTAGTGTATTTATCACCATCATGAATTACGGTATTTCCTTGTCAATCACTGACATTATACAGCAGCCACTTTTGTTAGTAGAGAGTGGCAACAACACTTTATTGTGAGTGTTTTTTTGACTAAACAGTCTCGACTGAAGCCCCCTGCACTGCTACAGCCTGATGACAGATGGCTCCAAACAGCAACTGTACTGTAGCTCTTCCAAAGCCCAGTGAACTGGACTGAGGACACACAGTCTGTGCACTTAACTGTCATGGCTCCATTTCAGACATTAATGTGAGTGAATTAGCAGAAGTAAAGCTTCAATTCATGACTCATTAACATTACAACAACTTATTACTATGCTGTGAGCACAGAGCTGCACAGGCCCACCAGGATCTACCTGCTCATATTCTGCACACAGAACCAATTGAATTCCTTAATGTCAAACAGTGAATCATAAAATGAATGTTGTAGTGTAAGCTGATAAGATGTTAAGTTCAGTTATGTGACTTCTGTAGAAACAAAGCATCATGCTGCCTCATCGTTTTGTACTCTGAGCACATAACCAGTGGGCTAATGGCATTTTAAACCCCAGAGTAGGCAGCTGGGTGTCTGGTGAGTGAGGGCTCACCACTGGGCTGGTACGGGCTGAACTGGCCCTGCTGGAGGCTCTGGAGCTGGAATTGCGATAACCAGTGTACTCTAAGGGCTGCAGAGAAAACACACCGTCATGTTTCTGTGTATTCGTGGAGTCAAACAAACAAGAATGCACGTGCTAAGATTCTGAAACGCATCATGGGGAGATAAATGAAACCACAATTCAGGATTTAAATTATCAGCTTAGTGCATAGTTTAAGCTATAATTAGATTAAATGTCAGTCAAGTCACTTAAAATTCAGAGAAAGTCTACACTAATTCAATTATTTAACAAAAAAAACCCCCAAAAAACACACACACATTCAACAAGATCCTTTCAGGTGTGTCAAACCAACAAAGTCACAATTCCAGCAAAATCTTACATGGCAGCTGGAGCCAATGACTCGCCGTGATCCGCTGCAGAGACTGTCTTCATATAAGGAGCTCTGCACGACACGACACGTCACACACACACACACAGTGTAAGCAGTATGCTCATGCTTCAGCAGTGTGAACAGACCATTTCTCTGATGAAACTTCATTCAGAAGTGAAATAAACAGTTGTGTGCAGTGACATCAGCACTGAGTGAATTTAAAAAGTGATATAATCATTAAAGCCTTTGCTTTATGCACTCATAGGAACGCTGGTGTGAACAAATAACTACATGTGTCAGTTAACAGTCAGTGAAGGTTATAGTGGGGAAAAGGTAATAAGCTGGAAATGAATGGAACCAACCCTATTATAGAGCTGTTGGGTGATCTGACTGAGTGACCTGCAGAACTGCACAACAGGATGAAGACAACAGGTGAATGAACAGAGATTTAACTGAACTACTTTCAATTCTCTTTTCTTTTGCATCCTCGTAAAGAGGGTCAGTGGTTGAAGCCAAGCTACAGAGCAAAAGCAAAGCTTTGTCAAGAGTTTTTCTTTCCTGTGTGTGTGTGTGTGTGTGTGTGTGTGTGTGTGTGTTTGTGTGTCTGCCTGCTGTTTGTCTGTATACAGACCTGGTAACCATTGAAAGCTGAACCTGAGTTTCTGGAGGTGGACAGACCATTGAGACTGTACAAGTCAGAGGAGGCATAAGAGTTCTGAAATGAGGAGAGGGAGAAGAAGGAAGCAGGAGAAATGAGCCCAGAGAAGGAGGGAGATAGGAGTGAAAAACAGGGAAAGGAAAATCATCAAGCATCATTTTTTTTTTTAGAAAGTCACTCAACTCTTCACCAACAGTGTAACCTGCTCCTGTTGGCAGTGTATTCATAATATGGAGCTATGCAGCAGTGTAACTCAGTCTTCCACTATATATGTGGAGCAAATCATAAACACACACAAACGACTGAAAAGTCAGATGGTGCGCAGACGTTCATCTCTGGAAGTCATGAGTGTAGTTTGCTTTTAGTACATGAAAAACAACTGGTCGGTATATGTGAACTGACAAAGGAAAGACTGTTGCATAAACAGATCCAGATTTCAACAGAAAGTAATAGAAAAAAACAACAACTTGTCTCTGTATTGATTCTACGTCTCTGGGAAATTCAGCACAAAGAGATGAAGACCAGACTAAATGCAGAGAGGCCCCACAACAAGCATGAGCTCAGGGCAGCTGCTGTGAAGACCTGGGAGAGCATCACCAGGGACGATACAGAGCGCCTGCTGATGTCTGTGGGTCAAATACAAAGGATTTTCCACTCTTTGGGGCACTGTGTGTTAAAAGGGCTGTATTTCCCACACAGTTCTTTCTATAATGACGTAAACCTACTAAAATTAAAATGAAGACTTACTTATAATGAATGAAAAGTCACTGCCATTTGCTGGTTTGTTTTTTTTAGATTTTAATCAGAGATCTCATCTCTGTCATTTAAAGTAGCCAGTTCTTCTTCCATTTGTTTTAATTTCAAGCAGGCTTCTGTCTCTGGCTTACCGTTGCCTTCCATAGACCAGTCCTATATAAACTATACTTTATATAACTCCACTGCAGCAGAGCACAGAAATGGGAACTGGGAGATTTTTTTTATCATCTTCAAGAGATTTTTTAGTAAAATTCTACAGAGTATACAAAACATTTTTCTCTCTGTTTTATAGTTAGTTAATGATCTCAACATGTGATATCCTGTTTCAGCCTGGCCACAGTCGCACTAACTAGATTTCATGCCAAAATACTTTTTTTTTTTTATGTCCACTTGCAGTCTGACACATAAAAATGAGATTTTTCAAACTGAAATTCCACTCCACACTTCAGTGTCAACAGACCAGTCTGCCTCTAGTTCACCAAACAGACAACAAAGCTAAGTATTATTATGAAGGAAGCAGTTGTTCAGTAATATGGATCAGAGGGGGGCCACCACGCACCGTTAGGTCTAGCCTGGAGGAGTGAGACACTCGGCTTTCATCACTGAGTCTTGAGCTCTGACAGTATGAGAGAGAGGAGAGAGTCATGAGTGACAGAAAGCTGCTTCTGTGTAACTTCCCTTCTCCAGGATCGTGCAGTTAACAAAACGCTCCTGACTCTACAGCTAACCAAATACAAACGTCTGGGCAATCAGGTCAGCACACGGCTACTAACCCTGCTGGATATGACACTGTACTCATCATCGTAGCCGTTCCTCTGCGAATAAAGAACACGAGTGAGAAACACTGATGCCATTTCTGTGAAGGCCATTTGTGCAGTTTGAGCTTCTACATACATCTTTGTCTTTGTGCTTATGTTTCTTCTTTTTCTTTGACTTCTTATGTGAGGAGCCCTTAGAGTGAAGAAAGGGAAAGAGAGAGGAGAAAACACAATATATGAGCAAATCTTTAACCCAAAACCAATTGTTCACAAAGTGCATTTACTAATAGGAAAACCCAGGCAACACACAACACACCCACATACACAGTGGACTCTTCACACTGGCCTGTGCCATTGGTAAAAGACAGTGGTTTTGGCCAGCCACTGTTAAAACGCATAGTGAACGTATTAACATGCAGCTAACAAGACAAAACAAACCCATTCTGCAAATAAACTGCACCAAACATTCAAGATCTAGTTCACCCATCAAAATGATTAGTATGAAGGATTTTTCCACAACTACATAGAAAAACAGTACTTAACATTTAGAGACACAACAGAGCTTAAAATAGTACCGACTGTGTTTTGGTTGGAGCAAGATAGCTCTAACACATGGTGTTCTTTTAGTCGAAATCAAATCTAACTGACTCCAAGGTAGGCAATGTTCCTTCACCACAGCAAAAACAAATACAAGACCAAGCATAATCTCCTGATAGAACGATATGAAACTGACTAAGTTAGTCCATGTTACTGTAGCGTTTCCCACATATTATCAACAAAATGGGTCATAAATGATGCTTTACAGATCACAAACAATGAAATCATGTACCAGAGAAACCATGATTCACAAGTATCCTGCAAAACGTGGACAGAATATAAAGCTCAGTGTGTGTTTCACAACAACAATCCACATTACACAAATTCAACACACAAGCATGCTTTGCATCACAGAGGTAAATGTAAGATGAGATTCCTATTACTACCAAATCAGCAGTTAGTCAACAATCCATTCACTACAAACCTTCCTGTAGAAGGGTTAAAATCTAATCCATGGTCTATGTTTCAAGAATATCAGCCCTTACCCCTCCACCATAAGCCCCGACCGCATCAAGATCCGACTGCGCAAGAAACACAACAACATCGTCACCAACAAGTGCCACCCACACCATCAGCACCTAGTTATCAAGTTATCAAGGATAGACACACTGCCTCCGCATCGCTAAAGGTTTTACGAGGACATTCTTTGTGAATGAAAAAGTAATGGTACTTGATAATGACTGAAAAAAAAAGGTTTAAAGAGAGGTTTGGGGTTTTTATTGCGTGTGATTTCTGAATGATACTGACCCTGACACTCCCCCGGCTTCCAACTGACATCCGCTCATCGTCGTCTGAGAGCTGTGTGAGAGAGTAAGAGAATGACATGGATGGTTAGGGCTCTGAAACTGGACACAATGAATGACGTACATCCACAACGACACTGAACAGTGGATTCTGACAGGAGGTTTCTTCCACGATTGTAATAACACATCTCAAAATTACAATGATCATTTACGACTGCAATTTTGATTTCCTTCTGTGCTTTGTAATACATACTCAGATAAACTCATTCATATACTCATTCTCAAATAAAAGCCACTATTCAAAGAATGTCTGAGTCTGCTAGCCAGGATAGGTAAGTTAAATTGCTACTAAAGGCCAACTTTACCACTACTATATAGAGATACATATGTATCTGAACATACGGTAGCAATCACCCATACTTTACTCTGTTTTTTTTTTAGTCTTTGTTAAGCTAATGCTAATGGCAATCAACAGTTACTTCAGTTTAGTTTCCCTGATGGAGTTATTGCTGTGACAATGTTCTTTATCCTGAATATATCAAGACAACAGGTGAACATGGAGGATGTTTTCAGTTTATATTAACAGAAAATGAACAGCATTAAACCAAGAGCACAACTGAAAACAGGAAGATGTCTTTACAAATATGATTGAATAAAACTGGGAAAAGTGATGGACAACAGATTACAGCACAGAGGAAAGGGATGAGGAGATGGAAACAGAGGGAAGGCTACAAACCGTATGTATCTGTGAAGAACGTGAGTATCTCTCACTGTCCTCCTGGATTTGGGGGGGGGGGGGGTGGTAAAGATGAAGAAGAGAGAGGATGAAGAGTGTGAAGGAGCAGAAGAGATGTCAAAGATCAATGAAACAGATGGATGAAGACAAAATGACTTTAAAGGTCAGGTCTTCTCTCCGATACAGCAGTGTTCAGTCCAAGGAATTGCATGTTTACATTCCAGCTGCATAAACTGCTTTAAAGTCACTGAAAATAGCTCATTCTCATTTCCTTTTAGGCTCATGATGTGGTGATATATTGTGATGATTTTGGGTAAGACAGTCTGCAGTCAAGTAAAATGAGGTGTAATATTAGGTAGGAATGACTCAACTTAAACCTTCCAAAGTGTGGATGCACTTCAAAGACAACTACAACATGCAATATCTGTCGGAGGGAACTCAACAAAGGGCGTGACAATCTTTCTTGCTTAAATATTTTTCTACCACCCATCATGTTAAAAATAAGAGCTTGTGGAATTTTTGATAACTAGATCCTATTCCACCATATGCTGTGACCCATCTGTGGCCTGTGCAACAGTGATTTCAGATAATGTTAAGAGCATCTTGCATGCAGAAAAATCTGCAATTTATTTAGCTGATATTTTCTGAATGATAAAGTACAATTAATTTATTTCCACTGTGTTGTTTTTACTTTAGCTGCTACATCTTATGTTGCCACAGCGAAGTGAAACTGCAGTGAAGAGCTGACGCCGTTTTCCCACGCAACAAGGAAACGAGGAAAAAGAGTCAGATTAAAAGGTCAATGAAAGTCTTAGAGCAGTGACTAAATTTGTGTTGAAAGATGCACCCTCTTTAAGCACAGTGGAATCTCTGTGGTTTAGGTATGAAAATAAGTCAAACATAAACAGTACACATGAAGAAAGAGGCGTTTTCATTCCTCAACAAAACTACCTAAAAAAAAAAGCATTAGATAAGGAATCTGAAAGGATCCAGATTTCATAAGCAGATTTGGTTTCTGATGTGATAAAAGGTTATCAAACCTCATCCCTGGTATGTAGCCATTGTTGCACAAGACTCACAACCACATGAAGGAAAATGTCAGCAAGCACTGGGACACATCACCTGCTTTTGGTTCCACTTGAATCCATTTGTATAACACACATATTATATCACAGAAAAGTCTAAGTAACTGTTTTTTTTCCCCCAAGCCTTGATGTAAATGATACTCTCTCACAGAATCAGCCATGCACGTTCTTAAAACCCTCGCACTCAGTCAGTTATCCAGCAAACAAACCACTGACATGCACAGTTAGCTACAAGGAAAGGCTGTCTGAACTCAAACACTCAAACTGGCACCTCAAACTGTAGCAAAACCGTGTTACCTCTTACAGTGTAAATGAATTGTTTTAGTCAAAAACACACCATGGTTAGTCAAGTGACTCACACACACACACACTAAGTATCCTCACTGTGTTTGAAGCTCTTTTATGATCTGGGACAATTCAAACAAAGTAATTAAAGTGGTAAATTCAACACAGTAAATCCCATGCAGTCTCACACCACTGGGGCAGATGGTCATGCTGATTCAAAGCCAAATGAGCACCCTGCTCCTTTCAATAAGTGGATTATCATTCAGGGCCAAGCTTTGATTCATTATAATCTGTCATTTTCTAAAAAGGCTTAACAGGAATGATCTGGAAATTCAAAAGCAGACTCGGCACACTGTAAAAACCTCCAACCGACAGAAAGTTAATATGTACCGAGGCAAGGAAACACATGCATAGTGTGTGTTTAGTACATGGGAAGTTCATTTTAAGTGTTGGCACCACAGCGCAGAAACTGTACCATCCATTGCTCAATATCTCCCCATCTGCTGTCCACACGGTCATCGAATTTGGTGTTCAAGCCATAATACTTCTAAGAGGAGACAGGAAATGAGGGCAAGAAAAATACAGTTCAGGAAACAGAGCACAGGTAACAGATTTTCATTATTTTCTTGGGCAAAATTTGAAGCACATGCCTAGGATTATTGCATAACCAAGCTTAAATCATTGCCTGTCTGAGGTGGAAAAGAGGAAGAGGAGGCCTACCTTCTGCACCTGAAAGATCTACACACCAACACCGAAGAGGGGCAGAGGGAAAACATTGGAAGATGTCAAACAGGAAAACAGGAAAAAAAAATGAGTCAGCCTCAAGAATGAGACATGGTGGAGAAAGATATGAAATTATGTGGCATTGAAAAGTCAGCTGTAGTCAAAGAGAGACGTGCAGAAAAAACACGAGAGGCACTCAGGAATGTGAAGTACCCCCCCTGCACAGTAGGACCAAGAGTTAAAGACTCAAGAACACAAGTTCACTGGAGATTTAAAAACCGATGAGACTTTGTTAGCAGGCATTTTCCCATGGTTCCTTAAAGTTGGTATCAGTGGCAAAATACTGTGGAGTGCCAGTACCACATTATCACTTTCAAATCAATGTTCCCATGGCTACAGATGTGAGATGTGACAAATAACTGGCCCCTCATGAACCAAATTCAGTGAGTGTTGTTAAGCTATAGTGTTCTGCCTGACAGGTCACATTAAAGGTGATTATTAACCACAAGAAGTCTAATGTTCCTCTATATTGCCCATTAAAGGAATAGTTTGACATTTTGGAAAATATACTTGCTTGTTTGATGAGAGTTGGATAAGAAAACGTATACAAATCTAACGTCTGTGCTGTAAAAAATAAAGCTACTTCATAACAAAAACTGGCCCGCCAGCACCTGTAAAGTGTGCCCATTAACACATTTTACATCTGCTTAATTCATTTAAAAAGTGTAAAAGTGTCAAAGGTTTTGGTTTTATAGGTGGGTAAGTGCTGACACATTTCCTTTTCGTCACCAAGCACAGACTGTACTTTAGTTCATTACTTATAATGAGTGAAATATTTGCATCCAACATGATGTTTCTTTCATGGCTGAATAATTTCACTGAATTTCAAATTAAATTTGTGCATCAATTTACAAACAAAAACAGAGTCCTGTATTCAAAGGTATCTAGGAAACCTTGCTGTCTGTTTAAACTCCAAGGTCTGAGACTGCGGTTTGGACCTTGTCCTCTGTCCTCTCATTTCAGCCTCCACACAGCAGTTCAGTCTGAAGTTGTGGGGACAAAGATTCAGACCCAGGCTGTGACGGTCTGTGACTGTCTGTGACTTTATCGCTGTGTGTCAGTATATCACCGCGTAGCTGTCTGTTGTGGCTGGTGTGCTTGCTGTCACTTGTGGGCGTTGCTGTATAAAATGTGGAATGTTTGAGGAAGTACGCAAATTACAGCAAATTACAGTAAGCTTAAATTTGTGTTAACTGCATAAACCAATTACCCTTGGCTATTTATCTATTTATTTTCCACGGACATGTTCTTTGCAGATAAACTCAATTAAATCCTCAACAGAGATCTCTACAACCTCTGAAGTCTTCCTTCATGCTCTGATCTTTTTAGTGGTGTAACTGTTAATAGACAAACACATTGATAATCAGCTTTCCTAACATTCTGTGACTGACATAAACAGATAAATACAGAATAAAAGAATCGTACAGCACAGGAGAACAAGGTGAACTCTTCCTTCACTCACCTGCCTGCTGCTGTGTTCAAATTCTTGTCTGTGATTGATCTGTTAATGTACACTGTTCTGCAACAGATCCATTAGATCTGTTTCATATCTTTATACCAAAACCATTCCTGTTTGTCAGTCTAACAAAAACACCAACAACAAAGCAGCTCTTCTCTCACTGTGGTTTGACACAAAAACACTTTAAATTCAAAGCGTCCTCCGTACCTCATGAGCTTGAGCTCATCTCAATACCTCCACTGACCAAAACACAACACACACTACAAACACACCCCACCCTAACTGCTACACTTTCCATCCCATTCGTCCAGTACTTTAATCCAGATTTACTGCCACTGTCTTGTATGGTTGCCCAATATACAGATTTCCTGCTTTGTGATTTTGGCTTTCAGAAATCGATTTGCAGCTGAGCTCTTTGTCCACTTCATCACTTCAGCAGCAACAGTACTCCCAGGTAATGGATGGGAGACAGCTAATCCACTGCTCTGAATTTATAGGTTTAGTCGAGATGAGGGGTCATGCCCCCACACCGATGACTCTTGCCTGCAGCACACTCAAAGAATTTGCTGCACTTGTCTTATCTGCTCACGAAAACAACGTCGTCCTTCCTTCCGAGAAGGTGCCATTGAGTTGTAGAGGTCAGATTTATTTATACAATATCGCACCATAAATGGCTGGAAACACCAGAAAGCTCTGATACATTACAACTGTCATCACCGCCAGGATGCACAACTGTGTGACAAGTGCAAGAATAATGATATTCATTAATTTCATACTATTCCCATAAAATATCCCTATATTGGCCACAAAAATGATCACTCCTCAGTCCAAAACAGCTGAATAACTGACTGGAGGGATCTTGTCTACTACTTATCTCTCATTAAGTGTCTGGACACTCAATTAGCAACTGAGCCAGGCACCGTCATAAAACCATTCATTAACTGAGTTACACAATCAGCTTACATGTTTGCCACCATTCTATTCAACTCACCGAGCTCCCCTTCGTGATTGGAGGGGTTCCCGGGCGCCCGGTGAGGGCAGCCCTCAGTCCCCTCCCTGCCAGCCGACGCCCGGCCGTCCTGCTGCCCTCAGGGTACCAGGAAAGGTTGCATCCTTCAGCAGTCAGCAGGAAAGACCACGGCCAGCCATGCAGGCAAGATCACGGTGTGACGCAGCGCTGAGATTTCAGCTCAGGACAAGAGAGGCAACCGCACGCTTCTCGTTCGCTGCTATAAAGCCAATAATCCACCTTTAAATTCTGCCTTCAGTGTGCGAGAGAACATCCAAAAGTCCCGAAGGTGGCTGTGAGCACAGCGACCCATCGCTCATGTCAACAACACCGCGACAAAAACAACTGCTCCACTGGAGCCTGGACCAAGGAGTGCAACCTGCTAAGCTACTTTAGAACTCGGCTAAAGGGTTTAAGACACACATACACACCCACCCACACACACACACACACACACACCCTGACCAGACTCAGATTAACAATGACTGTTAATCCAGTGCGTATGACTGTGTGCACATGTAGATTGTTGTTGTTTGGGCTCACCACCTGTGTTCCAACTGCCGAATGTCTGAATACGGCTGTAATGCTGATTACTTCTGTACAGCTTAATGAGAAAAGGGTTTGCTGTGATGTCAGGTAAAAAAAAAGAGTCTTATGTTAAATAGATCAAAGGGATGGAAAGTGATCATTTTAAAGGAGAGAGAGAACAGGGTCGAGCAATCTGACTATATAATGTGAGATGATAAAAATGTTGTTTTACTGTTTATGCTTTACACTTTTCACTTTTTCTTCTCTTTCCCTTTAATTATCTCTGGTTGTGTTTCTGCATCAAAGCGGTTGTGATGCAGTTTCCAGCAATATATATAAATAATATGACAAAAGCTTACATATACTCTGACAGATGATTTTATCAATTTTACCGACTGCCGACTTTTTACTTAACTTTTACTCCAACAAGACATATTACTCAGTTATTACAAAGGGAGGAGGTCCTTGTTAAAGACCACCTGAGTTACATTTAATTACAGTTGTAGGAGCCTTAACTTCAAAACAAGCTCTTGACACAGAAATCAGGCAACAAGTTCAGTTTCAACAGGTGAGAGGCAGCAGCAGTCTGTTTGTGTGTATGGGATTACCTCCAGGTTAAGAATAGGGAGCTATGAAAAGTGCAGCTCCACACAGAACAGATCAGAGGTGTTAAACCAGAGAAAGAAAAAACCCAATAACACACCACTGACCTGCAGTCCAAACACACAACCAGACACAGACTTTTCAGCTGTGCACCTGTGTCAACATAAATCAGGATATCATGCCAGTGCCAACACTGACACTGGAGGTGCTGGATGCTGGAGCGGGGCAATCCACTTTTAGGATCTCTTTGGTCTTTGTATTTATCTATGATGTAGACCTCTCGTACCACCTCTTGGTAAAAGTAGGGGCTTTATATATTGTTTATTTTAAATAATTTTCCACTGCTGAAAAACAACAGGTGCTTCTGATCAAGGCCTAGTAATTTGTAAAGGGAATCACCAAGTCAGAGACCTCCGGATATCAACTGGTGGCCAAGCAGAGGAGTAAATATGAGTAGTACAGCTGTACTATGTATTGTATACAGTAAACCAAAGAAACACAGCTATGCAAAAAAAGAACCATGAGAAAACCAAATGGCCATTTTTTATCCAACCTAAAAAAATGTTCTTTCAAACATGTATAGTACAGATAACATAAAACACATACCTGCTACCTGTTTGGCGGAAATGGTGAAAATGTAAGGGTTTTAACAACATACAGTAGCAGGTGTGCAAGTGTCCATCATCTCCACTGCCTCTTGTCATTTTGAGTTAAGTTTCCATTTAAAGTCTTGGAAGATTTTTGTCGGTTTGGCCTGAGATTAACTGGAAAAGGTTCAAACCCTTCTTGAAAGAGTAATTAGTGAGCCTCTTTAAGGACTTTCTTCTCATTGCTTTGGCTGACTGTGTGCTAATCCTCACAGCAGGAACCTACACTGTAAAAAAATATCCACATATACTGTTCATTTAACCTCAATTTTAATTGTGTATTATCTCTTAAAATCTAATTAAAATTTATGACTAAGAGTTTACAACTTTTTACTGACTTCAGAAATGTTCTACTTATTATTGGAAATATAATATGTGGAGTAATACTGTATCTGTATCTTCCAGATCTTTTTTGGCATCCATTTAAAAATAAATTCAGTCTTCCAAAATCTGATTTCTCTGTGCATTTTGTAAACAAAGTTTTTGGAGCAAAAGCAGTTAAAATGAAATTCACTGGCTCTGGACAGATTGTTTATGACATTTTAGTAAAGAACCGATTTATCAGGTGTTTTGTAAGTCGACTCTTACCTAATTTAAACACAATGTGTTTCTTTTTATTTATTTACTTTTTTGCACCTTCTTTGAACAACAACAACATCTCTACTAGGAATCTCCAGGAAATGCTCCAAGTCCAAACAGCTAACACAGTACAAACAAGACCGCTGAATTCCTCTTGTTATGGTAATGTATTACTAGTCTGTATAGGTACAGTAGCACCTAGTGTAACAGCTGAATGTAGTAATACTGCATAAATGTGCTGAAGTCTACCAATGTTAAGCTGTTTAGGTGGTTTAGGTGTATTTATAGAAACTCCAGAAATTTAGTGACACGTGCATAAAACCCTCCTCCCAGGGCAGTGATTCCCTTGAGAGTTGACCTTAAGGTGTCTTTTATCCCATGGTTTGAAACGTGACAGTGTATTTTCACTTGTATACCTCTTTCTGTTGTCTCTCCAGCTCCTTCATGCGGATCTCTCTGGCCTCTGCCCTGGCTGCCCTCTTTGCTGCCAGCCTGGCCTCAGCCTGAGGGGGGTGGATAAACACAGGGGGAAAGAAAACAGAAAAAGAGAAGTGAGACAGCGGTTGATTTAGGCCACTTAAATGACACGTCTAAATATCTACAAGTGCTGAATAAGCGTGTGACCAGGGGTCCAGTTCCTCGACAGAGTTAAACTGTCAGCTGTCAAATCACAAAGACTAAATGAATCCTTCATTAAATGGTACAGTGTTGCGTAGATATTCAAAAGTAATGCTGCTTAAAGTTCAGTTAAACAATGAAAGATTCATTTCCCAGGTGGTCATTTTCAGTCTTCACAGACCTTACACTGCAGTGTGTCGCACTACACTGGACAGTGCTGAAGCAGTGTCTGTAAACACACAATATCATGTGTCCTTTAAACTCTGAATGCATCTGTTTTATTGTATTTAGATGTGTGTAGTCATGTGTGACTCTTCAGACATGCAGTCACAACATTGTGGAAATGCGTGTATGTATTTATATGTCTGTATTTGAGGGCATTGCCTTTGCTCCACTCAGCACTCAGACAAGAGCTGGGCCTTTTCCTTAAAAGGACCTCTCTCAGAGCGTGTAGTGTATGTGTGTGCGTTACAGAGTGTGTGTAAGCATTTCCTTCCTCTAACTTTGTGGTAGACACTCTGCGATTGCAGCTTGTTTGCCTCTAGGTGGGGTCACTGTAACCCCTCCTACCATCGCTCTAATGCATTTCCCTCATGTCAGTCATCATGACCGAGCAACAGGAAAACACAGAGAAGAGAGCTGGTTTCAAAGGACAGCATGCCGACGCACAGACTATTAAAAAGTTTCAGTTCATGATGTAGATAACCCAGTTTACATTCATCTTTCTTTAAAGTGAAAGTAAAACATACTGTTCCAGAAACTGAAGGAATATGCTCTTTCTTCAGAACAATAGCCAGATCAATATATTCAAAAAGGTGTGATCACTTAATGTCAGCACTCAGTATCTTTTTGCTATTTGACGTCTTCAAACTCTTGCCCAAGTAAAGTAAGAAAAATATTATGGCTGTATTTCTCTACCCGAGTTCACTCCCCTTTATAAATCTGGATGTCAGCTGCTCCAAGTTTTCATATTATAGTTTCACACTTGAACAATCACTATATCTAGTTTAAAAAGCATAATAACAGTGATACAGCCTTAAAGTAATCTCGTGCCATTTTTGCTTTAAAGATATTGATGAATATTAAGCCAAACCCTCATGTTAGACTCTTGTTAAACACTTACCGTAAACACTATAAATGAATTACAGTTCAACAGTACCCGTGTATATGCTGCGTGACAGCCGAGGTAACAAGCTGCAGTACAGAAATACAAAGATATGTCTGACTCTTAACTCTCAAATACAGATTTTGGTTGGATTTTGAGGCAGATACGAATTTTGATATTTGGGAATTTGTTAGACCAACATTTCTCGAAATTTTATTACAATATATTGACTGAAAGTACTTTTTTTTTTTTTTTACATAAAAAAAGAAAAAAACATTTTACTCAATAAAAACAATCTTGATGTGGATCAGTATTATTTCATACAGATTTGTGACCAATATATGTACTGAGTGGGGTGTTTTCTTGTTACTTGCTGGCTGACTTACATGCCAATACCAATGCAGCTTAATATTGTTAAGATCAGGGCATAAGACATTTTACCACAAAAGGATTTATACCTGCATTATCATGGACAACATGATGCGGCACAACCTCTAACTTGCAGTGTCATCTAGTGGTTGCAGCTTGCTCTGTCTGATTACTGTGAAGTTCAGCACTTAACCATCGTCCAATGATACATCACAGTTTGGTGTCGACAAACCACACCTGACCACACCCACATGTAGTGACGGATGTGGTCAGAAGACTTACAGACTTGAACCTTTCAACCCATAGAGGTCAGTGCAGTGAGACTTTTTGTCCAGACAAGATTTTGTGTGTAGTTTCTCTGTATGTTATAGTTGCAGGTTTGAAATTAAGAGCTATGGAGTGTGCAGAAAGATTTAGGTAACGTCCATCTGCCTGAATCTGCTG
Source organism: Toxotes jaculatrix (assembly GCF_017976425.1). Lineage (NCBI taxonomy): Eukaryota > Metazoa > Chordata > Actinopteri > Toxotidae > Toxotes > Toxotes jaculatrix. The sequence continues at coordinate 22,522,790 of NC_054408.1, forward strand.
GTAAGATGTCCTAGAGGTGGAGAAATGAGCGACAGTGGCCTAAAATGTTAGAACAGCAGGCTTGTTGCTGCATCAGTAGAGATACCTTTTACCCTGCAGTAAACTGTGTGTGTAGCAGGAACAGGAACCTGCTTGTGAATGTGTGTGAATGGGTAATAGGACACCGCTAAAAAAAAAAGACACTGTTGTCAAGGTTATAGAAAAACACAAAAATCAAATAATTTAACTGAAAAGTCACAAAAAGTTCTTCGCAAAAAAAGTTATGGTCTCCCTGTGGCTCACTCACTGACTGCTTAAATGGCATTTCCTCTCAGTCAGTGATTGCTCATTGTCCTTGGAATACTTCACATTTTTGCCCATAGCTTGCAGACACACAGAAAAAGCTCTTAAAATCCAATGCTGTGCCTGCATCTACGCTCAAGCGTACGTATTCAATGTCCCTCGCTTAAACCACATTTTATCTGCCATGACCCCAGGGGTGGCAAAGTTGCAGTGTCAGAGGAGTAGAATGACATCAGTCCTTTGGCCCCCAGAAACATAAATACAGCTCTTGAAAACCTCCATTAACATGGCCACTTTGCTCTGAGCACGGAGCAGTAGTAAGCACTTACGCCATCCAACAACAAGCTCAGGGGTTAAGAGCTTTTACTCAAATAGCTTGTCATTTGTCACTAGTTTGCCCTAAGTATACAAAACCAGCTACACAGAGTTCATTCAAATGAGAGGCCAGAGCAAAACAGACTTTTGACAGACACATAAGACATTATTAATCAGTTTGGGCTGGAAATGATTTGTTTTCTGCTGTTATTAATTTAGGTGCCAGATGGGTGGGTTATACAGTACCACATACAATGCACCGAAATACAATACAGTAAGTGCCAGGACACGAAGACAATCATATCATGCTGACTGAGACTTTCCTGTGAGCGACAACATACTGGACACTCTGTGAATAGTGTGAATGTAGTACACCCCACCTAACAACAGCAAGTGGGTTAAGTCTATTGTGAACGTGTCACAGCTCATGTTTGGCACACACTTTGTCATCATCTGTTCTGTTACACTACACTGTCACACTTCAACAAAACTGCAACATACCTTATATAAAGCAGTGAAAGTATTCATTTTAAAGACAGTAGCCTATGTGAAGAAATGTAGGCTGTGTATTATCAGACTTAGATACTTCTAAACAAATCTTATTATACTTTGCGATGGAAAACACATTATATATTGTACCTGAGCTTGTTTAGCCTGTGTAGCAGGAATCACTTATGGTCGTTAAGTCCAGAAACAGAAATCAAGTCCAGCATTGTGCAAAATACAATGCAAAGCCACTGAGGTGTGAAATGTGAGCGTGGACGAAGGGTCAGTTTACCGTGGTTTGACAAGTCTTTATACACATTCACACACAGGATTTTTTTATGTCCAGTATGTAAACTGTCTGTTTGTGCAGCGGTAATTTCAGTGCTAAATGTCTAAATGTGGCAGTCTCTCAAAACCCTCTCGCAAGAGGTGCGATTTCGTAATCTACACATTAATGACTTCCTTTTTACTGGGCAGTGAGCGCTGTGAATGCTTAAAAAGTCCGCTACAGTTTTGACAGTGTCATTTAACTGCAGGCTGATAAAAATGAGCAGTTTGGCTCTAAGAATTCAACAGACTTTTTCTTGCAGTTATTAAAATACACCATGATATCAGCCAGCCAGGAATCCTGGATCACCTGTGCTTCCAACATGTTGTCTATGAATGACTGTATACTGTAGGTGCCTCAAACTAGACAGATGCACCTAACTAGGCCAAAAGACAGAAGCACACGTCTTTTTTCCCCTCCTCCTTTACAGCTATTTATAATGACCTACATGGACTTGGGTTCTATCAAAACTGTTCTAATTCAGCACAATTTCAATGGGATGACTGTTCTCCAGAGAGCCAATGAGCTAGTTCATTACAAAAAAAGGAGGCTCTAACGAGATTCACCACTTGGACATAACCTCTGAAATGGTTTACATGCTGGCAAAAGCAGAAAAAAACAACATAAGAGTTTAAGGGAAGGCTCATTTCAACCATGTTGAGCAAAGGTGGATTTTGTAACATAGTATAGTAAGTTGTCCTTCCTCCACGTCCTGATTTGCAGTTTTGTCAAGCAAGAGCTAGAACTTACTTTCAAAGTGGTCAACTTCTAAACCCACTAGAAGAATTGAAAATGTCCAAATTTCTGCGAACAAAACGTTATGTTATCAGTATTGTTGGAAAGATGCTTCAATCGCACTCATGATGGTTTTAAATTGCACTTCACAAACCTACATTGCATCTGACAACATACTGAGATGACTGCAGAGGGCAGCTGTGTTGGTCTGGCTCCTGTCAACCTGATCCCTTGTCTCTACTGCCAATCTGCCAAGGCGCAGTCTTGAAGTGCCACCAGAACTACATGCCAGCCTGGACCGACTCTGTTTCCAGTGAGCTCATTTCCCACGCCCTCAAAGCCAGTCTTCAGCAACCAAAATGGACGGGTATTTTAATGACCGTGAGTGCTGACAGGGTGGACAAAGAGGACAAACAGAAATAACTCTGATTTCTGATCAACTGGTTCTAAAAGGAGGTGGCACCATTAAATATATTCACACACACACACACAGTTTGCTTATTGTCCAGTCGAGGGTGACGATGACTGGCTTGGAAAATTAAAACTTTGGTTCCTCTTTGCAAAAACCTTGTAATTCCCCCAGTTGCTGCCTAACAGGGAGTGGCTGTGAAAAAGTTCAGCTCATTTATTACCACAGACATGAGTCAACAGAACAGACGGCTTTTTCTCACGAGGTGCAGAAATGGATTAAAATTTAATTTTTGTTCTGAAACCCTTAAAAACCTTTATCCCCCTTAAAACAATAATAAAGCAAATAGACTGACTGATTAAACAGATCATTAACAGAGCAGCAGTGTACCATGTAAATATAAATATCACTAATTTAAGAATCAAAGTCACAATCCACGTTTTAGCTGGTTCACATGGTCTTTATCAGTGGATGGAGTTTGCCCAGTTGTCATGGAGATGGATCTGTTGTCAGTAGCTGTAGTGGCAGTAGCAGTAACATCTCACCCGGGGTAAAGGATGAAAGTTCATTCTTGATTTGGAAGGAACTAGTCTGAAAAAAGAAATGCTCACTCAAGGTCCACTTACTTAGCTTTTTCAGGAGCAAACTCTATCAGCCACTGAAGACTGTGTTGAAAGCTCTAGAAAAAAAAATGTCAGCAAAAACTCATCCACATTATGGATGAGTATGGTCCTACAGTGTGAAACACAGAGGACAATAAACTCACGTTTATAAGATATATATAATAAGGAGGCAGCAGACTTTAAAGTTTCTGTTCTGAAAAAGATCAATGCAGATCAATGCAGACTCATCCCAGCTGTGCCCACTCATGAAACGCATTTAACTGTTCATCGAACTCCTGCCGCCGTCGCTCTGCCTGCCTCCGCTCACACAGCCATGCAAGTTCGACCTCAGGCTGCACCGCAAACACATGGAACAGCTGCAGAGTCCTCAGCACTGCAAACAAACTGCAACTGTGCAGGATACTTCAGGCCAGGAATAAAATAAATAATATGCTTCAGGCACAGCGGAGGCAGCTGGGGCTTTAACAGTAAAGAAATGCCATGCAGCCCGGGAAACCAGACCTCAACGTTTTTTTTTCTTTCCCCCCCAAAAGATTCTCCTGAGATGCAAACATGGAATTACTAAGTGGTCTAATGCTCTGGACTGACAAGACATTCACTTTTTTCCCCTAAATTAAGACAGTGAATTAGGGAAACCAGGAAACTGTCAACCATCCTATCAACACACATGACAGTGGACTGTTCTTCTCAAGAAGCAGTGGGCAAACCTGTAATGTATTATACTATGTAATGGCCATCACTTGAGATATTTTGGTTGATGTTGCCCACATGTTTCCAGTTGGTTACACACTGTGGGGCCCTCCGTGTTTTTCCTTGTGGATGTAATAGGAAGCTGCTTGTAGCCTGAACACGGTGCTTCAGGCAACACCACTTAATGTTGCAACTCCCGCTGCCACCGATGCATGATGGGAATAAGCAAGCCCTTACAGGAAGTTACACAATGCAGCTCTGTGAGTGCAGTGAATAACAGGAGATCAGTTGCAGAAAGGAATTTCTGAGACATGTTTATTTCCAAAAGATGATTTATTTCTCCATGCTATTTTCATGGAGCCGAGCACATTCATATGAACACTGCTTACTCATTCCCTCTGGGCAGTGACACCAAAGTAGGGGAGGGTTACATGTCTCGCTCATGGTCACACTGATGGAGTTTAGTAAAAGCAGACTGTGACAGGTTGTGACTTCAAGAAGCACTTCCTTGATTTTGAACTCCAGGAGTTGCTAAATCTTAATAATAAGGGTATTTTCAACCACACCACCCCTCTTCTCCACCCGCTACTCTGGCTGCACATAGCAGCTTCCAGAATCTTTTCCACAGACATGGAGCAGGTTGGTGGAAACTGTGACCACATCAGTGGGTGTGTCACATTCTACAGGTTGGAAAGGGAGAATTTGTCACGTAACAGACTTCTACATCTTATCATTAATACATGGTTCATGCTTGTTTTTTGGGGTTTTTTTTTTTTTTGGATAAGAACAAATGTCTGTTCTGGTTCACTAGATATCACCAAGGTTCCAAGAATCCTTCATGGAACTGGTTCAAGAACCAGAGCTAAGAGACACATGGGCCACATGCTGATGTTGGCCTACAGTGCAGTGAGAGGAACTCCTCCTTCCTACCACCAAGCCGTGGTCAAAACCTATACTCTTGCCCCACCATTGTCCTCTTCTGGCCATACTGTCACTCCGAGGACCATGTGGTTACTCATCTCTGTCAAAGCTTTTCTGTTCTGGCTCCACAGGTGGAATGAGCTTTCCCCTAAAGCCAAGACAACAGAATCACTCTGAAAGACTTGGACTCTGAAAAAGTGGGATAGATATAGTCAACTATTTTCTGACATTTTGGGGACTAAAAAGATTTAGAAGACCTTTGATTTACTGAGAAAATAAATCAAAGTTATGAGATTAACTGGCCCTACCTGCTCTGCCATCAGTATCGGCTGGCTGAAGTTAGGAGAGATTTGAAATAAATTTATCATTTAAATCTCTCAAATTCCAAAAATACTGAAATGACTGAATATTAAGAAAAAGTATACCTGACCCTAGTGTCTCATGGCTGCTTTGGTCACATCTTTTATTCAGGCATTTGTCCTGCTTTGGTCCTACTTGTCTGTAGAATCATCACTGATTGGTCTGTGTGCTCTGCCATCAACTGTTAATGCATCAGCACCCTCAGGGTACCTGAGCTGAAGCATTGTAATACCTGCATTCAATCCCCACTGAGCCCCACCCCCAATGTTCCCTAAGCTTTGGAGGAAAACTCAGCCGTGGTGAATAAACAGGAAGGAGTACGCGATAAGAATCTGCCCGGGCTGATTGTACGTGATGATGTCATCAAGAGGAAGCCAGCACACACAGGGCCTCTACTTCCTTTTAAGGAGACATGAGTCTGGGAAACCAAACCAAACCAAGCCAAACTGAAGCCAGTGGTTTGAGGTATACACACATATCAGGAAATACACAAGTAATTGTTTAGGCCATTAATGCTTAAGTACTTCATGTCATAATGGGTGTTCACTGGAAAATGTCACACTGCTCCAGCCAAATTCTGGTTGGCACAGCTGGTTTATTCACACAGATGGACACGCAGCAAGCTCAAAATGCCTTGTTCAGAAGTGCAGCACATATAAACATCGACATGAAACTGAGAGTTTAGACTGGACGGGACAAGGTTACAAAACTTCACTATTTATTCAGTGAGGATTTGACCTGTTTGCTGTCATTGTGTAAATGTGTGCTGCTTGTCCCCTGTATTAAAGATTAACTTGGCTGTGACTGCCTTAGGGATTGTGGCTTGCTGGCTTGTTCCCTTGATAGCTGTAAGAATGAAAAGGGGATTGTATGGTGGGCTTCCCCGTCCTTGCCGTCAAGCCCCAGACTAATCCGCTCTAAATACTCAATTCTCTTCAACGCTCCACTGAGTTTCTGACAGCCACCCAGAACCAAACTGGTACATTAATCCCCAGTTTACATTGTCTTCTCAAACTGAACACTAAACTGCAGACTAAACAGACTATCACGAGAAACCTGGAGAGAGATGCAGTGGACCGAGCACCAGTGATGCACAATCATAGGTCAGGTACTTGTAACTGGAGGTAAACATCAGAGAAATCCTATAATCCATATAATTTTGTGGGAATATTATCAAAGTAATTAAATCTTTGTCTTTACCAAATCATCAATAACATCTGTCCTGTTTTTCTACTGGTATTTAATAAATCTGCCAATCTCTGTTGAGCAAATGCTGTCAAACTCTGATAACACCATTTCTGTGACAGGCCAATCCTGCCTGATAATATCAATGCAGTCACACAGGTTCCAGCACAGACATTGCTTCATAGCTCCATTCAAGAGAAACCAACTGAGGAAGTTATGTCATGTCAACCCCCCCTACGAGCACTCACACTGCAGATGTGCGTCATACAAGCTCAGGTAAGGTTTAGGATGCCCAGCTAACAGTGGGTCTGTCACTGGGTTTAATGCTTAGGTGTTGTATGTCAATCTGATGTCACAACAACTAGCAGAGTTGTACACTTGAGATTTGAACTCAAGTCCGACTCAAATGACTGAAGTCACTAAAGTGATCACTGCTGCTATGGTCTCTGTTTTTCACTTGATCACAGCACTGTGAGACATATGGGGACATCTAGCTGTTTTAACAGAGCTCAGTGGGGCAGTTTTGACAGCTGGCAGACTCAGAGCAAACAAAGGCTTTACAGTCAATACAATGCATTAAAAATATGGTTGGATAAGGTCTCATGAAATATTTAGGTTTCAAATCAGCATCTAGATGAGAACTTAAATAAATATAGTTATAATATGGGCCTCAACCATGCTGGACAATGCAGCATGCCTGTGTGATGACCCACATGAGGGCCAGGTCAGGTTTAAGAGCTGCATTTTGTACTATGATACAATCTGAAGCTGGTCTATTATTAGCAAAGCGTGACTGTAAATGACTTTTAACATAAATCCCATCTATATAATAACTGCTAGTGGCAGTGTCCAAAACGAGAAAAATATCATTGTTTGGATTTTCTAACACATGGGACACATTTAGGAACATAACTCTTAAGCTACCAGTCAATATTTGTCAAGTGTGCTGTCCAGTTAAATTTAACAACATTCACAGTCAGAGCCAAGTATGTGCTTACCAACACACTGGGCTAGATTTACACTGTGACACATCTGGGTGTGATCATTGGGTGTAACACACACTGGGATTGAATCTTTACCAGAAGCTTTCAAGAGAGTTTACCTTGGGCCAAATTCCAGGACTGTTATTACTACTGTGATCATCAATACCTGACACCAGACTGAGGGGAAATGGTGGTACACTATGGTACACTGGGTTTCAGGGTAACTACATCTAATGACTCATACTGAAGGTTAAAAGCTTAATAGTAGCTCTGTAGTGGACAAAAAAGTCTATCCAGTGATATGACTGTCCATTTGTAAATAACATTTACACATTAGATAACATACTGCAATGTATAAAGTAGTGCTGCACGATTTGATGAAAATGTGCGATTGCGATTTCTGCATTTCTGCAACGTGCAAAGGAAGTAGCAGTCTGCGACTTCCCTGTGTCTTTTTGAGGTCTTTTCGTATGTCGCGACACTTGCAAATGTATCCGTGATTGTATGTTATGGTTCTTTCAGGTGGTTTTCAGTTTTATCTTTCACGTTACTTGGTTGGGCTTTTATTTGTATGCACTCGTAGAATGTTTCTCTGTCTTGCTTCAAATGTTGATACAGATTGGCCGTATTACCTTGGGACGTAACGACAGGTTTTACACAGCACTCTTGCTGTTCAGGGTCTTTTATGTGGTTATGTAATCGCACAGCATGACATGAATAGCGATTGCTATTGCGATTAGATTAATCGTGCAGCATTAGTATAGAGGAATGTGAAAGGTGGTTTATGGTTGCATGAAAATGTTAGAATTGGTTAAACCACTAAATAGTTAATGCACTTACCATCCAAGTACCACCTGTTTGTATAATGTGCTCATTACTGTTCTCCACTTTAGAACTCATACCCACAGAGGAAAGGGCCAAAAACAGATTACAGAAAGACTGCTGTACATTTGGAAACAAATCTGATGTGTTTGGACTATCCACTTTTACCTTTTACACGACAGAAATGTACAACTAATACTTTTTGGGAGTTCTTTCTCTTTTTTGGCCAAATTCCTACATATTATTTGAATTATTTGAATTATTAGAATTTTCGCGATTTTAAGTCGCTGTACTACAATGTCGCTCTCTTGCATTTAATTGTGGGTAAATGTTAAGCTAACATTACTTTGATATGTTGGGCGATAAGGCAGAGGGTGGCAGAGATCAGCAGCAAGTTATAAAAAACACACCCAGTATTTGGAAAGTGGACATCTGGCCACATTTGGGATTTTATGAACTTACTGGGAAGCACAAACTTGAAAAGATGCACACTGTGCGTAAAATCTACTTCGTAAAAATGAAATATTTTAGTAATACAACAAATCTGAGGAACCACATTCACCCTGAGCCATCGTCTGCAACCATAAAGAATACAGCAAGTCCAGCTAATCAGCCAAGAACTGAGGAGGTACTGTCAACTTCACCGTGAAACTCTGAGAGAGGGAAAAGAATGTGGCAGCTTTCACTGCTAAGGATCTACAGCTTTATTTGGTCATAGAGCAGCACATTATATTATAGGAGGACTGGAAGTTTTTACTGCATGTGCTGCAAATGAGAGCCATTTATAAGAGTCACATGGGTTCTCATCTGTTGGAGCTACTGTTTAATGTCATGGAAGAATAGCAGCTAAGAGATAAAGATGTAGAGCTGATGACGGACCACACATCTAACATGGTAGTTGCAGTTGTTGGAACAGTGCATATGACACGGAGGAGAGATTTTTAGAACAGCAGCCTGCAATCTGTGCCACCTTGCTGGCTCCTGAGGTGAGGAAAGGAGAGTGCGACCTCTGTCCTCAAAACAAATGTGTCAAATGCAGGGGATGCTGTGAAGGCATTAAAGCCAATGACGGACATAACTACACTGATGTCAGAGAACCGTCCAACTGCTTGTCAGATTGCTCCACTAAATGGGAGGTAATTTCACAATGTCTGGTGTAAAACTTGTAAAATTAAAACAAACATAAACTGATCATTACAAAATCAATAAGCTACAATGAGTAAAAGTGAGATTTATGTTAACATATGTTCTAATATCCACACTAAATACAGCATAGTGTGTAATTTACTAAATTTGATGCTGTTTTGTATTTTATTGATGCAGTCCTGTTGTCTGCTATGTCATGTTTGCCACATTCAGGAAGAGACCAGTCTATGAGCCGCCATGTGAAAACCTTATTTTTGTACATTACACCACACTTGCAGTACACCTCAGAAGCATTTATGTTTTTGTAATGTTTATGTACTGAGGTCGGTCACACAGATAGTACTGTAGTTTGCTTTTTGAAACACTTTCTAAATAAAGAGTTCAGATTTATGTGACTGCTTGTGTTAATTGATGAACAAGTAGCCATGTGCAGTAATATAGAAAACTAAGCATGTGATACTTTGGCTTGTCCAAGCAGACCCTTCCGGTTTCAGTTTAGGTGAATCTTACATTAGTACATTTCACTTGCATGTGCTGCAGTAACGGAGCAGGGACTACAGGCTTCTCTGTGCACAGCCACCGAGTTTAAGGAACATCCGTAAATTGAAGTGTCTCCCAACAGTGTCCATGTGAGGCGTCTAGGCGACACATTTTAAATTATAGCTACAGAAGCTAACCTGGCTTACAGTCTCCCCCTCTAAACTGCATGAGTCTCTACATGGACATCGGCCACATGCTGCTCCACCCACCACAAGTACATCATCAACCTGTGGGAAACACAACTCAATGATAAACTAGTAGGTAACTAACCACCTAAATCAAAAGCTACAAACCGTCCTGCTCATCAGGGTGAACAACACATGATGACTGGTTTAATAAACATCATCAGATATTCTTCCTGAAACCAAAAGACTCTACAACCAAACAAGCGATGACAGTGGTTGGTTATGCTGCTGGAGAAGCACGCTGCAATAGTGTTAATAACTGCTTATTTCTATGTTTCTAGCTCACATTAAAAAAATCAAGCTGTAGCAGACAACTCAGCATTTGTTTAGAAGTACTAGCAATACATCAGTATGTTTAGTGGCTACCATCTGTTGATGCTGCAGATTTTCAACAAACCCTGGCATAGGCTTCTTCTTGTGGCTGCATTTGTCTGTAAGATTTATTGAGAATTATTGGCCTTAAACTGCTGGTGGTTCTCAGGGTTGACACTGGTAAAAGCTTCAATTAGACTCTGTCTTTTTAAGAGAAATGGGCGGGCTACCAGTTGTATAAACAATTTAAAGACCTTTTTCACATCAGACATTTAGACTTATCACAGTAATAAAAACACAGGTGTTCATGGTGCCGCCGTTCTATTCGAGTGTCCCTGTTAGGTATGACAGTACGACAGTGAGCCAGCATGAACAGTAGCGGGACCCTGAAACTGAAGCAGTGACATGGAATTCAGCCATCATTCGTTTTATTATTGACCCCTGTACTTGTCCTGCTGTAACACGTTTTCACATTGTTATTGGTTCATTAAGTCTGGTGACCTCACGTCATCCCATGTTCAGTTTAATGGGCTGTATGACTTAAAACACCTGTGAAGGCATGCAAGGGCCTTTAATACTCACACAGCTATGACTCTACACCACCACTACCACCCGGCTTCTTATTTACATCAGTAAGGTGAAAACAATTAAAGGCCCAGGCCATTTCTTTAGATATTACTCTTCCACTGATTGGTTGGTTAGAAAGTTTCCTTAAATATTTAATTCTTTGTGAAATCAGACTGTAAATTATATCACTTGGCCTGCCTCCGTTTTTCATTAAAAAAAGATAGAATTTTACAGAGCTGGATGATTTCATAATGAAACTCAGCCACTGTGCTGTAATAACAGTTTAAACACAGCCACTGTCCAACTTTTTCACCTTTCAATTCATTAAAGAGAAGTGAAGCTTCATCTGCAGTGTGCCATTCTCACGCTGCAGTGCAAATGGATGTTTAGAACAGGATTCAGAATTGTTTGACAGACGTAGGGAGACAACTCCCTAAAGTACAGAATAGCTAACGCTCTGGCATCCAGTGGTGACATTCTTTCAGTCTGTGTGGTCTTCTCCTGTTTGGTCCAACGATTACTCAGGTTTACAGTATTAGCAGTTTCTCTGAACCCTAAGGGGAGTGGAGACATGCACAGCAATGACACTGATGGACCAAAACTTTCACAACCTCAGACAGTAGCTCACACAATCCACATCTCCAACCCTCTGCGCTATACTGTACAGATTAACTTAATTTAACAGTGCCAGTCAATTACATGCAAAATTTCTGTTTTCCTGCTGGCAGCATGGCCAGCTGGTGAGCCACACCCCCCCCCTTCCATCCCCATCCCCATCCCCCTCCCTCAGACCCAGTCTAAAACTAGGGTGCAGCAACAGCTGATCTTTCAGGAGCATCTATTTTTAAAACTCTTTTTCAGAATGGGCCAACTCATCAGGGCTGACATACCATCCTGTCAGTGGAGTGCCAGTGAGGGATGTGACCCCCTATGCTACTTAAAGGCACAGACTTTCTCTTTGTTGGCTGCAGTTACTGCTTTTTGTTGTGAAGTTGTGACTCACTACCACTAGAAATGGATGAGGATTCATCCGTCAAAGGGAATCTCCTGTCTGGATATTGTGTATCTGCTGCTGCTGACTGTGCCTGAGCTCTGTCAGAGTCCTCATCTCTCCTCGAATCTCAGCCAGGTGACATTCCTGCCACTCCAAATAGACTACAACAAGAAACGATTACCAGCTACAGGAATGTGCAACCTCAGACTCACGACAGCACGATATACGTAGTCAGCTGAGCTGTTAAGATTACATTCAAACAGCCAAACCTCTGCAGTGTCACTCTGACTGTTACTGTGGCCATTCACATCCATAAAGTGATGATGACTGTAGAGTTGGTCTGTGTCAGTTTGAAGTTATATGCAAATCTGCTGAAACATCCGGGTTGGGTTAGCACAGACCCAACTTCCTCCCAGCTGAGGAAAGCGTGTCAAAGCTTTCTTGAGTTAGAGCAACGGCTATGATGGTGGCGTTCAGGCCTCCATGCTCACCACCTCAGAGTACGAAAAACACAAATTTTGCTGAGTAACAGTCTGCAGCATCCACACTAAAGGATTTGAAAATGCATTTTTGGCAGGAAAAAAAAATAACACACCCGATGTTTCATGGTGGTTCACAAACCTGAATGCATATATCCTCCAAGACAGAAGCACAGGGTTGCTCCATAATAGCAGATGTCAGGTTTAGCCTTTTTCTTTGTAAATATTTCGTATTTTATTTTTTAAATTACACTGAAATGTTTATTTTCAGCTTGTGTTTCACATCTCAGAGGAAAAAGCGTAGACAAAAGCAGGATATAACACTTCAAACAGTCTGACTTTTGTCCCGACGACACACTAGACATTATATCTGCCACAAAACAACAATTTATCCTACACCAGACTCATCATAATAAAAAGATTAGAAACCTTGAAACAGTGTGAACCTGTCACAACATGACTTCACCACCTGTAGGAAACAACAGAGTGTGACTGCTGTGAACTCCAGACTTGCATTATTGAAGGGGAGGCCAACAATTCCTGCAGGTTAACACATGAAAGGCTTACCCCTTAGTACAGTAAACCATTTTAATCTCTTGTGGGTCATGTTTATAAGAGCTGCCACTGCACTGTATTTTATGCTCTCTGGTGCACAGATAAATCTTTCCTTGACCCTGTCTTGAATAAAAGATATTGTCCAGCTGGATCACACCTAAAAGATAATCATCCCTGCAGCTACCAAAACTTGTAATCTAATCCTAATTTCTTTGCACAAATAATTAATTTCCAGGTGTTTTTTCATTTTGTTGCAAATCAGATGAACACTGCATTTCATTTTTTTTTTTTTTTTTTTGCCAAAGGACAATCTTTTTAGTCTCTGGCAGTTATGTTACTGTCCCATGGATGTGCACTTGTCCACAAGAAAACTTTTCTTCCTCGGTTTGTGAGCTGAACACTTTCACGGCACAATCTCTTAGGTGTTGGACAGAATGGACCAATCAAAACAGAGATTTCAAAACACACCTAACTTATAACTATGCAAACACGTTACATTAAAATCATTTCACTTTGTATATCAAGCATGTAACAAGTCTCTTAGTGTTCATACTGTATCAACGGAAGAGGAACCAACAGTTGCCTGGTCGGTAGGAAATGAGTCAATAAACGTGGGGCTCACTTTGGAAAAGCAGCAGTAAAGGCAATATGTCCAACGTGTAGAAAGACGTGTCACCAAAGGTGTAGTTACTTAAAGGCAGTGAAGAAATGTGGAGTTCATTTGAGAACAGTTGTTGCCTCTTTTTTTTTTTTTGTCAGTGCAGACTCTGAGTGCTTGCAGAGTCTTCTCTTTTTCATTAAGAAGTAAAAATTCAGCATAAAGTAAGATTTTGGACGTGAAACTGCCTCACTGCCAAGAAACGTATCAACCTTTATATAGGTGCTGGGGTCATATGTCACATCGGATTGCAAGATGTGGGTCTCTAAGAGGACTGAGGACAAAGACCACTACATGGATCCTTGGTCACTCATTTCAGACCTGACAGAAAGGATTTCTTGTCAAATTCTCGGCTCACCTCTCTCGCTATGAGATTGAGCGCATCGTCCTCTGCCGTGGACCTCTCCTTCTTGGTAGATCTTTTCCGTCCTGTGCCTTGAGTCCCCATGTTTTCTCCAACAGTTGTGCTCTCAGCGCAGATAAAGTCGCTCTCGGGGTCCCGCGGCGCACAGAATAATCCAAACAGAGCGGTGACTGCAGTTAATGGCTCTCATGTGTCGCTAAAATGTCAAGTTAAAGACGACGAGAGGAGACGAACCGTGGCTGGTGGCGCTCACCGCACAGGTCATTGTCATACATCCGTTTCAACGCTTCTTCCTGTAACGACGCACGAACTCGCGACGGAGTCTGCTTCAAACTGTGTGGGTGCCTGCCAGCATCTGGCCCACGTGCGTTTATCCTACGTTTACTCGTGTGCTCAGTCAGAGCCGTCCACTATAGCTTGAAGCTGTCCTTTTAAACCGGACCCGTTCCTGTCTGTCGCTGTGTGAAAACAACTCGAACACCGACATTAAAACAAACAAAACAAAACAAAACAAAACAAAACAAAACAAAAAACAAAACAAATGTTTGATTGTAGCTAAACGATTTAAATGCTTTATAATGGCTTCATGTTTATCTAGCGGTGGTATGACTCCACCACCCGACGGATTCACGGACTCGAACCTGCCAAACTAACTTCAAACACTGTACTCAAACCAAGCTGCCTTCACGTGTTGTCGGATATATAGCTTACAACAGGAACGCAGATCATAACGACACGGAACAACCCGAATAAAAACAATGTGAAGTTTCAGTGGGAGGAAATTGTCACCAAAACAAAGACAAGTGAGACGTGTTTTAGATATAACTGTGTGGTGCTCTGTAAAAAGCTGTTAGATAGTTGAATATTTTCTCAATATCACAATACTTTTTGGCAAATTAATTAATATTACAATAAATAATGGGTTAGAGTGTGTGATGTCTACAGAAAGTTTTCCCATTCCATTTCCACAATTTCATAATAATACAAGCTTCATGTCTACATTTTATCGCCTTACCCCACCAGCTGCATATGAATGAATCATTTTTTTCACAATTACCATGAAAAAAAAGTGGAATAAGTGGAATGACTGATGGCGAATCAAAGTGTGAGTCAGTTTTTTCTCAACCTTCAAACACCCCCGAACGTGTGAATCTTCAGAGTTCGGATTTTACGCAGACCACTTGAATACAGCCCCGACCTCTGGTCATGGACTCCATACATGTTCAGGGATTTAGTTTCAGCCAGAAACCACAGCTAAACTATCGCAGGCTATCGCACTCTCTCACACTCCCTCAGCTATTTTTAATGATGACCAGCGAGCTCTAAAAACAGTCTTGTGTTTCTTAAAGAGACAGACAAGACCTCAGTTTTGAATGGCTTCTTACTGCCAGTCAAACACAATGTAGATCTCATAATTTTGTATAGTGTGTCTTGGATAGTCAGGAGTGATTAATTAATAATGACTATTATTATTATTAATAATAATAATTATTATTATTTATTTTTATATCTTGTGGTAACATCTGGAGCTCTCGTAGAGAAACTTTTTCCTGTGATATTTTTACAGCCTGTGTCTAAATCTAATGTCATTTCAACATCGTCATGTTAAGGAGTGTGGTATTCAGGAACACACACACACACACACACACACACACACACACACACACACACGCAGTTTTATCATCGTTCATTGTGTTGTGTTTCTCATTTATTCATAATTTCTGTATGAATTACTTTGTTTTGTAATCTGACAGGAACACAACTGTTCATTTTAATTTAAATAAGGATGGACTACACATAATACTTAGACCTGTGCAGCCTGTCATTACAGTGCATGATGGTTTGTCCAGATTCACCAGTACATGAGGAGTGAAAGGCTAATGGTACAGACGTCTTACACTTGCACTGACACATTTGATTACTGGAGGAAGTGAGAGGTTCAATGCGTAATTATCTTACAGTCTTATAAGGCACTTGCAGAACAGCATTTGAAGACAAGGCCCAGTATTTTCAGAATGATTTAGGCTGTATAAATGGATGTGGTTCCAAAACCAGTGCAACTGATTAATTTTAATATGGTATTGATTATGACTGAACAAACCAAGACACGTATCATAGTTTTCATACAGTTTCACATGTCGTATAATGACTGTGAGTATGAAGCAATATATTGTAGTTGGTGCCATTCTGTGAATAATTACATTTAGTATATGTGGTGCTAATTGGGCCAGTTGCAGTTTTATACAATCATTCTAAATGCCAGTTATTTTTGTTTCAAAGTCAAAATAAATATCGAAGAATGGATTTAATACAGACACATGCTCAAAGACTGTGAAGCTTGACATGTTATTGCCTCAGCAAGGCTGTAATTTATGCAATGGCGCCCTCCTGTGTTGATACAGTGTCATGCAAGGAGATACACAGGAAGAAAACAGGTTGGCTGCAGCCTGTGCAGAATTCCCATCCTGCCTATGATATACAGTATATACAGGAAGAACAGGCCATTAATTTCTGTGTATGATTTCTAATAACTTATTCTTTTTCCATTAATAAATACTTAGCAAGATATATTGATGCACAGATACAGGAAATAAATGTTGGTGTTATGCTGTTCAAAGTATTTATTGTCTAAAAAGGACTTGTTTTTCTTTATGAGAAGTTTGAAAGTGTATTAGAAAGAATCAGAATGCAAATTCAGTTTTTATCTGTGATGTGACATTTGAATTAAAATTGCTGAGTTGAAGTGAAATAACACCAATGTCTAGAAAAAGACCAAAAATTTCCACAACCCTTTCACTTTCTGTCCGCATGCTTTCAAAATAGCGTCACTAACAAGAAGCATGACAGTTGATCTTACTGTTAAAACAATCATGTATATGGGATGTGACGAGAACAGACACTTGAGAATGCATGTGATTACCAACTCATAACTGCCTGGAAGGTTTTATGGCTCAGTAGTGGGTGTAGACAAGGAAGTGAAATTATCTTGTTGCTTTTTACAAGTTAAGACTGGACTTTGCTTTTACTTCTATTTTTCTGTAACACAAGGTGAAGCCGGCACGGCACAGACTCTTACAACAAAGAAGACGCATCTCTTTTGTTCAGATTGGAGTAGCTGATGCTTCTTAACAGCAAAAAAAAAAAAAAAAAAAAAACCCAGCGGGATCAGGATTGAAGGACTTTGCTGAACTCTTTCTGCCTTTTCCACCTGTGTTGAGTTAAGGAAATCTTTTCA
This sequence comes from Toxotes jaculatrix, assembly GCF_017976425.1. Taxonomy (NCBI): domain Eukaryota; kingdom Metazoa; phylum Chordata; class Actinopteri; family Toxotidae; genus Toxotes; species Toxotes jaculatrix. The sequence continues at coordinate 22,539,964 of NC_054408.1, forward strand.
TGGGGGAGAATGGGTGCCAGGAAAGGGTGCCAGGAGGAGCTCAACTCCACAGGGACACTTTGAGTAGACCAGTACAGACCCTCAGAGTTAAGATGGTACTTCTGGGAGGTTCTGGTGTGGGAAAGTCAAGTTTGGCACTGCGATTTGGCAAGGATGAGTTCAAGAGTACATCACCTACTGTAGGCTGTGAGTTCATGATGCTCTGAGCTGTGGATGGCTGTGGTTAAATATCACACATAACACTTATTAACACTGAAAAATCTTTATGAGTGAAAGATTTATTTAGAAGAAATTGTTTGATATTTTGTTAAACAGACTTGACTGCTCTTTTGTTGAGACTTAGATGTGTCTGTTCACTGCATATGAAGCTATACAACTGAAAAACATCCAGGAGGTGGTTAGTGGCTAGTGTGATTTTGTCCAAAGGTATAATCCACCTCTAAATTCACTCAACATGCCACATCTCAGTTGTCATAGTCTCAAAAATCGTAGTTTAAAAATGAAAGGTTGTAGTTTTATAGACATTTATGTGTCTGTACAGTACAGTACAGTGGAAAAACCACAACTTGTTACCTTCCTCATTTTTTTGTAGTAGGTAACATGTTACTCCAAACCAGAAATGGCATGTTACCTCGTGAGCTTTAGAGCTGCTGTGGATTTTGTTACCTTATTGTGGACAAAGCCAGACCAGCTCTCTCCCCATGTCCATGTTAAACCCGGCTAACTGTCCCCTGGCTCTGTTGTCATAGGCCTGAATGACGTACAGACACAAGAATGATATCATTGCTAGTGAATAATGTTTGTCATTTATCATGGAGTGATCTGGTATAAACCCATATTTGCAATTTCAAACGTGTGCTCTGATATGCTGAATATCACAAATATAACCCAGTCAGGACCATCTCTAAAGACTATCTGCCCCTCCAGGTGCCTACCTGACCCGGGTGGTGCATCTGAGTGATGTCACGCTTCGCTTTGAGATATGGGACACGGCAGGGCAAGAAAAATACCACAGCGTCACCCCACTTTACTACAGAGGAGCCCACGCTGCACTCTTGGTCTACGATATCAGCAAAAGGGTAAAAGGAACAGACACATGGCCGTGGAAATGATTTACCTTGGCATATCTTGACTGGTGTATGTACCACTGTGTATACTTGTTTCCCTATAGGAAACTTTTATCAGAGCTCAAGTGTGGCTCAAAGAGCTTGAGAAACAGTACATCCCAGGATCCACTGTCATGTGGCTGGTTGGCAACAAGGGAGATCTGGCTCACGATAGGAAAGTCTCTGTGCAGGTACAGACGAAGTAAATAACATAATAACTTCATCACCATTGTGATACAATTCCTATTTAATATGGTCACATTTATGTCTTACTCTATCAACACACCATTTCTGATTTCTTTGCCATCATACAGGAAGGACAGGCTCTGGCCAGTGACAGGGGTTTATCCTTTACAGAGACATCAGCCCTGTCGGGAGATCAAGTCAGCGAACTGCTGCTAACTATAGGTAAGTGAAAGTGTTGGCTCATTTACAAAGAAGAAGTTGTTGTGGGTCAGTTGCTGCCTGACTTTGGCCTCCTGTGTTTGCTCATAGGCCTCAAAACAAGCCCCAACAATCAAATGCTCTCAAATACAGATCATGATGGTTAAGGTTGTTGTTAGGGATTTCTAATCTTACAACAGGATTCATAAACAGTCTGAAAAGAGTGACGTCCAAAGAAAGACCACACATCTACCACTAGTGGGCAGTAGATACCAACATGAGAAGCAAATGTACTTCATCATAATCATCAATTTGAGATTTATTGGCTATAAAACTATAAAATACTGTTTAAGTCGAGGTCTTGGGTGGAAGTTTTCTTTTGCTGCCTGACCTCCTGGCCTCTAACACATTTGCATGTTCCTGTGTCGTACAGCTGTGAATGTGATATCTTTGGATAACAGAGCTCTGATTCAGCCCACAGAGTGTACGAGTGTATCGGAGCACAGCAGGGAGGTCTGACCGAGTGGCGGGAGACACCACTTGTGGATCTGCATCATAGGGACACATTCACTCCTTTTGCATCCTGCTGCAAAGTTGGACCCTAACCTCTGTGACTGTCAGTCCTACTTCTGCCTGTCTCGTTTCTCTTTTTGTCTGTGTCAGTTTAAGGCCTCAGGTAACACATTAGTCAGCTGGTATCAGTATATCAGAACATTCCCAAATGCAATAAAAAGTTTACAGACTCAGAATCTGTGGTCACCTGTCTTTGTGATCCGTAATCCTTCTAACCAGTGCACAACACTACACAGAAACGATTTAGCTGAGGGTGCATACTATACCCTACATGTGCTGTAGACCCTTCACCTCAATGGGTTAAAGATCAGCCTTCAGCAGGTTGTAAATCCCCCTGAGCCTCTGTCCATGCCAGATGTTGAAGTGATACTGGCTTCATTCAGTGTCTTCAGCTTTTTTACTATATGCATGTGATCACACTTGAAGGGAGATCCCCCAAGCAGAGTTCACCTGAGTGTGGTTATCCAAATTCCGTTTGTGTAACGGAAACACACTAGTTGGCGTTAAAAAAGTATTTTGGATGGATTTCCACTGTGCAGAAATAGGCTGCATTCTACCTAACTGGAATCATTTTACTGATAAAGAAGGAACTCTAAAACGTATAAAATATATTTTTACTTAGTGCCACCTTTTGTCTCAACAACTATCCACTCACCTAAAGCTCAAAACTAACATGTATGTAACTGTATCATATTTGTTTGACCAAACACCAACACAGATGTATAATACTTGTGATTTTAGAGGGGGTTATGTGCTGGAACCATTCCTTGGCAAACTGCATGAATTCTTCTGTATGTGTTTCATAGACCAGGAAGTGTTGCTGTTGCGTGTGGTTTTTAAAAAAAAATATGTGCTTGAATTTCTTTTTTTCTGGCATAAGGATGTGGAGATCTGCTGTGGATAACGCTCAGTCTGCATTACAACGACAATCATAAATAACACAAATAAAGTCCCTTTGCGTCAGTAACATTAGGACTGAAAAGACTCTTGACTTTTGGCAAAATAGTAATTCTGTATACATTTGGCTTACTACTCACTTTTCTCCCCTGCAGCCACTTACTCTTTGCATAATATTCTCTTGTTTTCTCCACACACACACACACACACACACACACACACACACACACACACACACACACACACACACACAGACACACAGACACACACACACACACACACACACACACACACACACACACACACGAACACACACACACACACACACACACACACAGCAGTTGCAGGATGGCTCTAACGTTGGCTCTAGATGTTTTACTGCTTAGTGATTTAAAACGTTGCTGAGATCTTAGATGATAAATCTTCATGGAAAAGGGGCTTTATTGTGCTGATTGAAACCAAGCTTCTGTAGGGCCAGGGGGTTGGGGGGCTGCTGGTACTTGTTTGGTTTGAATGCCTCACCGAAATGAAGAAAAACCTCACGCTGAGAAGATGAAATGCTGCAAAAGTAAAATAGGGCTGATTTGGTTGTCATCATGTGTATATAAATCTTGAGGACAAAAAAACAACCCTATGTTCTGCAGTTGATTTTGCAGATGTTGTGTAAACCCCTTGAATGATCTCAGTAAGAAGTGTTTCTTGAATCTAAACTGTTGAGTTATAAATAAACCAGGTTAAAATAAAACTATGTAGAACTGCGGTCTGTTAATCATTTAAAAGATCAATTAATAAATAAATAAATAAGGTAATTAATGATCCATTCTTGACCCAATTGAAATGAAAGTTTTTTGGTGCTCAAAAGTTATCAAGTGCTCTACTGTGACAGCCCTTTGGCAGATAAAGTCATTGGAAAGCAAAGTAAATTTAAAGCATTGCTTTAGGAGTAACTACACCCTGGGTAATAACCCTGCGTGGGCTGCCATGTATTGCTTACTACATGTTCAGCCCCAACCTCTTACACTGCAGCCAAGACAAGGAGCAGCTGTGCTGTGATGAAGGTCATGTGGTTGACAGGCTTAGCCAAGCTAGCAGTAACAAGCTAATCTGCTAGACTCTGCCAATATTTTCAAGATTCAAGATTCAGGAGTCTTTATTGTCATTATGCAAGCATAACGAAATTTTGCAGAGATTCCCAGCTTAAAGGCACTTGGTCAAAACTGAACAGAGTAAAAGAATAGAAAAATGTGTATCCCCTTTGCTGTAGAAAACATTTTAATCTCCAATAACAACTTTCATGCAGTGCAAATTTTACAGCATAAGTAGCCAAGATAACAAGGCTACTGACAAGTAGCCCTCTGGGGTCTTGACTGCCTTTGTCTATCATTAGTCTATCAAGGGAACTTTGAGGTGAGTCACTGAAGCGAGTAGGTGCTGTCTTGATGTCCCCCACTGGTTCAGCGGCCACACTTGAAATTGCATGTGACGTGCTTTGGACCAGAAAGACTTTTCCATAGACAACAATTACAAAAGGCACAGCTGCAAAACAATCACAACATGTTGTGCTGGAGATTATTATCATTTGACTTGGTTCAATGAAAATGATGTATCAGTGCATTATTTGTGTGCCAGTTATTTGTGGGGGTAGGGGGTTTCAAGCTCAGCCAGACACAGACTCCATCACTCATGAGCTATGAGTCCACAGCTGTAGAAGCCTAAAGAACTTTCTCAGCATTTCCAAGTCTTGGCCAACTTTCTTTGGAGGGAAAAGGTTGACATCCTCAAACACAGTATACAGTGTACTGTGCAATACTACTTCACCGCTGAGTGAGGTCAGCACAGCAGCACTTTTCTTCCCACTATATCCAGTGTGCAGCTACTTTGAAAATGAAGGGCTTCAAACAAAATGTTGCAACCTTCTTTCTTTATTTACAGAAAATAACTCATGCAGTATGTTAGAAAACTCCTAAATCTAAGTCTTGATGAACAAAACGAATGTGAACACTTAAAAATGAGAAAGCAATAAACTTTGGATCGTCCAGAGCTGTTTCACTGGGTGATCCAAACATTGCCGTCACTGTCAGCTGTTGGTCTGTAAACTCTGGCTGTGACAAAAGCCAGATGCTCATTTCTCCTCACTGCTTTTCGGCCAAATCTCCCCACTGGTCTGATCCCTCTGCCCGTATACCAGGAGGCATCGATGTTTGGATCTGAACAGCAGAGAGACGACAAAGAGGCATGAAAAGAAGAAATAAATTCCAGACTTCATCTTGTAGAAGTCTCATGAATTAGCTGCTGGTCATCGTTAGGACCAAAAATATTACTTAACCCCTGAAACATGAGATGGTACTATGTCCTTTATGATGCGCTTAAATAGATAATTAAAACTGTCATACACTTTGGTCCACTTCTTACATGACAATAAACATACTAAGAATATCATGATCAATATCATATCATGTCATGTCACTTCATTTCACACTGCTTCCACCCTAAAACAATAGAGTAGAAATCTGTGGAACAAAGTGTGTAGAACTAAACAATAAATAGGACGTTATGAAAATAATAATAGTTTAAGCAAATACAAACAAAATGTATAATATAACCATTAAACCATTATTCGTATGGCTATTTGTTTCATAATATCTTATTACTTTAATTCTGAGCTCACTGGGTTTCCATATAACTTGGTCATTGACACTGACATGGTTGTTGAGGATCCCTTACTTCTGATAATGATGGAACGTCCCTGATGAGAGTCACTCAGAGCTCGACTCAGCAACAGCAGGACAGCACAGAGTATAGCACACACCCTCATTGCAGTCTGACCTGGAACAAAAAAACAAACATAGAATCAATCACATCCAAGTCCAGCGTAGACTGCGCTGTACCATCAGAGCTGACAGATATAAATACATTTACTGTACTGATCGCGTCTCTCTGCGGATAAAGGAAATTACAAGAAAAATTCAATTTGAATTCACAAAGTAGAAAGTCATTCATTTCCACAGCAGGCATCTGTGTCCGTGACAAAAACAAATCACTGCAACTTACAAAGCTGCCTGTTTTGTCATTTCAGTTAACTGTAATTTTCTGTCAGTGACCACACTGCTGACACAGTGGCCTCAAATTGACTAATTTGCAATTGTTTGAAAATTGTAGCAAAGACGAGAAAACTGTGCCAAGGAATGTGTGGGCTGAACGACCTAACAAGGACCAGGGCCAAAACAACATGCACATCATGTAGTCTGGGATTTGGATCTTTAAAATATCACTTTTGATGCCTAATCACAAATTTCTGACAGAGTTTCTTTCTTCAATCTCAGCAGATGGAGTTTCTGGCTCTACTTTGCCTTGAATTTTATCTTCAAAGTTTGTATTACTTCTGCCCTAAAGCATCTAAAGCATTGAACAAATATTAAGACTTACTGTTAGGAAAAAAAATTATTGAAGGATGCCTGAGCTGCAGAGCCAAACTTGACTGGCTTCTTCACTATCTCCCAGTGAAAGCCACCGGAGCTGAACAGGTGCAGGAATGTCGACTCGACCAGAGCAAACCCTTCTCCTCTTCTAGGTGAAGCGACAGCACATTATAAATCCCAATGACTGGACCAAAGCAGTTATTGATTGTAATGAGACCAATAGAAAGGAAAGTCCCTGATTGAGTCCTCACCTGCACAACAGGGGAGATACACGTCTGAGGTTTTGGTGTCTCTGGATGTCTGTGTCAGTTTATCAGTTGTTTCATCATGTCTTTATATTCCAGCTGAGGAGGCGGCAATGTGTTGACAAGCTGATGTCACCCACCTTTCAAGAAGAATATGTACTGTTCTTACAACACAGGAGACTTATGACTTTTGATCATGAACATGTCCATTTGACATTTGGACTGACTGATTTTGTTACTGTTAAAATTCTTTCTAGGATATAGTTGAGATTCGGAAACTCAGCATAGCTCCCAGATGACTTTCAAACATAAACAATGAACTAGGAGGATATTTGGTGTTTTGGGTTTGTTTGGGTATAACAAAGAAAATGGAAGTTTGCAAGATCCACATTATTAAGACTTTAGTCCATGCTGCAATGTTCCTGCAATTCACTCACCAAATCATCTGAAATTTTCATAAATGATTAAAAGCAAAATTATAAGTCTGATGCATATTATGAACGTGGAAAATGTTGTGTGCTTCTACTTTAATATTTGTGTATTTGGCAACAGCTTTCCTGCGGTGTGCCAAGTTGTGTTTAGGACCTTGAAAGCTTTATTCCAGTGCACACTGATGTAATTTTTCCTGTGGATTACAGGAACCCACAGGGCTGTCACCATAACAGGCGAGTGATTACAATACAAAGATGTCGACACTGTATCAATAACAAATGCTTGATTTGTTGAGGCTATGGTGAGATAATGCAGATCTGCTAAAGGAAGAGGCAGCAAAGGAAAAACACTTGTTCTGGAGAACTGCTGCAGAAACTGTCTGATGTTACATTATAATGTCACAAGCTACACGAGCAGCTAAAATAAAAAAAAATCCCCAAAAACGCTAAGTTTAGTTTGTAAATAATTTAATAAGACTAATAGGACAAAAATGCTATTGCAAAATTAGAATTAGACATATAATTAAACAGAAGCTGGAAAAAAAACCTAAACACCTCAGTGCTGGTACTGAAGTGGTTCATTTCTCTCAGTAGTAAATAAAAATACTGATCTCAAACTGTAAAACAGAAAATAGAGTAAAACAGAATATCATTTTAAATCCACAGATGGGTGACTAATTCAAAGTGCCTCTTTGTGGCCTGTATGGAAGAATCTGCATTTGTTTTTCATCTCCAATTCATTCATTCAGCATTTTCCTTTAATTTGTCGCTCGACTGTTTTTTTCACACAGCTGATGAAAATCACAGAATCGTCTTCAGATAAAAAAAAAGAAAATCAAACATTTCCTTTATCATCTGCATTCATAATGATACCTGCAGTTAAAATCAGCTGATTGTGGAGATAAGAAAATGAAATAATTTCTGAGAATTACATTGTTGCAAAATGTAAGGAAAATCAAAAAGGTACAATTTTAGGAGCATTTGCATTTAGATTATACCTGTTTATCCACACTAAGATGCACCATAAACGTACTTATTATACCGAAGAAGAAAAAGTAACATTTTTTTCTTTACATCTCTCATTGGTATAAATATACAGAAAAGCAGAAGATTCACAAATCTAATAGGAATACATGTTTGATATTATGTGACAATAAAAATGGTGTATATATACATATATATTTTAAATAATTCTTTTTTTGCCTTATTGCCTTTATTTGTCAGTCACAGAGTAGAGAGAGGGCAAGGGTAGTGGGGTAGGGGGGTGTATGTGTCCTGGCTTGGAGGACAATTATGTATGTTGCAGTTACATGTCTGTGACTGTGAGAACTACGAGATAATTCCAATTTTATTTCATTTTTTTTTCCCAATCAAAAATATTAACTAAACATCACATTGCTTTAAAAAAATATGTTTTGGAAAATATAAAAGTATTTCAAACTGATGGTATTTTGGACTGGTGAACTACCAGCTATTGAAAAACTGCCCTGTTGCTTAAAGTTCATTCAGTTCATAAGTTTCATTTCATGTTTTAACTTGTGCTGCATGAACACTGAAACAAACAGCTAATGATATCAGATTACTATGGTCAGCATAAATGCCTTTGCACACAAGGTGTATGCAACAACTTCCATGCGTTTAAATTAATCTGCAAATCCTGTGTATACCCTAAGATGCATATTAATGTTAGTGCATATCATGTGTAACTTATTCATTTACTATATACTAAACATATAGTAAAATAATCTAATATAAAAAGGACACAGTCTTAAATAAAACCTGAAGCAGTCCCACCCCATCTGACTAATACACCCTGCAACTAGACCTAAATTCATTCATTCATTCATTCAGTTAGATTTCAGCTTGAGAACTGACAGAATGTGGTCAGAAGACAAACTGCTCAGTCACAGGATACTCAGCCTCCTCCTCATGAGCCCTGTGTCATAACCGGTTTCTGTAAGGAGAGAGAGAGACAGACAGAAACAGGCGATGATTGGCTGTTTGATTTATAATTAGGTGATCAATCATTTAACGCTTTGATTGGGTTAATGGATTGATTGTTAGCCATGAAATCATTCACAGAATCTGAAACCAAAAAAAAAGGAGCAGGAGCAGCAACACAACTGGTCTACAACGTCTGCGCTAAACGTCTGAATCATCGTGTGAGAATGTGAATGATTACTCAGACTGGACGAAAGAAACTGGAAACCATTACAGGGGAAATCAACCCCAACTATTTTTGGCCCATGGCTTCATTTGAAAATATCACTATGGTGATACAGAGAGCTGTACGAAAGGTAAGCACTGAGCAAAGAGTGGTCATGAAAGGAAAGTGAAAGTTCTTATAGACCAGTGAACCATGGCTGAGGCTTGGTCCTGGACTGCCGGAGACTGAATCACAGACTGGACCTATCTCATTGCATCTGGCTCCCAGACTGACCAAAGTTTAGGAATCACAAAAGTTGTTATTCAGTGCTGGATAGACAGAGACTGAGTCTTATTTGTAGTCGAGAAGTGTTTTTTTGAACATGGAACTGTTTTGCACGTGTGTGTTTCAAATCTTTATCATTAACTTTAAGTATTTCAGTCCTTGAAACCTTGGCGGTCAAAACAGTGACAGCCCTTGAGCCAGATGTGTGCAACACAAGCACAGGTGTTTTAAATTGCTGCTAAGTAGAAAACACATTAAGGTATTTAAGATAGCAGTAAACAGCCACACACTTATCTATCTCAGTTTTTCCCTCATCAAGTTCAGCCTGAGGTTGTTCTCAGTTCTCTTGGCAGGATCCATGCACTGGTTTATTCAAAATTAGGCAAATAAAAGACCCAAGCAAGTATAGATATTAATAATTTCAGTGCTTTAAAAAAAGACAGAAATATATATAATCCTTACCTCTCCCAAGTGTAGAAAATAAGACATAGGAAAACAAAATATATTTATTATTAGCCTGCACAACTGAATGTAGTCTGCATATAGGGCATACATCCTCAGCTATGCAAGAAAACAGTTATTTCAAACCATCACAAAGCCTGATCAGGAACCAGCAATCAGATTATCCAGCAGAAGACGAAGACAAAGCCCAGTGTTATCATAACACGAAGAGTTCATTTCCACTATTAGATACATTTGGAAAGAAATCAGCCTCTTAAATAACAAAATCCGCCCACCACCATCTCTGAAGGTCAGGAAATTAACACGTTAGAGCTGAAGGGTGAAAACTACAAATTGCACTGGGTGTTTCACTGCTTCTTGGCCAGGAGCAGTGAATCCCAAATGTGTTAATTTTTGAACTTTAGAGGTGCTGCTAGGCAGATTTTTTATTTTTTTTATTTTTCTACCTTTAGACAGAGTCAGTCTTTTTTTAATAAACTAAAGCTGGATTTATAGTCAATGCAAGTTGCTAACGGGAGTCCTGCTGTAGGTGCTAAGATTTAGATTAACAGTTGAATGTGAGATTTCAGCCGGTGATATCATCTCCACAACGCTACACGAATGTGTGGAACATGATCAGGCCGTGTCACAAATCATATTCTCCACAATAATTGACAATGTCGTTTCACTGTCTCATTATTGAACAGGATTTTTTACTGCTGTGCTGAGCAACAACTGCAGCGAGCAAAAGGTTTGCAGTGTCATTGCTTTGTCAGATGTTGTGAAGGAGAAGACTAAGGAGAGTCTCCCAGCCCCCTTGTGGGATCTCTGTTGCCACCGTGGCCCCAAAGTGTAGTTCTATTTTTAAGGTGACTCATGTCGACTATGCTGCAGCCTATGGTGTCACCTCAGAGCCCATGCATGCAGCCCCTTAAAGCAGAAGCATAAATCCAGCTTTAGCCTCTGGCTCTAGCTCTTTGCTAAACATACAGACATGAGAGCATATTTCCCAAAATATCAAATGTAAGTTTAACATTCAGTATGTTTAAGCCAGAGCATCCAGATTAAAACAACCTGCCATCACATGATTTTTTTTTTTTTTTTTTTTTTCAAATGGCAGCTTCGTGATTTAGGAATCAAACTCTTCATTGCACCCAGCACCACAGAGTGGGGTCATACCGCACAGGTTGCCCTGGTCTTGGGCATGGCCACTGGGTTCCTCTGCGTCAGGGAGCCCCTGTAGAGGGAGTTCCTCATAAACCTGTCCACCTGGTCTGGAGACAAACAGCAACTACATTGTCTATCCATTTTCTACTGGCTCTTTTTTTAAAAGCACAGTTAGGAAGTCAGACCACAGCTCTCTCTGAGACTCTGTTACAAACCTGAACGACGGAGGCAAATTTGGTGCCTGTGGAGGCTGAGAAATGACAATAACCTTATTGTCAAGGACACTGACAATAAGGTTATTGGAAAATGATCAGGGTGAAGTGAAACACTCTGCCCTCTCTTAGTGACTACTGGTAAGGACCAAGTTCCAGTAGCACTGGACTCCATTTGGCCCACTTGAACATCTCAGTGGAAAAAAACCCTCTGGATCAAAAACAAATAATCCACTGAATAACTTTTGTATAACCACTATTCTGCTTAAAAATATTCTATCATTTCAGTACAGTGAGCCTGAGAGTCTGAGTTTGCTATCTACAGTAGCTGGGAAAATGAAAGCCATAGTACAAAAGGACACAGTGTGCACAAAATAGACCATCACGTTCTTGGGGTTTAACAAGGTTAAGATGTTTTGAGGCAGTCGGGAAGCCCCGGGGATCATACTCAAGGGCAGCAGTGCCGGTTCTTACTTGTGGGAAAGTTGTCGGAGAGCCTTCTTGCTTGGATTGGGATTGCAGACTGGAAGACACCACAGTGGGAGACAAACAGAAAGACAGAAGACAAAAAATGTGAGAACGTGGGAGTATATATGGTCCTTTTTGGCATCTTGGAGTGTAGACACATTTATCAGGGGCAGAGCAGCTTTGGAGATAGAAATTATGTTCTTAGTTGATTTGAATCTGAGAGAGTGAGGAATCACATCCAAGACAAAGTCAAGTCATTAAGTCAGTAGGATTAGGTCTGCTCTTAGAAAAGCTCAGCCTCTAAAAATAACTCCACTGGTTTGATTTTACTCCAAAGGAAAAATACTCCATTTACACAAAGATGTTCACATAATGATTTTAAACAGCTCTGACTCTGAAACTCTGACCTAGACTGAAATAAAATGAGGGTCTAAATGGAAATTAAATGCCTTTACCCTTCTCCTCTTATCCACAGGCATGCCAGCAGCATTCAGAGCAGCAATCCTGTTCTCTATGTAAGATACCTTGGGATAAAAAGCAGGAACGAGGCTACTGTTTGTGACGCTTCAAAATCATTTTAAAATTAAATCTGCTCCTGGTTTCTCCTTACCTCACTCTGTGCGTTCTGAACATTGGCAGCTGCTTGAGCTACCTGGCCTTCTAACTCAACAAGTAAAGCCGTTGAGCCTCTGAAGTTTGCCTTTGATCCCTCCTCTGGGGGGTGCCACTTCCTCTCCACGCCCTCTGTCGTATGGTTTGTCTACAAGAGATGGGTTATGATCTGAGATAAGATTCTGTTCGTTTTCAAAAACCAGACAAACATACAAAAGGTGCCTTTTTCCAGATTGCCATGAAACATGGTGCCCAGAGGATGAACTAGAAGTAATACAGACCTTAGAACTTTACTGAAGTTCAGTGCTTGAGTGAATGTATTTTGTCACATTCCACCATAGGCCTTGTTAAAGTGCTAATCAGTGAAATGGTTTTAATTCTGCTCATCATTTTGAAAAACAAAATGCAAACGAGCACTGAAAGCAGCAGTTTTTGTGCAGCCTTCATTGAGATGCACAACTGGAGCAATTTGCTTGTGTTCTGTGGTAAATTCCTCAGTAAAGTTTCTTTTGTAAAGGATTTAATTCATACATGATGTGCTCTGAGCATTTTCCACAGTTTTTCTTTTGTCTTCAGCTAAGTTTGTGCTTTTCTCCTCCATCTGAGTGACCTGCAACATTTCCATTCACATTACAGCAGGTAAACTCTGCACTGTATATGGTTTGTCCGAGAACATATGCTACACTGAGACTGTCTTCACCAGAATAACAACAGCACTGCTTATTTGTTAAAGCACCTAAAATGACCCAGGTTTATGTTTTACTCTCAGTGACGTCTTGTTGCCGTGCAGATAATGTCTGCCCTCCTTAAGATGCAGGAGGCAACTTCTTACATAGGAGGTCAGGGTGGATGAGTGCACAGACAAAGCATCCAGAAAAGCTGTCATAGCTTTATCCTAAAAATCATTCAGAAACACATCAGAGTTAACTGGAATGAATGACAAATTCCCAAATGATTCCAGTCATGAATAATTACAACAAACTTCAGCCTTGACTTAATGCAATGAAACAAGTTACTTACGATTAATTATTTGAACAGAAAGAGTTACTGTTTGGTTGTGTGAAGTTGTCATTCATAGCCTCTTATGGTCAACGAAGCAGAAAAAGCTATTTGGTTTTATAATAATCACAACAGAAAACAAGGGCTGCTGGGAGATTAGACATACAAAAGCCAACAGCCAAAAGAAATACCAATTTCACAAATCCGGTCCTTATCAGGTTATGTGCTTCCTGTGTTGTGTGATACTTGAGCCTGCAGTCTCAACAGGCCTATGGTAACAGAAGTGCTGCAGCTTGGTTATTTTGAAGAGAAAGAAATGCTAGTGAAAACAGTTCAGGCAGCTCAGCACAGCATCTGAGCAGGGATTATTTTTCTAATTCATTCTCTGTTTCAGAAAATCTGGGTGTGATGGATGCAAAGGAAAAATAGACGCTAAGGCTGAGTGACTTGATTTACTGTGTGACTGCAGGATGTGCTTGAACTGGAATCCAGCAGAGGTGGCACAGAGGTGGAATTTCGTGAGCCAGGCTTTTTTTTTTAAAGTGCAGAAACTGCAAACAAGCCAGATGTGCAGTGCAGTGCAGTGCGAATATTTCAGATGAGCTATCTGGCATTCATTACAGTATGAATGCTTGTATATGAATTCAGAAATCAGTTTTCCTCTACTTATGTCTTAATCATTTAATTGTGCCACAGTCTACCTGAGAGTCAGTGTTCTGAGGCGGCTCCTCGTCAAGTCTGGAGACCACGATGCTTGTTCTGGATGTGGGTCTGGTAGGTAGTCTGGAAGGCTTGGTATCCCGCTCCGGGCTCCTCCAAGCTGGGATCTCTTGCGAGGAACGTGGCCTGTTGGACTCGTCCTCATCAGAGGTTAGGCTGTGGTCACTGATGTTGTCTGTCATTTCGTTGAGCTTCTGCCTGAGCTGCTGCTCTTCCAGGTCCACTTCCTCCCACTGAGGAAGAGGAGAGGTGCTGTTTGGAGTCGGAGAGGCCTGGTTGGTGTGTAGGAGCAGAGCAGAGATTGTGTGTCTTAGAAAAATGAACTATGCCATGAGTGAGCGATTACTTCACCACTACAGCTATCTAACTAACTATGAGGCTTCTGTTTTTACGCTTCATGTCTTTTAAATGGACCATTAACTGGAGAGGAATCAGGAATAATGACCTGTAGTTTTTAGCCTCATAGCATATTACGTACTTAGCTATCATGTGCACATTTAGGACCATGTGAAACTGAACACCTGTTGTTTCAAAACTTAACATTTTCGGTTGGTAAATGTACAAACATTTTCACGGTAAACTGTATATGTGTTGTGCAAAACCCTCGACAAACTATTTACTTGTCCCATTGTGATGCCCTACTGCATGCTGGGATAGGCTCCTCCTCCACCATGCCACTGACACACGAATGGATGCATGAAACCATGAGACCCGTCCAGTTGCTGCACTTTTCAGATGGACATTAACACAGATGTGTTTTCCGTGCAGACACTGCTCTGACAAAACTGGTGAAACATGTGCTATATACACACTGATTTAAGCCGTGGTGTGCCACAAGAGAGAGGAACAGCATGAGTCTATCAAATATTGCTTTCACTTGAAGCAGAATAGCCACTAATTACCAGACGAGCCGAAGTTCTGAGTTCGTTTTACGGTTTGCTGCTTTTGTGGTTTGGCTCAGTTTCTGATGACACTGGTGTGGATTTCAGAACTCGTGTCCCAATTAAAAACAGACACCAGCCCCACATCAGTGTTGATGAGAGGAGGATGAATACGCCCCTCTTCATTATCGGCATGTTTGAAACAATGAGCTGTGAAAAAAAAATGCCTCTTCATAAGGAAGGAAACATTTCTAAAAACTAAACAAAGAAATAAATAAAACTGCAAGTTAGAACAGAGATCACATGGATTCACATGTTGATCACTATCTGGCTAGGCTGGGACAGTCGGTGCTTAAAGATGCATTCTTTTTTTTTTGTTTTTTTTTTTTAGCCACTTGGGGGCAGTGGAACAAACTGGAAACCAAACACTGACATCTTATCTCAAGAAGTTGACGTGGCAAACTTGTTAGCAAACAGTTGCTTATTTACTCATCCAGTAGACATGTAACAAAGTCAGCATTCATTTGAGGTCATGCCTCTGTCCACCTGATGAATATAACCATGTCTACTTTTAGCTCAGTTTATCTGGTTCTTTAGCTGCTAAATGCTCATATAGCAGGTGGGATTCAATCCAAGTATAGTTTTTTAACCGACCTTTGAGAAATTGAGCAAAAGAAAATGCATGAATTCATTTTGTAGCCGCTGCTGTTCCGGATTTATCAAGATACAGTAAACAGGTGGTAACACTGATTCTCCATTCAGGCCCCATTAAAACCGCAGCAGAAGAAGATCGTGCAACAAGAGGGCCCAGTAAAAAGAACAGCAGTCAAACCTCAAACAGTGAAAAACAATGTATAAAATGGCCTTTACATTTGTTTTATGTATTAATCTAAGGAACTTAATCTCATTCTCTTATGTTTGATCTGATGCGATTTTCACCCTCTTCAGTGGAGTGGATATTTAGGTCACATACCTCATGCACATTATAAAAAGACTGTTTCACAACATTTTGACATTTTTTTTCCACTAAGGTTTATTTTACGTATTAATTGAAAATGTGCATAAAGACAGGTGACTGGAAACTCATCTTGTGATCAGTAGCTAGTTGATAACTTAATGATGATTTGGTCTGGAGTAAAATGATTTTTTTTTTTCAGAGCTTTTAGTTTTTTGATAACAGTTGCCTGCTGCATTTGGAAACAACACAGATGAGAGCAGTTATACTCGGCTGGAAATCCAAAACAATGAGCTCAAAGACGCAACTACGCCCCACAGAGCTGAGGGGAACTGCAGAGCCGGGTGGTTTTTCCTCTGTGGGATTAGTCAGTCGTTAATGTAAAACTACTGTTAAGTGCAGATTAACAGTATTAGGCTAGAACTGTTTTTATTATTAGCAACAATGTCCCTGGAGAGACCAAAACCAACAATGATTTAATCTTACTGACACCTATACTAACAATTTTCACAGTTCACTCTTTAACAACTGGAACTGCTTTATGTGATTTCATCTGGCCAGCTGAAAATAAAACTAGTCACAGCCCCGTTGCTGTGACTGTGTACATGGAACCATGTTCTTGCCAGCTCTTTTAATGTTTCTGGTTAAAAATCTCATTCTCCTCCTCATGCAATTCCCAAAGCCTCCTTCTACAACAGCTATTTGATGACCTTGATTTTGATGATAATCTGGCAACTGTGTTGTGACATTAAGTGGATTTTACCTGGTCGTACGTTGAGGTGACCTTCTGTTCTAAGCGGTTCAAGAGGGTCTCAATGGCTGACATGCGTTTGTTCAGGTCAGTGATCTGAAGGAAGACAAGAGAAGTCAGGGAAGCTCCGGTCAGATGAAAAAGACGAGATGTGATAAAGAAAGTCATGCAGATAGCAGGATAGCAGAGAAGGATAAAATTGATGGTAAGCAAATGTGTAATTAGATCATTTTCGTTTCTCAGTGTAGAGTGTAATCATTAGTTAACAAGATACTGTTGAAATCAGCCTTTAAGTAACAAAATCATCATAAAACATGACACAAATTTCACTCACATTGAACAAATCAAAAGATAATTTGGCACAGGAATATGTTTTTCAAACACACATAGCCTTCGGTTTGCTGCTGTCTTGATAAAGTCCATGCTGCACTTTCACATTGTCTCATCAGAGTCTGCACTTTCAGCCAAATCACCTCATCCCCTAATCTGATTTCACAATAATGGAAAGATTTCTCTCTAAAATCACTTGGATGAAATCACAAAAGTCCAGAACCCAAATTTTGACTGAGATTAAAAAAGGAAAGAAATACAACCTACGAAAAATGACACCTTAATATTACACCTACTCTACAGTTTTTCTTCCTGCACATATGAAATAAATGAAATGTTCCCTTGAAGATTGGGTCATAATGCAATAATACTTTTTTTTCCCCATGGGGTCCCTGAGGGCAGGAAGAGTTATATTCAAGCCAGGAAGTCATGCAGACAGTCATCTGACATATCTTTGATGTGAAAAGGACTTTCTTGACCTGAGTTGTGGCTCTCAGACAGCACTTCCTCTCAGGCTACGTGCAAATGCAGCCTCCCTAACCCCACCATTCATAGGATTCTCAGACCTAAACCCTGACCTTATTCCTAACCTTAACTGCCTATAACCTAAATTTAATGATTTAATTGGTAAACCATGCTGGAGGGCAGTAGAGAGCTATAGGAGGTGGGATTAAAGTCACCTTCTTGCTCTGAGTGATGGGTCACATGATCACACAATTCAACGGTTTAGGTCGTTCAACATGAGAAATCTCTGCATTGTGTTTTTCTCTGAGCTATATGCACTGGCATGGTGGATGGGGCTCAGTTGAAAAAAGAAAACGTGATATTACATATTAACAACCAATCAGACTTAAATAAAGCTGATAACAGTTGTGGGGCGTTCTGCTTATGATGACAGGCCACTTTGTATCAAATCTGATCAGCCCACAGAGTCCTGAAGAAGAGAATAACCACATTTTAGACCAACTCTTAACAAATAAGACTTTTTTTTCCCCTGACGTTTTACGATTGTAGCTTATTTAGTGTAGAAATACTTCAGATTTGGAACCATATTTTCAGGGGTTTTAAAATAGATTAGAACCTTTTTCGTTGTATATTTTTGTTTGGTTTTCCTGTTAGTACCATGTGATGTGTCTTGTATCCACATTTGTCATGTTTCTCTGCTCATTTGTTCAGATTTCTCCTTTGATTTGTCACTCGACTGCATATTAAACACATTAACACACTGTAACTCTGCTCTACACCATTTTTGGCCATCGCGCTCTGGGTCTGTACACAGTCTATGCTTGGTGACTCATCCTGATGTCTTGTTCCACAAACATAATCAAACTGCATACGTCACTTTATTTTCAGATTAAATTGCTGCCTTGAAAGTTTTCCGGACCAGCATCAGACAAACAGAACCCAGCACTCGAACGCAGGATGAGCACCTGTCATCTGACTGAGCGAGGACCTTGTAGGCAATGAGGAATGTCACGGCTGTTTTTGATGTCTGACAGGCATATGTCTGGGCTGTGTGTTTTCTCTGGCTTCCTGTTTGTGTCTCGCAGCGTGTTGCCCAGCTGTGAGACGAATTTACCATGACACAAGATACCGAGGGTGGAAATCAGTACAGGCCTGGTGGGTGTGATAACACCAGCCCATCCACCATAGAGCGTAATCATATCCTTTGTTTTCATATTCCTTATCTCCAATAACGACAAAGAACATCTTTTGATTCGGTTCGTCAGAGTTACACCTCAGTATGTAAACATTAACTTAACTTGCAGAATGTCCACATGAACTCAAAGACACATGAATTCAAAACTGTCGGACACATGAAGACACACGTAGACTTAGTGATTTCAGTGAAGCAGCCTGCTCATAATCAGTCAAACTAATGGTAAACAAAATCTGTTTTTATCCTCTTCTCATGAACAGACCAGTAACAGTTGTTGTGATCCTTTCCAGGGAGTGCGTTCTGCGCCAGCACATAAATAGACACTGATGTAATGTATGTAACCTCCCTCTGATCTAGCAGCTGTCTCCCCTACATCACTCAATAATGTGTCAGCCTGATGAATGTGTGTTAGAGCTCTAACATGCACTGCTAGAGAGGCCTGGAATATGTGGAGGAAAATCACTTGATAAGCCGTTGTTGTTCAGAAATGTGACTCCAAACTACAATTAATTGCTGTACAGATCATATCACACACCAAGTTTTGTGTCAAACTATTCCTCATTCATGCCTTTCAAACAGGGCCAGATTAAGTTCATGTGTATGGCCTTATTGGTCTTATCTTACCTTCTACTGCTCATATAAATGAAACAAACTCTTTCCAACTCGACATGCTGCTGTGGTCAAATTTTACTCATCATCCTCAGTCTTCCTTCCACAGGCTATGCTATATTTAAACTTTCTTGAGAACCATAAATACTCTGAAAAATATTAAAAAATTAAATTCATTGCTTGGTCTAGACATCTGTCCAGAAATTCCCACATTGGGATGCTAATATTTTAAAATGCTTCAAGATGTTTTGTTCAGTTTGTCCCATAGGAACAAGATAAAAATAAAAAAAAGATTGGTTTCTGTGAACTTGGGAAAGAAATATCTTGAAAATTAAACTTTTATTAACTATCATTAAAAGCCATATGGGTAGTATATACATCAATAAAGTTGATTGATAGATACGAGACAGAATATTTGAGAGCAGTGGGGTTTGATTGTGAAAGGAGGATGAACATTATAAATAATGAATGTCACATTTCCAATGTGTAAGTGTTAATAAGTGTGGTATGCAAGCAGAATGTATAACAAAGACTTTCTCAGCCCACAGAATACTAAACTTTAACTTATGTTTTACAACATAAAAACCATCCAAATAGGATTAATGAGTCCCAAAGCAGATGTTGAGTGAATGTAATGTACTGAGCATTACGTACAATGACTGAGAGATATTAACATAAAGCATATTAAAGACCTGTGGTGGGGGGTGTGCTGAGTTCAGGCTCTCCTGAGAGGTGTGGCTCCAGGGGCCTCTGTGAGACTGGTAGAGCGGGTAGGGTCTGCAGTGGTCATCGTCCTCCTCCAAGTCATCAGGGCCGGGGAGATAACTGCTGCTGCCCCGGGGACCCCCTGCACTCCCACTGCCACATGAAGAGTAGCTGAGCTGGGAGACGGAGCGAGACGGGATAGTTCGGCTGTCTGAGTACACAAGGTCATCTAGGAAAAAAAAAGGGACGTATGATAAAGTATAGAGTAAAGAATAAAGTGAGAAATCTTTTTTTTTTTCTCAGGAGTTAAGGCAAAACTCAAGGCTGCATTTTACTTTCAACAGTAAAGATATTATACACTGATTATATAATTTTTTTGGCGGATATTTCTTCTAGATTTTGAGCAGCCTAACACTGTGTGTTCCTATGACATGCTTATTTTGAACAGGAAGTAGCTTGGAATAGCGGCATGTGCTAACCTAAACAAACTGTTAACCAGCACTGTTAACTAGCTAGATAACTGGCTAGCAGGCAAACTGAACTAACCAGACCTTTGTGTTGCTGCTCCAAAATCTGGTGAAAGACAGAGGCCAGTTCAGCTTCAGCAAGCACCGAGTCCCTCCCGCCTACATCCATGGCCATAATGTCATGGGATCCTGAGGCCTGTGATAACAGAGAATGGTTAGTTATTAAAATAAAAATAATAAACAGATAGATAAATAGGATGGTGAGCTGCTGATGCTTCTGACAAATTGCTCACGATAGCCGCTGAAGCGATTTCTGGCCAGCTGGAACCTTAACAGTATATCAGAGAAAGGAAGTGACTTAAAGCAGTACCACTGGGGCTGACACACTGCTGCTTCATATTGATTCCAAGCTACATAAATTCATTTTAGATTATGAGTGAACCCCCAAAGCTGATAATTGCATTTACACATGTGGTTAGTAAGCAACCAGTTACAGCAAAATCATTAATGGTGGCAAATATTCTTACTCAAGCTCTGCAAACAAATTTAGAATAAGATTCTTCATTCATGATGGATATACTGTAATTAAACAAAGACCATAAAGTAGTATGAGCCACAATGTAGTGATCAGCAGTGCTGGTTCAAGCGGTGGCACAGCAGTGAATTATGTCAGTTATGTATCTGCATTTAGAAAATAACGACTGAGGAAACTGACCCCCTCATTTGGTGTTTTACTGACATGACACTGGTTGTTGCCAAAACTGCAACATCTTATCTGCTCATCCAAATGTGGTGTTCACAGTGCATCAGATTTATTTTTAAGAAATACTGGAGAGCTGAGATTGTATTGTGATCCCCAAATGACACAGCCATAGTGGTTTCATTGTTTTTACGCAGAGCAGTCTCTTAATGAGCTGACAAGACGTGTTAGTGCACACAAACATGCACATTTGGTTTTGCACAATGGGTGCATTGTGGCCAGATAAGAGAGTAAATAATGACAGTGCTCAACACTAATATAATATTGTCTCATCAAAGCAGACAATGTTGGCTAAAAAAAAGAAAACAGAAACAGGCTAAAGGAGAAACAGACAGAGGTCGCTTTGTATGAAAACATGCAGATTAGTTTGGTTTGGGAACAAGCTGTTTGTGGTTAGTCATCCAGCTTCTACCTGATTTGATTGTCCTCTTGACTTCATGGAGTAGTCACGGCCCAGTTCGAAGTCAATGGGATCGACAGTTAGCCGCCTTTTGGCCTTTTTATTCTTTTGACAGCAGAAAGGGATCAAGACCACCACCACCACCAGAGATGAGAGGGCAAACAGGTAAGAAAGAAGATAAACGTTAAAAGGTAAAAGTGAGGAGGAGAGAAAGGATACAGTCCCAGAGAATTCATCACCACTGCAAAATACTTCTCCCACCGACACACTGTCGAATCATAACATGACCAAACACAATGTAACCAACTCGGTAATAACCATTACGTGTGCCCTTAAAAAAAGTAATGCAAGTAATTTCTTTTGGGGAACATTAGCATTGGTTTGCTCCTCTCATGTCTTATCAAAGATCTTTTTTTTTTTTTTGGTAGAGCTCTGTCACTCAAATACAATGTTAATACATGAGATGCACAAACTGGGGTTTGGCTTGTGCCACTTCCTTGAGCAAGACTCTGATTCCCAGCTCCAAAAACTGTCTTTGGGAATGTGAAGGTGACAGGAAAGTTTCCTTACAAAAGGCAGTTCTCTGTTTGGAACAGTAGATGGCACTGTGACTGAGTGAGATCAAACAGGGGATACAGGAAGCAGCACTTGGCCTTCTTGTAGTTTTTTTTTTGTATTATCCATCAGAGGTCTATCATATGAGACATAAATAAAACCGTAATCGACAGTAACATTGGAAACAAAGCCGGAGCATCCAGAGACCCTGCAGAGCCCAAGAGTCCCGTCAACATTTGTTCTCCTAGACAGCGACTACAGTGATTGAAAATAAACAAAGCTTAGCTCCTACATTACACAGGGACCGTGGTATAAACAAGAGTAGTCTTGGTTTTATGACGAATTCCAGTGGACTCTGTGCCCCTTTTTACAATCTCAGGACTTGAACCAGAGGCTCTTTCAGCTGGGCTTGGACTCTTTTATGTGTGCGATTATATTTGACAGCTTGGTATTTACCCACAATACATGGCGGCCAGTGCCGGTTTGACTGTGCCTAACCTTAGATGTCACCAGCTGTCAAGGGATTCCAGTTGTTCATGACGGCCTGGGTTAGATCACATGGACAACACCTCTGCTTTTCAACAGAGGAGGGACCTGTCAGCATGACGAAGATCAGTGCTGACCCCAGCAGAGCCTTGCAAACACTCAGTTGTTTCGTGAGGCATATGCATGCAAAATGCTAATTTGGACTTGAATTAAAATGTCTGTGTCGCAGATGAGCTTTGATTTCCCTCACCAAAATATACTTTAATTAACAATCAGCTAACATGTTAGGCGTGGGCAACAAATCAACGGAACATGAGTGAGTCAGGTATTGTTTGAGGGTTTCCACGTGTGAAGGTCTTAACTTCAATCAGAAGTGAAAATCGCCTGCTGTCTGAGTACAAATTGCTTTCTGTGTCTCGTTTTATGATGCATATCACTGGAACGCTTTCTGCTGGCCACAAACTCACTAAAACCTAAGTATCTACAAAGTGGCTGCAAGATGCCTGTTTATTTAATGTTCTTTATAAGTGAACAAAGATTTGGCATTTAAGAGAGAAACACAAGCACAGCAAAGAAGCAAATGTACTATTAGCTCTTCTACTGCAAGAAAAATGAGTAATAAAAAAAACAGGAGTTGCCATACTCCTTTACCACGTACCCCGTAGTGTTTTGAATCTGTTGCATCCATACTGTGCTCCTCATATCCATCTGCTGATAAAGAAGGTAGGTATGTCAGTGTTAACCCAAAGCTTTTTGGAAGAACTGAATGCTGCATAAGAAAGCACGTGTATTCTAGAAACAGATGCGAGCAGACTAAGTCAAAGGTCATGAGTAAAGAGTTACATCTCTTTCAAGCCAGGTAGATAACTCTTAACCCTATGACCTTTATCTTTACAGTGAGATGCACACTGGATGTCTTCCATCAGGCACAGAAACTACCAAACACGTAGGCAAGAGAATGAACATTATGTGTGTTATTATGTGTTTTCAACCCTTTTTATGAGTGTTTATGAGTAATTTGCATTTCTACCATTTCTCTGAAACAGTTCCCGCTTGTAAAAAAATATATATACACACACACACACACACACATAGAGAGAGAGACAGAGAATACAAAACATATAGAAAAGTACCACTATTAATAACATTACTACAACCTCTAATGATAATGATGTAATAATGCCAATAAATGCCACTAACATTTTTTATAATCTTCGTGACTCTCCCTGAGTAAAACTTCCCAGGCTCTTCTCTTGCACTCTTGATATGCCAGTGTGCATAAAAGCCAGGAGGCGGGCACTGACTGTGCCAGTCTAACCAGAACATTTTGATCTGCTCCCAAACCACTGTACCCACTGTATGAGGCATTCAAAGCTGCAAAGCCTAAATGGACCATGTTAATAGTCCAATGTTTATATTAAATTTGGAAACTTAACTTAGAGTATCATTCTGTTTAGAATATCATTGTGAATATTCTGACAAATTATTATTGTAAGTATATTTCTGTTAATTCATTAGCATGAATCCAGAATGGATCCAAGGAGGACCACACACATGTAGGATTAACCCTCTAGTGGGGCCCGAGGGTGGAAAAATTGTGTAGGCTCGGATTAACCCCTGCTTGTGGTAATTCAGTGAAACAAAAATTTATTTAGGAATATAAATCAGGGACATTTTGACAGAGGGCCCCTCACCATGACAACCAAACAGGTAGTAATGCAGGACATGCCTTTAAGTTTTTTTTTTTCCTTTTTTAAAAGGCATATTCTCAAACAAATTTGCAAATATTCAAATTATCACAAATAAACAAATGAATAATGTACATAGGGCCTTAAAGGCCCGGGGTTGTGAGGCCTCATTGCTTGTGTTGTCTGATGGTATTTCAGCTTTGACCACAAAGACTCCCTGAAAATGCACAAATGCACAAATAAAAACATCAGGTCCATAAGTGACTGAAAATGAGTTTTTTTCTGTGCTTTCTGGCCAGGGCTGATTTTACACATACATTACTGAGGTAATGCATCCAAGTCCCTCCATCCACATTTTCAGAAAATAATAACAAAGCGTAGGATGAATTTTGGGCCAAGCCGGGCTTACACATCCAAGTTTTTAATTTGAGCCACGCTAGCAGCATGGCACTAGGGATGGCCATGACTGTCAGTTGCTCCACCACTTGAGTGACCAAAGAGAAAAATCTTAACTGCTACTGGATGTGGACATTCACTGTTTGCACCTAACACCACCATGAGGTCAAAATTTTAATCTGTCCACTACTATGATCACATGCTGAAAAACTAACAACATTCCCATCAGTTTCAGCTGTACTTAGTTTGCTTAAAGCAAAGATTAGTATGCACACACATAAAACATAGCAAACATAACTGTAGGCCCAAACATGTTGATGTCAGCCTTTAGCTCTGTGGTGCTGGAGTGCAGTCTCACAGAGGCCTGACCACAGCATGGCTATAGACTCTTGTTTTAGGGTTATTTGAGGTGAGATTTGGAGAAAAAGCACCAAACTGTGCTTGAATAAAGTATATTAAAATCTAAAGACATATCTGTCAACAACATCTAGACTTTCTTGATTTGTCCATTTAGTTCAGTGTACTTACTGTGAACCTCAGGCATGCTCTGTGTGTCATAATCATGGGGCTCTGGAAAAGAGAAGACAGAAGACATGCCTTATCTGTACTGAATTACAATTTCACGTAACATATCTTAGAACCTGACTTGATTGTTTTAATTACCATCTCACTGAACGAGGTTTGGTTTGCAATTTTGCCGTTCATTAATGACAGTAAACAGTGCAGTAAAATTGAGATAATTCAGGTAGTCTTTACTTTCCACATAAAATAATAATCAGAAACAGAAGCAGCAGTAGCAGTATTAAAAGATGGAGCCAGGGTTACTTCAGGGAGCCAACTAATTGAGTTAAACTCAATTTTTTTATGCAACGTCTGTGAACAAAGACGCGGTTGTTGCAGCAGTGTTGCATTTCCCTATGTGCACGAAGATACTGTACACGTAGGATGACACCCTTCGAGCTCTGGGGGCCCAACGGACCACAGAGAAATATATACAGTAAAAAGACACCAGAAGAATGTGTGTGTGTGTGTGTGTGCGCGTGTGTGAGTGCAGTCATGCATGTTGAATTTTATCCAGGTGGTCACATGAATCTCTACATGTGATAAGCTGTTGATCATTTCAAACATAATGCATCTGTTAACATGCATATTTATGACCGCATTTCATAACTACATCTTGCATCTGTGCACACTTGAGGAGCTGGATTCCACATCAATACATGACAAAAAAAAAAAAAAAAAAAAAAGTTCTGTTCTCCCTCCCTCTTTCTGTCTCTTTCTCTCCTTCTCTGCTTCTGGTTGCTGGAGCCCTGCAGGACTGGATCCTTCAGTTCCAGGCACAGAATGGGAGACATGTGACTGGATGATCACAAGGCCTGCTGGGCTAAGCCAGCCAACCAACTCTCTCTGTATCCCTTCCCAAAATCCTCGAGGGTGACTCAGCGTAAGCAGTACCAGGAGTCCCGGCTGTCTCCTCGTAACTCACTGATCTCCTGATGGTATGATCTCACTTGGAGACCTGCTGTGTATAATAATGCTTAGAGCTGATATACAATGTGCCTCAGTGTCGAATGGCACTTGTTTTATATGCTTTAGGTGCAGCCACAGGATGTTGGCCATGCTGTGTGAGAAACTTCAAAAAGAGAAGGAAAAGTGTGGACAGGTTTTGATGAAGAATGTCATACCGTCACTGCATCAGACTTTAAACATGAGCAGCAAACATAAACAGGACTTTTCACCACATTAGTATCTCTGGTGATAATGTCTCAGCAGACAATCCGCTTGTATCCCACAAGGGATACAAGCACACTGGTCAGTTAAGGACAAAAACCTAACAATGGAGGACCTGGACCGAACTGTCTCCAGGCCTGAGACGCTAGTCTGTGACAGCACTTGGCACAGCTGTGCCGAGCCAGAGCTGGAAAAACAGGAAAGATGGAAGAGATTAAGCCCCGTGACAGATTTGGCAGGCTGCTGATGACGGCTTACTATCTGAAAAAGAGAAAGGAAACTTCATTCTGGTGACTCAGTGTCACAAAAATGAAAGGTCACTTAGACAGCCAGACAACAAGTTAAACGAAAACATCAACATTAATTGTCTTGGTAAAGTGCTGGGCCAACAGGAGCTGTCAGAACAGCCTGAGTGCTCCTTGTTACAGATTCCCCAAATCTCTGGACTCCACTGTGGCGATGAACATCATTCTGTAACTGATACTCCTTCTTTGGTGTTTGATTTGGTGATTGAAGAAGCCATAGCAAAGAATTTGGTTCAATAATGTCTTATACTACTTGAATTTAATTCAACTGACTGAATTCAACTTAAAGAATGTGTATTTTGTTGTTCATCAGGCTTATTATCTGTCTTCACTTAGAAAAAATGCATTACCAAGTCCAATTCTTGGTACTTGCTCTCGTCATGGTGATGTTTTACTAATTTGAAGATGCCCGAGTGTGATTCCAAAGGCTGATACATATTTTCCATGCAGTTACAGTACAGTATGCAGCTGCTGAATCCCCCCGAAGCCTTTTCATTTATTGGGGATTTCTCATGGTAAGCTCGAGCTGACTTCCAGCAATGCTCTGCGACTCAGCTCAACTCAGCTCAGCTTCTGACCTGCAGCACCTCCTCAGGGCTTGTAAAGAAATGAGTGGAACAGATGGAAATTTGTTAAGGCTGTCCCGTCAAAGTGACCTTGACCTGAGACCTGACATTCGACCAAGTTTGTAACCTTTGATTCTCTCTGCTTAACATTCACATATACATTCCTACATGGCAGCTGCCCAGAATAACCTCAGTGTTTGACTGTTGGCAGCTGAGCAGTTTCAATCATCTGTTGGAGGTTGATCTCTTTGCTGACAGACCACCATGACAGTTTTGTCAAGTAAAGGGGGAGTAAATTTACTTACCACATACAGATTTTGTGGATTAAGGATTAAAACATTCCAGACACAAGCTCTACCTTTAAAACTTTGCAAACACCAATTCAGTGACAAATTTGTACATTTTCTTTTTAAGGAAAACTACGCAGAGAACAACCACTCACCTCCAAGGTCATTCTGAGAGCAGTTGTGTTCTCTGCTCAACCTCTTGAAGAGCGATCGCATCACCTTGGCGCTGCCAAAGCGCTTGAAGCGGGCACGGACGTTTTCGTAGTACCACTCCAACGTGCCGATCTTGAGGACCCTGTTAGTGGACACAGAGGGGACCGAAAGGACACTGATGAATTTATACACAGACCAGATTAATTACAGAAAATACCTGTGGGAATACAAACATTCCAAAATCCGCTGTATTTTTTACGTGAAATGATAGTATTAGGGCTGAGCGGGAGATGCTTAGCACAATACATTCCAGACTGAGTTCAGTGAAAGGGCTTTTCAATACTGAGCCTCATCTGAGCAAACAATAGTACAACAGTTACATATGGAGCTGTAATGAGCTGGATGTGCTAAATTCTTTTGCTGCAACAGAGCTCAAGCAGTGAAGGAGATCGCTGCCGTGTCTGTGTTGCAACTGAAACTTCTAAGACATCCATGAAGGGCTATGTGTGCTGTGCATGATAATTATCAAAATGAATGAAATGAAGGCATATGTCCACAGACGCCAGGAAAGCACTTTGCTCAAATAATTCATCATTAGTTATTGACAGGTTGTATTTGTGATTCAAGCTTCCTGGACTGAGCATGTTTAGGCTGTTTCAGAGACACAGAATCACACTGTAACAAACACTCAGATCTCAGTTGTCTTTCTAAGTTAGGTACAGTACTTTTAATTACCACGGGTTCCATGTCGTTAATCTGTCATTTCCTACCTGGCCATATGACAGGGATCACACACCCAGCCATGCTCCTTCTTATTGTAGCGGCTGCAGGACTTGCAGACAGAGAGCTGACAGTCCAGACACTGATGCTTGCTGTTGACTAGGAACTTGAAGGGCTGGAGACAGCGAATACAGTGAGACTCAGTCAGGCTGGTCTGGTTCCCCAACAACTCCCGCTTGGTGTCTTCCTTCTCAATCTTGGTCTTCAGCTCCCTAAAAAGACAAAACATGTCATCATTTATTGTTTTCATTCATTTGTAAAGAAAAAGATCACATGTTAAAAAGAGTGGAAAAGCATCAGAGCTGTGCTATGGCCAAAGATGAGGCAAATTCCAGCTGTTCACTACATACAGTGAAAGAGATCAGTGTTTTTCTTGGAGGAAAACAACTTTAATTTATCCTCGAGTCACAGGTTAACAACTTGTACTGCAGATGTATAACTCAAAAAGCAAACTTTCACTTTAGTGACCCAAACATTATCAGAGAAATGTGGCTTATGTTGACATGTGCTGTATTCCTTGCACTTACTGGTGCATGGTTTCATTGTGCCACAATACACATCTGGTATGCTGAGCAGGTAAAAAAAAAATAAAAACACTTTAACCAAGGTCTGTTTTTGACATTGTGACATGGCTGATTACTTCAGGACTGCTGCTAACTACTATAGGTTGTAGTACAGCAGTAGTACGGTAGATACGGCTTTTAAAATTTCACTCAGATCATTTTGGATAAATGGGATACTTTATAAGTGTCCCATAACTCGCTGCAGATACAGCTGCTGGCCATTAACGATGTGGTTTAAAGGTAATGTCTGTTGAATCTGGACAAACACTAATGATGCTGCTCTGTTTTGGCTGCAGGAATCGCTGCTAAATCATGTTTTGAATGCACATCTAGGAACAGGAAATAATTTTTGCAAATTGTGTTCTAAGTCCACACTGGTTCAAAACACAGCTTGCAGTGTGTTTACAGTGAAACTCCATCGCCAGATTTGGTACCATCATGCCTGCACAATGTTTGTGCATGGTTACATAAAGTAATACAGCATTTAAGCTGAGAGCCAGGCTAGCAATTTCCCACTGACTTCAGTATTTATGCTAAACCAAGGTAACCATGTCCTACACTACTAATCTCCCTCTCAGAAACAAAGCAAATAAGCACATTTTCCCAACATGTTGAACTAGTAATGGTGGAGCTCTACTGGAATACATTTGAAGTTATTACTCACTTTGTGTTTGTACAGCTAGAAAAACAAAACCTTATACCATTACATTATCCAAAGATTTTATGAGTCAAAGGCTGAGAAATATAAGTGAAGAGGTGGTTGTCAGCACATAGATGGCAACACATGGCTTAGTTTTGGCAACTCTGTGTAAATATTATGTCAGCCTTCTAACATGGAAAAGTGGGCATAGCAACAGAACACTGGCACGTTTCTCCAGGAAACATTTAGTGCAACAATTACAGATTTTTAAAAAATGATTGTGTTTTTAGTTTGAAACAAAAAGAGGTCCATCATACATATATGTTAGTGCTTGTGTTGTAAAGTAGGAATGTCTGGGAGTACTGTACTTATAGGGGGCTTCAGCTACCCTGTGGGTGCCATATGGACTGATACTGTTGTTACTCAGGGTGCTGTTCATTGTTGTTATGCTGTAAAGTAAGTACACTGTTGCCCATTAATTTGGAATACTTTTGTTTTCAGGCAGCAATCACATTGGAAGAGAATGATCAATAAAGTTTTGAGAAGATATACACTTTATCAATCAAGAATAAATCACATTGTCACAATCATTTCATGAGAAAAGGTCAAATATATTTAATTCCAAATTTATGGGCAACAGTGTGGAATCTCAGCAGACCTGATGCCAAAATGACCACAACACGGTTAGTACAAAAATACTTTAAATCGGGAAGAATGACACTGTGATGCAGGCCATAATACTGAAGCCTTACCCATTTATACTTTACTACTTATATTTATACTTTACCCAGTTATACTTGTGTGTATCTGAAACACTTGCAAGACTTTGTTCCAGTGTCCCAAGGTAAAAGACATCAGTAAAACTTAAATAAATACTCACTTTGTTGAAGCCTCATATTAAATATGAAAAAAAAAAAAAAAAAAAAAACAAAGATCATGGTGGTTCTATCACATAGTATAAAAGAGAACAAGGAAAACATTGTGGTTGGTTGTTGGTTGACAACTTTTTGCTCGAGTTCTCACTAATGACAGGTTGTAATGAGCAATAGTCAGTAACATTTCTACTTTTTTTCTGGAGCAAGTTCATTTTCAGTAATTATACTA
Source organism: Toxotes jaculatrix (assembly GCF_017976425.1). Classification (NCBI taxonomy): domain Eukaryota; kingdom Metazoa; phylum Chordata; class Actinopteri; family Toxotidae; genus Toxotes; species Toxotes jaculatrix. Next base: position 22,570,841 of record NC_054408.1, read on the forward strand.
CAATTAGCAAAAACGCTCCATCTGTGTCAGCCTTTAATTTGTTTGCCTTGATGTAAATGAACACTTGCTTTGTTCTTGAGGCAAACTCTGAGAGTTAGTAGAGAAAAAAAATGGCAGAAAAGTTCCTTTCTTTGCTGAAATGTTCTCACTACATTCATTTTATCACAGAAAAATTGATCGCAGTGAGTAAATATATAAATAATTATACATGCACAATACAAGGAGTCCACCAAAACTCTTAGTTAAATTCTACTCAAAAGCCTCAAGAGGCAAAGTTAAACCCTTTACTTAATGAAATCCCACTCAAACACGTTTTTCCTCTCCCCTATGTAACTTGGCGGGTCTACACGTGTCGTGAATGACTTCATTGCTTCGAGTCAGACCTTTTCTTCAGCAAACTTTAAAGCAAACTTGTGCTGATTGTTGGAAAAGCAACAGCCTCACTCAGCACTGCGAGATGCTGACTCTAGTGGAGAGGAAAAATTCAGATAACAAGTCCCAAATGTCACACAGAGTGGGTGGAGCCTGGCAAAACAATCGCTGAGGATGAGAGGATGTTTACTGTTTATTAAAGCTTTTTTAAGGCCATGCTTTTTGAATTATGGCCCAGATCATTGGGATAAATGGGATACTTTGTAAGTATCCCATAACCTTTTGCAGATACAGCTGCTGGCCATTAGTGATGTGATTTAAAAGTAATATCTGTTAAATCTGCCCTCCTCTGAAACATCAAATCCCACAGATCTGCTATACAAGATGCCCTTCTATGATTCAAATAAGATGTGTGCTGTAGGCAACTTCCAAGCTTTCCAAGCACTGACACATGGCTGGCAAAGTTAAATATCAAACACAAGTGCAATAGCTTATCAAGACTGAGAGTTTGTAAATGAGAGTGGTGCCCTCTGTAGGCACTGGAAGCAGTTTATAATTCATGTGTTAAGCTGCAGGAACCATTTAAGGTTTTTGGCCATGAGATCTGGCTGAAAGCTCTGGAACATTGCCAGTAAGTGGATCTGGTGCCAAGATTTTACTGTCACATTGTGAAATGTTTTGTTTTTTATTTAATTTTGCTGATATCTTTTTTGGTTAGGTGATTATTGCTTTGCTGTTTTGCACTCAACATGAACACAATAAGAGCATTAATGTAGTGGTTTTTGATTTTCTTTTTTTTTTTTTTTTTGGTGGGGGTGCAACAGAACAAGCTTCAAACACATTACATTTTAATGTTATTCAGCCAACAAAACCAAAACAAAACATAGCCATGAAGCCTTGTTTTTAGAGTCATGTTTTTGAATGCAAGTTCAATATTCACCCTCCTTTTAGCTCTGTTTTGGTCTCCACCTGCTATTTGGCTCTTTAAATGATCCACTACTTTTAGTCATTAACTTTATCCCTCTACTGTTTGTTGTGGCTGCTAATTTTAAAACAATGAAGTTGCAGGCTGCAGAACCAAAACAATGAGCTGAAAGATGCTAAAATGCTCTGCAGAGTTTGGTGATCATATTCTATTACTACATTCAGCACCTTTCAGATTTTGACCCATTGCTGATATAAAAATACTAACGTGCTGCTTTAAATATTCATTGCCAAGTTTCATATTTGATGCACCCCTTTTAAAGTTTCCCTGACAAACCTCCAATCAAACTGCTGGTGCAACTGTTAATGAAATTTGCTCTGTACAGCAGTAAAATTTAAATTCTTTCGGGAACCACAGACAAAGTCATAAAGAATATTAATCTACATAAAAGAGAAACTGCACAAAAGCACTTTGAGTAAGATTTCAAAAAGAACAGAAGTGACTGTAATGTTCCAGTTTGTCTTTCTTTTTTACGATCAAAGACTTGACTTCAAAAGAAAACCAAATGACTGATTTTCTTTTCAAGATTATTTATAAGATTATTTTCTCTTCCTTCTTTCACATTGGAAAAATAAGCCTTACACTAAAAATAGTTTATATAACGATGTAACTTTTCTAATGTTCTCTGGAGTTTTTTACTTTAGTATGTTCCTCAAATCCTCACTCGTCCTTGGTGTTTGATGAAAAGCAGGTACTGCAGCAGTTTTGCTTAACTGGCAAAGCTGTGGAATCCGGGTGCGGTAGCCAGACGTTCGCTTAGTTACTTTAGTCTTCATAGCTGTCTGTGTGTCTGAGCGTTCCCATACATGGTGCTTCTCTCTCCATGTCCGTCCACATAAATCAGACCCGCTCTAGTTTAACTTGACTTGCTGTATCAGATCTTCATACCAAAGTCTGAATTGGTTTGCTGGTTTCTCAGTCTTTCATTTTAACATCATGATCTCATGTTCTCCTCTTTTCCTCTCTCTTAAGTCAATTTGATTATCTGACAAGTTAGAATAAACTACATGGGGCTAGTGGAAGTGAGAATAAGAGAGGGAGATAAAAAGAGGGAAAATCTCATTAGACAGGGCGAATCTGCTGGTGGGAGAGAATTCCATACTTTTGGGGCAGCTACAGAAAAAGCCCTGTCCTGGATCTCGGGAGCTGTCTCGAGATCCAGAACTAGTCTGGACTGGGACTGGACTTCTGTAACGTAAGAAGGGTCAAGACCTTTTAACAAGTTGTGGGCAAACATCAGGTTGTTAAATTAAATTCTACTGCTAACTCCATGCCAGAGAAGGGAGCAGGAATGGGAATAATGTGGTCGCTTCTCCACATTTCTCCAGGTCAGAGGTAAAGAGAATTAGACTGGGTTTGGAAAAAATATAGAGCTGAATGAAACTTCGTTTGGCTGATTTCCATGCTGAATCAAATATGACCCTAAGTTGTCATAACAAAAGATGGCAATGTGCCAAGATGTGTCAGATTTATTCTCACTGAACTAGAGAAATTTGTAGTGATCCAGGATTTTATGTCTCGAAGACAGTTGTTGACGTCAGTCAGTTTGTTGTTGGTATTTGGTTCTAGGAGGAGGTAGATCTGTGTGAAAAGAAACATTCTGTTTTTGAAAATGAGACCAAACGGGAGCATGGTGGAAAGTGGAGTAAAAGGAAAAGAGAACTGATTTAAATTAAATAACCGAGGGGGACCCTACAGGAGATGAGGCTTTGAAACCAGATTGGAATTTTCCAAAAACGCAGCTCACTCTCCTTATTTCTTTAGTATTATTACTGTTGTAACGCATAGATGAGGCCAAAGACCTGATTTTCACAGGTGTGACAAAGTCAAGGGTGACCGACATAGTACTGATCAAAAGAGACAAGTTCCTATTTTAGCAAAGAGTTGCCTGTTTATATATCCAGCGAAACGCATGTGAGGATATGGGAAGTCTTGGACCAAACAGTGTCAAAAACGAATAAGTTAAAAAAAAAAAAAAAAAACTCTGTTACTATAAAACACAAGTATTGAAAATCTAACACAAAGAAAAAAACATGACTCCTGTTATTTTTGGTGAACTTTTGGTGAAAAAAAGGGTCAAAGTCAAAATCTTTGCCAAAATAAGTTGTTTCATTTTGTTTTCCAACATATGTGGTTTTACAAGATTTAGGTGTGACGGTTTTATATGTAAACCACATGAAGATCTGTACCTACTTATAGACTGCGGAGGCCTTGGATGAAAACACCAGTTGCCTGTGCAGCAAACAACAGCCCATTTGAATGGAAAACAAATAGCTGAAGAAGAACCTTGGCAGGGGCCGCAACCTAATTGGCTGAAATTGAAAGACAGTGCTGTCCTTGTATTTGTGAAAAAAGCTTACAAACCATCTGCATGGCCCTATAGGTCAACTACTGAATGAGTGGTGAATCTTCAAGACTAAACAGCATGTATGAAAAGAAAATGTACACTGAAAACAAAAGGAGCTGTTCTGAACTCTCTTCTTTACAAATGTCTGGCTCTCTCCTTTCACTGCTGTTTTGTAAATACAGACTGGAGACAAGAAGGTTCCAGTGACTATGCCAGTTAATCAGTGTAAAATGACCCTTTCATCATGCACATATAGGCAAACAAAATGTTTAGTTTGATAAATGGGGATGGGTCAGCTGTCTCTGCCTGAAATGAAGAAATCTGAATGAATGAATTCAGAAAGTGTCTGGAAGTCTGGAACATTTTAAAATGACTCAGATTAGATCTGCAGCCCAGAAACAACAGTCAGACGTCCCAGGAGGTCATAAAAGTGTATGAAGGCAGGAAATCAATTTGTCTCAGATAGAGATCTTAGAAAAATGCACAGTTATGAGTAATAAAAAATATCTATGTTTGATAAGTACGTTGTCAGAGCCTCAATAAAAGATTTGTCATTTCAAGACAGACCTTTGCTGCTTGACCTTAGTTTTACTTGTTTTATCAAAAAGTCTGTGCAAATTTTCTCTCAGGAAATTTACAAGTACCTGAGGTATCAGACGTGTGTTTAACAGATTTTTCTAAATGCTATAAAATGAATTGCTCATTAAAGGAACATTCTGCAGTGGTTCCAGTCTTTGTGAAGCAGAAATATGTCGTAAAGCTCATTATAAACTAAAAGAACAGCAGCTTAAAGGTGGTTCCTGTGAGCTTTTATGATACAGCTATGTTGTCCTGTCTTGTAGAGGGTCCCTATTTCAAATCAGGTTTTTACCACATCTTGTTTATGCCTTGGGTCTGGCCCTGACTGTTTGTTTCACCTAATGATTTCAAATGTAAAAAAATATATCACGTAAAGTTATAGTTAGCATTCATACATCACTTTAGAGAACTCATAACAGGTGTAAATCTTACTTTAACAATGTGTTAAAGAATGGTTTCTTGGTTTTGTGCTGCTGCTGCTGTGCAGAGGTCATCCCACATCCAAGGATAAGGGGAAATTCCCTCTAAGCCTCTTCCTCCTACAGCTTGATATCTAAACCATTCATCGGCCACTGTGGCCAGGGAGACATGTGAGCAGCAGGCCAGTGAGTTAGGACCAAATGACTGAATCATCTGTTTGTGACGTGCAGCTCAACAAAGTCAGTCCATCCTTCAGGAATAGAGTCATGTAATTTCTGTTCAGTTTTACTAAATTTAAATCAAACAAATTGGCTGATCATCCATCATCTGAATAAAAAACAGCAGATAACCAATTATTTAGCATCACAGGCTTTGAAGTCAGGACATGTGACGTCTGGCTCACAGAGAAATGCGAGTGACTTGTCATGATGGTATAACGTGCCGTGAACTGCCATGTGAAACAAATACTGAACACTGTTTTCATTCAAGTAGACTTTTCCTATGAGCACGACTCTGTAACTTTTGAAAGCTGTCACACGGTCTGCTCATTACAAATGAAATGTTCATAAGCAAGTTGTTTGTTCATTTGTCAGCAGGATTATACAAAAGGTACTGAGTCGATTTGGACCAAAGTTTGTGGAGGGATGGGGTGTGGGTCGGGGAAGAACCCATTCAATTCTGGTGAGGATCTGGCCAAAGTGTTGAAGACACAATAGTTTTTAATCACCTTTCTTAACATTGTGAGTTGGTATGTTTTCTGCCTTGGCAGAGATGATGTGCGATAATGAGTGCCATTTTAGCTGTGTTGTTGTGATGTTATTGTGTGTCTTATAACATCTTCTTGTGCTGTTACGTTTTAGCATTAACCATTATCCCATAATTCACGATTTGGACAATGTTAACATACTGTTTAGCAACATATGCTAATTAGCTTTAAACACAAAGTGAGGCTGAGGCTGATGAAAGTGTCATTCCTTTTGTGGGTGCGTGGTCATAAACTAAAGTACTGAAGACATTTTGATTTGATGGGTTAGTGAAATCAGTAATTCCATTCTGTGGGGAACATGAACATCTGCACCAGATTTCATAACATAATCCATCCAACAGTTGTTCAGACAACGCTCTAAACCAAAAATGTCAACCTCTCTGTGACACTGGATGAAAATTTCGAGGCTCACCAAAGTCCCTTGGATTCATTGTCTAGAAACCATTAATGTTTGTACAAAATGAATGTAAAGTGGTGGAACAACCCACTGACTGTCACTGCCATTCCTAGAACTGCCCAACTAGCATGGCTAAAAACTGAGTGTACTCAGTATCGCAGTTAAAAAAGAACACCTAAGCAACCAAGGTGTTCTAGATGGAAAATTAGATTTGCTAAACTTATTAAAGGTCTTTTTAAAGCAACATTTACATTGGTTCTTCATGCACCTTGGAACAACAGGAACTTTTGCCATGAAGAAAACAGTAAGCTCAGAAAAACTGACCTCTGCAATGATTCGCAGAAAGAATGAGATGAGGAGAAAGAATGGATTTTACAGGATAACATGAAGTGTGGTGCAAGTATGAGATTAAAGAGGTTAAAATTAGAGATTAAATTATAAACACGGTAATGGACAGAAATATTCAATTAACTTCAAGTTTAAGCAATATGATTTATAACTGCTTGAATTCAGTTTGATAATACTCATGCTGTCTGACATAACTTTCAAAAACTCTCAAAAAAGATAACTGAAAAAAAAACCAAACCCTTTTTAACTTACCCGAGTCTGTCTTCCTCCTTCTTCCTCAGGTCAAAATCTCGCTGGACAACTTCCCACACATGCTGGGCCTCCTCATCTGTGAGCTTGGAAAGATCCAGCTTCTTCCCTGTTGTGGTGCCAGGCATAATTGTGAAGTTGATGCCTGGAGCTGGGCTATAGTGGGGTAATGAAAAATAACAATGGGTTGGTTTGTAAACGAAGTTAAACTAAGCGATAATAGTGTCAAGAAATGTGTAAGCAACACGGGAATTCTGTTTTCCACAGATACTAAGGTTTAATACTAATACTTAGCTGCTGTGAAAATACCACAAACTGTGAAAACAGGTCATTGATAATCAGGTCACCTGCATTCCTTTTCCTAATGATCAATCAGTGCTGCACTGCCTACGATTCTCCGCAACGTTCAGTGCTGAAGTTCACTACATGACATCAGTGTTAAATCAGTTGGTGAGGGATGGTCATGGCATGTTCATGGTACAAATTCACGTGCCATTATAAAAGCTGTAAATCGATAACGTCTGTAAAATCTGCACATGAATGTCTCAACAAGTCAAATCTCTGAGCTGTGATGGTTCCATCTACATCTATTCTGTGTTGCTCATTCCTCTCTATTTCATGTCGCTTCCAAAAAAAGCTGTAAAATTAAAAGAGAGGTTCAGATTTTATTTTTTAAAAAAACATTCTTTGCATTCTTTCATGCCAGTATATCCACTGAAAGTGTCCCTACACTGTGAAAGAGGAGAGATGCCTCAGCTGTAAAACTTATAGTAGGGTTTACATTCCTGGTATAGTGTCATAAAACCTACATTCACTTTCCAAAAAGCGTCTAAATAAGGAAACACTGTCTATGTAAACACTAAAAAGGAATCACATACAATAAATTTAGAAGATCCCCTCTTAATTGGCGTACTCAGACTGGTGAAGCCTCTTATTAGCTTTGTCTTTAGTGTGCACATTTGCAGGGTTAGGTTGTTTATGCATTCTGTCTTCCACTGTATCTTTCACAAGCAAAGTCATGCTAGTATGGGCAGGAGAAATCATTATAGCAAAAAAATGACCTCTAAATATAGGCACACAAGATAAACTGTCTTTTAAGACTTTACAATCAAAGCGATTTCTGTGTTGTCTTGACATCTTCTACATTTCAGACTTTACAGCACTTACTGTGCTCCTAATGGCTCTGTGGGTGAGACATGACCACTAGAAAATAGTGTCTGACAAGCTTATTCTAATAAAGCAACTATATCAATATAGCAACTCCTTTTAAGTTGAAATGGTGGCCTTGTTAGCAGTCATTTATTTACACAGATAGCAGATATGGAGCAACACTGTCATGTACTTGGAGTCGTGTTTCTGTCCAGCTGATGAATCTAAGTCCTATATTCACCCTCTTTTAGCTCTGCTTTTGGTCTCTACCAAGTCCTGAGGAAAATATCAGACTCTTTAGCTTCTAAATGCTCCACATTATTCTCCATCTAGTCACTAACTGTGTCGGCCTGCCAGGTAGTGCAGTGTGCTGCTCATTAGTGAAGATTTAAACACAGGTTTTATTAACATCAAATGGTCCATTTGTTACCTGTAATAATAAGTTGTTTGTCAGCGTCTTCCAAAATAACAATAAATGCTATTTTCTGATCTGCCACACCTGTAGTTTAAGTTATACCCAGGTTTACACAAGTAAAACAACTTGGTGATGTTTGTGGAAAGACCTTCCACCATGAACTTCTCTTGTTGAGGTGGTATAAAAGACTTTTTTCCCTTACTGCTTAGTTATTTATTTACATTTAAACTAAATCAAATGTCATATTAAGCATTTGAACAAATGGCCACATCTGCTGCTTTCTGTGAGGACAATGTCTTTTCTTAGACACTGTACCTTTTCCTGCTGTCTGTATGAAACAACTTTCATTCTCAAGATTTTGGTCATGATGTTTAAATCTTACATTTTTGAGAAATCTGTTCACTCTCTTTAGTGTTGCTGCTGTTTTTTCGAAGCAATGAAGCAAACTAGAATTAAAATACCAACCAAGTGACTTGGAGTCTGTATCAGGTGCTAAAACAACCTCTCTGCCACATGCATCTGTCCTGTGATCTGTAAAGGTTTGCACAATTCAACCATCACATTGCAGGGAGATTTTTTCTTAAACAAGTCTCTGTTAATGGAGCCTACCCAAATATTTCACATGATCCACTTTCATGCTGCATTTGTTTCAGCGCATGAGGTAACATCATTCCAGCTGACAGAGATACACACATGTACACACACCTCCACGCACATACACACACACACGACCAAGACCAGCGAGTTGCACAAAAACACTCTTCCAAAATAGGAGAGCAGTAAAGGAATGCTCAGGAACATCACATAATTGTCTTGTTTTCCACAGGTTATGTAAGAAAACTCAAATGATTGGGCAGCCTAATCTAATTTCTGCTTCTGCAAGTGGGCAGTAATGGTAAAAACAAGCATGCCAGAGAAACAGAGACAGAGAAACAAGTCTCATCTAAATGGTATAATCTTAGTGGAACATTCATTCACTCACTCAACTTTATAAAACACTGCTTACAACTTTCCCACAGTTACATTCCTACACTTGAACTGTGTTCAAGGGCTCTATATGTATTTGCTTAGTGGGTGTGCATAACTTGGTATCTTACTCTGTTGTATTAAGGGAAGACTAACAAAAAAAAACAAAAACTTTAGAGTTCCAACATAAAACTTATTACAACATGTTTGTCTTCATCTCTTAGTATCTCTTATAAAATCATACTTGTATATAATGTGGTCTTTAAAGGATTGTCTGCATTAAATTTGCTGTTGATACACACAGCTCAGCAGGTGAGCATATAAAGGACTCCTTGTGTTTGCAAAGGGAAGGTCAAGCTTGATAACAGGTGTGGAGATACACAAACCTGAAATAGTTTTACAAACAGCAAAACAACAGCACAGGTAAAGCATACATTTTTAACTTTATTCCAATTCAAACCATTTTACGTATTCTTGGATGGAGTTTTCAAAGTGGCAACCTTGGCTCCCTCTCAGAAAATTTATGAAGCAGACAGGACAAGAGTGATTTGGTATTTGCTTCAAAAACTGGTAAATACCACATAAACTGCATCTCAACTTGGACTTGACTCTCATGCATGAGTTTGGTCCAAAGAAATGAACAAGATCATTGCCACCCTGTTGAGTTTAAGTAGCACAAATGTCAAAAAAAAAAAAAAGCAACAGCAGGATTAAAATCACATTCATGCCTCTGGGACTCAAACACACATATTCAGATACTAACTTCTAATTTTTCATCTTTTAACATCATATTGACATCAGTGTGTGTAAATATGACTTACCTTGGCGCTGACTGAGTAGCCCTCAGGCTGTATTTCCTCTGAAGGAACACCAGGCTGACTGCAGGGCAAACTAAGTAGCAGACAGCAATACTAATCACATGTCTAGTTAACCAGGAGGAAGAAAGGCAGGCAGACAAGCCTCCTCTCCGCCTTCCTCGACTTTGCTTCAAAGTGTTAGGCTATGTGCTTTGCTCCTTCCATTCACAGTGGATTTATTTAATTGGGACTGCTATTAGTTTGCATTTATGTTGGGAAAGTACCTGATTGAAGGTAAATCAACCTTTTGTGGATATTTTGTTGCTTGGACAGTACCCAAATGCGAAGTGATCATGAGGTTATATAGAGGCCAGCTGGGCTTAAGTCCACAGTCACATGTCATGGATCCTACATTATAGGAAAGAGTGGTGAAGCATAAAGAATGCAGAGCCCTGTTTTATTTTTTCTCCCTGTTTCTAATTAATTCAGTGTTGGCTTTAAGCTTACTGAGAGACAGAATATAGATGTAAGACGGTTATTTGCACAGTGGGTGGGTCTACTTTCTTTTATTGGAGAAGGATCGTGTTCCAATGATGGAGCCAAACATTTACACCTGGGATTACGACTTGGAAGGAAAAGCTATCAAGTGTTTTTATATGTCTATATCATTACAGTTAATCTAATGTGATGTGAACGCAAAGTTGGAAGGAGTAATGACGGCCATAGGAAACTACCTATCAGTTGTGACAGAAATGCTAAAGTGAGAAGCCTTGCTTTTCATTCTTAATGCATTTATCTCATAAGGATTTCCTCCCATTTCCTCCCTCACTGGTTTATATTTACCGAGAGGTTGATTCGGGCCATGTGACCCGTCCAGCAGTCCAGCTTTCTTGTTTACTCAACCACCAGGCACTGTCATCTTCCCCTGGAATAAATAAACATGAACACAGACTTTGGAAGAGGTTAGTCACACTGGGGGGTGTTGTTTTTTTTTTGTTTTTTTGTTTTTTTTTTTGCATTGCACTTAGTCATTAGTTTTTTTTTCTAGTTATTTTTTCGCACAGAGCTTGAATGGTATTCAGGGCACTGTCCACTTCTGGCATTAAAAAACAAAAAAAGAAAAAAAAATGTAATTGTTGCCTCAGTGTAGGCAAATGTTTGTTGCACACAGTTTGTGAAAAATCACCCCTGTTCACCATGGTCTCATCTTTTAGCACATCAGGTACACACACATAAAGCTCCATTTTACTTAAAGGTACCATGTGGAGTTATTGACCACTGGTAGCATTATCGAGCAGTGGTTTTCAGAATGGGTCCTGGTTTTGTTTGTGGAGTGCACCTGCAGAGGGGAGAACATGCATGAACACAAAACATATGGGTGATGTGATGCACATCCTTGGTATGATTACAAGAACATTTCACAGGGCACCTGTAAAGCAAAATACCAGCTCAGTTATTTCAAAGATGAAATTAATTTATTGACTGTGTAAAATTTGCTATAAATCATAAATCTATGTAATAGATGGCAAATTTGGTGTGTCTATCTATCATTCTCAACTTTAAAAAGAAATACTAAATATAAAATAAATATAAAATACTTCAAGATTGCTGGTTATAATTGAAATTTCCAGATGAGTGGAAATCCCCCTAAAACATCAAGAAACTTAAAGAGAAGCTCTTTGAATTCAGTAAGAAAAACACTACAACAAAGTTTTGGCTTCAGCACTGTCGGTTCCTGCAGTTATCTGCCTGTGTATGTTCACACTGAATTCCTCCCATTTGTACCTTGGATAACACCCAGTGCAAACAAGCCAATGTGTATAAAAATCCTGGACAGCACATGATCAACTGGTTTGCATGTTTGACTTTCACTCTTCCTGTACTGGCCTGCAGAATCCCCACCAGAAGATTTAAGGAAACTTGAGACATAGGGTATCTGTCGCAGAAAATGTATCACTAGTATTATCAATTCATATTGAGTACTATATACACAGGGCTGTTCAGAAGAGTTTACTGTCTGTATAATTCACTAAATGCCATATAGTATGTTTTAATTTGGGATAAAAATTGCTTATGGTTGAAGTTATCCTTTTTTTGACACATCCTGTTTCCTTCAGCCACTAATAATAAAGGGTTAAATATGTGTATTTACAAGGAATTACATCTTAAATGATCTGTAACCTTCAATTGTGGTGTGTGCAAACACTGTTGTAAAATGCATAAGGCATAAGCATGGATAAGATGGCAAACAGTATTAGTGGATAAAGAAATATGGGAACCATTTGTACACACACACGTGCTCACACACACAATGTAAATGTATTACTGAAGTGATGGATAGACAAAGTGTTGGTGTATTTTTGAGTACAAGATGTAAAGTAGCATAGAGTACTTTGATGTGCATGATAACATGAGCATGCTAACATGCTCACAGTGACAATGTTAAGATGTTGATGCTCTCTTTGTATGATGTTTACCATGTTTGTAATCTTAAATTGTTAGTATGCTAACATTTGCTAATTAGCATTAGGGATAGAGTCCAGCTGAGGCTGATGGGAATATCATTTTAGGGATCATAGCACATCAATTCAATAACTGCGGAGAAATTTCCTCCCAAATCAGAAATGTCAACCAGATGGTGGCACCAGAGGAGACATCAGGAGTTGAGCATGGTATTCAGGATAAATTGTGTGGGGGCCATGAATGTCTGTCACAACACCAGCAAAACCAAAAAAAAAAAAAAAAAGAAAAAAAAGGAAAAAAGATAAAAGAAAGAGAGAAACATCTCCAGAACTAGCTGGCTTGCAACTGCAGTCTTAAATTTACAAGTGACCTTTTAGAAGGTTGGTACAAAACCTCCCCGTTGATTTAAACACGGCACTGGACTACACACACTGAAGACACACAAGAGGCACTAATATAAGCTATTATCCCTATTATATGTGTAGAGATGGGGATAATGTGTGACAGAGCTCATGACCCCTGCTCATACCTGGTTTAAACCAGATGTGTGACTCAGAGAGGAACTAAACTGTTAGAAAGAACGAGTGAAAGAATTTAAATCAACCACAGGTTTTATCAACATTTTTTTCTCCTGACCAGCCATCATTTTGTGGTTTTGGCGTCTCCCTCTCTTGCCTGATTTATTCTCCCATTGTAAGATTAGACCCCTCTAGTATAAGCATTCACTTATACGTGCTGATTATCTCTTCCTGGGTTATCACTGGAGTGTTGGCCCCCTTCTCTAGCAATCATTGGAAAACAGGAAAAAGGCCTGTTTTCAGTGCTGTGACGAGGCCATAACAGGAGGAAAAGGTTGTCTGACTCTAAAAACCAGCATGTGAGCTTTTCCTCTGCACAGTAAAACACTGTCCTGGTTTTCAGTTTTATGTATGAATGCCTGAAAAGTTTTTGGTTTCGTCATAAATCTGACTGATCCTAAGATCTAGCATTACATGGTGATTGGAGACTGGTTTCATCATTTAACAGCAGCAATGCTGTGGTCACTGACTTTTTTGAATTGTTGCATCGCACTTGAACTGCACTTAGAAGTAAGACCGTGGACTGTAAGAGAGACAGACACTTTTTTAAAATTCAAAGGTTCTTTGTGTGTTCTCTAATGGGGATTATAGTGCCAGCAGTTTTATAGGAATCCCCCATTTTAAAACTTTGGAGGCTTTATGCTGGAAAAGTTTCCTTTCACACTTCCAGCTGGGCACTTCCAGGCTGTCCATGCTTTTTTTTTTTTTCTAATGTCAAAGCTGTTTAGAGCAAGTGACAAAGGCTCATTTTAGTGCTGCAGGACACATGGGTCTTTTACAGACTGTCACATGTTCCATACAAGAGAGGGAAAACCGTCCCTCTTGCTTTCTTTCTTATGTGAAAGTTTTTGTGTTAACTATTCTGAGTGTGAAGGAGAAATATGAAGACTGAAAAAAATAGGGGGAGTCTCCTTCAGCTTCATTTTTTTTATATTCCATTCATTAGCACTCAAAACCTGAATCTGTCCTTCCAAGAAAAACAGCATCAGTCATTTAAACAAATGCCAACTAAGGACAAAGTCCTGAAGCTGCCGTTAGGAATCATGAATCTTGTCTGCCTGGAGCACACTTTACCATGGGAGACAGCAGTTCAAATTCTGTTTCCTACCAACAGTCAATGTTGGTTTCTTTTAACTATAACCACAATTGTTTTCTAACAATAACCAAGGAATTTTTGTTCCCAAACCCAACCAAACCTTAATCACAGTGGTTTCAGATCAGAAAACTATTTTATTTTTGCTGACAAATGACTGAAAAATGGTGTCATTGTGCCAGTAGAAGGCTTTTACAAAATATTTATTTTGTTTTTTAGTTTGCGGCACTTGTGTAACCCATATTTATATAATAACACCAAGCAGAGTTTAAGTATAGTTTGTCTTGTTAGGTTTGAGGAATCCTGCTTAGACTTAGACAATTGACAACACTGATTCTACACTGAAGGACAGGTAATCATAGCTTTTTATCTGAACTGGCTTAGGTCAGGTCAGTGAAGGTTGATTACCTATGTTCATTGTATACAACAGTGCCAGTGAGCCCAGTCCTGGAAACCACACCCATATTCTCATGTGCACCCCCAGTGACAAAGAGGGCTGGTAAGGAGACAGACAAGGACGGTAAAAACTTTAAGGATTTTTTTGTTTGTTTGTTTTTGGACAGTTCACTGGCCCAGTGATGCAGCTGCCCACTGGGAGTTATCCCAGTATGTCCAATGGCCAGTACAACAATGAACTGGTTGCTTCCTGCTGCCATGATGTCTGTACTGAGAATACCTAACTAGCCTCTTCTTAAAGCTAACTGAGGTGCCATTGTCCCTATTACAAGTCAATGTACCATCAGCATGATTTTAGTTATTGTAAGCTAAAACAGAAGCATAATGTTGCTTTAAAACTATTCAAGACACTAATTAAAAAAAAGAAACACTCTCCAGATAGGCTGCAACTAAGGTAGCCTGCACTGAATTAAACGGTAATGGGTGATCGCTACCATATATAACTGGTTTAAACCTTGTGAAAGCCCTCCTCTTGCATTGATGAACTCCCTACAGTCATATTCAGGCAGCAGGACAGACATTAGTTTGACATCTGCCACCTTTGGAATTTCTCGGCTTGTCCTGAGAAATGCTGGGATGCACGATGCACCCTGGGGAAGCAGTTCAACTGGATAAATCTTCGCTCTACACTCTGTATCACTGAGTGTCCTCAGGGTCTGCTGTTCCCTCCAATGCTTCCCTCAAAAATACTGGGTTACTGGAGGCACCAGCTGTGTGCATCATCATGATCTTTCCAAGCTGTCTGGCAAAAGGGCCCGATCAGACTATCTCTAGCAGTGAGCAGCGTTCTGCATTGACTATAGAAAGGAGATATTTCTCCTGCTGAGTCATGAACAAGAGAAATTACAAGAATGGATAAAATACACAAGCACTGGAATAAACTTCAAATAAAAGAAATCTCCTAAACTTGTTGACACGCCTTAACTAAAAAAAGATAACAGCTCTAGATATAACACCAACGCTGTGGGCTTCAGACTTAAAAGGATAATCACAGTTTACTGCACTGCTTGGATCTTATTTTCGTAGGTTTGATCATCATTTCCAGAAGTCATGATTACATTATACACACAAGATTGATTACTGAAATCTTGAAATGTGACAACATTGCTAAAAATAAGTCCAGTGTGGCAACAAGAACAAGTAGTCAGACGATCAAACAGGTCATTTTTAAATAAACCCCCCCTGTTAGTCAAACTTATTTGGAGGAGAAAACTAATCATAACCCAAACAGTTTACACAGTTTACAGACTGACTTCCTGGTTCAACTTTAACCAAGCTTACTTGCTAGAGTTGTGGACACACAAAGAGTCCCTGTTACCATTACTCTGGTAAGTAAGGTGTTATTGACCAATAGGGTCTATGACCAAACCTTCAAAAATAAGACCCAGTTTGTAATAAACTGACCTCTAACATTGGCCAGAAGACTTCAGGTCAATAACAGTGGTATTACTAGGACTAGGAGCAGCAAGCTAAATTATTCAGAAAATAGAATTTTCTAAGCTGTAAAAATTTTCACTGGGTGAATTCACATGAACTTAATTACACATGGCCGCCAAGGCTGTTGCTGATCAGTGTGGATGTTTGTCTTCAAAGCTTTTTCTGTCCTCTAGTGGGCAGAGAGACTCAGAAACAACCTCTCAGCAATTAGCTTTCATGTCAGCCTGTTCTGGTTACTGAAATAGCAAACAGCCACCTACTTACATGTCCGGAGGTATCCCTTTGGAGCCCAATATTCCTGGTCTGCCACCTCCTCAGTGAAATATCTTGGTCTCTTCACCTGGATAGCCACTTGTATGTAAGTATGGGCAAAGCAGGTTTTATGTGGTCTGGGTGTTAATGGGTATGGCATTCTAAAACCCAGAGTTTCTTGAGAGACCCTGAAGCTGCTTAATTCGTTTCCTCTTGGATCAGCTCATCCTGGTCACACAAAAAAAGTAGATTATTGTTAATACTAATAAGATGAAGTATAGAACATAAAAACAATGCACTCCATGACTGCAGTGACACACTTATACAGCGCAATTAGGGAAACAAATTTTTATGATGCAGAGTGACTAAGGTTCAATCAGTGAACTGCAGTTATCCAAACTGGATGGTGACCCTTTGACCTGCAGTCAAAACGGCTCCCTGAAGTGGCCGTCCTTAAATACAGCACTGATAGGATAAAGGATGGGACAGATCTATCCTTTCAAAGTGGTGTTTACTTTGCTACCATGTTGAAGTGATTGTCATGCCTCAGCCATTATGTAACAAATGCTTCCCTAAGTGAACCTGTAAAGCAGAGCATTCGAAGTCTTAAACACATTTCCACTCTGTCAGACACTTGGCTGCCTCCCCTCTACCACACTGTACACCCTGCTGCATAGTTAAGGTTTTTCATGATTACATGGTACAGATTGAAAGATACCCTTTGTGTTATAGATGCTCTTTTAAAACGAGTCATGTTTAGATGAAAGTATCCAGTATCCGTGTTTCCTCAGCTTAAGTTTGATTTAAAGCCAGAGGTGAAGACACATTTTGCACATTGACAAAATCACATGGGGGACTAAGAGAGTGTAATGCTGCAGAAATCCATAACTATCATTTTTAAACATGTCAGTGCTCATTTCTCGTTAACTGATCACATCCCCAACCTCACCTCTCTGATCCCCTCCTTTATAGTGTGAAACACTTTAAGCACCGTGACATTAAGAAAGACAGGAGAACAAAACTGTAAGTCTGATGAGAAAAAAATATTCCTAGATGTCAAGCAAGTCAACTCATTTATCAAAATCATGGAAACTTTAACTTCTTAAGGTAAATACCACTTGTGGAGCAGGAGCAGAAAAGGCAGCGGTATAGTGAGTCAGCTCTCAAACATTTGCAACTCTGAAGGGCCTTTTCAACACAACTAAGGACTACGAGACAGACAGAGTCCAACAATGTTTCCATCTTGAATCTGGCTGAAATGTATTTTCATTCATGAATATGTACGTATATAATTTATTGAGGAGTAGCCATGGCTACTGGCTACACCATTAATAGATTCCAGCTGTCAATTAAAGACATCCATTGAGAGTTCAATGGTGGGCATTGTTCGGTTGGGCTGGTGAGTCACACAAGCAGTGGAGGGCTGGGGGGGCTGTGCGGCTGTACTTGGCAGAGTGAGAGGGAGATGTGATACACCAGAAGCAAGTTACAGCAACAGTTAAGTGTTGGAAAGACATTCAGTCACTGCTTCTTTTGTGGGGAAGAGTGGGAGCCAAAGAAACTGCAGCTAGTTTTGCAGAATAGACGTTTGCAGAAAGCTTGAATAAATAACTAGGTGTGCCCTTCAGTTATCTGAACTATAGGTTACATTAATGCCAAACATCCTAATGGAAAACTATTGATAACACAAACTCTTCAAAGCATTAGCAGTCCGCAGAGAAACTCAGTGGGATTTGTTCTTGTTTACGAAATTATAGTATCTGGTCCCTTTTTGAGTTTACCTCCCAGTGAGATTGAGTGGGTGGTGTGGGAAGAAGGTGTGGTCAGTTACTCAATCGTTGTCATGTAGGAAGAGGTGTAGCATGGCTGTGGGAAAACTGAGAGAGGAATATTCCAGAAAGGTTTTCCAAACCCAAAATGGGTATGGAAATATGTGTGCATCATGTGACTGGTCATGTTAGCAAGCTATTTTGCTCAGAGTGGTTTGTTAAAAAAATACAGTAGTACCATGTGAATGCATTTCAAAGACAAATAATTGAATAATGACAGTTGGACAGAGATGACTTGTTCCTTCACATTTTGAAGCTAGCGTTTTCTATGGCATAAGTAATCCCCTCGTTCAAGTAAAAGACCTGACAAGAGACACATTCAAGTTAAAGATCTTATTTTAGTTCTATTTTGCAGACATATTGTTCCAAAAGGGAAATAATACTACCAACTGGTGTGTAAAGTGAGTGCTATATTCATGTGGTTGCTTCATATAACTATAAAACATATAATTTATACCAGACTGCTTTCTTTGCTGTGAAAGGCACCAGCACCACAATCTTCATAAAACACAAGAATCTGTATCATGACGGCCAAATGCACATTAACATCCATGATTAAAGAGCTCAGAGTTCAGAGCCGCAGCAGTGTTGGGAGGTTTGAGTGGGATTTTCCCCCAGTATACTGGCTGCAAACCTCAAAATATATCCAGAATCTTGAATATTTCATGTTGAACACCTTTTAGGCGACGATACTACACAGCACAACATAATGTGCCTGTAAGCTGTAGACTACATGAAGCTGATAGATTACTAAAACAAATGTTTTTACTTCATTTGTTGTGATAATTGTGTTGATGGCTCATGAGCACTTCTACAGTGTGTAAACAAAAATTGGACAACTCATATTTATATTGTGTCTTGTATCTCAGTAGCAGAAATAAAAATAATAATAATAATAATATATATACAAAAAAGTATTTAAACTAGTGGTGGGCCGTTATCGGCGTTAACGTGCTGCGTTAACGTGAGACTCTTAACGTGCGATAAAAAAAATCTCGCCGTTAATCTATTCTCAAAATTGGGTTGGGAGCTGGGTCTATACTCACTGACTTTCACCTTGATATTTTAGCGCGGATGTATACCTAGCCGAATTGCATTGTGGGGGGGCGAGAACGACTTGTCAACATGGATGCAGCTTTGAAGCCACCGGGTTTGCTTGGGGGGAAATTTATTTTTAAGAAGCTTCCCGATGGAAACCTCGACAAGAGTAAGGTTGTTTGCACCTTGTGCAATGCGGAATTAGTATACTGTAGGAGTTCTACCAGTCTTAAGTACCACCTAAACGCAAAGCATCCCTTTGCTAATTCCTCGGAAGATGCCGGCCCAAGCACTGTAGTAGCGCATACGAAGCGCCGTCAAGCTACTTTGTTTGAGTGCAACCGAGGCAAGCCCGTCAGCACAGCCCTCTCAGCCAGGCTAACTAATCTCCTTACTCAGTGGATTGCCACCAGCTGCCGGCCCATCAGCGTGGTTGAAGATGGTGGGCTCGAGCTTGTTCTCCAGACGGCTACAGGTGACCCGTCTTACAAACTACCTGCGAGGCGAACTATTATTAGGAGAATACACGACCAGTACACCGCAGAGAAAGCCGCAAAAGATGAGAAGATGGTAGAAGCTAATTGTGTAGCACTGACTGGGGACCATTGGACTTCTGTCAACAACGACAACTACCTCGGCGTTACTGTACACCTCATCGATGCCAGCTGGGAACTGCACTCCTTCGCTTTAGGTAGGTATGCGTTAAACTGTAATTTTAAATTACATAGTTTAATTATTGAGCCTATTAAATACCACGGCATCCGAATTACCACCACATTATGTTTGCTTTTTTTTTACGATTGCTAATACTAGTAGTGAACTTATTCTGATCTACTTTGTCTGTCCGTTAGGTGTGATGAAAACAGAGGAGCGTCACCATGCGGAAGCGTGTGCCAGGCAGTTTCTCGACATCGCTAATCAGTGGGGGATAGCTGACAAAATTAGCACCATTGGAACTGACAGCGCGCCTAATATGTTGGCAGCAGGGAGGATCCTGCCATTCGAGCATTTGCCCTGTGTTGCGCATGTTGTACAGAGAACAATTTTAATGTCACTTCGGGAAGGTGGCTTTGATGGTACACTGGCCAAGTGCCGTAAAGTGGTCGGACATTTCAAACACAGTCCGGCCAACTCAAACGAGCTGAATGTCCAGCAAGCCTCCCTTGGACAAGCTGAGGAGCCACTCGTGCAAGATGTTCCAACACGGTGGAATTCCACCCTTGAGATGATCAAGCGCGTGAGGCGCAACAGAAACGCACTGCACACAATGCTGTCTCAGCAGAAACACAATCTGGCCCTCCCAACAAATGCTGAATATGAGAAGTTGGCAAAGCTAGAGGAACTATTGGAGCCATGCAGGTATGGTCTACAAAAATAGCATGTTCATGAATTGCCATACAAGTCCTTTTAAATGTCACTTTGTATGCTATTTAAGAAACACATGCCCTTAAATGTAATGTGATTAAGAACTTTAAAAATGTGTAATCTGAGTTAAATGAATGTCAATTATTTATCCTCTGTTACTTTCTGTCTGTGTGTGTGTCTCTGTCTGTGTAGGTACATCACTGAGCTCCTTGGTGGGGACAAGTATGTATCCTGCTCTGTGGTTCTACCTGCCCTGTGCCACCTTCAGCACGCGATGAAGATCTCAGATGATGATCCTGCATATATTGTAAGATTCAAGGCTGCCTTCACCAAAGACCTCAACCAGCGGAAGGAGAAAATAAATCTGGAATGGCTTAAGGTATAGACTGGGTAGACTGACAAGAAGATAACTGTATTGTTTGACCATCATGGACTGTTAAGTAGATCGGTGAATGAATATATGAATGAGTCATGAAGAAATATTTAGGTTGGATTTGGAAAGTGACATTTTCATCAATCAATAATTTATTATTTTTTATTCATCAAAGGTGGCGACTGCTTTAGATCCACGATTTAAGGACCTCAAGTGCCTGCCCAGAGCAGACAGGGAGCCAGTGTGGGCATTGCTAAGAGAGTTGGTGAAGGGAGAAAAACCTGCTCTGCAGCCATCAGGGGAGGAGAACCCTGAGCCACCCAAGAAGAAAACAGCCCTGCTACTGATGGGATCATCAGACTCAGAATCAGATGAGGAAACACCAGAAGACAATACTGTGGAGAGGTACAAGGTAGAGCCCAGTGCCAGTCTAGACCAGTGTCCACTGAAATGGTGGTCAGAGCACACTGCTGTCTATGGTAAGATGGCCCACATTGCCCGTAAATACTTGGGGACTCCTGCCACAACTGTTCCATGCGAGAGACTTTTTTCTTTAGCAGGGCATATTGTGCAGAAGAGGAGATCTAGTTTGTCACCAGAAAATGTGAACAAGCTGGTCTGCCTGAGTGACTGGTGGAAGAAGGAGAAATAGAGCTTGGACTGGACTTGGACCTCTTATGTAGGCTTACAGTAAAATTCATGTGTTACTGAATAAACTGTTTGTAAACACAAGTATGTCTTACTGAACATGATTTATTTTCATCAAGAATCAAACGACATTCTCAAGCAGTTAGTGATGCATTTTGGAAACAGGAGATGAGCCCCTGGTCTAATGTGCCACCTGGTTTAAAAACGATTGTCTAAGACTTAGTTTTAATCATTATTTAGGTAGCACACATATTCTGAATGCCTTCGGTAAAATTCAAATGAGCTATTTTAATCTAGATTAATCTAGATTAATTTCATGATTACACTGAGATTAATCTAGATTAAAAAAAATAATCTATGCCCACCACTAATTTAAACATGCTTTATGTAGGTTTATGGTATTGCTACATAGCCAGCGTTAGAATTACAGAGCTGCAGCTGCTTACCTACTAGTCTAGAAGAAACTTTGCGAGTTCAGCATAAAACGTATTTTCCAGCAGTGGAAATCAATGCCAGTGTTAACTCATGTTTTGCTTCTAGTTCTATCACTTCTTTTCTTGTACCGAAGTTAGCATGCTAACAAGCTAGCCCCGGAACACAAATTTCTTGCACTGAGAAATGACATTCACAGTGAGTTTGCAATAGTCGCGAGGGGATAAAAGTACAATGTACAACTGTGTTTGCATCTCTAAAATTTAATAGATCTTTTTTTTTTTACATAGATTTTTTGCAATATTTCTGAGGTCATAAAAACATGATTGAACAAGTTTTGTTTTGTAAGGAAATTTACAGACATCCATCGTATATATCTTATATTAGTCAGGCAAACCTGTAAAGACCTCAGCGTGCTGAGGTCAGTGGGCTTCACAGTGAAGTACAACTAAGTGTCATTTGCATCACAAGGAAAACAAATATTGAGTCTACAGATGACATAAACCAAGGGGAGCGTAAGTAATGGGAAGAAAATTGGTCCTAAAATTGACCCTGGAGGCACACCATACTTAACGTGTAATTAACTCCCAGGTGCACCAAGTGGTGTAGCTCTTATTAACCGCTTAAAGTTACCAGGTCTCCATGGCTATTCAGTCTGGCATACACCAAACTAAGCGGCTAACTACTGGGGAGGACAAGATGAGGAAAGAGGATGAGGAGAGAAGGGGAGAGGAAGGGAGAAGAGGAGAGCATAAGAAAAGGAGGGGAGTAGAGTGGAGGAAAGGAAGGGGGATGAAAGAGCGGGACAGGAAAAGAGGAGGAGATGAGAGGAGGGGTGGAGAGCAAAAGCGAGAAGAGGGGAGAGAGCAGGAGAGAGGAGAGGAAATACGGTGATTTATCTTTTATTGGAACAGAGACAATGGGACTCAGTTCTGTCTGTATAGACAAAACTGATCTGGGTAGTGAAAATTGAGAATGGCTGGTTAAAGACAGTTCCACCAAAACTGAACCAAAGCCCTACTGATGGATCTGCTGCTGTGACCACACACACATAAACCATAATTTTGCAGATTAGTTTAAGAGGAAAACCTGTAGGCAACCATGACTGGTTCACATGGTTCATACTGTCCTTATTTTATCTTTCTGAAGAAACTGGTGTCAGACTGAGCACTGACACGTGATGCATGACTTAAGAATCAGTGCACTCTTTGCACAATTTGCCTTCCTGGGTTACACACTCTGACACTACAGGACCCAGGAAGGGATGTACAACTGTTCTTATTTTTAATTGCACATGGCTGTTTTTACAGTGTGTAGATATCACACCACAATGTCTGACGATAGGGGCCTGGGTTCAGCTTTAGAGAAATTGTCCTTTAAAATCCTGCAGCCATGTTAGCTGGTGATACAAAAACTTTCAAACCATGTGTGCATAAATTTTTTAACTGCTGTCAGGCATAAGTGCCTGACGTCTGGGGCCATGGACAAAGAAATAGATTCCACCATCAAAAGATGGCTACATCTGGCTCTGGACAGGGGTAGCAGGATAAAGAGGGTGAGGAGAAAAGAGCGTGAGGAGAGTACAGCTGGCTCATGGCCTGAAACATGGCCTGTATGTTCAAGACTTGTTTTTTTGGCAATAGTTTACAGGCGCTCAGTGTTCAGGCCCGGTGTTTACTGGCTGAATTTCCTCATTTAACTATTTGTCAACATGTTACTGCACATGCAGTGCTGACAGGGCAGGAAATAAAGAGAGGAGGGGAGTGGAGGAAGATGGGGTGAGAGGAGATGGGAAGAGGAGAGGAGAGGAGAGGAAGAGAGGTTTTCTGATGAATTACACTTTACAGTCATGTAAATAGATGATGTGAATAATCATTGTTCAAAATACAGTTGATGTTGAGGCATTTTTCATCTTAGCCAAATATGTCAAGTGTTTGTATTAATGAGGAGGCTTGGTTGAGGTTTAGTTTAAGCTGACATCTGGAGCCAGTGCTAAAACTTTTCTGGTCCAACACAGGGCCAGAATAGGGCCACTTATGGTCATGAGATATGGCTATGTCATGGGCCATGTGTGGCCTGTGTTCTAGCTGCCAGATCTGGACATAATTCACTGCTGTAAGTAGGTTGTGTTGCCCTTTACTGGGACAGACCAATTTTGCCATACTGCTCCACTGCATTCGGGACCATGTGAGTGAGTGAATGTAACAATTCATCAACATGGCTGTTTTAGCTCTGCTAGTGGTAAAGCTCCAGAAATGGAAATGCCAGTAAACTGGTGGGTTGGTCGTAAATATTAGATAGATTGCTATGAAATGGTCCAAACATTGGAAAAGCTATGAGATTTCTATCAGCCTCAACTGTGTTTATTTCTAATTAGGAAATGTTTAGCATGCTCACATGTTAAACTAAGATGGTGAACATGGTAAACATTACAATGCTGATGCTGAGGCTAGCATCAAGCTTGAGCTACACCGTGTGCTTGTACAGCTGTGAGCACGGCTGCAGACTCTTCTTCTTTTTTGCTCTAAAACTGAGTGAAATGTGTTATGTGGAGCTTTCACCAAAATCCCAGTGATGATATTCGAGCTGAGGATGATGACATAACACTGTTTGGTTTGGCCTTAACACAACCAGAGGCAGAGGGAACGGCTTTTTGCATGAGTTCTGATGCTTTCATTCAAAGGCTGAGTGTTTGTAGAGTTAAAGTCAGAGATCAAACTCTTTCTTTTCTTGATAACTTGCGTTATGTGTTAGTGTTATTTAATACAAATTATAATATACATTTGTTTGAATGCAACACAACAAAAAGAGAGGTTGAAAGGGACACTCGGCTAAACTCAACTAAAAGGCTTTACTCTTTTTCACTTAGTTTTTACAGTTTTATTGTTTTGCAGCCTGCAGAAATAAGCCAGACCAGATGCAGATCCAGGTATGAAAGGCCACGTCAGTGTGATGTCCACCAGTGTGGATGATCTGGAGTCCTTGGTGTCATTCCAGAATATCAGTGTTTAATCCGATAAGAGTGAGGGAAATCAAAGGAAATAGGATCACTGAAGGATGGTACGCAGCTGTGCTCCTCATGTGTGCAACACATTTCCATTTTATAACTCCTTGTGGGCCTAAAACATTTTTTCTTTTGCTTTTTTTTTCTCTTGGCCAGCTGTTGGTCTGTCTGCTTTCTATTTAGCTTGTCTTTCACTATTTCCCCATTTCTTATTGATCCAATAGAGTGTCAAAAATAATATGAAAAATCATTATCACATAGGCCAAGCTTAAATGACAGATATGCTTTTTTCCCCCTCTACATCATTAGAGGAATGTTCTGGATTTGAATATTTCAATTCTCAGAGGTGAGCTATAACAGTTCCCTTTTTTTATCCTTAATGATTAATTCAAATTATTAATGATTAGCAGCTCAGTGCAGATGATAAAACATTAATGTTTGTTTCCTTTAAAAATTATGCTTTTCATCTGAGAGGCAATTAACAAAATCAAGGACATTTACCCACTACAATCATCCGTGTTTTTCCAATTATGGTTGCCATTGTTTATTTCGCAAACAAAACAACATGTTTAAATAAAAGACATTATAGCCCCAAAACAGAGGTAGGTGGGAACCTCCCACTGTGTGGAAATACCTAAATAAAAGACTGTTTTATTCCTTTCACCTACCTTGGTAATGAATACATGTCGCAGTGTTTGTAACTTACTTAGATGTTGAAATGCTGAGCTCTGAAGTTTGAGCCGACGAAGCAGGAAAAAGGACGAGCTTGAGCTTCTCTGCCTCACCCTGATCGTCACTGCTGATCTGAAGTAATACAAATAATGGAGATAAAGTGCAGCTTTTGGTTGACACAAGATTAAACAGATGCACCATGTGATGAGTACATCTACAGCAGAATGTCAGGTCTTTTGGCAGATTTAAGGGGCTGGGTTCATCCCTGCAGAGGAAATGGCCTGTATAAATAGCTTTTGGACTTCTTTCTGGGCTTGTCCCTTAGCAACGCCTCACACACACACACACACACACACACACCCAACACACATAGTTTTACAAACACATATACATACACGTTTGTACTTGTATATGTGTTAATGCATTCCCTATGGCTAACCTTCAGGGGGTGGTTTGACATTTTGGAAAATATGCTTATTTGTCTTCTTTCCAAAAGTTAGTTGAAAGGATAAATACTGCCAGAAGCCGGTTAGTTTAGCATAGCTTAGCTTAGCTTAGCACAAAGACTGGAAAGGGTGAAAAACCTGGCTGTGTCCAAAGGAAACAAAGTCCATTTACAAATCTAATTTAAATTAGTGAACAATTCCACTTCACCTGCACATGTAGGTAAAGTGTGACTTTTCAAATCATAGTTGACATTACATGGTCTACATTCCAGCTGGGATAAGAAATCCAGATTACCAGGGTTGACTTGATTCAGGACTAAAATATTTTGTGGAAGACAAAATGTACCAAAAAGAGAAAAAATAATTAATTAGTATCATAAACATCAATACTGTGATAGTTCTACTGTTGACCTTTATCCCGATCATCATCATATTTCTATTTTAAACCCTGAGGCCGAACCAAGACCAGATGCCTGGTCGAAATGACCTCACTGGACAAAAATGTTGTTATTTTACAAGACAACAACTCAAATTTGTTTACACAAGGAAAGTACAACAGTCACATAGTGAAGTACATTAAACCACAGTCACCAGCACACACACACTCTTGGCCTCGCAAGCACATTCTACAGAGACAACACAACAAGAGAACAACACAACAGATTGTGAAAAGCAGGTTTTCAAGAAATGCCAGTGGCAGGAGAGATAAGTTTCTGTTTCCTCACTCAGGGAGGACCAGCGTGTTTCTCTTTTACTGCCTTCTGCCCCCAGTCCCCACTCTGCTCTCTCTCTACATGTGTCATCTGTAAGCATTTTACTCTAACACCTGAACACACACATCCACATCCACACCCACATCCACACACACACACACACACACTGGTGAACATCTGGAACATCTGTTGGAATTATGAGGTAAATCCAGTTCTGCATCTACTGCCTAATTGAGATAGCAGACTTAGTATGAACACTGTCTGAGGTATATTTACATTAGAACATTACAACATGTAATACCTTTCTGCTGTTTCCATTGTGTCTATTTAACAACACCAACTATAATAACAACAACAATGGTAATAATAATAATAACAATGATGATAGTACTCAAACTGAGTCACACAATGCTATTCCAGCCAATCAGCAACAGGGGGCGTTCGTGCTCGTGCACAGAACAAGCTAACACAGTGATTATTGGGACTGATGCATAATTCATAATGTTATACCTTAATTCATAATTTTATAGGTTTCGTTTTTCTTCTGCTATGAGAAAGAGTATCCACTTCCTCCTCGGATAAAATGCTCTGGATTCCTCCATACTTCTCTTTTGGTTAGCTAGCCCAGCTGTTAGTGTTCCATTACATGAATTAAGGGGTCGGTGACCTGCTCAGATAAATTTCAGGGGGTTCCCAACCGATTGGCAAATCACCTGAAATGTCGGTAACTCTGTGCAGAGTCTTGATAAGAGAAATATGTCTTTAATCTGTTTTTCGCCAGATACAATTGTAACTTTCACACAGTAATTTTCTCCTTTAGCGCTCAGAACCAGAAGCTGTCTTCTCAACAGAGAAAAACCACTGACTGCTGTTGTGCATGAATTCAGTTTTGTGAAAGACTTCCTGGGGAGAAGATCTTAAAACAGAAAACACAGATGTCACTATTAATTTATACACAATTCCTCAAGGCATATTTATTTGTTATAAGTTGCGGCAGCTTTTCCCTTGTGTGCAGTCCATTACAAGTTCATACAAAATGTCAGCAACTACAATGACACAGTAAAATTTTAGAGTTTTTGAAGAAAAAGAAAGAAAGTCCTCCTTATTGTTAAAGAAATGAAACAGAACTGAAGAAATTAAAAACTATTAACTAAGAAAAGACATAAATAAATGAATGAAAGATGTGTAATAATGAAAAGAATGAGAAGCTGACTTATTAAAAGGATGTTCAGTGTGTTTCTGAGTGACAGAGGACAGACAGAATGTGGTGAAATTCAAATGCTTAAGTGCCTCTTTTGGGGCAAAATGGTGCCAAATTCTTGTGTCAGGCTTGGGTCTGTAAAGCAGTGTTACTGTATTACAGTAAGAGAAGTGGATCATATGTCCCAAGGTGTTTCTGAGGGTCCCACAGGGTTCTGCCTATTTGGGCCATAAGAGCTGGAAATAACATAATTGTACTGCCCTCACCACCAAGCGTAACCCTGCGAGGCTAGACAGCCAGATAACGTGGGTACTCTAATGAAGAATGCAAGGCGTGACTTTTCTTGCTTTACTTACAGTCACGAACACACACTCATTCACGTAAAACAGAAAAAACAACACAAATTAGTATCTGCACGTTAACTTAAACAATAGTACACTACGCAAAATATAATGGGGCTAGCAAACAAACTCATAATACGTGCGTTAGCTCGCTCGAATGGTAGCCGCTAACATAAAATGCTAACAACACAACACAATAAACATACCACTACACTACACACACACAATACTTACAGACTGTAGTGGTCCCAGGCTGAAGCGTATGCAACCACATTAACCAACTTTAAGAGCACGTCTCTACGTTAATGCCTTAACTTGTTAACTGAAGTAACGTCGCAGAGCGGAGTGGCAGAGATGCGAGTTAGAATATTAATGGAAAGACCGCTCACTCTGTCGCCGTTTGCAAAACCCAAGGAAAGTTCAGAACACTCACTCTGACACAATTTCCATGAACTAAAGAAAAATACATCTTTTACATTTTTATACTTTTTAACACTTTAACTTATGCACTTTAATGTTGTTTTTAACCTTTAAAGACAGCACAATTTATTTATCTATTTTACTGACAATTTACTTTCTTTGACACTTGATTTCAAGTTTGAATGTTTGCGATTCTCAGGTATTTATCACTTTACAGCGATTTCTTTACAAAATTATTTTGCATGGGAAAATATGTGTTGGGACTTTGGACGTCACATGACTTGCAATTCCATCTGTGGCCATTATACCAAAATACTGGTTGAGGTAAGACTGAGAGAGAGAAAGCTAATATGTGTGTGTGTGTGTGTGTGTGTGTGTGTGTGTGTGTGTGTGTGTGTGTGTGTGTGTGTGTGTGTGTGGGTGTGTGTGTGTGTGGGTGGGTGGGTGTAACACCCCAAGGGACTGCTGCTGGCATAAGGGAGAAGGTGGTAGTTAGCATCAGGAGCTTGAACTACCATGATGGAAGCTGCAGAATAACTAAATGACAAAAAACTGAATGTGTAGCTAAATTATAGACTTGATACATGACAAAACAGTCATGAAAAGGAAGGATGGATAGATAGAAATGAGAATAAATATGAATCAGCCAACATGCACTGTAGAGCAAAAAGCCATCAAACTAAAGATTAAAACAGGAGGAATGGAGTAGTTTTCCTGATTTTATGCATCAGTGCAGCATCATGTGCAGCAACATTGCATCATGGTCCACAAAGGCCTCTTGATAATCTGGTTGTTTGATAAATTGCTTCCTGTACAGATTTTTCAGTTCAACATCATGTTCATGTTTCCACAGCTGACCACAGGAATCTGGATAGGGCCACGCAGATTAGCAACAACAGCCCAGATCTGCATATATAATGCAGTCGCAACACTTCACATGTCCTAAAGAGCAAACAACCAATATTTTAATGTATGACTGACAATATAGGACGTGTAAAGGTATTTTATAGTTCAATTAAGCATTTCCTCTTTCCATTCTGTCAGTTCTACACATGTGAGAGACCCTCCATGTGCAAAACCCTAGAATTAAGTGTAGAGAATAACATTCATTCACACTGCTGATGGGGGATCAACAAAAAGCTTCGAGCTTGGCCTCCGTCAGCCTGTCAGGCAAACGTGGAGTGATTGCTCAGCATTTTACACAGACGAATGAAGTCTATAATCCAGCCATTTATTCAAGTCAGGACTCAACTGAATTATCTTTAGATAAGTTCCATATTTAGACTGATGCCTCAGCTTGTATGTCCAGATGTGCTTCCTATATCCCACTTCAGGAAATGAACAGTAGCTTGGATTTTGGAGATGGCCACCTGCTGGAAGCACCAAAAAGAACTCCAAAGCCCCATCCTCTCTGCTTGGCTATAGCAGGGATATCTGACATGAAATGGAAGACTACTGATTATACTATTATCAAGTCACCTCACGGACAATAGAAATCATTTAACATTTTCAGCTCTTTCATTACCAGTTGTGGCAGCGTGCATGGCGTCGTTTTCACCTTGTGTCTATATCTGTCTGTGGACAGATTTTGTCACAGCACTAGCATCAAGGTGCAGTCACAAAACTTTTCAGGTGTGTGAACAAGACCAAAATGATAGCTGAGTTTAAAGATGGGTGTGGTCCGAGGAATGGAGCTGGAAGTGGGGGGTTGGAAGTACCAAAGGGGTTATTGGGCCCCCACTTTACAGCCCTCGTTGTAAAGTGGGTCCACGTTTGTTTATGGCTGTGAATCACTGTATACCATTTCAATAATTCGCATCCATCCTAAGACATTAGGTAAAACTAGCATCCATCTTGTGATGGGATCACATGGTCAGGCATATTGAATAAATCTTGTGCAGTTCACCTGTTTCACCTCTCCTTTGTTGTGTGTTCCATTGTAAGACTATGGCTGGTGTGATCCCATCGCAAGGTGGTCTCTAGTTTTAGCTTTACTTTTGCTATTCGGATCTCTACACTACCATACAAATGTATGCAGTGATATGTCCCACTTATACAGTTCACTGTTGAAGTGCTAATGCTTATTCTGTGACATGATGGTTTTAAGAGACCATAGTTACTTATGTAAAATAACAAAAAATGCTTGTTTCATAGTAGTGTCATATTTTCATGAGTCACTGGGTGGTACTGACTCAAAGTCATTCTGAAAGTGGAAAGTACAGCACATGTGCCAGTCAGTATTGTACCATGAGCACGAATGTGTGAACTGCACAAGATTATAATTTTCTGTTCCAGTCATCCATGTCACTGGTCTTACATCAATACAATATGATTAACAATATGATTACCCAAACGGCTCTTTGAAGCACTGCAGAGTCCCTTACTGAAATGAAGTAAGTTGACTTAGGACCAGTGTCTGGTGCCCCACATGCTTGAACTGCCACTTCATAAGTTGACTTAGGACCAGTGTCTGGTGCCTCACATGCTTGAACTGCCACTTCATAAGGGACGGAACAGTCCAAAAAAAAGAAAAAAAAGCAAGGACAAGCTTATCACTTGACTGAGCATATCACTGGTTTTGATTTAAAGTCTCTGCAGAGCTCTGGTGTACTTTTGAACCCGGCCCAGTTTAAAACTGAACATGTGTCACCTGACCTCCTGTCCTGAACTGTGATAACTCATTTCTGAACACATTTCTCACTTTTTCATTGCATGCTGAATATGCACTTACTATACTTTCCTCATCTTGCTTGGCTACAGGAATTGTGTGTTTGCTGGATTGAGGTTTTGGTTTTGTTTGATAAGATCAGATAGTTTACGATTGCTGAATTGTTTGTCAGTGGGTGGTTTCACATCTAACCTATCTGGTTTGGTTCAATCAAACTCTGGTGTGGACTACAGAAACAGACTGAGACCACATGAAAAGAAAGGTCAGCAATAGAAGCAGACCAATATGTTCAGTATCCATGTACTTGCCAAATACGTAAATTAATCACATATCCTTGTTATGCTAATGGAAAATGTGATCTGGTCACAGTAACATTTCCCTACAAACAGTTTAGTTGTCTAGAAACATGATTTCTTGTAGACCGGTAATATGAGCTATGGTAAGATGCCTCTTTTTTCCTTCTCTTTCTATTTGTTCAACCCTATTCGTAAAATGAGATCCAGTTGTCTAGACTCATAATACTCATGGTTAGTCATTTCTCTGTGAGCTCTCTGTGACAGCAGAAAGCATTTATATACACATAAGTAGCATTAAAGTGCAGAATGACTTAGTGTCAGTCACCAGGATTTGATTTCCCCATGTGGTGCTGTGTAGCGCTGATGATGAAGGACGGCATTGACAAACCTGTCCAATAAATGAGTTACCTGTCAGTCCACTTGACTTCATGTTTGCTTCTCTTGGTTTGTTTGTAAAAAGTCAGGGGTGAACATGAACCGGACCAGAGCACTTATGTTTGTGTTGGGTGACGGCTGAAGGGAGGCAGCTTTAAAAAGGTAAAAAAAAATTTTTTTAAAAAGTGTTACTCTCTTCTATTTTCAGCTCCTTCTGTTGAGCATCTACTGTTACTGTGAGTATTAATACTTTCCTCATCAGACACAGTAGGAGTGAGCTAAGGCCAGTCCATCTCCACCCAGTTATTTGCTTATGCTCCAATGGAAATAAGTAGGTTGGTGGAATCAACACATGCATTTTCCTGAAACTGGCCAGTGAACAGTTTGTTCCTAACGTCTTCACAGGCGAGAAAAGCAACTTCCACAAACCAGTTTGAATACTTCAGTTATGTGGAGCTGAGTCTCGTGCTTTTATTTGAGAATAAAATAAACACTGTGTGTGTTTTATAGGGCTTAAGGATACATTTCCTCTGCTTTTCATAATTTCCACATACTGTAGGAACCAAGTGACATAACAACCACACCCAAAACATCATGTGGATGCTGAAGAAAATGGCCATTTATTCCAGTTTTTCAGACTGATTCTCATCTGTCCCGTGTCACGTACCTTTCAGTGTTATGAAAGCTGGCAGTTATTAATGAGAGAAGCAAGAGTTGGGGCAGCTTTAAAAAGCATCGCAGGAAACAATCTGCACTTTCATCCACCCACATGAAGTCACCTTGGTGGCATGCATCAAAGAATCCCTTTACCACAGATTTCAGCTAGGTCCTACCTCGACAACTGGGGCAATAGTTCTAAGCTGTGAGCGTGACATTAACATCACCCAGCAATATGATTATTAGTTCTTGTCACACTGTGCCTGCGTGAGGTTTTGATTTAGAGGGGTCTATGTCAGGTTAGTGCTCACTCACAAGGGGATATACGTAAGACATGTTTCCCAAAGCTGACAAAAAATATTTTGATCCAGTTGACCTACCTGCTTCTTGCTTTGATTTTAACTCACGACATAGATGACTGCATTGAATAAGAACTGATTTACAAGGTTAATACTAAGAGAAAGAAAAAAAACAATTTTTGTAAAGGCAGCTTGATCAGACATTACTTTGTGCCATTCTAGCTGATTATCAGAGCTTCATTGTCTCTCTGAACATATAACAGCTTGTAACTCTGTGGACTTTACAACAGTGGTTGCCTAGCACCGTCATAACGATAAATATTGGTGGTGTGAGTAATGACCTACAGACAACAGAACAAGGATGCATTGGACCAGTGTTATAAATACTTCCATATGGTGCATTTCTGAGTCTCTCTTCTATTTTTTTTCTTTTTCTTTTTATTTAGGGTTTGATGAATTAAGAAGTAGTGTAATTGCAGAGATAGTTCAGTGGGGTAAGACAGGTTACCTCAGCTGATGTGAGAGCTAAGCGTTCAACCTTTATTCACACAGATGTGAGGGAGTGAAGTTAATTTCACAGCATACTGACCTCTGGGAACAAAGTCTGTTTCAGCTCACTTACAGAAAAATGCTGCAGAAATCCTCCCTGTATTTGGCTTGGACTTTGGCATTTTTAAGAGTTCAGCAGCAAAGTGCTGCTGAGCCTTCCTTCCTGCTGACATTTAGTGAATTGTGTAGTTCATTGTATATATTATAAAACATCCCATACTATATACTAATGTTTTAAAGTGTAAGTTTAAGTAAGTAATGTACTAATGTTGACTCTGGAGGATTTAATATATAAATGGTATTTACATGAACACAGAAGTCCCACTGTGACTTTGGAAGAATTCCAATGATTGATAGCTGCTAAATGCACCAGGGGTTTATCAGACGCCTTTTTATGGAAATTACATATGCAGTTTAGTGCAGCTTTAATAATTTAATTCTTTTATTTTATTTGTTTATATATATGTTTTTTTTTTTTGCTGTGACCAGAACTGTCAACAACACATCAAGAGTCCAACAAAACTGTTTGTAATTTACATTACATGTTGACATTTTTAATTATACTTTGTTCTAGTTTTTGTTGTTGCTTTTCCCCAATGTGAAGGTACAACGTTTTCAAAAACAAGATTAAAGCATAGTGTGCAGCTGAGACACAGCTAACGTCTGTCATGAAATCCTACAAGAAGCAATGTGTGTTTTTTGTTTTTGTTTACATCTGCTACATCCACAGTAAACTGGGCCTATATAATCTGAAACGCATGGCTCTGTGGGGTGGTGGTGATTAAAATGAACTCATAAGCGTTGTTTTTGTAGTTGTGGAGCAGTTAAATTCATGGCACTGTCTCACTGCTTTTCCTTAACAGGATTCACAATTTCAAATTTTGCCAGAACGCTATCTTGCTCATTCCTCTGTGGGACATTTATGAGTTTATTTGTTTTATTTGGTGAGATTTCTTTTCAAGATAGCCCATAAACAATCCATGATGTTTATCAGCTGACGAAGACTGTGGTATGTAAACTGACACAGTATTTCATCAGTCATTAATCAACCATCTTCAGGATGAACTTGCATTGCCTAAATCTCTTTTTTTTTTTTCCATTGGATACTTGGTTACTCAAACCAGTATATGTTTTGCTCAACTATGATTTTAACTCAGTGACAAAAGGGTACAAAAAGGTACCTGGCTAATTATGGATTTTTTTTTTCAAAAAAATCTAAAAGAATATCCAAATATATGAAATGGAAGGCTTGAAAAAGGGTCCTACAGAGGTACAGGGAGAAACGGCAAAATGCAGGAAAAAGGTAAAGAGAAAATCCCACTCCAGATTTGTGACATCATCCTCCCCAGTGCTCACATCCAGACCAAACAGGGCTACGTGTCTGGTTTTCATTTACTTTTTTTCTTTTTCAGGCCCCTGCTCACCCTCTCCTCTTCTCTCCCTCCTCTTTTCTTTTTTCCTTTCTTTAGAGAAAGTGGGAGGAGGAAGAGAGAGGTGGCAGAACTCCAGGAGTTTGGAAGTTTGTCCCATGTCAGCATTGAACTCAGCACCACAGCTCCTCTGGTTTGAGACCGAGAGGGTGTCTGTCTCTTTCTGTCTCAACCATTTCCCCCTTCATTCAGGACTCTTTCTCTGTACATCTCTTATCAGTGACTTTATCACTACTTTGCTCAGCCACCTTCCTCTGGGAGGTGCTGGAAAATCCAGCAAGGGGAGTTTACCAGGAGGATAATGACCAAAAGTCCAGCTTGAAGTCATTTTATATAACTGATATTTTTTTTTCTTCAAAAAGAAAAACGGTGGAGAACAACTATTTCAGCTCAGGGTAAGTTCTATATTTGCTATGCTGGTGACTGTTGCACACAGACACACGCTTCTTGCATACTAGCTTTATTTCTCCATTTATACTCCTTTAAGAATTGACCTTGATTGCACTGTATGTAGATTATAAATAGAACATTGACCGGAGCATAGTTTCTAGTCATAACATGTAAGCTCATGACTGGTGTCATAATCACAGGGTTGCACAGGTTTTTTGGCTTTTATCTCATAAATATCAGACAGCATGCTTTTAGCAGCGTGACTGAAACCTATACTTTAGTGGTGAGAGTGCTGCAAGGGCAAGAGGTGAGCCGTAGTTAGGGTGAAGGAGGAGACCTCAGCAATGTTATGCATGATGCTTGTGAGTGGAGAGGGGCGTGTGCGCTCGCTTTTTCTGTTCAGATTTTAAAATGCTACTATTCCCTTTGACATTCTTGGTTCATGCTAAGCTTAATTTTCAGATATAAAAGAAATAAAATAAAATCCATGAGATGCTACAGAGGAGGGCTTTAGAGAAGTGCTCAGTGTTAGAGCTGTGAACCTGTTTTGATGAGAGCAGTGGCAACTGTGAAATCTGAAGACAACAGATTATTTAAGTCTCTTATCAAAAGCCGCTAAATATGCAGTATCTTATGGCAGGCTGAAAGGAAATGTCTCAGATCACTGTTCAGTAGCTCATCTTTCTGGACCTTATTAATATTCTGAAACAATCTTCTAATAATTCAGTTAATTTTAAGTTTTTTTGGTAATGGCAAAGCATCCAAATTTCCATATCTCCACACCCGTCACAGAGAGC
This sequence comes from Toxotes jaculatrix, assembly GCF_017976425.1. Taxonomy (NCBI): domain Eukaryota; kingdom Metazoa; phylum Chordata; class Actinopteri; family Toxotidae; genus Toxotes; species Toxotes jaculatrix. The sequence continues at coordinate 22,606,853 of NC_054408.1, forward strand.
TCCAAAGAGGAGTAATTGGATGGGTAGATGTTTCCACTGCAGCACAAGCCCAAAACCACACCCTCTGAAACGAGTGCAGGAGGGGAACAGTGTGAGGAAAGTGTTTTCCATACTATTGGCCAGATGAACGAGGAAAACCGAGGGGGGTTCGGTCCACTGGACAAAAGAGAAGGGGTGGGTGGGTGGCGGTGGTGTTGGTGGTGGTAGTGGGCTTCAGGGTTTAATGGACCAGGTGTAAGTCATTAATCTTCCACCTCTCCAACAAGACTGTCCATGCAGAGACAGAGGAATTCGGCTGTGTCCTTGCTTTACTGTGTGCATGGGTTTTAGTACCCAAATTGAGTTATTTTATCCTTGTGAGTCACAACATAATGAAATTACATTGGAAATTTGTCATAAATAATTCTCATGAGCTACTGCATCCACGTAGTTTTATGTTTGCATGTAACCCGTTGCTATGATACAGACAGGAAGAACTTGGTGACTGTTCAAAAGCAAGAGGAAACTTGGTGTACAATCCAGATTTGGTTTTATTTGTTTGAAGTATTTTCACATAATTTACTACCAGCATGACGACAATGCTACAGCTCCCCTTGGAAGTTAACATCTGAACTGTTATTGGCAAAGTTGCGTCAGGATTATTCGTAAGAAAGGGATTTTAAATATATGGTATAAATCAGCGTCAGTATGTTTTATGGCCAATCCACTCTCTCCAGCTTTTTGTCTTTGTTCAGTGATGCAGTGCAGATGTCTGGAAGGTCGGAGCATTTTTCAGAAAGGTCTAGTTTCGGGGAGCTACTCCTCCAATGCTCTCTTTTTATGGAAATGACTATCAGACATTTTAACCGTTGCAAAGAAGGGATGTTGCTGTTATGGTCACTCAGAGCACCAGGCTCATGAATGAGAAAGTTTCTGAGGATTTAGTTTGACATTTTCTGAGACTTCCAAGGTTGTAATTGAGAAAATACAGTGAAACCTTACTAACTGATTGCACTCATCTGTAAACAGTGAATATTGACTTCCTTGCCACAAGCTATTTCATCATATGTTTCTTTTGTCCCAACCTAACTAATACTGCAAGTTTAATAGTTGAACTCAGCCAGCCTGCAGCCTTACATTGGCCTTGGTGCTTGAACACACATCTGCTGGGTGTCAGACGGCCTAATACACATCAGCTGTGTGGAACTGCCTGCCCAGCCTGCCTCCCCCTCCCTCTGTTAACTTTATCATTGATCCTCCTCTCATCTGTGCCACACATGGCACGTCGCATCCTTCCAGCTGAGGGGTGGGTTGGATTTGCAGGTCCAAATAGCCTTGTGATTGATTCATATGTGTCGGGGCTTACTACTCCAGCATGATGTGTCCTGTCAGAGTCACATATACTGTTTGTACAAGTGATATTTCCTCACACGAAGCCAGTGAGTGGCAGTGTGGAGCTGTCTTACATTCAGAAGCAGCTTTACAGTGTAGCAAGCCCTATCCCCTTTGACCGCATTTATCTCGTATTTGTCAACAGTATGTAAACAGATGTCTTGAGCACAGAGAAAAACAGGTCTTTAGCACTGATTTATGCATAATGGCATCAGTAATCGTTGCTGACAGTGTAATTGATATGTTCTAAGTTTTCAGTCTGTAATAAAATGCAAAGGGAGCTGCTCAAGTTGAGTCAGTTTGAGAGTGGGAGGGCATGATGTGTGGTTTCCACATTAAGGTTTCTTATTAGATGCAACTTGGGCTAATTCCAGTTGCCTAGTACAAACTGTTTATGTGTGTTCGGTGGTAAAAGCTTGATTTATACACCATTTACAATTAATGACATAATCAAGAGAAAAGTGAAAAGTAAACTTTATCTGCAAGTGGGAGGGTTCAAATTGAACATCTTCTTATGTGTGGAGAGGGACATGATATAATCTGCTGTACTGCGGCTGAGGATTTAGTTTGCCAAAGAAATGCAGTGTGGCAGGATGTACAACCCTGTGCAGTATCAGGCAGGCTGTAAAAATTGAACATACATGTCTGAATTGGTAAAATATTTACTATATGCACAATATAAACATGACACACCCTTCAGTTTTAGTTTGTCGCCTTTGAACATGAGCCACTGATGCAGAATAGTATGTAGTACATAAATTCTCATACTTCATGGTGCTTGTGTCCACTTAAATCTATATCTAGCTCTATGTTTTGCTCTCCACTAACTCATGAAAGGAAATATCTGGATCTTTAGCTGTTAAATTCTCCACCATGTTCACCAGCTAGCTGCTAACTTTGTCTGCTGTTTGGTGCTGGGCAGGAAGTGTACAGCAGCTTTTCAGAGGTTCTTCTCTGAAAGTACCTACCTCCCGAAAACAATGTTGACAAGAGGTTGGAAAACCAAAACAGTGAGCTGAAAGGTGCAGAAAGAGAGCAGGAGGAGGAAGCTGCAGAGTTGGGTTAATATAAAAATGCTGATTATAGCTCCTTTAAACTATACTGAATGTATTTTGTAGTCAGCGCTTTGTTATTCATTTTTTCAGTCTGGTAAAATAAAGCTGGCAACATATTTGTAGTTTTAAAATTTGAGTGTAAAGCCAAGTGGCTCTATCTTGCAGCTTTTGCTCACTGCCAGTCTGTATGTAGCAGCGTTTTGAAAGTACTTTAAACCAGTGTGAAAACTTACCCACTGCTATAACCCTTTGTGGACAAAGACCCTTTTTAATGCCTTTTGTTTCTGTGGGGTGATGGAACCACGTCCCTCGTCCTGTCCCTGGAGGTGCGCTGCTGCAGTGGGTGAACGCGCAATTAATGACACTGCGATCTGTCGCTGAAGCTGATGGAAAAGTGTGCTGCATTGCACTGTGAGCTTGTGTGTGGTCTTTGCCATAAATGAGTGTGTGAGGTCCAGCTGCTTCAGTGTGCTCATGGGCACAGGCAGCTTCTATTGTGTTCTGCAAATGCAAACTGACACTGTTAACTATAAATAATACTGCTGAGCAAGTCCTACAGATGCTATACACATTGTACAGAGTGAGTGTGTTCTGCTCAGTGGATAACATAAACTGAACATTTTATAGTAGTGACTGACACACAGATCATAAGTGGGGGAAAAAAAAAATCCAAAACACGAAAGCAGCACGTAAATTCTCATCTTTAACAATTGTGTTTTTATGTGACGACCATGGTGGTGTACACACTGTCTGAGGCTGTCCGAGACTGAGACTTACAAGTTAGATGTACCTGGAGATTCAATGTTTATCTGGAGCTTTTTAAAGCCCATTTATGAAGGTCTTGAAAATTTCAAACATCAAACAATAAAAACATCAAAAAAATATGTTATTGTTAAATTTTATACCAGAGAGCAGATGTCATAACCAAATTCATTTGTGAGAAAATTATGAGCAAGTTACCTTTTGCATGTTTTGTGGACATGCTCGATCCTAAAGCGGTACTTTAACATTTTTATTATTAAAGTGGCAATAATCAATACTTGGATTATTGATTGAGTAATTGGATTTAATGACAATGTGCAACATGGAAGAGGTCACATGCAGCATGTCTGCAGCAGCTCTGCAGCTAAAGCATTTTTGCATCTTTTAGTTCACTGTTTTGGTATTGTGGCTCACAAATTAAAATTTGTAATATTCAGCGAGTTTCTGCCAGAAATAGTTCACTTTAATTCAGAATTTACAGTGTAATGTTGTTCCCCGTGATGGCGTTGTTTTGGATGCCTATATCAGAGAAAACAGGACTCCACTGTGCTACTATGTTTTCCTCTGTGGCGGCGGGGGGAAGCCATAGTGTGGACACACTGGCCAGGCCTGGCAAACTTTGTAGAGAAGTGGCTTTTGAGTGACCTGAAATCACATGAGCATGAGTGGAGAACACAAACATCTGTTACACTGTCCAAGAGAGCTTAGATTTCCTTGAAATAAAGGAACTTAGCGATTTAGGTCCTATATCTGGATAGTGACAGCACTGGGGGACTGCAGGGACACATACTTCTCACTGCAAGTGTAAATTCTATTCAGGGGAAACTTCTTCAATGTTTTCTGACATTTTGGCATATATATATATATATATATATATATATATATATATATATATATATATATATATATATATATATATATATATATATATATAAAGAGAGAGAGAGAGAGAGTTTGTTTTTTATAAATAAAAGATTCTCAAAAAATGTAAATATGCAGTCATCATTATCTCTATGGGCACTATGGAATGACCCCACCGTAGGCAAACACATTTTGTTTGTAAAATAACTGGCACTGATATTTAGTGCAATGCAGCTCTGCAGCTGCCTCCAAGTATTGTCAGTGGGGTCATTTTTCTCAGTATTTCACTGTATGGCCAACATTCAGTGTATTTTGATGGTCACATGACTGAGGGGGCTGTCTGACAAGTGAGTACTAATGCACTGTTTCTGTTTTTTTTTCCCTGGCCAGTTTATACTTTCAGAGTTTCATTCTCATCTGCAAAGTGTCGTCTGCATAAATACTGAACACAGCAAAGTATAAACATGGTGATTCCAAAAAACAGCTGCAGTGCTGTGCAACGCAACAGCCATGTGCTTATAATTCATTGTTTCTGTGTATTGTGGATGGCTTTGATTCAAGCCTAACTGACCCATGGGCTTCCCTATTCGTGTGTTAAGATTTTTTTTCACTCCACAACAAATTCATTTCATTCAAATAGTACTGAAATGCACATGTGGTGCACTGTCTGTGATTGTATGCGTTGTTGGCCAAGATTTAGAATCACACATAATATAAAGTAAATTAAAAAAAACCCAAAACAAACCCTTTTTTTGATTTTGCCTTTTTTTTTCAAAGTCTAAGTCGTGAGCAGCCTGTGCATCTGTGCCTCCATATAATGATGTGTGAGTAATTGTGCTACTTGTCAGATTTTCCTCCCTCTTGGTTTTTATTTTAAATGGCAGCAATTATAAGCTCGATTAGTAGTTGCAAAGACCACTTTAACAGTAGCACTTATGTGCTAAAGTTTGTATTTTTTTGTATTGACGTTACTGATAGGTTTTACAGATAAATTTTAGAGAAACAGTTTTATCACTGGATGGTTGCCGGCTGGCTGGGGAGATGCCCCTGAGCAAGAGCCTGAACCTCCGACTCTTCAGTGGCCAAACATATTGTATTGGGCTGTGGCTGTACTAAGCAGCTTATTCTTGAAAATATGTGTGTTGTTTTTGATGTGCCCAAACTGCCAAAATGAGCCACCCCACAGACAGCAGGTTAAAAACACAAACACTCAGAACATAGGTAAAAACGTATTAAAGAATTAAAAAAAAAAAAGAGAGAGAAGTAATAAAGAGAAGAAGTCATATTATTTTGCAGCCTCCTAAGTAATTTTTTTTTCACACACAAAGACTTGCATTTCTCTACCTCACACAAGCTTCGTGTGACTTCATAATCCCTTAAATGAGGGATCAGGATCTATTAAACAGTGCTGTACCTGCATTTTCCACCAGGGGACATTGTCACAGTGAAACCTCAGTATTCATGACTGACTTAGTTTGTATATGTTTTCTGGCATTGGCACAAATGCAAACTTCTTTCACATTTTATAAAAAAAGCTATTCTCTTTAAGTTACAAAAAAACAGGCATACATAAGTGGGAATAGAGCTGAGCACTAAAAGCTGGGCTTTTATTGAGTGACTGCCAGCAGGCACAGGAAGTGTTTAGAGGGAGGTTAGAGAGTTATCTACCTCCCATCACTAGCTTAATGGTAAAGATTTTACAGGCCATGTGTGCTATCTCAGGGCATTTGATTTTTCAGGATCCCTTTTTTTCAGTTGAATGGTGAATTTGCTAGATGGTGCTGGTTAAAATGGGTGGCATTTGTTTTTCTCAAAGTGAGATTCTCAAGTTTTACAGTTTTAAATTTGCTCCTGTGTGTTAATTGCTTTAGTGCTCCCACTCTGGCTGCCCCGGTGTATTTCAGGACCCACATTACCACCTCAGGGTGGCCTCAACTTTAAAAGGTTTGGTGTCTATGTATATGTGTGGTCTTGCACTTCTATCTTTCACAATTGTGAGTTTTAGACCCGTAAAGACAAAAGTGAAGACAATCCTCACTTCTCAAAAGGCTGTTTGAGCCTGGCTTTTGGGTTAAGGTTAGAGTAAGGCTTGGGGTTAACTTTAGGGTTAGAGGCTAGGGAATGAACAGTGCCAAATAAAGTCACAAGCATAAAAGCACAAATGTCTGTGTGTTTTTATCAGTATAAGACAATCTGATGTTATCAGATTGTCACATTTAATGTTTAGGAACAATCGCGCGCGCGCGCGTGTGTGTGTGTGTGTGTGTGTGTGTGTGTGTGTGTGTGTGTGTGTGTGCGCACACTTTGCAAATGATTCTGGCTTCATTTATTGATAGTGAACAATTGATGACCAACTGCGTAACCTACTTAAAGAAAATTAAATATAGTATTTGAGCATATCTGAGCAAAAAAACAAAAACAAATTCTCTCTCTGAAGTTCTCTATCATCTCTTTTCTCTTCTCAACCTCAGCCTCAGACTCTTTCTATACAGATGTGCACACTCTATCAGTCAGCTAGATTAATCAGGTTAATACAACCACATGGGACTTTTCTTTCATTTCCTGTGACATTACTTGACATAACAATGGGGAAAAAATCTGAATTAAACAGAAAGCACACACCCCTACTGTGAAAGGGAATTTTCCAGTCCAGCACTCCAACACTTATGAACACAGTATTTTGTGAGTTGGAAAATTCAGTTGTAGCCAAGCAGAGTTAATTACTAAAGCACACTGGCTGGTAGTTTTAACAGGTGGTTTTGATCATCACCGCTCTGTGCTTCAGGTCTGCTACTGATACACCAACACTGCTGCACCGCTGCAGCTTGCTGATAGTACGAAGTCATGCAGGCAGCATGCACAGAAAACGAAAAGATTAGAACCGTCAATTTCTTTGCACACACTGCAAGAAAAGGCTGACAGGAGACATGCTTTTTCTCTAGTGTGGTGTGTCCAAGATTAAATGTTACACTGTTGGCTGAAGAAGTGAGCTTATGCAATGTTGTGTGTTATATTTAGAGAAGTGGTGCAGGAAAAATGAAAACAGGGAGTTTAGGGAGTGAAAACATTTCAAACAGACGATCCCTGGAGAAGAAATGGTACTAAAATGTTCCAACTATGCAAACTGTATGTGAAAATAAAAACCTGACAGCAGGCCTAGTTTGTATGGAAGCATCTTTATGTAAAATGTAGACTGGAAAGACATTCATATTTAAATATTTTACTTAATGTAACATGCTTATTTAACTTTGCAGTAGACTCATATTCATATCTTTTTTTTTTCCATGTTTCACAGGTGTCCCCATTGTTTCTTCTGAAGATGAGGAGACATCGGTTGTTACCGCTATGTGCCGTCCTGGGTGTCCTGTTTGCAGGACTCCTCCCTAAACTCGATGCTCAGGAAGGTAAGTTGAACTAAGTTAATCTTGCAGTGAGCAGTGTGCTCATTTTGCAGATGACCTGTCTGCTTGTAATGACTTTTCCAGTTTTCAGCAATGCTCAGTGGGATATTTTTTAATGTTTTTGTTGTCCCAAAAATATTATCTGGACCTGTTCAATTATTGCAAAGAAAAGTGGAATTTATGAACTTGCTGATGATATTCTCACAACAACAACAAAAACTGACATGTATAAAATAGAATATTTTTCCACTCTAATGAGCATTGTTGGTGAACTAACTTTTTTTGTCCATTATTGTTATATCAAAATCTGAAATCAAACTGTGAATCTCAATCTCAAAAACACAGATCTGAGGCCTCAGGAGTGTTTGAGTCTGGTCAAACGCTTCTGATAAACAAAGCAGAATAATGCTATCAAACTTAGGATTACCTAAACATTACAGCTGTATCTATGTTTTGCTACCAAAACAATATTTTGGTGCCAAACACCAACCATCTTTTTTCGCTGGTCTTCACTTCTGTCCCCCAAAAACTCTCTTTTGAAGATTGTGCACAAGGGTTGGCAGCTGATGTGTACTTTCTAGTGGATACATCCTGGAGTATGGGAGAAGAGAACTATGAGCATGTCAGACAATTTCTGTACAGCTTGACACAATCACTGCACCAGGTTGGAGGGGACAGGTTTAAATTTGCCCTTGTGCAGTACAATAGCAAGCCTGAAACTGAGTTCCAGCTCAACAGCTACCCAACAACACAAGGAGTCCTGGCACACATCAAGGCTATGTCTTATCGCGGTGGGGGTACTCGGACTGGCCTGGGCCTGGAATTCCTGATACGTAAACACCTGACCACTGCATCGGGCAGCCGTGCTGCTGAAGGAGTGGCGCAGGTGGTGGTGGTGGTAACAGATGGGCGCTCCCAGGATGACGTGGCTGAGCCAGCTCAGGTGCTGCACCTGGCAGGTGTGAAGGTGTTTGCTGTTGGAGTTCAAGATGCAGTGGAGTCGGAGCTCAGGGAGATGGCTAGCCAGCCTCATGACTCTCATGTGTTCAGTGTAGACTCTTTCCTGTCCTTGCGGGATATAATCCAAGATTTAGTAGTGGGGCTTTGCGGCGCAGTGACCCAGTCAGGGCGTTCTCCCGTGGCAAATGAGGCCCCTGTGACTGGAGAAGGGACAGGTAATGAAATGGGACCAGTGTCACTACCATACTAATGTGTCTACATGTGCAGGAGGAAGCTGCTGCATATGTGGTCGTGACTGGAATTTATTATTAACGCAATCAAGTATTTTTAACAACAATAACCTTTCACTATCCACCTGCAAAAATTAACATCACTTGTTCTGTCATTTAATATGGCCCTAATACTTTAAAAGTCACAATATGATTTGCATGTGATTGACACCCCTACTGCATCTGAGATTAAGGTGTTCAGTTTGTAACAGTGGCACACAAATGTGGACAGATCAAAGGCTATTCAAGCAATGTGAACATTCTGTCCCAGATGCTTTTAAATATGGTAGTTATTTCAGCACTGTGGTGGCAAACAGCAATAACCCCAGTCATAATTTAAGACATGTTGCCTGCCAACAACAAATTAAAATGGTAAAACTGACAATGGCACCTCAGATTAAAAACCATCATTCAGGAAAACCTTTGGAAAAGAACATGGTCTCAAAGGTGCCTTACCCTTTAAAACATCAAATCTCAAAATCAATGAGCTTTTAACAAGAGCTAACTCTGCACCACGCTTATGTGTCTTGCATATATATGTCTGTCTTATATGTTTATCAGTCACACTGTCTATCTGTGTAAAATATGTGCAGTATTGTGTATTTGAAACAGTGATGAACCTGCCAGGAATCATCCTTGACCTGCAGAAGAAGTACTCTGAGAATGTTTAATATGTAGATGTCCAGGAATTCTATATATATATATAATATATACATACATATATATATATGCAAGAAGTTACAGAAACTTACTGGAATGAGAGAGGTCATTTCCAGTGAAGAGCAGTTCTTAGTGTAAAAAGTCAAGTGTTCAAGGAAGACACTGTCATTGCAATTCAGAATAAATTGGAAGCATCACTAATTTACATGATTTCACAATTTTTTTTTTTTTTTGGGATCACATGTAAATCATTCTCAAGTACTATAAACTTGTAAGCATCAAGGATGGACCACAGGGTCATGACTGGTCTCCTTACCTGAGGTCCGTAACAAGAGTCTGCATGGGATGACTGAACTCAGTGGAGTTTATACAAGGAACATATGAAACATATGTGCTTTATTTTTTAAAGATTTTTTTAACCAGTTTGTAAAAGTAAATAAATAAATAAAATCTTTTCAGTTCAAGTACCAGTCACTCAGTCACAGTAAACCATCAATAAATCATTTTTTGACCATTTATCACAATTGATGTTCCAACAACAATCAAAATGAAGTGAGTTCTAATCTTCTTATGATATGTGAAAACAACAATTTTTGGCCCATACAGGTTGTGGAAAATTATCCTTATCAGTGGTTAGCATTCAGAATGAATGCAACACAGTTAGTACTTGATACTTGATCATAATGCTCCTGCAATCCAAATATAATATAATTACCATTATGTGACTGGAAGAATTTTTTTTTTATCACATTACATTTTACAGCAATTCTGACTAAAGAGTCCAAAGCTACATTTAGGTGAAAAAAAAAAAAATCAACAAATGATTTAAGGAAATCTCCTTGGTTCAGCCTACATGCAGTATGATGTTTTTTGCAATGTTGTTATTGATTTGTTCACTCTGAATGTTACACATGCAATGACATGCTAGCACGAGTTCTTTGATTAAATTCTTTGTCTCTGTCTCACTATGTTAACGCTTTCACAAGTTCCATTTTGTTTTGTTTTCTCTCTCTCTCTTTAAAGCACAAGATTCAGCTGACCTAGTACTCTTAATTGATGGATCACAGAACGTTGGAGCAGCAAACTTCCCCTTTGTGCGTGATTTGGTTTTGAGAATCATTGAACTCCTTGATGTGGGCAGGGACAAGGTTCGGGTGGCCTTGGCCCAGTATAACGCCAACCCAGAGATAAAGTTCTATCTAAATAGCTATGACAGCAAATCGTCAGTCCTGGAAGCTGTGAAGGGCCTTTCCTACTCAGGGGGCGACGAATCTAACCTGGGGGCTGCCTTGCAGGAAGTGGCCAGGAGCCTTTTGAGCCAAACAGCTGGGGGCAGGGCAGAGGAGGGTGTGCCTCAGATGCTGGTGGTTATCAGTGCTGGGCCATCCACTGATGATATTGATGCTGGTGACCAGGCCCTTGAGGGGGCTGGCGTTTTCACATTCGCCGTGATGATTGGTGACACTGCTGCTGCAGATCTGGAAGCAGTTGCAACAGACAGAAGTTTTGTTCTGTCAGCCCCTGATTTCAGAACAGTGTCAAGCCTGGGTGACCAGCTGCTCCCATTCCTAAACGGGGTGGCTCAGCGCACCATTGTAGTTCAGAATGAGTTCACAGAAGGTATGTAACTTCTCTGTAAATGTTGGCGGGGCATTGTGGTTGTAGAAGGGAACTTATTAAATTAAAATCTTATAATGCATCAAATATATAAGGTAAGAAATGTTTGGTGAAACACTGCTACATTGTCAGTTATAATAAGTGCTATTAACAGAGGTGGTAATAATACAGAAAAAGTTAAGTATTATCTTGTTAGTGTTTTGCGGCTATTTAGATGGACTTTCAGAGAGTGTTTGAGAGTGTTTGATACCTTACTAAGCCTTTCAGAACTTGGTTTATCAAACAGCATATTTTCAGCAGGGGTGGGACATCATCTCAGCCAGTGCAAACAATGAAAAATAGAATCACAAATTTGTATCAATAAGACATGAGATCACAAGCAAGAATCTCTGAACTACTTCAGTTGTTTTAATAGTTATTTGGCAAAAGGTTGATTTGATTTCAAAACAAGCTGACAAGCTCAAGTGTGTGCTATAAGCACATTGTTACGGCTAACATGTTGTTAAACACCAGCCTAACAGTATTTACACGTCCTGTCAGAGCTCTTTTTTTCACCACTTACCAAAACGTGCCGTTCCAGATGTCTGATTCTCTTAATCAGCCACTTGTTAATTCCAGCTTTTCACCATTTTGACAACTGGCTGTCATGATCTTGGGTGATGGGACATGCCACCTGCAGTTTTTTTAATGGGGAGTCTGTGAGTGTAATTTTCCTCCATTTAAGTAAATAATTTTCTGTCAATACAAAGGGTGCAGTTTAATTGTGAATACAGTTTTTCGGAGAAACTTTTCGAAAGAAAAAAAGCCCAACAACCATTGCAGTGCTGAGAGCAAGCAAACATTAAGTACATGGCCTACCCACAATAGGGTTTGTCAAATTAAATAAAAGGATTTCTTGCACTATATGAATGAAGGCAATTATCACCAATGGAAACAACTCTCCATTAAAGGCAAAAGTTCAATGTCACTTCCAGGCTAGTCTCTGCTATACAGTGTGTTTTCAGTATAAATGTTGTTGATTAATCCTTAATATTATTGAGCATTTCCATTCTTATTCTTATTAAGCCCAATCAGTACCTTCTGTTTTCCCTGTATGTTTTCCCTGTATGCAGCTGTCAAAGCATCAATTACAAAATACATTTTATGATAACATTTAAAAGGAATCCCCCTTTTTTCTAGTATGTCAGTATTAGTTAACACATCAAATATAAATATAAATTATGAATCTAATTACAGGTTTCCTTGGTGGGTCTTGTTAGCCCTTAGCATTTATAGGTGTATCATTATAGCATTTCCTAAAATTATCTTTTATTTTCTCATTAATGTTTCATTTCTTTTCAGTCTTGGCAGTTGGAAAACGAGACATCATTTTCCTAATCGACAGTACAATGGGTGCAACGTTCATCAACTCTGTGCGTGAATTCATCAAGCGGTTTGTTGATGTCATGCCAATTGGTCCAGATGGAGTTCAAGTGGGTGTGGCTCAGTTCAGCAATGTTCCTCGACTTGAGATGGATCTCAACTCCTATGGATCCAGGGAAGCTGTAAATGCTGCTTTGGGCAATATCAGACCAAAACCTGGACAGACAGTCAATACTGGAGCTGCCTTGGACTTTGTGCGGATGAATATGCTGCGGCCTGAGAAGGGCAGTCGTATTCAACAGGGGATACCCCAGCTTTTACTGTTGATTACCAGCAAAAGGTCCAGCGACAGTGTGGAAGAACCTGCTAAGGCCCTGCAGCGAATGGGTGTATTGACTCTGGCTGTGGGCTCCAAGGCTGCTGCTGAGCCGGAGCTGAAACAGATTGCCTTTGCCGACAGCTTTGTGTTCATGTTGAAGGACTTCCGTGGACTGCTTCGCAACCCAGCGGCAATTGTTAATGCACTCTCCACATTAGCTGGGGTGGTGGTGACCGAAACACCCACTGCGCCAGGTAATGTTTTGTCCTATAAGCACATTCCATACAATTCAAAAGTAATATAATTAATGAATTGACTTGAACATGAAAAAAAAATGGACCATCTAAACTAAAATGTAAATTTACAGATGAGTGACAAATTACAGGTAAAGCTTGAATAAGTAAGTGGAAAAACAAATGCAGAAACAAGTTTGCAGGACGATAAAAACGATAAAGTAGGCCATCAAAATCTTACACAACATATGGGAGACAGCAGTTTTCACCACTATTACCAAACCATCAAAAAAGGACATGTCTTTTGGTAGTATGGTGTGGTGCCACATGAAACACGGCAAAATAGAATACACTGAAACAGGATTTTGCAACTGTGGAAAGTTATGACTAAGGTAAACAGGAGAAAGAAAAACAACAGTGGCACAGACATCAAACACTCACAGTTTAAAAATGACATATTTCATTGAAGCTGTTCTGCTGGCTTGTGCTAGGCTAACACTTTACTGAGACACTTTGTGCTGTTTTGTTTAATTTGTCACCCATCTACAAGTGTCCATAACAAATAATTAATTTCATTTGATCTGATCTAATATGTTATTAATTGGTTTATATCTTCTACAGCCTGAAAGCATTTGTACATACATGTTTTTTCTTTTCCACAGACGTGGAGACAACCACAGTGCAGACTCAAAAAGTGGTCCGAGACATTGTCTTCCTTGTGGATGGCTCAAACTACGTTGGCAGCACTAACTTTCCCTATGTGAGAGACTTCATTATCAATGTGGTCAACCAGCTAGATGTACGTCCTGACAGGGTCCAGATTGGTCTCCTGCAGTTTGCCGAAAGTCCAAAAATTGAATTTTATTTGAACAGCTACAACAACAGGGAAGATGTTGTGAATAAAATCTCTCAACTCAGACTGACTGGAGGCTCAGTTTTGAATACAGGAGCTGCCATGCAATTTGCCCTCAGAAAAATGTTCCTGCAATCAGCTGGATCACGCAAGAGACAAGGAATCCAGCAGGTCTTGGTGCTTATCACTGGTGGTCCATCCCAAGATGAGCTTAAAACCATAGCTGATCAGCTGGCTTTGGCTCAGGTTTTGACCTTCACAGTCAGTTCTGGACAAGCAGATGACACCCTCCTGAGTACAGTTGCCTTTGTTCCAGATTTGGCTTTCTACGACCCAAGCTTCTCTAATTTACCAGCTTTGGCTGAAGTAATCTTACCAAAGTTGATAACGGTAGTTGGCGATTTGGACTTAGTCAATCAGGAATTGGGTGAGTTTTGTATTTTCTTCTTTTCTATAATGAAATAAAAGTAATGTCAGAATTTCAAACTGTAAAGAAGAAGTTTCCCTAATAACGGTTAATTTTGTTTTTCCACAGCTGATGAAAGGGATGTTGTCTTCCTCATTGATGGCACAGACAATGTTCGAGCAGATTTTACCCAAATCCAGGATTTTATCATTAAAATAATTGAACCACTTGAAGTTGGGATTGACAAGGTGCGAATTTCAGTGGTTCAACACAGTGAGAGACCATCTCCAAGTTTCTACCTTAACACTTATCAAACCAAAGATGAGGTGATGAGAGCCGTCAGGGGGATGAGACTGGCTGGTGGACGTAGTCTTAACACAGGAGTCGCCCTAAAATTCACGAAGGACACCATCTTGTCTGAAACATATGGTAGCCGGGCTGCGCAAAACGTGCCTCAGTTTCTGATCTTATTGAGTGGAGGCAGGTCCAGGGACAACGTGAAGGAGCCTGCTGGTGCCCTGAAGACAGAGGGAGTCATACCATTTGGTATTGGTGTCAGGGATGCAGATCCTAAGCAGATTGAGGCCATTTCACACAACCCTTCATTTGCCTTCAATGTGAGGGAATTCAGTGAGCTTAACACCATACCGCAGCGGATCAATAACTATGTGACCCTTCCAAAGGAAGAGCTAACTGTCATCCTAGAGCAAGGTAAGAAAAATCTTGATTCTTATTAGCATGTAAAACTTCTGCCACTGTTTGTGTTGCTCTATCAGAATAACTGAATCTTATTTGTTATGTCTTAGAGCAAAATGATGTTGTAAAAAGAGATATTGTATTCCTCCTGGATGGCTCTGATAACACAAGAAATGGATTCCAAGAGATAAAGCTCTTTGTTAAGAGCATAGCGGGGAGCCTCTCTGTCAATGAGGGCCAAGACAGAGTATCTGTGGTTCAGTTTGCTGATAACCCAGAGGCCAGCTTTTATCTAAATTCCCACAAGACAATGAATGACATCATGAATGCCATAGATAATTTAAGGCACAAGGGTGGGAGGCGCCTTAATATTGGTGAAGCTCTCCAGTTTGTGAGGCATAGTGTCTTCACTTCCTCCACGGGCAGTAGAAGACTAGAAGGAGTGCCCCAGATTTTAATTCTTTTAAGTAGCAAACCATCTACTGATACAATAAGAAGTCCATCTTTTGCTCTTAAGGAGCATGAAATTGTGTCAGTGGGAGTTGGAGTGGGAAATGCCAATCTTTCAGAGTTGGAAATGATTGCCTTCAAACCTGGTTTTACGTACAAGGTCACTGATATCTCCAAGTTGCCCTCAATCCAATCACAACTTATTGCTACATTGAACATAAACAAAGACACTGACAAAACCATGACTGGAATCTCTGATTTAGTAGGTAAGAACTCCACATTTGAACATATGCCTAAAATTGAAGTACAGTATAAGTTCTCTTCCAATAGGTTTTCTCTCTAGAACAGCAACAACATAAATTCCTTTTGATATGATGATAAATGATTGAGTCATTTTAGCATGTTTGTATTGCATATTTATGATTACTCTTGCTGTGAAATTTATTCTGCCTTGAAAAATCAAATTTTGTGTGTTCATAAGGCTTTCCAGAATGTAGCTCTCTTGTATACTTCTTTAGAGTTGTTTGCTTTGATGTTACTAATTCTTTCAAACGTCTTTTTTTTTTTTTTTTTAATAGAAATGGTGTTCTGCTTGAAATAACACATTTAGGGCAACAGGTCATCTGTCTTTTTGCACTCAGTTTTTTTTTCTCTGAGCTTCTTACTTGCTCATGCTAATGAATATGCATGAGTGTACAAAAGTCTTCAGTGTGCAGTCCATGAATTCTCTTTCAATCTATACACGTATCATCTTGTTCACGCAGAGAACAATAAGAGAGACATAGTGTTTCTTCTTGATGGGTCGGATGACTCCCGAAATGGACTTCCTGCTATTCGAGAGTTCATCAGAAGAATGGCAGAAGAGCTAGACACTGATGAAGATAAGGTTCGAGTGGCCGTCGTACTGTACAGTGGTGACACCACAGTTTACTTCAACTTAAAAACTCACAGATCCAAAAAGGCTATCATCTATGCTGTGAGAAGTCTTCGCCATAAAGGAGGAAGACCCCGGAACACTGGCGCTGCTCTGCAGTTTGTGCGAGACCATGTTTTCACAGCTTCATCTGGGAGTAGACGACTAGATGGTATCCCTCAGATCCTGTTTTTACTCACTGGAGGAAAATCCAGTGATGATGTTTCCAGAGCTGCATTAGACCTTAAAAAAATCGGTGTTCTGTCTTTTGCCATTGGCATGAAAAATGCTCAACAGGAGGAGCTTCAAAAAATTGCTTTCTCCTCCAGATTCCTTTTCAACCTGCCTGTCTTTGGTGAACTTTTGTCCATTCAGCCCGAGATAGCTGCATTTGTCCAGTCGAAAATACAAATTGAACCACCTACTGTTGTAGGTAAGAAGTGTCCTCAATTTTTAGTTGAATCAGACTCCCCGCCAAGGGTTTAGTACAGTTCTTTCATAGTTTGAATGGCAATGAAACTGCATCATCTTCTGAAGAATGTCAGTCAATCAGTTTCATTGTTCCTCAATCTGTCTGGCTAGATACAATTTCCTGGTTATGCTGTTTCTTGTTTGGCTCTCATTTCTTTTCTTCATGTACCATGGAGAGTCTTTCTTGACAGATCCACCTCAGCAAATATCCTTTCTTTCTGTTATTCTTATGCTCTTCCTTGAGCCAATGATTATCACATCATTGACGGAATATTTCGAGTTAAGGAATACTGAATGTCCTTTATTCAGCTTTCTCCATCTTTCATTTGTGAAAGAGGAATATGCTTCTTGTCTTGTAGCTTTTTCCATATGTATCAATAATTGTTTTATCTACCCTTTTTTCTGGCTTCTAACATCTTGTTTATTCCTGTTTGAATTTGAAAAATGAGTTTGAATTACAAGTGCTTGTATGGCTTTACCAACCATCTAAAGTGATTATCCTGGTTTTCTTGTTCTTTTCTAGTTGAATTAGAGTCCCCTCAAAGAGACATTGTGTTTCTTTTGGATGGTTCAGATTACACATGGAGTGGCTTCCCAGCAATGAAAAGTTTTGTCCAAAGAGTGGTAGAAACACTCAGTATTGCTGAGAACAAAGACCGTGTGTCTGTGGTCCAGTATAGCAGAGATCCACAGACACATTTCAGTTTGAACACCTACACAGAAAAACAAGATGTTCTTACTGCTGTCCAGGAGCTGAGCCACAAAGGGGGCACACCCCTCAACACTGGGGCAGCCCTGGACTATGTGAGAAAAAATGCTTTCGCTGACTCCTCAGGGAGTCGGCATCAAGAAGGTGTCCCTCAGATACTGATTCTCTTGAGCGGAGGAAGATCTCAAGATGATGTTGCAAGTGCAGCTGTGGCTCTCAAACAAGACAAGGTTGTCCCATTCTGTGTGGGTACAAGAAATTCAGACATACTCGAGCTTCAAATGATTGCACATAACCCTTCCTATGCTTTCTCTGTGCTCCGGTTTGATGATACTGGGAGTATCCATCAGCAACTTGTGTCACTTGTGAAAAGGGTGCCTCGACAGCAACCAAGACTAAAACCACAGAATGTATTAGGTAAGACAATCTATCCATTTACCTATCTGTCTGTCTTGAATAACTTCATGCGTAACTCTAACTGAGCATCATCCTTGTGTCTGTGAAAGGTTCTGCAGATCAGACTGAATCCATTCAACGCGACATTGTATTTTTACTGGATTCCTCAGATGATATGCAAAATGAATTTCAGGCAATGCTTGGGTTTGTTGAGAGAATGGTGGGGAAACTCAATGTGGATGAGAGCAACGATCGCGTTTCAGTGGTGCAGTACAGCATGGAACCATCTGTTGAATTTTTTCTGAGCACACACAAAACACAGCAGAATGTTGTGGACAATGTGCGAAGTCTGAGGCATAAAGGAGGCAGACCCCTAAATACTGGAGCAGCCCTCCAGTACATCAGGGATAATGTTTTCACGGCCTCTTCTGGAAGTAGGCATCAACAGGGTGTCCTGCAGATTTTGGTTCTCTTCATTGGTGGACAGTCCAGTGATGATGTCAGAAATGCTGCAGAAAACTTGAAAAGAATCGGTGTGATGGTATTTGTGGTGGGAACAAAGAATGCAGATACCCTTGAGATTCAGTCTATTTCCCAGGAAGCCAGTCATGCTTTCTTTGCAGCAGATTCCAGTGATGTTTCAGGCATTGAACAACAAATATTTTCTGCTACCGAGAAGGCTGAAACCCCTCCTATCAAACCAGCATCACATGGTAAGACTGTTATGACAAGATTGTACACCGTGTGCACAACTTCATGCATTGTCAGTATCAGGTAATTGTAGACAGGTAATCATTAATTTCAACTGTGGGTGAATGATAGACAGGAACAGACTGGTACCCTTTTGTGACTGTTGGATTCATTGGCCATCAGATCACAAATATGATGGATTGTGAAGTGGATTAGACAGCCCCCTTGTAAATAAAATATTTTGGCTTTATTTAGGCAATAGGAAACAATTTTGGACTTATTTTCAGTCACGATTTAAATTATGGTTGATACTTGTGACTGAATAAGTGCTGAAATTTAACATGCCAGTTTTTTCAACCCATTCAGAAACAGCATTAATTGGGGGCTTTGCTACTGATGAACACATAAATACTTGAAATTCACCTGTTTTTGGCCATTTTGCTAATAATGAGGACTAACCTACACAAACCAAACTTTGCAGTTTGGTCATTAAAACTGTTCTAGGACTTCCTCCATGTTGTTTCAGTGGTCCCAGTTCATTCCACTATACCACGGGTGTGGATTGCTTCAAGAAAAATAGCCTGCTAAAATAGCAGAGTATGTTGTGCGCATGGAATTATTGAACATTTGCAGGAATTAAACACTAATTTCATCCTCAACCAATTTGTTTAAATGCCTGTGTAATTACAGATCCCAGCAGAAGAGATGTTGTATTTTTGCTTGATGGTTCTGATGATTCTCAGCAAAGATTTCCAAATATGAAGGACTTTGTGCAGAGAGTGGTGGCAAACCTAAACATTGGTGCAAACAAAGATCGTGTGGCCGTGGTTCAGTACAGTAACACGGCAGAAGTTAACTTTAACTTGAGACAATACTCAAGAGAGGATGATGTCCTTGATGCAGTAAGAAGTTTAAGTCACAAAGGAGGTTATCCTCACAATGCTGGAGCAGCTCTCCAGTATGTGAGAAACCATGTATTCACTTCCGAATTAGGAAGCAGACTCCTGGAGGGAGTCCCACAGATACTCATATTACTGAGTGGTGGAAGATCTGGCGATGACATAAGAACTCCAGCCAGAATGCTGAAAGAGAGTGGTGTCATCCCAATTGCCATTGGAACAACTGATGCTGACACTCTAGAGCTACAGACAATTTCTAATGAACCCAGTTATGCCCTTTCTATTACTGATTATGAAGAACTTCCTACTGTTACACAGGATGTACTATCATTGTTAAAAGACGCTTCCCACCATATAGCACAAACTACTCCCACAAAGGATGCTGGTAAGATGCAATGTTTTTTACCTCTTCACAAAAAATGTTAGTAAAGAAAGGAAGAGAATGGGGAATAATAGTTGACTGTCATGGTAGCTGCTCACCTGTTATCTGCAGAAAATAATGCATTGCCCTTGTTTCCACATTTTACCTTTGTTGCAGATTCTAAGAAAAATGATGTAGTGTTTCTTATTGACGGATCATACGACTCACAAAATGGCTTTGAAGAGATTCGAAGTTTTATAGAAAAATTTGTTGAAAGTTTAAATCTAGGGGAGAACAGAGACCAAGTGGCTGTAGTTCAGTACAGCCGTGATGCCACAGTCAATTTCTACTTAAATTCATACTCATCCAAGAATGATGTTCTCAGTTCTATTAGAACAATGAGGCATAAGTTGGGACGACCCCTCAACACTGGCAAAGCCCTGGCGTTTGTCAGAGACAATGTCTTTGCTGCTTCAGTTGGAGGCAGACGTGCACAATCAGTCCCTCAGTATCTGTATGTATTTAGTGGAGGGCGATCCGGGGATGATGTCAGAGGACCAGCACAGTCTCTCAAAGAAAACGGAATAAAGACTTTTAGCATTGGGACAAATAATGCTGATACCTTGGAAATGCAAACCATCTCTTTCACGCCAGCACATTATTTTCATGTCACAAACTTTAACAATCTGCAAAGCATACATCCATCAATGGAAGCGACATTGAGGGGCACTCAAGAAACAACAGAATTTCCAACTGTTATTGGTAAGAAGTAAAACAATAATTTGCATTTTAACATTTTAGAGATGCTATGTGGAAATAAAAGTTGTGATTATATACCATGGGTATATTATATCCGTTTCTGTTTACAGCAAAGATGTTGATTTTGTAAAATGTGTGTTTGTATTCATTTCAGACACTCCCACCAATTCAGAATTAGAACTACAGAGTGCTGATATTGTTTTTCTCCTTGATGGATCTGATGAAATGCAAGCAAGTGAAAGACAAATTTTGGATTTTGTCAGAGATTTTGTCAAGCAAATAGAAATTGGTCCAGGCAAAGTACAAGTTGCTTTGATTCAGTACAGCACAGAACCAACGACTGATTTTCTCCTGAACACATACTCACTGAAAGGGAATGTCATGAGTCATTTGAACAATGTAAAACTGAAAGGAGGGTCCACCGTGAACACTGGTGTTGCCCTTGATTTTGTGAAAAACAATGTGTTTACTGCTTCATCTGGAAGCAGAGCCCAGCAGGGAATCCCACAGATACTGATTCTCCTATCTGGGAGAAAGTCAGAAGATGATGTCTTTGGCCCAGTGGACAGACTGAGAAAGGCTGGAATAACCCTTTTTAGTGTTGGGGTTAATAATGCAGATAGAGAGGAGATGGAACAATTAGCACACAGTCCAAGAACAGAGTATTTTATCAAGAAGAAGTCTGACTTTCCTCTTGTGAAAGAGCAGTTGCTCTCAGCCATTGCATCTCAAAAAGGCACTGTCAGCCCTGGTGTAGGTGAGTGAGAATGAGTATTAATTAGCTTGATTTTTATTTTATTTCTAATGAATAATTCATTAACACAATTTGTATGATGGTGGACTTTTCTAGGTTCAAGCTCCAGCATGAAAAGAGATATTGTCTTTCTCATTGATGGATCTGATGATGTCAGGAGTAAATTCTCTGCTTTATGTGAATTTGTTGCCAAAATGGTCAACAGCTTTGACCTGGAACAAGGAAAAGACAAAGTTGCTGTTGTGCAGTATAGCAACAATGCTGAACTGAGTTTCAGTCTGAATACTTACAACACAAGAGATGATGTTCTTAAGCATCTTGCAAGCCTAAAACCGAAAGGCGGGAGGCCACAGTATATTGGAGCAGCACTGCAGTTTGTGAGGAATAATGTATTTGTTTCAAATGCTGGAGGTCGACATCATGAAGGTGCCAAACAGATACTTGTCTTATTGGCTGGTGGAAGATCAAGAGATTCTCCACGCGGCCCAGCAAGTATGCTAAAGGCTGCAGGGGTTGTCACATTTGCAGTTGGATCTAGAATGTCAAATTCAGCTGAGCTGCAAATCATTTCCTCTGACCCAAATAATGTCTACTCAGTCCCTGACTTTGTAAATCTCCCTCGTATTCAACAAAGTTTGATGAATCGTCTTACTCAAGAGGGAGTTAAGGAG
This sequence comes from Toxotes jaculatrix, assembly GCF_017976425.1. Taxonomy (NCBI): domain Eukaryota; kingdom Metazoa; phylum Chordata; class Actinopteri; family Toxotidae; genus Toxotes; species Toxotes jaculatrix. The sequence continues at coordinate 22,628,751 of NC_054408.1, forward strand.
GAAACTAAAGGAGGTAAGAATTTATCAACTTTAGCTGCTGATTCTGAACATATTTATGAGGATTGTAACTAACATAAATCTGTGCATCTATCACATCTATTAACATTAACAGAGAGAAGTGATGAAAAAGGAAGAGACATAGTTTTTCTTTTGGATGGATCCGATAATACCAGAAATGAGTTCTCAGCCATTCAAGATTTTCTGTACAAAGTAATAGAAAGATTTGATATTGGACCCAAAAAAGACAGAGTTGCTGTGATCCAGTTCAGCAATTTGGCACTAGCCAATTTCTATTTGAATTCATTCATGAGGAAGGAAGATGTCCTAGCTGCTGTCAGAAGGCTCTCACATAAAGGCGGAAGACCTCTCAAAATGGGTGCAGCTCTAAAATATGTTAAAGACAATGTATTCACAGCTGCCTCAGGGAGTAGATACACAGAGAATGTTCAACAAATTCTTGTTGTTTTAAGTAGTGGATCATCGAGTGACAGCGTGAATTTGCCTGCTGCTTCACTAAAACAAAGCAATGTCACAATATTAAGTATTGGAACAAAAGACTCTGACCACAAGGAAATGGAGACGATATCACATGGCCGACATTACACTTTTTCAGTCTCCAAAATGGTTGAGCTTCCAAATTTCCAAGAGCAAGTTTTTGCTGCTATTACAGAAGAGAATTTCAAAAATGAAATTTCAAAATCAGAAGTGATTGGTAAGAACAATTGCATATATTGTATACTGCATGATCCATTTTATGATCAAGTACACAGGTTTTCCTAATACACGTTCATGAAACCATTTTTTATTTTCAGCTTTATCTTGAGTACACACTAATGTTCATTATTGGATATTATTTATGTTTGTTACACTGATATGCAGAGCAGAGCTGGGCAGTAACAGAATCACCAATACTGTTAGAGAGACCAACTATAATTGATGAAAAAAGAAGGTGGAGAGAAAGGGAAGAGCAGATGTACACAAAAACAGTGGAGAAACAAAGAGTGCATGCTCTGTTTTACAAGACATTGGTATTGGTATTGGTATTGGTAGTGCCTTGACTGAGAAATATCTGTGTCAGAGGAAGAGCAAACATTTCCTTGTCTGACAAATGTGAAGAGGGAGTAATTCACGTGCCATTACACCACAGTTGAACAACAGCAGGCGAGTCAACCATTTTAATGTTGTCAGAGTCAAAGCTGTCAAAAATGAAAAAAGTTAAGTCAATAAATATAATAGGATTTGTACTCTAGTCACATGGGTGAAAGTCCTATGTTTGGTCCACTCATCCAAGCTCACTGGTTGTTGCAGGCAAAATGAATATTACAAAAACAAGAAGTTAAAATTTAAAATAAATAAATAAAAACTTGTGCATACAAACGCAGATGAAATTCAAAGTATGGAAGAATTAAAAATGCCATTTACGGAAACTGGTAAGAAAGTGAACGATTTTTCAATCCAAGATCATGGTTAGACACAAAAAAAAACTGTAATAAAGTGCATATCACAAAGCTCAGGTCAGCCAGTGCCACTTTAAACCACAGTAAACTTGTACGATCTTTCACATAGTGAGTCGTAGACATTGTGGTTAGTAGTTCTGACGTTGACACTGGAAATGTTTGACAAATGATCCTAAAACTGTCATATCTTATGTTTCCCAGTGGAGAAAAAGCCAACCGGAAGGGATTTTGTGTTCTTGTTGGATGGATCTGATGGTACTAGAACTGGATTTCCAGATATGCGAGACTTTGTCCAAAGAGTAGTAGAGACACTCAGTGTGGATGACAACAAAGACCGTGTGTCAGTGGTTCAGTACAGCAGAGATCCAGCTGTCCAGTTCTATCTGAACACATACACAACCAAAAGCGAGATCCTTGACACTGTCAGAGGTTTGAGGCACAAAGGCGGAAGACCACTCAACACTGGAGCAGCTCTCCAGCACTTGAGGGACAATGTCTTCACGGCCTCTGCCGGAAGCAGGCGCCTGGAAGGAGTTCCACAGGTCCTGATATTGCTAAGTGGTGGAAAGTCTTTTGACAGCGTTGATGCGCCAGCCTCTGCTCTCAAGCAGCTGGGCGTCTTGACCTTTGCAATTGGAACCAGGGGCTCTGACAGCAGAGAACTGCAGAAGATATCCCACGAGCCCAGTTATGCTGTTTCTGTGTCTGAATTCACTGACCTTCCCAGTGTTCAACAGCAGCTTCAGTCCTCCGTGGAGGCTGTGGCTACTGCCGTCACCCCAGAATCTCCAACTGTACCTGGTATGTTAACTTGCACGACCCCTGACAGGTGCATTTCACTCAGTTCAGGTCAGCCAGGGCCACTTTGAAAGTAGAGTTGTACCACCCTTCATAGAGTGATTCGAAGACATTGTGGTTAGTTTAGAAGTTCTGACGTTGACCCTGGAAATGTTTGACAAATAATCCTAAAAATGTGTTATATCTTATGTTTCCTAGTGGAGAAAAAGCCAACCGGAAGGGATTTTGTGTTCTTGTTGGATGGATCTGATGGTACTAGAACTGGATTTCCAGATATGCGAGACTTTGTCCAAAGAGTAGTAGAGACACTCAGTGTGGATGACAACAAAGACCGTGTGTCAGTGGTTCAGTACAGCAGAGATCCAGCTGTCCAGTTCTATCTGAACACATACACAACCAAAAGCGAGATCCTTGACACTGTCAGAGGTTTGAGGCACAAAGGCGGAAGACCACTCAACACTGGAGCAGCTCTCCAGCACTTGAGGGACAATGTCTTCACAGCCTCTGCCGGAAGCAGGCGCCTGGAAGGAGTTCCACAGGTCCTGATATTGCTAAGTGGTGGAAAGTCTTTTGACAGCGTTGATGCGCCAGCCTCTGCTCTCAAGCAGCTGGGCGTCTTGACCTTTGCAATTGGAGCCAGGGGCTCTGACAGCAGAGAACTGCAGAAGATATCCCACGAGCCCAGTTACGCTGTTTCTGTGTCTGAATTCACTGACCTTCCCAGTGTCCAACAGCAGCTTCAGTCCTCCATGGAGGCTGTGGCTATTGCCGTCACCCCAGAATCTCCAACTGTACCTGGTATGTTAACTTTCACGACCCCTCGCCTCGAGGGCTACCAGACTTGTTTCACCTACACTGAGGGAAAGAATTTATGTCTGAAAGTTGTTGAGCTGCATGTGTGCCCTTGAAGAGAGATGGTGGTGTGCTCTCCCACTATTTAAAATTGAAGTAAGCAGTGTTAGGTGCTTTCAGGAAAGGAAATTTAAAAAAAGAAAATGAAAGGATCGTCTACCACTTGATAAGGATTAGTTTGCTTTTTGCAAAGGTTTTTATGTGTCGTCTTCTATCTTTTCTCAGTTGACACTGCCAAAAAGGATATCGTATTCCTTCTGGATGGTTCTGATGGCACAAGGAATGGCTTCCCTGCCATGCGTGATTTTGTTGAGAGAGTGGTGGAGAAACTCAATGTGGGAGAAAACAAAGACCGTGTCTCTGTGGTCCAGTACAGCAGAGATGCAGAGGTCCATTTCTATCTGAACACATACAACACAAGAGAGGATGTTAAGGATTCGGTCAGAGGGCTGAGACACAGAGGAGGCAGACCCCTCAACACCGGGGCAGCCCTCCAGTACGTCAGGGACAACGTCTTTACAAACTCCTCGGGGAGTAGGCGCCTGCAGGGCGTTCCACAGATGTTGATCCTGCTAAATGGTGGAAGGTCTTTTGACAATGTAGATATCCCAGCTGCTGCTCTCAAACAGCAGGGCACTGTTGTGATTGGCATTGGAACAAGGAGCTCTGACAGTCGAGAGCTGCAGAAGATATCGTATGACCCTAGTTTTGCTCTGTTAGTGTCTGAGTTCACTGACCTCCCCGGTGTCCAAGAAAGGCTCTCTTCTGTAATGAGCACAGTGCGAGTGAGGCCCACGCCCACAACAACAACAACAACAACAACAGTGACTGGTAAGAAAGTGATTGATTTTTACATTCCAAGATCATGGTAGGTCGCAAATAGAACCGTACCAAAGAGCATCACATTAAGTTCAGGTCAGCCAGTGCCACTTTGAAAGTAGAGTTTTACCACCTTTCATAGTGTGAGTCGTAGACATTGTGGTTAGTTTTGATCGTGTGATTTTGACACGGGAAGTGTTTGACAAATGATCCTAAAACTGTGTCATATCTTATGTTCCCTAGTGGAGAAACAGCCAACCGGAAGGGATTTTGTGTTCTTGTTGGATGGATCTGATGGTACTAGAACTGGATTTCCAGATATGCGAGACTTTGTCCAAAGAGTAGTAGAGACACTCAGTGTGGATGACAACAAAGACCGTGTGTCAGTGGTTCAGTACAGCAGAGATCCAGCTGTCCAGTTCTATCTGAACACATACACAACCAAAAGCGAGATCCTTGACACTGTCAGAGGTTTGAGGCACAAAGGCGGAAGACCACTCAACACTGGAGCAGCTCTCCAGCACTTGAGGGACAATGTCTTCACGGCCTCTGCCGGAAGCAGGCGCCTGGAAGGAGTTCCACAGGTCCTGATATTGCTAAGTGGTGGAAAGTCTTTTGACAGCGTTGATGCGCCAGCCTCTGCTCTCAAGCAGCTGGGCGTCTTGACCTTTGCAATTGGAACCAGGGGCTCTGACAGCAGAGAACTGCAGAAGATATCCCACGAGCCCAGTTATGCTGTTTCTGTGTCTGAATTCACTGACCTTCCCAGTGTCCAACAGCAGCTTCAGTCCTCCGTGGAGGCTGTGGCTACTGCCGTCACCCCAGAATCTCCAACTGTACCTGGTATGTTAACTTGCACGACCCCTGACAGGTGCATTTCACTCAGTTCAGGTCAGCCAGGGCCACTTTGAAAGTAGAGTTGTACCACCCTTCATAGAGTGATTCGAAGACATTGTGGTTAGTTTAGAAGTTCTGACGTTGACCCTGGAAATGTTTGACAAATAATCCTAAAAATGTGTTATATCTTATGTTTCCTAGTGGAGAAAAAGCCAACCGGAAGGGATTTTGTGTTCTTGTTGGATGGATCTGATGGTACTAGAACTGGATTTCCAGATATGCGAGACTTTGTCCAAAGAGTAGTAGAGACACTCAGTGTGGATGACAACAAAGACCGTGTGTCAGTGGTTCAGTACAGCAGAGATCCAGCTGTCCAGTTCTATCTGAACACATACACAACCAAAAGCGAGATCCTTGACACTGTCAGAGCTTTGAGGCACAAAGGCGGAAGACCCCTTTATACTGGAGCAGCTCTCCAGTACTTGAGGGACAATGTCTTCACGGCCTCTGCCGGAAGCAGGCGCCTGGAAGGAGTTCCACAGGTCCTGATATTGCTAAGTGGTGGAAAGTCTTTTGACAGCGTTGATGCGCCAGCCTCTGCTCTCAAACAGCTGGGCGTCTTGACCTTTGCAATTGGAACCCGGGGCTCTGACAGCAGAGAACTGCAGAAGATATCCCACGAGCCCAGTTACGCTGTTTCTGTGTCTGAATTCATTGACCTTCCCAGTGTCCAACAGCAGCTTCAGTCCTCCGTGGAGGCTGTGGCTACTGCCGTCACCCCAGAATCTCCAACTGTACCTGGTATGTTAACTTGCACGACCTCTGACAGGTGCATTTCACTCAGTTCAGGTCAGCCAGTGCCACTTTGAAAGTAGAGTTGTACCACCTTTCATAGATTTAGTCGTAGACATTGTGGTTAGTTTTGATTATCTGACTTTGACACGGGAAGTTTTTTACAAATGATCCTAAAACTGTGTCATATCTTATGTTTCCTAGTGGAGAAAAAGCCAACCGGAAGGGATTTTGTGTTCTTGTTGGATGGATCTGATGGTACTAGAACTGGATTTCCAGATATGCGAGACTTTGTCCAAAGAGTAGTAGAGACACTCAGTGTGGATGACAACAAAGACCGTGTGTCAGTGCTTCAGTACAGCAGAGATCCAGCTGTCCAGTTCTATCTGAACACATACACAACCAAAAGCGAGATCCTTGACACTGTCAGAGGTTTGAGGCACAAAGGCGGAAGACCACTCAACACTGGAGCAGCTCTCCAGCACTTGAGGGACAATGTCTTCACGGCCTCTGCCGGAAGCAGGCGCCTGGAAGGAGTTCCACAGGTCCTGATATTGCTAAGTGGTGGAAAGTCTTTTGACAGCGTTGATGCGCCAGCCTCTGCTCTCAAGCAGCTGGGCGTCTTGACCTTTGCAATTGGAACCAGGGGCTCTGACAGCAGAGAACTGCAGAAGATATCCCACGAGCCCAGTTATGTTGTTTCTGTGTCTGAATTCACTGACCTTCCCAGTGTCCAACAGCAGCTTCAGTCCTCTGTGGAGGCTGTGGCTATTGCCGTCACCCCAGAATCTCCAACTGTACCTGGTATGTTAACTTGCACGACCTCTGACAGGTGCATTTCATTCAGTTCAGGTCAGCCAGTGCCACTTTGAAAGTAGAGTTGTACCACCTTTCATAGATTTAGTCGTAGACATTGTGGTTAGTTTTGATCATCTGACTTTGACACGGGAAGTGTTTTACAAATGATCCTAAAACTGTGTCATATCTTATGTTTCCTAGTGGAGAAAAAGCCAACCGGAAGAGATTTTGTGTTCTTGTTGGATGGATCTGATGGTACTAGAGCTGGATTTCCAGATATGCGAGACTTTGTCCAAAGAGTAGTAGAGACACTCAGTGTGGATGACAACAAAGACCGTGTGTCAGTGGTTCAGTACAGCAGAGATCCAGCTGTCCAGTTCTATCTGAACACATACACAACTGAAAGCGAGATCCTTGACACTGTCAGAGGTTTGAGGCACAAAGGCGGAAGACCACTCAACACTGGAGCAGCTCTCCAGCACTTGAGGGACAATGTCTTCACGGCCTCTGCCGGAAGCAGGCGCCTGGAAGGAGTTCCACAGGTCCTGATATTGCTAAGTGGTGGAAAGTCTTTTGACAGCGTTGATGCGCCAGCCTCTGCTCTCAAGCAGCTGGGCGTCTTGACCTTTGCAATTGGAACCAGGGGCTCTGACAGCAGAGAACTGCAGAAGATATCCCACGAGCCCAGTTACGCTGTTTCTGTGTCTGAATTCACTGACCTTCCCAGTGTCCAACAGCAGCTTCAGTCCTCCGTGGAGGCTGTGGCTATTGCCGTCACCCCAGAATCTCCAACTGTACCTGGTATGTTAACTTTCACGACCTCTGACAGGTGCATTTCACTCAGTTCAGGTCAGCCAGGGCCACTTTGAAAGTAGAGTTGTACCACCTTTCATAGATTTAGTTGTAGACATTGTGGTTAGTTTTGATCATCTGACTTTGACACGGGAAGTGTTTGACAAATGATCCTAAAACTGTGTCATATCTTATGTTTCCTAGTGGAGAAAAAGCCAACCGGAAGGGATTTTGTGTTCTTGTTGGATGGATCTGATGGTACTAGAGCTGGATTTCCAGATATGCGAGACTTTGTCCAAAGAGTAGTAGAGACACTCAGTGTGGATGACAACAAAGACCGTGTGTCAGTGGTTCAGTACAGCAGAGATCCAGCTGTTCAGTTCTATCTGAACACATACACAACCAAAAGCGAGATCCTTGACACTGTCAGAGGTTTGAGGCACAAAGGCGGAAGACCACTCAACACTGGAGCAGCTCTCCAGCACTTGAGGGACAATGTCTTCACGGCCTCTGCCGGAAGCAGGCGCCTGGAAGGAGTTCCACAGGTCCTGATATTGCTAAGTGGTGGAAAGTCTTTTGACAGCGTTGATGCGCCAGCCTCTGCTCTCAAGCAGCTGGGCGTCTTGACCTTTGCAATTGGAACCAGGGGCTCTGACAGCAGAGAACTGCAGAAGATATCCCACGAGCCCAGTTACGCTGTTTCTGTGTCTGAATTCACTGACCTTCCCAGTGTGCAACAGCAGCTTCAGTCCTCCGTGGAGGCTGTGGCTATTGCCGTCACCCCAGAATCTCCAACTGTACCTGGTATGTTAACTTTCACGACCCCTCGCCTCGAGGGCTACCAGACTTGTTTCACCTACACTGAGGGAAAGAATTTATGTCTGAAAGTTGTTGAGCTGCATGTGTGCCCTTGAAGAGAGATGGTGGTGTGCTCTCCCACTATTTAAAATTGAAGTAAGCAGTGTTAGGTGCTTTCAGGAAAGGAAATTTAAAAAAAGAAAATGAAAGGATCGTCTATCACTTGATAAGGATTAGTTCACAAGTGTGCTTTTTGCAAAGGTTTTTATGTGTCGTCTTCTATCTTTTCTCAGTTGACACTGCCAAAAAGGATATCGTATTCCTTCTGGATGGTTCTGATGGCACAAGGAATGGCTTCCCTGCCATGCGTGATTTTGTTGAGAGAGTGGTGGAGAAACTCAATGTGGGAGAAAACAAAGACCGTGTCTCTGTGGTCCAGTACAGCAGAGATGCAGAGGTCCATTTCTATCTGAACACATACAACACAAGAGAGGATGTTAAGGATTCGGTCAGAGGGCTGAGACACAGAGGAGGCAGACCCCTCAACACCGGGGCAGCCCTCCAGTACGTCAGGGACAACGTCTTTACAAACTCCTCGGGGAGTAGGCGCCTGCAGGGCGTTCCACAGATGTTGATCCTGCTAAATGGTGGAAGGTCTTTTGACAATGTAGATACCCCAGCTGCTGCTCTCAAACAGCAGGGCACTATTGTGATTGGCATTGGAACAAGGAGCTCTGACAGTCGAGAGCTGCAGAAGATATCGTATGACCCTAGTTTTGCTCTGTTAGTGTCTGAGTTCACTGACCTCCCCGGTGTCCAAGAAAGGCTCTCTTCTGTAATGAGCACAGTGCGAGTGAGGCCCACGCCCACAACAACAACAACAACAACAACAACAACAACAGTGACTGGTAAGAAAGTGATTGATTTTTACATTCCAAGATCATGGTAGGTCGCAAATAGAACCGTACCAAAGAGCATCACATTAAGTTCAGGTCAGCCAGTGCCACTTTGAAAGTAGAGTTTTACCACCTTTCATAGTGTGAGTCGTAGACATTGTGGTTAGTTTTGATCGTGTGATTTTGACACGGGAAGTGTTTGACAAATGATCCTAAAACTGTGTCATATCTTATGTTCCCTAGTGGAGAAACAGCCAACTGGAAGGGATTTTGTGTTCTTGTTGGATGGATCTGATGGTACTAGAGTGGGATTCCCAGCTATGCGAGACTTTGTCCAAAGAGTAGTAGAAACACTCAGTGTGGATGACAACAAAGACCGTGTGTCAGTGGTTCAGTACAGCAGAGATCCAGCTGTCCAGTTCTATCTGAACACATACACAACCAAAAGCGAGATCCTTGACACTGTCAGAGGTTTGAGGCACAAAGGCGGAAGACCCCTCTATACTGGAGCAGCTCTCCAGCACTTGAGGGACAATGTCTTCACGGCCTCTGCCGGAAGCAGGCGCCTGGAAGGAGTTCCACAGGTCCTGATATTGCTAAGTGGTGGAAAGTCTTTTGACAGCGTTGATGCGCCAGCCTCTGCTCTCAAACAGCTGGGCGTCTTGACCTTTGCAATTGGAACCCGGGGCTCTGACAGCAGAGAACTGCAGAAGATATCCCACGAGCCCAGTTACGCTGTTTCTGTGTCTGAATTCACTGACCTTCCCAGTGTCCAACAGCAGCTTCAGTCCTCTGTGGAGGCTGTGGCTATTGCCGTCACCCCAGAATCTCCAACTGTACCTGGTATGTTAACTTTCACGACCCCTCGCCTCGAGGGCTACCAGACTTGTTTCACCTACACTGAGGAGTAGAGTTGTACCACCTTTCATAGATTTAGTTGTAGACATTGTGGTTAGTTTTGATTATCTGACTTTGACCCTGGATATGTTTGACAAATAATCCTAAAAATGTGTTATATCTTATGTTTCCTAGTGGAGAAAAAGCCAACCGGAAGGGATTTTGTGTTCTTGTTGGATGGATCTGATGGTACTAGAACTGGATTTCCAGATATGCGAGACTTTGTCCAAAGAGTAGTAGAGACACTCAGTGTGGATGACAACAAAGACCGTGTGTCAGTGGTTCAGTACAGCAGAGATCCAGCTGTCCAGTTCTATCTGAACACATACACAACCAAAAGCGAGATCCTTGACACTGTCAGAGCTTTGAGGCACAAAGGCGGAAGACCCCTCTATACTGGAGCAGCTCTCCAGTACTTGAGGGACAATGTCTTCACGGCCTCTGCCGGAAGCAGGCGCCTGGAAGGAGTTCCACAGGTCCTGATATTGCTAAGTGGTGGAAAGTCTTTTGACAGCGTTGATGCGCCAGCCTCTGCTCTCAAGCAGCTGGGCGTCTTGACCTTTGCAATTGGAACCAGGGGCTCTGACAGCAGAGAACTGCAGAAGATATCCCACGAGCCCAGTTACGTTGTTTCTGTGTCTGAATTCACTGACCTTCCCAGTGTCCAACAGCAGCTTCAGTCCTCCGTGGACGCTGTGGCTACTGCCGTCACCCCAGAATCTCCAACTGTACCTGGTATGTTAACTTGCACGACCTCTGACAGGTGCATTTCACTCAGTTCAGGTCAGCCAGTACCACTTTGAAAGTAGAGTTTTACCACCTTTCATAGTGTGAGTCGTAGACATTGTGGTTAGTTTTGATCGTCTGATTTTGACACGGGAAGTGTTTGACAAATGATCCTAAAACTGTGTCATATCTTATGTTCTCTAGTGGAGAAACAGCCAACTGGAAGGGATTTTGTGTTCTTGTTGGATGGATCTGATGGTACTAGAGTGGGATTCCCAGCTATGCGAGACTTTGTCCAAAGAGTAGTAGAAACACTCAGTGTGGATGACAACAAAGACCGTGTGTCAGTGGTTCAGTACAGCAGAGATCCAGCTGTCCAGTTCTATCTGAACACATACACAACCAAAAGCGAGATCCTTGACACTGTCAGAGGTTTGAGGCACAAAGGCGGAAGACCACTCAACACTGGAGCAGCTCTCCAGCACTTGAGGGACAATGTCTTCACGGCCTCTGCCGGAAGCAGGCGCCTGGAAGGAGTTCCACAGGTCCTGATATTGCTAAGTGGTGGAAAGTCTTTTGACAGCGTTGATGCGCCAGCCTCTGCTCTCAAACAGCTGGGCGTCTTGACCTTTGCAATTGGAACCCGGGGCTCTGACAGCAGAGAACTGCAGAAGATATCCCACGAGCCCAGTTACGCTGTTTCTGTGTCTGAATTCACTGACCTTCCCAGTGTCCAACAGCAGCTTCAGTCCTCTGTGGAGGCTGTGGCTATTGCCGTCACCCCAGAATCTCCAACTGTACCTGGTATGTTAACTTTCACGACCCCTCGCCTCGAGGGCTACCAGACTTGTTTCACCTACACTGAGGAGTAGAGTTGTACCACCTTTCATAGATTTAGTTGTAGACATTGTGGTTAGTTTTGATTATCTGACTTTGACCCTGGATATGTTTGACAAATAATCCTAAAAATGTGTTATATCTTATGTTTCCTAGTGGAGAAAAAGCCAACCGGAAGGGATTTTGTGTTCTTGTTGGATGGATCTGATGGTACTAGAACTGGATTTCCAGATATGCGAGACTTTGTCCAAAGAGTAGTAGAGACACTCAGTGTGGATGACAACAAAGACCGTGTGTCAGTGGTTCAGTACAGCAGAGATCCAGCTGTCCAGTTCTATCTGAACACATACACAACCAAAAGCGAGATCCTTGACACTGTCAGAGCTTTGAGGCACAAAGGCGGAAGACCCCTCTATACTGGAGCAGCTCTCCAGTACTTGAGGGACAATGTCTTCACGGCCTCTGCCGGAAGCAGGCGCCTGGAAGGAGTTCCACAGGTCCTGATATTGCTAAGTGGTGGAAAGTCTTTTGACAGCGTTGATGCGCCAGCCTCTGCTCTCAAGCAGCTGGGCGTCTTGACCTTTGCAATTGGAACCAGGGGCTCTGACAACAGAGAACTGCAGAAGATATCCCACGAGCCCAGTTACGTTGTTTCTGTGTCTGAATTCACTGACCTTCCCAGTGTCCAACAGCAGCTTCAGTCCTCCGTGGAGGCTGTGGCTACTGCCGTCACCCCAGAATCTCCAACTGTACCTGGTATGTTAACTTGCACGACCCCTGACAGGTGCATTTCACTCAGTTCAGGTCAGCCAGGGCCACTTTGAAAGTAGAGTTGTACCACCTTTCATAGATTTAGTTGTAGACATTGTGGTTAGTTTTGATCATCTGACTTTGACACGGGAAGTGTTTGACAAATGATCCTAAAACTGTGTCATATCTTATGTTTCCTAGTGGAGAAAAAGCCAACCGGAAGGGATTTTGTGTTCTTGTTGGATGGATCTGATGGTACTAGAGCTGGATTTCCAGATATGCGAGACTTTGTCCAAAGAGTAGTAGAGACACTCAGTGTGGATGACAACAAAGACCGTGTGTCAGTGGTTCAGTACAGCAGAGATCCAGCTGTTCAGTTCTATCTGAACACATACACAACCAAAAGCGAGATCCTTGACACTGTCAGAGGTTTGAGGCACAAAGGCGGAAGACCACTCAACACTGGAGCAGCTCTCCAGCACTTGAGGGACAATGTCTTCACGGCCTCTGCCGGAAGCAGGCGCCTGGAAGGAGTTCCACAGGTCCTGATATTGCTAAGTGGTGGAAAGTCTTTTGACAGCGTTGATGCGCCAGCCTCTGCTCTCAAGCAGCTGGGCGTCTTGACCTTTGCAATTGGAACCAGGGGCTCTGACAGCAGAGAACTGCAGAAGATATCCCACGAGCCCAGTTACGCTGTTTCTGTGTCTGAATTCACTGACCTTCCCAGTGTGCAACAGCAGCTTCAGTCCTCCGTGGAGGCTGTGGCTATTGCCGTCACCCCAGAATCTCCAACTGTACCTGGTATGTTAACTTTCACGACCCCTCGCCTCGAGGGCTACCAGACTTGTTTCACCTACACTGAGGGAAAGAATTTATGTCTGAAAGTTGTTGAGCTGCATGTGTGCCCTTGAAGAGAGATGGTGGTGTGCTCTCCCACTATTTAAAATTGAAGTAAGCAGTGTTAGGTGCTTTCAGGAAAGGAAATTTAAAAAAAGAAAATGAAAGGATCGTCTACCACTTGATAAGGATTAGTTCACAAGTGTGCTTTTTGCAAAGGTTTTTATGTGTCGTCTTCTATCTTTTCTCAGTTGACACTGCCAAAAAGGATATCGTATTCCTTCTGGATGGTTCTGATGGCACAAGGAATGGCTTCCCTGCCATGCGTGATTTTGTTGAGAGAGTGGTGGAGAAACTCAATGTGGGAGAAAACAAAGACCGTGTCTCTGTGGTCCAGTACAGCAGAGATGCAGAGGTCCATTTCTATCTGAACACATACAACACAAGAGAGGATGTTAAGGATTCGGTCAGAGGGCTGAGACACAGAGGAGGCAGACCCCTCAACACCGGGGCAGCCCTCCAGTACGTCAGGGACAACGTCTTTACAAACTCCTCGGGGAGTAGGCGCCTGCAGGGCGTTCCACAGATGTTGATCCTGCTAAATGGTGGAAGGTCTTTTGACAATGTAGATACCCCAGCTGCTGCTCTCAAACAGCAGGGCACTATTGTGATTGGCATTGGAACAAGGAGCTCTGACAGTCGAGAGCTGCAGAAGATATCGTATGACCCTAGTTTTGCTCTGTTAGTGTCTGAGTTCACTGACCTCCCCGGTGTCCAAGAAAGGCTCTCTTCTGTAATGAGCACAGTGCGAGTGAGGCCCATGCCCACAACAACAACAACAACAACAACAACAGTGACTGGTAAGAAAGTGATTGATTTTTACATTCCAAGATCATGGTAGGTCGCAAATAGAACCGTACCAAAGAGCATCACATTAAGTTCAGGTCAGCCAGTGCCACTTTGAAAGTAGAGTTTTACCACCTTTCATAGTGTGAGTCGTAGACATTGTGGTTAGTTTTGATCGTGTGATTTTGACACGGGAAGTGTTTGACAAATGATCCTAAAACTGTGTCATATCTTATGTTCCCTAGTGGAGAAACAGCCAACTGGAAGGGATTTTGTGTTCTTGTTGGATGGATCTGATGGTACTAGAGTGGGATTCCCAGCTATGCGAGACTTTGTCCAAAGAGTAGTAGAAACACTCAGTGTGGATGACAACAAAGACCGTGTGTCAGTGGTTCAGTACAGCAGAGATCCAGCTGTCCAGTTCTATCTGAACACATACACAACCAAAAGCGAGATCCTTGACACTGTCAGAGGTTTGAGGCACAAAGGCGGAAGACCCCTCTATACTGGAGCAGCTCTCCAGTACTTGAGGGACAATGTCTTCACGGCCTCTGCCGGAAGCAGGCGCCTGGAAGGAGTTCCACAGGTCCTGATATTGCTAAGTGGTGGAAAGTCTTTTGACAGCGTTGATGCGCCAGCCTCTGCTCTCAAACAGCTGGGCGTCTTGACCTTTGCAATTGGAACCCGGGGCTCTGACAGCAGAGAACTGCAGAAGATATCCCACGAGCCCAGTTACGCTGTTTCTGTGTCTGAATTCATTGACCTTCCCAGTGTCCAACAGCAGCTTCAGTCCTCCGTGGAGGCTGTGGCTACTGCCGTCACCCCAGAATCTCCAACTGTACCTGGTATGTTAACTTGCACGACCTCTGACAGGTGCATTTCACTCGGTTCAGGTCAGCCAGTACCACTTTGAAAGTAGAGTTGTACCACCTTTCATAGATTTAGTCGTAGACATTGTGGTTAGTTTTGATTATCTGATGTTGACCCTGGAAATGTTTGACAAATAATCCTAAAAATGTGTTATATCTTATGTTTCCTAGTGGAGAAAAAGCCAACCGGAAGGGATTTTGTGTTCTTGTTGGATGGATCTGATGGTACTAGAACTGGATTCCCAGCTATGCGAGACTTTGTCCAAAGAGTAGTAGAAACACTCAGTGTGGATGACAACAAAGACCGTGTGTCAGTGGTTCAGTACAGCAGAGATCCAGCTGTCCAGTTCTATCTGAACACATACACAACCAAAAGCGAGATCCTTGACACTGTCAGAGGTTTGAGGCACAAAGGCGGAAGACCACTCAACACTGGAGCAGCTCTCCAGCACTTGAGGGACAATGTCTTCACGGCCTCTGCCGGAAGCAGGCGCCTGGAAGGAGTTCCACAGGTCCTGATATTGCTAAGTGGTGGAAAGTCTTTTGACAGCGTTGATGCGCCAGCCTCTGCTCTCAAACAGCTGGGCGTCTTGACCTTTGCAATTGGAACCCGGGGCTCTGACAGCAGAGAACTGCAGAAGATATCCCACGAGCCCAGTTACGCTGTTTCTGTGTCTGAATTCACTGACCTTCCCAGTGTCCAACAGCAGCTTCAGTCCTCTGTGGAGGCTGTGGCTATTGCCGTCACCCCAGAATCTCCAACTGTACCTGGTATGTTAACTTTCACGACCCCTCGCCTCGAGGGCTACCAGACTTGTTTCACCTACACTGAGGAGTAGAGTTGTACCACCTTTCATAGATTTAGTTGTAGACATTGTGGTTAGTTTTGATTATCTGACTTTGACCCTGGATATGTTTGACAAATAATCCTAAAAATGTGTTATATCTTATGTTTCCTAGTGGAGAAAAAGCCAACCGGAAGGGATTTTGTGTTCTTGTTGGATGGATCTGATGGTACTAGAACTGGATTTCCAGATATGCGAGACTTTGTCCAAAGAGTAGTAGAGACACTCAGTGTGGATGACAACAAAGACCGTGTGTCAGTGGTTCAGTACAGCAGAGATCCAGCTGTCCAGTTCTATCTGAACACATACACAACCAAAAGCGAGATCCTTGACACTGTCAGAGCTTTGAGGCACAAAGGCGGAAGACCCCTTTATACTGGAGCAGCTCTCCAGTACTTGAGGGACAATGTCTTCACGGCCTCTGCCGGAAGCAGGCACCTGGAAGGAGTTCCACAGGTCCTGATATTGCTAAGTGGTGGAAAGTCTTTTGACAGCGTTGATGCGCCAGCCTCTGCTCTCAAACAGCTGGGCGTCTTGACCTTTGCAATTGGAACCCGGGGCTCTGACAGCAGAGAACTGCAGAAGATATCCCACGAGCCCAGTTACGCTGTTTCTGTGTCTGAATTCATTGACCTTCCCAGTGTCCAACAGCAGCTTCAGTCCTCCGTGGAGGCTGTGGCTATTGCCGTCACCCCAGAATCTCCAACTGTACCTGGTATGTTAACTTGCACGACCTCTGACAGGTGCATTTCACTCAGTTCAGGTCAGCCAGGGCCACTTTGAAAGTAGAGTTGTACCACCCTTCATAGAGTGATTCGAAGACATTGTGGTTAGTTTAGAAGTTCTGACGTTGACCCTGGAAATGTTTGACAAATAATCCTAAAAATGTGTTATATCTTATGTTTCCTAGTGGAGAAAAAGCCAACCGGAAGGGATTTTGTGTTCTTGTTGGATGGATCTGATGGTACTAGAACTGGATTTCCAGATATGCGAGACTTTGTCCAAAGAGTAGTAGAGACACTCAGTGTGGATGACAACAAAGACCGTGTGTCAGTGGTTCAGTACAGCAGAGATCCAGCTGTCCAGTTCTATCTGAACACATACACAACCAAAAGCGAGATCCTTGACACTGTCAGAGCTTTGAGGCACAAAGGCGGAAGACCACTCAACACTGGAGCAGCTCTCCAGCACTTGAGGGACAATGTCTTCACGGCCTCTGCCGGAAGCAGGCGCCTGGAAGGAGTTCCACAGGTCCTGATATTGCTAAGTGGTGGAAAGTCTTTTGACAGCGTTGATGCGCCAGCCTCTGCTCTCAAGCAGCTGGGCGTCTTGACCTTTGCAATTGGAACCCGGGGCTCTGACAGCAGAGAACTGCAGAAGATATCCCACGAGCCCAGTTACGCTGTTTCTGTGTCTGAATTCACTGACCTTCCCAGTGTCCAACAGCAGCTTCAGTCCTCCGTGGAGGCTGTGGCTACTGCCGTCACCCCAGAATCTCCAACTGTACCTGGTATGTTAACTTTCACGACCTCTGACAGGTGCATTTCACTCAGTTCAGGTCAGCCAGGGCCACTTTGAAAGTAGAGTTGTACCACCTTTCATAGATTTAGTCGTAGACATTGTGGTTAGTTTTGATCATCTGACTTTGACACGGGAAGTGTTTTACAAATGATCCTAAAACTGTGTCATATCTTATGTTTCCTAGTGGAGAAAAAGCCAACCGGAAGGGATTTTGTGTTCTTGTTGGATGGATCTGATGGTACTAGAGCTGGATTTCCAGATATGCGAGACTTTGTCCAAAGAGTAGTAGAGACACTCAGTGTGGATGACAACAAAGACCGTGTGTCAGTGGTTCAGTACAGCAGAGATCCAGCTGTTCAGTTCTATCTGAACACATACACAACCAAAAGCGAGATCCTTGACACTGTCAGAGGTTTGAGGCACAAAGGCGGAAGACCACTCAACACTGGAGCAGCTCTCCAGCACTTGAGGGACAATGTCTTCACGGCCTCTGCCGGAAGCAGGCGCCTGGAAGGAGTTCCACAGGTCCTGATATTGCTAAGTGGTGGAAAGTCTTTTGACAGCGTTGATGCGCCAGCCTCTGCTCTCAAGCAGCTGGGCGTCTTGACCTTTGCAATTGGAACCAGGGGCTCTGACAGCAGAGAACTGCAGAAGATATCCCACGAGCCCAGTTACGCTGTTTCTGTGTCTGAATTTACTGACCTTCCCAGTGTGCAACAGCAGCTTCAGTCCTCCGTGGAGGCTGTGGCTATTGCCGTCACCCCAGAATCTCCAACTGTACCTGGTATGTTAACTTTCACGACCCCTCGCCTCGAGGGCTACCAGACTTGTTTCACCTACACTGAGGGAAAGAATTTATGTCTGAAAGTTGTTGAGCTGCATGTGTGCCCTTGAAGAGAGATGGTGGTGTGCTCTCCCACTATTTAAAATTGAAGTAAGCAGTGTTAGGTGCTTTCAGGAAAGGAAATTTAAAAAAAGAAAATGAAAGGATCGTCTACCACTTGATAAGGATTAGCTCACAAGTGTGCTTTTTGCAAAGGTTTTTATGTGTCGTCTTCTATCTTTTCTCAGTTGACACTGCCAAAAAGGATATCGTATTCCTTCTGGATGGTTCTGATGGCACAAGGAATGGCTTCCCTGCCATGCGTGATTTTGTTGAGAGAGTGGTGGAGAAACTCAATGTGGGAGAAAACAAAGACCGTGTCTCTGTGGTCCAGTACAGCAGAGATGCAGAGGTCCATTTCTATCTGAACACATACAACACAAGAGAGGATGTTAAGGATTCGGTCAGAGGGCTGAGACACAGAGGAGGCAGACCCCTCAACACCGGGGCAGCCCTCCAGTACGTCAGGGACGTCGTCTTTACAAACTCCTCGGGGAGTAGGCGCCTGCAGGGCGTTCCACAGATGTTGATCCTGCTAAATGGTGGAAGGTCTTTTGACAATGTAGATACCCCAGCTGCTGCTCTCAAACAGCAGGGCACTGTTGTGATTGGCATTGGAACAAGGAGCTCTGACAGTCGAGAGCTGCAGAAGATATCGTATGACCCTAGTTTTGCTCTGTTAGTGTCTGAGTTCACTGACCTCCCCGGTGTCCAAGAAAAGCTCTCTTCTGTAATGAGCACAGTGCGAGTGAGGCCCACGCCCACAACAACAACAACAACAGTGACTGGTAAGAAAGTGATTGATTTTTACATTCCAAGATCATGGTAGGTCGCAAATAGAACCGTACCAAAGAGCATCACATTAAGTTCAGGTCAGCCAGTGCCACTTTGAAAGTAGAGTTTTACCACCTTTCATAGTGTGAGTCGTAGACATTGTGGTTAGTTTTGATCGTCTGATTTTGACACGGGAAGTGTTTGACAAATGATCCTAAAACTGTGTCATATCTTATGTTCCCTAGTGGAGAAACAGCCAACTGGAAGGGATTTTGTGTTCTTGTTGGATGGATCTGATGGTACTAGAGTGGGATTCCCAGCTATGCGAGACTTTGTCCAAAGAGTAGTAGAAACACTCAGTGTGGATGACAACAAAGACCGTGTGTCAGTGGTTCAGTACAGCAGAGATCCAGCTGTCCAGTTCTATCTGAACACATACACAACCAAAAGCGAGATCCTTGACACTGTCAGAGGTTTGAGGCACAAAGGCGGAAGACCCCTCTATACTGGAGCAGCTCTCCAGCACTTGAGGGACAATGTCTTCACGGCCTCTGCCGGAAGCAGGCGCCTGGAAGGAGTTCCACAGGTCCTGATATTGCTAAGTGGTGGAAAGTCTTTTGACAGCGTTGATGCGCCAGCCTCTGCTCTCAAACAGCTGGGCGTCTTGACCTTTGCAATTGGAACCAGGGGCTCTGACAGCAGAGAACTGCAGAAGATATCCCACGAGCCCAGTTACGCTGTTTCTGTGTCTGAATTCACTGACCTTCCCAGTGTCCAACAGCAGCTTCAGTCCTCCGTGGAGGCTGTGGCTACTGCCGTCACCCCAGAATCTCCAACTGTACCTGGTATGTTAACTTGCACGACCTCTGACAGGTGCATTTCACTCAGTTCAGGTCAGCCAGTACCACTTTGAAAGTAGAGTTTTACCACCTTTCATAGTGTGAGTCGTAGACATTGTGGTTAGTTTTGATCGTCTGATTTTGACACAGGAAGTTTTTTACAAATGATCCTAAAACTGTGTCATATCTTATGTTTCCTAGTGGAGAAAAAGTCAACCGGAAGGGATTTTGTGTTCTTGTTGGATGGATCTGATGGTACTAGAACTGGATTTCCAGATATGCGAGACTTTGTCCAAAGAGTAGTAGAGACACTCAGTGTGGATGACAACAAAGACCGTGTGTCAGTGGTTCAGTACAGCAGAGATCCAGCTGTCCAGTTCTATCTGAACACATACACAACCAAAAGCGAGATCCTTGACACTGTCAGAGCTTTGAGGCACAAAGGCGGAAGACCCCTTTATACTGGAGCAGCTCTCCAGTACTTGAGGGACAATGTCTTCACGGCCTCTGCCGGAAGCAGGCACCTGGAAGGAGTTCCACAGGTCCTGATATTGCTAAGTGGTGGAAAGTCTTTTGACAGCGTTGATGCGCCAGCCTCTGCTCTCAAACAGCTGGGCGTCTTGACCTTTGCAATTGGAACCCGGGGCTCTGACAGCAGAGAACTGCAGAAGATATCCCACGAGCCCAGTTACGCTGTTTCTGTGTCTGAATTCATTGACCTTCCCAGTGTCCAACAGCAGCTTCAGTCCTCCGTGGAGGCTGTGGCTATTGCCGTCACCCCAGAATCTCCAACTGTACCTGGTATGTTAACTTGCACGACCTCTGACAGGTGCATTTCACTCAGTTCAGGTCAGCCAGGGCCACTTTGAAAGTAGAGTTGTACCACCCTTCATAGAGTGATTCGAAGACATTGTGGTTAGTTTAGAAGTTCTGACGTTGACCCTGGAAATGTTTGACAAATAATCCTAAAAATGTGTTATATCTTATGTTTCCTAGTGGAGAAAAAGCCAACCGGAAGGGATTTTGTGTTCTTGTTGGATGGATCTGATGGTACTAGAACTGGATTTCCAGATATGCGAGACTTTGTCCAAAGAGTAGTAGAGACACTCAGTGTGGATGACAACAAAGACCGTGTGTCAGTGGTTCAGTACAGCAGAGATCCAGCTGTCCAGTTCTATCTGAACACATACACAACCAAAAGCGAGATCCTTGACACTGTCAGAGCTTTGAGGCACAAAGGCGGAAGACCACTCAACACTGGAGCAGCTCTCCAGCACTTGAGGGACAATGTCTTCACGGCCTCTGCCGGAAGCAGGCGCCTGGAAGGAGTTCCACAGGTCCTGATATTGCTAAGTGGTGGAAAGTCTTTTGACAGCGTTGATGCGCCAGCCTCTGCTCTCAAGCAGCTGGGCGTCTTGACCTTTGCAATTGGAACCCGGGGCTCTGACAGCAGAGAACTGCAGAAGATATCCCACGAGCCCAGTTACGCTGTTTCTGTGTCTGAATTCACTGACCTTCCCAGTGTCCAACAGCAGCTTCAGTCCTCCGTGGAGGCTGTGGCTACTGCCGTCACCCCAGAATCTCCAACTGTACCTGGTATGTTAACTTTCACGACCTCTGACAGGTGCATTTCACTCAGTTCAGGTCAGCCAGGGCCACTTTGAAAGTAGAGTTGTACCACCTTTCATAGATTTAGTCGTAGACATTGTGGTTAGTTTTGATCATCTGACTTTGACACGGGAAGTGTTTTACAAATGATCCTAAAACTGTGTCATATCTTATGTTTCCTAGTGGAGAAAAAGCCAACCGGAAGGGATTTTGTGTTCTTGTTGGATGGATCTGATGGTACTAGAGCTGGATTTCCAGATATGCGAGACTTTGTCCAAAGAGTAGTAGAGACACTCAGTGTGGATGACAACAAAGACCGTGTGTCAGTGGTTCAGTACAGCAGAGATCCAGCTGTTCAGTTCTATCTGAACACATACACAACCAAAAGCGAGATCCTTGACACTGTCAGAGGTTTGAGGCACAAAGGCGGAAGACCACTCAACACTGGAGCAGCTCTCCAGCACTTGAGGGACAATGTCTTCACGGCCTCTGCCGGAAGCAGGCGCCTGGAAGGAGTTCCACAGGTCCTGATATTGCTAAGTGGTGGAAAGTCTTTTGACAGCGTTGATGCGCCAGCCTCTGCTCTCAAGCAGCTGGGCGTCTTGACCTTTGCAATTGGAACCAGGGGCTCTGACAGCAGAGAACTGCAGAAGATATCCCACGAGCCCAGTTACGCTGTTTCTGTGTCTGAATTTACTGACCTTCCCAGTGTGCAACAGCAGCTTCAGTCCTCCGTGGAGGCTGTGGCTATTGCCGTCACCCCAGAATCTCCAACTGTACCTGGTATGTTAACTTTCACGACCCCTCGCCTCGAGGGCTACCAGACTTGTTTCACCTACACTGAGGGAAAGAATTTATGTCTGAAAGTTGTTGAGCTGCATGTGTGCCCTTGAAGAGAGATGGTGGTGTGCTCTCCCACTATTTAAAATTGAAGTAAGCAGTGTTAGGTGCTTTCAGGAAAGGAAATTTAAAAAAAGAAAATGAAAGGATCGTCTACCACTTGATAAGGATTAGCTCACAAGTGTGCTTTTTGCAAAGGTTTTTATGTGTCGTCTTCTATCTTTTCTCAGTTGACACTGCCAAAAAGGATATCGTATTCCTTCTGGATGGTTCTGATGGCACAAGGAATGGCTTCCCTGCCATGCGTGATTTTGTTGAGAGAGTGGTGGAGAAACTCAATGTGGGAGAAAACAAAGACCGTGTCTCTGTGGTCCAGTACAGCAGAGATGCAGAGGTCCATTTCTATCTGAACACATACAACACAAGAGAGGATGTTAAGGATTCGGTCAGAGGGCTGAGACACAGAGGAGGCAGACCCCTCAACACCGGGGCAGCCCTCCAGTACGTCAGGGACGTCGTCTTTACAAACTCCTCGGGGAGTAGGCGCCTGCAGGGCGTTCCACAGATGTTGATCCTGCTAAATGGTGGAAGGTCTTTTGACAATGTAGATACCCCAGCTGCTGCTCTCAAACAGCAGGGCACTGTTGTGATTGGCATTGGAACAAGGAGCTCTGACAGTCGAGAGCTGCAGAAGATATCGTATGACCCTAGTTTTGCTCTGTTAGTGTCTGAGTTCACTGACCTCCCCGGTGTCCAAGAAAAGCTCTCTTCTGTAATGAGCACAGTGCGAGTGAGGCCCACGCCCACAACAACAACAACAACAGTGACTGGTAAGAAAGTGATTGATTTTTACATTCCAAGATCATGGTAGGTCGCAAATAGAACCGTACCAAAGAGCATCACATTAAGTTCAGGTCAGCCAGTGCCACTTTGAAAGTAGAGTTTTACCACCTTTCATAGTGTGAGTCGTAGACATTGTGGTTAGTTTTGATCGTCTGATTTTGACACGGGAAGTGTTTGACAAATGATCCTAAAACTGTGTCATATCTTATGTTCCCTAGTGGAGAAACAGCCAACTGGAAGGGATTTTGTGTTCTTGTTGGATGGATCTGATGGTACTAGAGTGGGATTCCCAGCTATGCGAGACTTTGTCCAAAGAGTAGTAGAAACACTCAGTGTGGATGACAACAAAGACCGTGTGTCAGTGGTTCAGTACAGCAGAGATCCAGCTGTCCAGTTCTATCTGAACACATACACAACCAAAAGCGAGATCCTTGACACTGTCAGAGGTTTGAGGCACAAAGGCGGAAGACCCCTCTATACTGGAGCAGCTCTCCAGCACTTGAGGGACAATGTCTTCACGGCCTCTGCCGGAAGCAGGCGCCTGGAAGGAGTTCCACAGGTCCTGATATTGCTAAGTGGTGGAAAGTCTTTTGACAGCGTTGATGCGCCAGCCTCTGCTCTCAAACAGCTGGGCGTCTTGACCTTTGCAATTGGAACCAGGGGCTCTGACAGCAGAGAACTGCAGAAGATATCCCACGAGCCCAGTTACGCTGTTTCTGTGTCTGAATTCACTGACCTTCCCAGTGTCCAACAGCAGCTTCAGTCCTCCGTGGAGGCTGTGGCTACTGCCGTCACCCCAGAATCTCCAACTGTACCTGGTATGTTAACTTGCACGACCTCTGACAGGTGCATTTCACTCAGTTCAGGTCAGCCAGTACCACTTTGAAAGTAGAGTTTTACCACCTTTCATAGTGTGAGTCGTAGACATTGTGGTTAGTTTTGATCGTCTGATTTTGACACAGGAAGTTTTTTACAAATGATCCTAAAACTGTGTCATATCTTATGTTTCCTAGTGGAGAAAAAGTCAACCGGAAGGGATTTTGTGTTCTTGTTGGATGGATCTGATGGTACTAGAACTGGATTTCCAGATATGCGAGACTTTGTCCAAAGAGTAGTAGAGACACTCAGTGTGGATGACAACAAAGACCGTGTGTCAGTGGTTCAGTACAGCAGAGATCCAGCTGTCCAGTTCTATCTGAACACATACACAACCAAAAGCGAGATCCTTGACACTGTCAGAGCTTTGAGGCACAAAGGCGGAAGACCCCTTTATACTGGAGCAGCTCTCCAGTACTTGAGGGACAATGTCTTCACGGCCTCTGCCGGAAGCAGGCACCTGGAAGGAGTTCCACAGGTCCTGATATTGCTAAGTGGTGGAAAGTCTTTTGACAGCGTTGATGCGCCAGCCTCTGCTCTCAAACAGCTGGGCGTCTTGACCTTTGCAATTGGAACCCGGGGCTCTGACAGCAGAGAACTGCAGAAGATATCCCACGAGCCCAGTTACGCTGTTTCTGTGTCTGAATTCATTGACCTTCCCAGTGTCCAACAGCAGCTTCAGTCCTCCGTGGAGGCTGTGGCTATTGCCGTCACCCCAGAATCTCCAACTGTACCTGGTATGTTAACTTGCACGACCTCTGACAGGTGCATTTCACTCAGTTCAGGTCAGCCAGGGCCACTTTGAAAGTAGAGTTGTACCACCCTTCATAGAGTGATTCGAAGACATTGTGGTTAGTTTAGAAGTTCTGACGTTGACCCTGGAAATGTTTGACAAATAATCCTAAAAATGTGTTATATCTTATGTTTCCTAGTGGAGAAAAAGCCAACCGGAAGGGATTTTGTGTTCTTGTTGGATGGATCTGATGGTACTAGAACTGGATTTCCAGATATGCGAGACTTTGTCCAAAGAGTAGTAGAGACACTCAGTGTGGATGACAACAAAGACCGTGTGTCAGTGGTTCAGTACAGCAGAGATCCAGCTGTCCAGTTCTATCTGAACACATACACAACCAAAAGTGAGATCCTTGACACTGTCAGAGCTTTGAGGCACAAAGGCGGAAGACCACTCAACACTGGAGCAGCTCTCCAGCACTTGAGGGACAATGTCTTCACGGCCTCTGCCGGAAGCAGGCGCCTGGAAGGAGTTCCACAGGTCCTGATATTGCTAAGTGGTGGAAAGTCTTTTGACAGCGTTGATGCGCCAGCCTCTGCTCTCAAGCAGCTGGGCGTCTTGACCTTTGCAATTGGAACCAGGGGCTCTGACAGCAGAGAACTGCAGAAGATATCCCACGAGCCCAGTTACGCTGTTTCTGTGTCTGAATTCACTGACCTTCCCAGTGTCCAACAGCAGCTTCAGTCCTCCGTGGAGGCTGTGGCTACTGCCGTCACCCCAGAATCTCCAACTGTACCTGGTATGTTAACTTTCACGACCTCTGACAGGTGCATTTCACTCAGTTCAGGTCAGCCAGGGCCACTTTGAAAGTAGAGTTGTACCACCTTTCATAGATTTAGTCGTAGACATTGTGGTTAGTTTTGATCATCTGACTTTGACACGGGAAGTGTTTTACAAATGATCCTAAAACTGTGTCATATCTTATGTTTCCTAGTGGAGAAAAAGCCAACCGGAAGGGATTTTGTGTTCTTGTTGGATGGATCTGATGGTACTAGAGCTGGATTTCCAGATATGCGAGACTTTGTCCAAAGAGTAGTAGAGACACTCAGTGTGGATGACAACAAAGACTGTGTGTCAGTGGTTCAGTACAGCAGAGATCCAGCTGTCCAGTTCTATCTGAACACATACACAACCAAAAGCGAGATCCTTGACACTGTCAGAGGTTTGAGGCACAAAGGCGGAAGACCACTCAACACTGGAGCAGCTCTCCAGCACTTGAGGGACAATGTCTTCACGGCCTCTGCCGGAAGCAGGCGCCTGGAAGGAGTTCCACAGGTCCTGATATTGCTAAGTGGTGGAAAGTCTTTTGACAGCGTTGATGCGCCAGCCTCTGCTCTCAAGCAGCTGGGCGTCTTGACCTTTGCAATTGGAACCAGGGGCTCGGACAGCAGAGAACTGCAGAAGATATCCCACGAGCCCAGTTATGCTGTTTCTGTGTCTGAATTCACTGACCTTCCCAGTGTCCAACAGCAGCTTCAGTCCTCCGTGGAGGCTGTGGCTACTGCCGTCACCCCAGAATCTCCAACTGTACCTGGTATGTTAACTTTCACGACCCCTCGCCTCGAGGGCTACCAGACTTGTTTCACCTACACTGAGGGAAAGAATTTATGTCTGAAAGTTGTTGAGCTGCATGTGTGCCCTTGAAGAGAGATGGTGGTGTGCTCTCCCACTATTTAAAATTGAAGTAAGCAGTGTTAGGTGCTTTCAGGAAAGGAAATTTAAAAAAAGAAAATGAAAGGATCGTCTACCACTTGATAAGGATTAGTTTGCTTTTTGCAAAGGTTTTTATGTGTCGTCTTCTATCTTTTCTCAGTTGACACTGCCAAAAAGGATATCGTATTCCTTCTGGATGGTTCTGATGGCACAAGGAATGGCTTCCCTGCCATGCGTGATTTTGTTGAGAGAGTGGTGGAGAAACTCAATGTGGGAGAAAACAAAGACCGTGTCTCTGTGGTCCAGTACAGCAGAGATGCAGAGGTCCATTTCTATCTGAACACATACAACACAAGAGAGGATGTTAAGAATTCGGTCAGAGGGCTGAGACACAGAGGAGGCAGACCCCTCAACACCGGGGCAGCCCTCCAGTACGTCAGGGACAACGTCTTTACAAACTCCTCGGGGAGTAGGCGCCTGCAGGGCATTCCACAGATGTTGATCCTGCTAAATGGTGGAAGGTCTTTTGACAATGTAGATACCCCAGCTGCTGCTCTCAAACAGCAGGGCACCGTTGTGATTGGCATTGGAACAAGGAGCTCTGACAGTCGAGAGCTGCAGAAGATATCGTATGACCCTAGTTTTGCTCTGTTAGTGTCTGAGTTCACTGACCTCCCCGGTGTCCAAGAAAAGCTCTCTTCTGTAATGAGCACAGTGCGAGTGAGGCCCACGCCCACAACAACAACAACAACAGTGACTGGTAAGAAAGTGATTGATTTTTACATTCCAAGATCATGGTAGGTCGCAAATAGAACCGTACCAAAGAGCATCACATTAAGTTCAGGTCAGCCAGTGCCACTTTGAAAGTAGAGTTTTACCACCTTTCATAGTGTGAGTCGTAGACATTGTGGTTAGTTTTGATCGTCTGATTTTGACACGGGAAGTGTTTGACAAATGATCCTAAAACTGTGTCATATCTTATGTTCCCTAGTGGAGAAACAGCCAACTGGAAGGGATTTTGTGTTCTTGTTGGATGGATCTGATGGTACTAGAGTGGGATTCCCAGCTATGCGAGACTTTGTCCAAAGAGTAGTAGAAACACTCAGTGTGGATGACAACAAAGACCGTGTGTCAGTGGTTCAGTACAGCAGAGATCCAGCTGTCCAGTTCTATCTGAACACATACACAACCAAAAGCGAGATCCTTGACACTGTCAGAGGTTTGAGGCACAAAGGCGGAAGACCCCTCTATACTGGAGCAGCTCTCCAGCACTTGAGGGACAATGTCTTCACGGCCTCTGCCGGAAGCAGGCGCCTGGAAGGAGTTCCACAGGTCCTGATATTGCTAAGTGGTGGAAAGTCTTTTGACAGCGTTGATGCGCCAGCCTCTGCTCTCAAACAGCTGGGCGTCTTGACCTTTGCAATTGGAACCAGGGGCTCTGACAGCAGAGAACTGCAGAAGATATCCCACGAGCCCAGTTACGCTGTTTCTGTGTCTGAATTCACTGACCTTCCCAGTGTCCAACAGCAGCTTCAGTCCTCCGTGGAGGCTGTGGCTACTGCCGTCACCCCAGAATCTCCAACTGTACCTGGTATGTTAACTTGCACGACCTCTGACAGGTGCATTTCACTCAGTTCAGGTCAGCCAGTACCACTTTGAAAGTAGAGTTTTACCACCTTTCATAGTGTGAGTCGTAGACATTGTGGTTAGTTTTGATCGTCTGATTTTGACACAGGAAGTTTTTTACAAATGATCCTAAAACTGTGTCATATCTTATGTTTCCTAGTGGAGAAAAAGCCAACCGGAAGGGATTTTGTGTTCTTGTTGGATGGATCTGATGGTACTAGAACTGGATTTCCAGATATGCGAGACTTTGTCCAAAGAGTAGTAGAGACACTCAGTGTGGATGACAACAAAGACCGTGTGTCAGTGGTTCAGTACAGCAGAGATCCAGCTGTCCAGTTCTATCTGAACACATACACAACCAAAAGCGAGATCCTTGACACTGTCAGAGCTTTGAGGCACAAAGGCGGAAGACCCCTTTATACTGGAGCAGCTCTCCAGTACTTGAGGGACAATGTCTTCACGGCCTCTGCCGGAAGCAGGCACCTGGAAGGAGTTCCACAGGTCCTGATATTGCTAAGTGGTGGAAAGTCTTTTGACAGCGTTGATGCGCCAGCCTCTGCTCTCAAACAGCTGGGCGTCTTGACCTTTGCAATTGGAACCCGGGGCTCTGACAGCAGAGAACTGCAGAAGATATCCCACGAGCCCAGTTACGCTGTTTCTGTGTCTGAATTCATTGACCTTCCCAGTGTCCAACAGCAGCTTCAGTCCTCCGTGGAGGCTGTGGCTATTGCCGTCACCCCAGAATCTCCAACTGTACCTGGTATGTTAACTTGCACGACCTCTGACAGGTGCATTTCACTCAGTTCAGGTCAGCCAGGGCCACTTTGAAAGTAGAGTTGTACCACCCTTCATAGAGTGATTCGAAGACATTGTGGTTAGTTTAGAAGTTCTGACGTTGACCCTGGAAATGTTTGACAAATAATCCTAAAAATGTGTTATATCTTATGTTTCCTAGTGGAGAAAAAGCCAACCGGAAGGGATTTTGTGTTCTTGTTGGATGGATCTGATGGTACTAGAACTGGATTTCCAGATATGCGAGACTTTGTCCAAAGAGTAGTAGAGACACTCAGTGTGGATGACAACAAAGACCGTGTGTCAGTGGTTCAGTACAGCAGAGATCCAGCTGTCCAGTTCTATCTGAACACATACACAACCAAAAGCGAGATCCTTGACACTGTCAGAGCTTTGAGGCACAAAGGCGGAAGACCACTCAACACTGGAGCAGCTCTCCAGCACTTGAGGGACAATGTCTTCACGGCCTCTGCCGGAAGCAGGCGCCTGGAAGGAGTTCCACAGGTCCTGATATTGCTAAGTGGTGGAAAGTCTTTTGACAGCGTTGATGCGCCAGCCTCTGCTCTCAAGCAGCTGGGCGTCTTGACCTTTGCAATTGGAACCAGGGGCTCTGACAGCAGAGAACTGCAGAAGATATCCCACGAGCCCAGTTACGCTGTTTCTGTGTCTGAATTCACTGACCTTCCCAGTGTCCAACAGCAGCTTCAGTCCTCCGTGGAGGCTGTGGCTACTGCCGTCACCCCAGAATCTCCAACTGTACCTGGTATGTTAACTTTCACGACCTCTGACAGGTGCATTTCACTCAGTTCAGGTCAGCCAGGGCCACTTTGAAAGTAGAGTTGTACCACCTTTCATAGATTTAGTCGTAGACATTGTGGTTAGTTTTGATCATCTGACTTTGACACGGGAAGTGTTTTACAAATGATCCTAAAACTGTGTCATATCTTATGTTTCCTAGTGGAGAAAAAGCCAACCGGAAGGGATTTTGTGTTCTTGTTGGATGGATCTGATGGTACTAGAGCTGGATTTCCAGATATGCGAGACTTTGTCCAAAGAGTAGTAGAGACACTCAGTGTGGATGACAACAAAGACCGTGTGTCAGTGGTTCAGTACAGCAGAGATCCAGCTGTTCAGTTCTATCTGAACACATACACAACCAAAAGCGAGATCCTTGACACTGTCAGAGGTTTGAGGCACAAAGGCGGAAGACCACTCAACACTGGAGCAGCTCTCCAGCACTTGAGGGACAATGTCTTCACGGCCTCTGCCGGAAGCAGGCGCCTGGAAGGAGTTCCACAGGTCCTGATATTGCTAAGTGGTGGAAAGTCTTTTGACAGCGTTGATGCGCCAGCCTCTGCTCTCAAGCAGCTGGGCGTCTTGACCTTTGCAATTGGAACCAGGGGCTCTGACAGCAGAGAACTGCAGAAGATATCCCACGAGCCCAGTTACGCTGTTTCTGTGTCTGAATTCACTGACCTTCCCAGTGTGCAACAGCAGCTTCAGTCCTCCGTGGAGGCTGTGGCTATTGCCGTCACCCCAGAATCTCCAACTGTACCTGGTATGTTAACTTTCACGACCCCTCGCCTCGAGGGCTACCAGACTTGTTTCACCTACACTGAGGGAAAGAATTTATGTCTGAAAGTTGTTGAGCTGCATGTGTGCCCTTGAAGAGAGATGGTGGTGTGCTCTCCCACTATTTAAAATTGAAGTAAGCAGTGTTAGGTGCTTTCAGGAAAGGAAATTTAAAAAAAGAAAATGAAAGGATCGTCTACCACTTGATAAGGATTAGCTCACAAGTGTGCTTTTTGCAAAGGTTTTTATGTGTCGTCTTCTATCTTTTCTCAGTTGACACTGCCAAAAAGGATATCGTATTCCTTCTGGATGGTTCTGATGGCACAAGGAATGGCTTCCCTGCCATGCGTGATTTTGTTGAGAGAGTGGTGGAGAAACTCAATGTGGGAGAAAACAAAGACCGTGTCTCTGTGGTCCAGTACAGCAGAGATGCAGAGGTCCATTTCTATCTGAACACATACAACACAAGAGAGGATGTTAAGGATTCGGTCAGAGGGCTGAGACACAGAGGAGGCAGACCCCTCAACACCGGGGCAGCCCTCCAGTACGTCAGGGACGTCGTCTTTACAAACTCCTCGGGGAGTAGGCGCCTGCAGGGCGTTCCACAGATGTTGATCCTGCTAAATGGTGGAAGGTCTTTTGACAATGTAGATACCCCAGCTGCTGCTCTCAAACAGCAGGGCACTGTTGTGATTGGCATTGGAACAAGGAGCTCTGACAGTCGAGAGCTGCAGAAGATATCGTATGACCCTAGTTTTGCTCTGTTAGTGTCTGAGTTCACTGACCTCCCCGGTGTCCAAGAAAAGCTCTCTTCTGTAATGAGCACAGTGCGAGTGAGGCCCACGCCCACAACAACAACAACAACAGTGACTGGTAAGAAAGTGATTGATTTTTACATTCCAAGATCATGGTAGGTCGCAAATAGAACCGTACCAAAGAGCATCACATTAAGTTCAGGTCAGCCAGTGCCACTTTGAAAGTAGAGTTTTACCACCTTTCATAGTGTGAGTCGTAGACATTGTGGTTAGTTTTGATCGTGTGATTTTGACACGGGAAGTGTTTGACAAATGATCCTAAAACTGTGTCATATCTTATGTTCCCTAGTGGAGAAACAGCCAACTGGAAGGGATTTTGTGTTCTTGTTGGATGGATCTGATGGTACTAGAGTGGGATTCCCAGCTATGCGAGACTTTGTCCAAAGAGTAGTAGAAACACTCAGTGTGGATGACAACAAAGACCGTGTGTCAGTGGTTCAGTACAGCAGAGATCCAGCTGTCCAGTTCTATCTGAACACATACACAACCAAAAGCGAGATCCTTGACACTGTCAGAGGTTTGAGGCACAAAGGCGGAAGACCCCTCTATACTGGAGCAGCTCTCCAGCACTTGAGGGACAATGTCTTCACGGCCTCTGCCGGAAGCAGGCGCCTGGAAGGAGTTCCACAGGTCCTGATATTGCTAAGTGGTGGAAAGTCTTTTGACAGCGTTGATGCGCCAGCCTCTGCTCTCAAACAGCTGGGCGTCTTGACCTTTGCAATTGGAACCAGGGGCTCTGACAGCAGAGAACTGCAGAAGATATCCCACGAGCCCAGTTACGCTGTTTCTGTGTCTGAATTCACTGACCTTCCCAGTGTCCAACAGCAGCTTCAGTCCTCCGTGGAGGCTGTGGCTACTGCCGTCACCCCAGAATCTCCAACTGTACCTGGTATGTTAACTTGCACGACCTCTGACAGGTGCATTTCACTCAGTTCAGGTCAGCCAGTACCACTTTGAAAGTAGAGTTTTACCACCTTTCATAGTGTGAGTCGTAGACATTGTGGTTAGTTTTGATCGTCTGATTTTGACACAGGAAGTTTTTTACAAATGATCCTAAAACTGTGTCATATCTTATGTTTCCTAGTGGAGAAAAAGTCAACCGGAAGGGATTTTGTGTTCTTGTTGGATGGATCTGATGGTACTAGAACTGGATTTCCAGATATGCGAGACTTTGTCCAAAGAGTAGTAGAGACACTCAGTGTGGATGACAACAAAGACCGTGTGTCAGTGGTTCAGTACAGCAGAGATCCAGCTGTCCAGTTCTATCTGAACACATACACAACCAAAAGCGAGATCCTTGACACTGTCAGAGCTTTGAGGCACAAAGGCGGAAGACCCCTCTATACTGGAGCAGCTCTCCAGTACTTGAGGGACAATGTCTTCACGGCCTCTGCCGGAAGCAGGCGCCTGGAAGGAGTTCCACAGGTCCTGATATTGCTAAGTGGTGGAAAGTCTTTTGACAGCGTTGATGCGCCAGCCTCTGCTCTCAAGCAGCTGGGCGTCTTGACCTTTGCAATTGGAACCAGGGGCTCTGACAGCAGAGAACTGCAGAAGATATCCCACGAGCCCAGTTACGTTGTTTCTGTGTCTGAATTCACTGACCTTCCCAGTGTCCAACAGCAGCTTCAGTCCTCCGTGGAGGCTGTGGCTATTGCCGTCACCCCAGAATCTCCAACTGTACCTGGTATGTTAACTTGCACGACCTCTGACAGGTGCATTTCACTCAGTTCAGGTCAGCCAGGGCCACTTTGAAAGTAGAGTTGTACCACCCTTCATAGAGTGATTCGAAGACATTGTGGTTAGTTTAGAAGTTCTGACGTTGACCCTGGAAATGTTTGACAAATAATCCTAAAAATGTGTTATATCTTATGTTTCCTAGTGGAGAAAAAGCCAACCGGAAGGGATTTTGTGTTCTTGTTGGATGGATCTGATGGTACTAGAACTGGATTTCCAGATATGCGAGACTTTGTCCAAAGAGTAGTAGAGACACTCAGTGTGGATGACAACAAAGACCGTGTGTCAGTGGTTCAGTACAGCAGAGATCCAGCTGTCCAGTTCTATCTGAACACATACACAACCAAAAGTGAGATCCTTGACACTGTCAGAGCTTTGAGGCACAAAGGCGGAAGACCACTCAACACTGGAGCAGCTCTCCAGCACTTGAGGGACAATGTCTTCACGGCCTCTGCCGGAAGCAGGCGCCTGGAAGGAGTTCCACAGGTCCTGATATTGCTAAGTGGTGGAAAGTCTTTTGACAGCGTTGATGCGCCAGCCTCTGCTCTCAAGCAGCTGGGCGTCTTGACCTTTGCAATTGGAACCAGGGGCTCTGACAGCAGAGAACTGCAGAAGATATCCCACGAGCCCAGTTACGCTGTTTCTGTGTCTGAATTCACTGACCTTCCCAGTGTCCAACAGCAGCTTCAGTCCTCCGTGGAGGCTGTGGCTACTGCCGTCACCCCAGAATCTCCAACTGTACCTGGTATGTTAACTTTCACGACCTCTGACAGGTGCATTTCACTCAGTTCAGGTCAGCCAGGGCCACTTTGAAAGTAGAGTTGTACCACCTTTCATAGATTTAGTCGTAGACATTGTGGTTAGTTTTGATCATCTGACTTTGACACGGGAAGTGTTTTACAAATGATCCTAAAACTGTGTCATATCTTATGTTTCCTAGTGGAGAAAAAGCCAACCGGAAGGGATTTTGTGTTCTTGTTGGATGGATCTGATGGTACTAGAGCTGGATTTCCAGATATGCGAGACTTTGTCCAAAGAGTAGTAGAGACACTCAGTGTGGATGACAACAAAGACTGTGTGTCAGTGGTTCAGTACAGCAGAGATCCAGCTGTTCAGTTCTATCTGAACACATACACAACCAAAAGCGAGATCCTTGACACTGTCAGAGGTTTGAGGCACAAAGGCGGAAGACCACTCAACACTGGAGCAGCTCTCCAGCACTTGAGGGACAATGTCTTCACGGCCTCTGCCGGAAGCAGGCGCCTGGAAGGAGTTCCACAGGTCCTGATATTGCTAAGTGGTGGAAAGTCTTTTGACAGCGTTGATGCGCCAGCCTCTGCTCTCAAGCAGCTGGGCGTCTTGACCTTTGCAATTGGAACCAGGGGCTCTGACAGCAGAGAACTGCAGAAGATATCCCACGAGCCCAGTTACGCTGTTTCTGTGTCTGAATTCACTGACCTTCCCAGTGTGCAACAGCAGCTTCAGTCCTCCGTGGAGGCTGTGGCTATTGCCGTCACCCCAGAATCTCCAACTGTACCTGGTATGTTAACTTTCACGACCCCTCGCCTCGAGGGCTACCAGACTTGTTTCACCTACACTGAGGGAAAGAATTTATGTCTGAAAGTTGTTGAGCTGCATGTGTGCCCTTGAAGAGAGATGGTGGTGTGCTCTCCCACTATTTAAAATTGAAGTAAGCAGTGTTAGGTGCTTTCAGGAAAGGAAATTTAAAAAAAGAAAATGAAAGGATCGTCTACCACTTGATAAGGATTAGTTCACAAGTGTGCTTTTTGCAAAGGTTTTTATGTGTCGTCTTCTATCTTTTCTCAGTTGACACTGCCAAAAAGGATATCGTATTCCTTCTGGATGGTTCTGATGGCACAAGGAATGGCTTCCCTGCCATGCGTGATTTTGTTGAGAGAGTGGTGGAGAAACTCAATGTGGGAGAAAACAAAGACCGTGTCTCTGTGGTCCAGTACAGCAGAGATGCAGAGGTCCATTTCTATCTGAACACATACAACACAAGAGAGGATGTTAAGGATTCGGTCAGAGGGCTGAGACACAGAGGAGGCAGACCCCTCAACACCGGGGCAGCCCTCCAGTACGTCAGGGACGTCGTCTTTACAAACTCCTCGGGGAGTAGGCGCCTGCAGGGCGTTCCACAGATGTTGATCCTGCTAAATGGTGGAAGGTCTTTTGACAATGTAGATACCCCAGCTGCTGCTCTCAAACAGCAGGGCACCGTTGTGATTGGCATTGGAACAAGGAGCTCTGACAGTCGAGAGCTGCAGAAGATATCGTATGACCCTAGTTTTGCTCTGTTAGTGTCTGAGTTCACTGACCTCCCCGGTGTCCAAGAAAAGCTCTCTTCTGTAATGAGCACAGTGCGAGTGAGGCCCACGCCCACAACAACAACAACAACAGTGACTGGTAAGAAAGTGATTGATTTTTACATTCCAAGATCATGGTAGGTCGCAAATAGAACCGTACCAAAGAGCATCACATTAAGTTCAGGTCAGCCAGTGCCACTTTGAAAGTAGAGTTTTACCACCTTTCATAGTGTGAGTCGTAGACATTGTGGTTAGTTTTGATCGTCTGATTTTGACACGGGAAGTGTTTGACAAATGATCCTAAAACTGTGTCATATCTTATGTTTCCTAGTGGAGAAAAAGCCAACCGGAAGAGATTTTGTGTTCTTGTTGGATGGATCTGATGGTACTAGAGTGGGATTCCCAGCTATGCGAGACTTTGTCCAAAGAGTAGTAGAAACACTCAGTGTGGATGACAACAAAGACCGTGTGTCAGTGGTTCAGTACAGCAGAGATCCAGCTGTCCAGTTCTATCTGAACACATACACAACCAAAAGCGAGATCCTTGACACTGTCAGAGCTTTGAGGCACAAAGGCGGAAGACCACTCAACACTGGAGCAGCTCTCCAGCACTTGAGGGACAATGTCTTCACGGCCTCTGCCGGAAGCAGGCGCCTGGAAGGAGTTCCACAGGTCCTGATATTGCTAAGTGGTGGAAAGTCTTTTGACAGCGTTGATGCGCCAGCCTCTGCTCTCAAGCAGCTGGGCGTCTTGACCTTTGCAATTGGAACCAGGGGCTCTGACAGCAGAGAACTGCAGAAGATATCCCACGAGCCCAGTTATGCTGTTTCTGTGTCTGAATTCACTGACCTTCCCAGTGTCCAACAGCAGCTTCAGTCCTCCGTGGAGGCTGTGGCTATTGCCGTCACCCCAGAATCTCCAACTGTACCTGGTATGTTAACTTTCACGACCCCTCGCCTCGAGGGCTACCAGACTTGTTTCACCTTCACTGAGGGAAAGAATTTATGTCTGAAAGTTGTTGAGCTGCATGTGTGCCCTTGAAGAGAGATGGTGGTGTGCTCTCCCACTATTTAAAATTGAAGTAAGCAGTGTTAGGTGCTTTCAGGAAAGGAAATTTAAAAAAAGAAAATGAAAGGATCGTCTACCACTTGATAAGGATTAGTTTGCTTTTTGCAAAGGTTTTTATGTGTCGTCTTCTATCTTTTCTCAGTTGACACTGCCAAAAAGGATATCGTATTCCTTCTGGATGGTTCTGATGGCACAAGGAATGGCTTCCCTGCCATGCGTGATTTTGTTGAGAGAGTGGTGGAGAAACTCAATGTGGGAGAAAACAAAGACCGTGTCTCTGTGGTCCAGTACAGCAGAGATGCAGAGGTCCATTTCTATCTGAACACATACAACACAAGAGAGGATGTTAAGGATTCGGTCAGAGGGCTGAGACACAGAGGAGGCAGACCCCTCAACACCGGGGCAGCCCTCCAGTATGTCAGGGACAACGTCTTTACAAACTCCTCGGGGAGTAGGCGCCTGCAGGGCGTTCCACAGATGTTGATCCTGCTAAATGGTGGAAGGTCTTTTGACAATGTAGATACCCCAGCTGCTGCTCTCAAACAGCAGGGCACTGTTGTGATTGGCATTGGAACAAGGAGCTCTGACAGTCGAGAGCTGCAGAAGATATCGTATGACCCTAGTTTTGCTCTGTTAGTGTCTGAGTTCACTGACCTCCCCGGTGTCCAAGAAAAGCTCTCTTCTGTAATGAGCACAGTGCGAGTGAGGCCCACGCCCACAACAACAACAACAACAGTGACTGGTAAGAAAGTGATTGATTTTTACATTCCAAGATCATGGTAGGTCGCAAATAGAACCGTACCAAAGAGCATCACATTAAGTTCAGGTCAGCCAGTGCCACTTTGAAAGTAGAGTTTTACCACCTTTCATAGTGTGAGTCGTAGACATTGTGGTTAGTTTTGATCGTGTGATTTTGACACGGGAAGTGTTTGACAAATGATCCTAAAACTGTGTCATATCTTATGTTCCCTAGTGGAGAAACAGCCAACTGGAAGGGACTTTGTGTTCTTGTTGGATGGATCTGATGGTACTAGAGTGGGATTCCCAGCTATGCGAGACTTTGTCCAAAGAGTA
The DNA here is from genome assembly GCF_017976425.1 of Toxotes jaculatrix. Classification (NCBI taxonomy): domain Eukaryota; kingdom Metazoa; phylum Chordata; class Actinopteri; family Toxotidae; genus Toxotes; species Toxotes jaculatrix. Next base: position 22,665,835 of record NC_054408.1, read on the forward strand.
GTAGAAACACTCAGTGTGGATGACAACAAAGACCGTGTGTCAGTGGTTCAGTACAGCAGAGATCCAGCTGTCCAGTTCTATCTGAACACATACACAACCAAAAGCGAGATCCTTGACACTGTCAGAGGTTTGAGGCACAAAAGCGGAAGACCCCTCTATACTGGAGCAGCTCTCCAGTACTTGAGGGACAATGTCTTCACGGCCTCTGCCGGAAGCAGGCGCCTGGAAGGAGTTCCACAGGTCCTGATATTGCTAAGTGGTGGAAAGTCTTTTGACAGCGTTGATGCGCCAGCCTCTGCTCTCAAACAGCTGGGCGTCTTGACCTTTGCAATTGGAACCCGGGGCTCTGACAGCAGAGAACTGCAGAAGATATCCCACGAGCCCAGTTACGCTGTTTCTGTGTCTGAATTCATTGACCTTCCCAGTGTCCAACAGCAGCTTCAGTCCTCCGTGGAGGCTGTGGCTACTGCCGTCACCCCAGAATCTCCAACTGTACCTGGTATGTTAACTTGCACGACCTCTGACAGGTGCATTTCACTCAGTTCAGGTCAGCCAGTACCACTTTGAAAGTAGAGTTGTACCACCTTTCATAGATTTAGTCGTAGACATTGTGGTTAGTTTTGATTATCTGACTTTGACACAGGAAGTTTTTTACAAATGATCCTAAAACTGTGTCATATCTTATGTTTCCTAGTGGAGAAAAAGCCAACCGGAAGGGATTTTGTGTTCTTGTTGGATGGATCTGATGGTACTAGAACTGGATTTCCAGATATGCGAGACTTTGTCCAAAGAGTAGTAGAGACACTCAGTGTGGATGACAACAAAGACCGTGTGTCAGTGGTTCAGTACAGCAGAGATCCAGCTGTCCAGTTCTATCTGAACACATACACAACCAAAAGCGAGAACCTTGACACTGTCAGAGCTTTGAGGCACAAAGGCGGAAGACCACTTTTTACTGGAGCAGCTCTCCAGTACTTGAGGGACAATGTCTTCACGGCCTCTGCCGGAAGCAGGCGCCTGGAAGGAGTTCCACAGGTCCTTATATTGCTAAGTGGTGGAAAGTCTTTTGACAGCGTTGATGCGCCAGCCTCTGCTCTCAAACAGCTGGGCGTCTTGACCTTTGCAATTGGAACCCGGGGCTCTGACAGCAGAGAACTGCAGAAGATATCCCACGAGCCCAGTTACGCTGTTTCTGTGTCTGAATTCATTGACCTTCCCAGTGTCCAACAGCAGCTTCAGTCCTCCGTGGAGGCTGTGGCTACTGCCGTCACCCCAGAATCTCCAACTGTACCTGGTATGTTAACTTTCACGACCTCTGATAGGTGCATTTCACTCAGTTCAGGTCAGCCAGTACCACTTTGAAAGTAGAGTTGTACCACCTTTCATAGATTTAGTCGTAGACATTGTGGTTAGTTTTGATTATCTGACTTTGACACAGGAAGTTTTTTACAAATGATCCTAAAACTGTGTCATATCTTATGTTTCCTAGTGGAGAAAAAGCCAACCGGAAGGGATTTTGTGTTCTTGTTGGATGGATCTGATGGTACTAGAACTGGATTTCCAGATATGCGAGACTTTGTCCAAAGAGTAGTAGAGACACTCAGTGTGGATGACAACAAAGACCGTGTGTCAGTGGTTCAGTACAGCAGAGATCCAGCTGTCCAGTTCTATCTGAACACATACACAACCAAAAGCGAGATCCTTGACACTGTCAGAGGTTTGAGGCACAAAGGCGGAAGACCACTCAACACTGGAGCAGCTCTCCAGCACTTGAGGGACAATGTCTTCACGGCCTCTGCCGGAAGCAGGCGCCTGGAAGGAGTTCCACAGGTCCTGATATTGCTAAGTGGTGGAAAGTCTTTTGACAGCGTTGATGCGCCAGCCTCTGCTCTCAAGCAGCTGGGCGTCTTGACCTTTGCAATTGGAACCAGGGGCTCTGACAGCAGAGAACTGCAGAAGATATCCCACGAGCCCAGTTACGCTGTTTCTGTGTCTGAATTCACTGACCTTCCCAGTGTGCAACAGCAGCTTCAGTCCTCCGTGGAGGCTGTGGCTATTGCCGTCACCCCAGAATCTCCAACTGTACCTGGTATGTTAACTTTCACGACCTCTGATAGGTGCATTTCACTCAGTTCAGGTCAGCCAGTACCACTTTGAAAGTAGAGTTGTACCACCTTTCATAGATTTAGTCGTAGACATTGTGGTTAGTTTTGATTATCTGACTTTGACACAGGAAGTTTTTTACAAATGATCCTAAAACTGTGTCATATCTTATGTTTCCTAGTGGAGAAAAAGCCAACCGGAAGGGATTTTGTGTTCTTGTTGGATGGATCTGATGGTACTAGAACTGGATTTCCAGATATGCGAGACTTTGTCCAAAGAGTAGTAGAGACACTCAGTGTGGATGACAACAAAGACCGTGTGTCAGTGGTTCAGTACAGCAGAGATCCAGCTGTCCAGTTCTATCTGAACACATACACAACCAAAAGCGAGATCCTTGACACTGTCAGAGGTTTGAGGCACAAAGGCGGAAGACCACTCAACACTGGAGCAGCTCTCCAGCACTTGAGGGACAATGTCTTCACGGCCTCTGCCGGAAGCAGGCGCCTGGAAGGAGTTCCACAGGTCCTGATATTGCTAAGTGGTGGAAAGTCTTTTGACAGCGTTGATGCGCCAGCCTCTGCTCTCAAGCAGCTGGGCGTCTTGACCTTTGCAATTGGAACCAGGGGCTCGGACAGCAGAGAACTGCAGAAGATATCCCACGAGCCCAGTTATGCTGTTTCTGTGTCTGAATTCACTGACCTTCCCAGTGTCCAACAGCAGCTTCAGTCCTCCGTGGAGGCTGTGGCTACTGCCGTCACCCCAGAATCTCCAACTGTACCTGGTATGTTAACTTTCACGACCCCTCGCCTCGAGGGCTACCAGACTTGTTTCACCTACACTGAGGGAAAGAATTTATGTCTGAAAGTTGTTGAGCTGCATGTGTGCCCTTGAAGAGAGATGGTGGTGTGCTCTCCCACTATTTAAAATTGAAGTAAGCAGTGTTAGGTGCTTTCAGGAAAGGAAATTTAAAAAAAGAAAATGAAAGGATCGTCTACCACTTGATAAGGATTAGTTTGCTTTTTGCAAAGGTTTTTATGTGTCGTCTTCTATCTTTTCTCAGTTGACACTGCCAAAAAGGATATCGTATTCCTTCTGGATGGTTCTGATGGCACAAGGAATGGCTTCCCTGCCATGCGTGATTTTGTTGAGAGAGTGGTGGAGAAACTCAATGTGGGAGAAAACAAAGACCGTGTCTCTGTGGTCCAGTACAGCAGAGATGCAGAGGTCCATTTCTATCTGAACACATACAACACAAGAGAGGATGTTAAGGATTCGGTCAGAGGGCTGAGACACAGAGGAGGCAGACCCCTCAACACCGGGGCAGCCCTCCAGTATGTCAGGGACAACGTCTTTACAAACTCCTCGGGGAGTAGGCGCCTGCAGGGCGTTCCACAGATGTTGATCCTGCTAAATGGTGGAAGGTCTTTTGACAATGTAGATACCCCAGCTGCTGCTCTCAAACAGCAGGGCACTGTTGTGATTGGCATTGGAACAAGGAGCTCTGACAGTCGAGAGCTGCAGAAGATATCGTATGACCCTAGTTTTGCTCTGTTAGTGTCTGAGTTCACTGACCTCCCCGGTGTCCAAGAAAAGCTCTCTTCTGTAATGAGCACAGTGCGAGTGAGGCCCACGCCCACAACAACAACAACAACAGTGACTGGTAAGAAAGTGATTGATTTTTACATTCCAAGATCATGGTAGGTCGCAAATAGAACCGTACCAAAGAGCATCACATTAAGTTCAGGTCAGCCAGTGCCACTTTGAAAGTAGAGTTTTACCACCTTTCATAGTGTGAGTCGTAGACATTGTGGTTAGTTTTGATCGTGTGATTTTGACACGGGAAGTGTTTGACAAATGATCCTAAAACTGTGTCATATCTTATGTTCCCTAGTGGAGAAACAGCCAACTGGAAGGGATTTTGTGTTCTTGTTGGATGGATCTGATGGTACTAGAGTGGGATTCCCAGCTATGCGAGACTTTGTCCAAAGAGTAGTAGAAACACTCAGTGTGGATGACAACAAAGACCGTGTGTCAGTGGTTCAGTACAGCAGAGATCCAGCTGTCCAGTTCTATCTGAACACATACACAACCAAAAGCGAGATCCTTGACACTGTCAGAGGTTTGAGGCACAAAGGCGGAAGACCACTCAACACTGGAGCAGCTCTCCAGCACTTGAGGGACAATGTCTTCACGGCCTCTGCCGGAAGCAGGCGCCTGGAAGGAGTTCCACAGGTCCTGATATTGCTAAGTGGTGGAAAGTCTTTTGACAGCGTTGATGCGCCAGCCTCTGCTCTCAAGCAGCTGGGCGTCTTGACCTTTGCAATTGGAACCAGGGGCTCTGACAGCAGAGAACTGCAGAAGATATCCCACGAGCCCAGTTATGCTGTTTCTGTGTCTGAATTCACTGACCTTCCCAGTGTCCAACAGCAGCTTCAGTCCTCCGTGGAGGCTGTGGCTACTGCCGTCACCCCAGAATCTCCAACTGTACCTGGTATGTTAACTTTCACGACCCCTCGCCTCGAGGGCTACCAGACTTGTTTCACCTACACTGAGGGAAAGAATTTATGTCTGAAAGTTGTTGAGCTGCATGTGTGCCCTTGAAGAGAGATGGTGGTGTGCTCTCCCACTATTTAAAATTGAAGTAAGCAGTGTTAGGTGCTTTCAGGAAAGGAAATTTAAAAAAAGAAAATGAAAGGATCGTCTACCACTTGATAAGGATTAGTTTGCTTTTTGCAAAGGTTTTTATGTGTCGTCTTCTATCTTTTCTCAGTTGACACTGCCAAAAAGGATATCGTATTCCTTCTGGATGGTTCTGATGGCACAAGGAATGGCTTCCCTGCCATGCGTGATTTTGTTGAGAGAGTGGTGGAGAAACTCAATGTGGGAGAAAACAAAGACCGTGTCTCTGTGGTCCAGTACAGCAGAGATGCAGAGGTCCATTTCTATCTGAACACATACAACACAAGAGAGGATGTTAAGAATTCGGTCAGAGGGCTGAGACACAGAGGAGGCAGACCCCTCAACACCGGGGCAGCCCTCCAGTACGTCAGGGACAACGTCTTTACAAACTCCTCGGGGAGTAGGCGCCTGCAGGGCATTCCACAGATGTTGATCCTGCTAAATGGTGGAAGGTCTTTTGACAATGTAGATACCCCAGCTGCTGCTCTCAAACAGCAGGGCACCGTTGTGATTGGCATTGGAACAAGGAGCTCTGACAGTCGAGAGCTGCAGAAGATATCGTATGACCCTAGTTTTGCTCTGTTAGTGTCTGAGTTCACTGACCTCCCCGGTGTCCAAGAAAAGCTCTCTTCTGTAATGAGCACAGTGCGAGTGAGGCCCACGCCCACAACAACAACAACAACAGTGACTGGTAAGAAAGTGATTGATTTTTACATTCCAAGATCATGGTAGGTCGCAAATAGAACCGTACCAAAGAGCATCACATTAAGTTCAGGTCAGCCAGTGCCACTTTGAAAGTAGAGTTTTACCACCTTTCATAGTGTGAGTCGTAGACATTGTGGTTAGTTTTGATCGTGTGATTTTGACACGGGAAGTGTTTGACAAATGATCCTAAAACTGTGTCATATCTTATGTTCCCTAGTGGAGAAACAGCCAACTGGAAGGGATTTTGTGTTCTTGTTGGATGGATCTGATGGTACTAGAGTGGGATTCCCAGCTATGCGAGACTTTGTCCAAAGAGTAGTAGAAACACTCAGTGTGGATGACAACAAAGACCGTGTGTCAGTGGTTCAGTACAGCAGAGATCCAGCTGTCCAGTTCTATCTGAACACATACACAACCAAAAGCGAGATCCTTGACACTGTCAGAGGTTTGAGGCACAAAGGCGGAAGACCACTCAACACTGGAGCAGCTCTCCAGCACTTGAGGGACAATGTCTTCACGGCCTCTGCCGGAAGCAGGCGCCTGGAAGAAGTTCCACAGGTCCTGATATTGCTAAGTGGTGGAAAGTCTTTTGACAGCGTTGATGCGCCAGCCTCTGCTCTCAAGCAGCTGGGCGTCTTGACCTTTGCAATTGGAACCAGGGGCTCTGACAGCAGAGAACTGCAGAAGATATCCCACGAGCCTAGTTATGCTGTTTCTGTGTCTGAATTCACTGACCTTCCCAGTGTCCAACAGCAGCTTCAGTCCTCCGTGGAGGCTGTGGCTACTGCCGTCACCCCAGAATCTCCAACTGTACCTGGTATGTTAACTTGCACGACCTCTGACAGGTGCATTTCATTCAGTTCAGGTCAGCCAGTGCCACTTTGAAAGTAGAGTTGTACCACCTTTCATAGATTTAGTCGTAGACATTGTGGTTAGTTTTGATCATCTGACTTTGACACGGGAAGTGTTTTACAAATGATCCTAAAACTGTGTCATATCTTATGTTTCCTAGTGGAGAAAAAGCCAACCGGAAGAGATTTTGTGTTCTTGTTGGATGGATCTGATGGTACTAGAGCTGGATTTCCAGATATGCGAGACTTTGTCCAAAGAGTAGTAGAGACACTCAGTGTGGATGACAACAAAGACCGTGTGTCAGTGGTTCAGTACAGCAGAGATCCAGCTGTCCAGTTCTATCTGAACACATACACAACCGAAAGCGAGATCCTTGACACTGTCAGAGGTTTGAGGCACAAAGGCGGAAGACCACTCAACACTGGAGCAGCTCTCCAGCACTTGAGGGACAATGTCTTCACGGCCTCTGCCGGAAGCAGGCGCCTGGAAGGAGTTCCACAGGTCCTGATATTGCTAAGTGGTGGAAAGTCTTTTGACAGCGTTGATGCGCCAGCCTCTGCTCTCAAGCAGCTGGGCGTCTTGACCTTTGCAATTGGAACCAGGGGCTCTGACAGCAGAGAACTGCAGAAGATATCCCACGAGCCCAGTTACGCTGTTTCTGTGTCTGAATTCACTGACCTTCCCAGTGTCCAACAGCAGCTTCAGTCCTCCGTGGAGGCTGTGGCTATTGCCGTCACCCCAGAATCTCCAACTGTACCTGGTATGTTAACTTTCACGACCCCTCGCCTCGAGGGCTACCAGACTTGTTTCACCTTCACTGAGGGAAAGAATTTATGTCTGAAAGTTGTTGAGCTGCATGTGTGCCCTTGAAGAGAGATGGTGGTGTGCTCTCCCACTATTTAAAATTGAAGTAAGCAGTGTTAGGTGCTTTCAGGAAAGGAAATTTAAAAAAAGAAAATGAAAGGATCGTCTACCACTTGATAAGGATTAGTTTGCTTTTTGCAAAGGTTTTTATGTGTCGTCTTCTATCTTTTCTCAGTTGACACTGCCAAAAAGGATATCGTATTCCTTCTGGATGGTTCTGATGGCACAAGGAATGGCTTCCCTGCCATGCGTGATTTTGTTGAGAGAGTGGTGGAGAAACTCAATGTGGGAGAAAACAAAGACCGTGTCTCTGTGGTCCAGTACAGCAGAGATGCAGAGGTCCATTTCTATCTGAACACATACAACACAAGAGAGGATGTTAAGAATTCGGTCAGAGGGCTGAGACACAGAGGAGGCAGACCCCTCAACACCGGGGCAGCCCTCCAGTACGTCAGGGACAACGTCTTTACAAACTCCTCGGGGAGTAGGCGCCTGCAGGGCATTCCACAGATGTTGATCCTGCTAAATGGTGGAAGGTCTTTTGACAATGTAGATACCCCAGCTGCTGCTCTCAAACAGCAGGGCACCGTTGTGATTGGCATTGGAACAAGGAGCTCTGACAGTCGAGAGCTGCAGAAGATATCGTATGACCCTAGTTTTGCTCTGTTAGTGTCTGAGTTCACTGACCTCCCCGGTGTCCAAGAAAAGCTCTCTTCTGTAATGAGCACAGTGCGAGTGAGGCCCACGCCCACAACAACAACAACAACAGTGACTGGTAAGAAAGTGATTGATTTTTACATTCCAAGATCATGGTAGGTCGGAAATAGAACCGTACCAAAGAGCATCACATTAAGTTCAGGTCAGCCAGTGCCACTTTGAAAGTAGAGTTTTACCACCTTTCATAGTGTGAGTCGTAGACATTGTGGTTAGTTTTGATCGTGTGATTTTGACACGGGAAGTGTTTGACAAATGATCCTAAAACTGTGTCATATCTTATGTTCCCTAGTGGAGAAACAGCCAACTGGAAGGGATTTTGTGTTCTTGTTGGATGGATCTGATGGTACTAGAGTGGGATTCCCAGCTATGCGAGACTTTGTCCAAAGAGTAGTAGAAACACTCAGTGTGGATGACAACAAAGACCGTGTGTCAGTGGTTCAGTACAGCAGAGATCCAGCTGTCCAGTTCTATCTGAACACATACACAACCAAAAGCGAGATCCTTGACACTGTCAGAGGTTTGAGGCACAAAGGCGGAAGACCACTCAACACTGGAGCAGCTCTCCAGCACTTGAGGGACAATGTCTTCACGGCCTCTGCCGGAAGCAGGCGCCTGGAAGGAGTTCCACAGGTCCTGATATTGCTAAGTGGTGGAAAGTCTTTTGACAGCGTTGATGCGCCAGCCTCTGCTCTCAAGCAGCTGGGCGTCTTGACCTTTGCAATTGGAACCAGGGGCTCTGACAGCAGAGAACTGCAGAAGATATCCCACGAGCCCAGTTATGCTGTTTCTGTGTCTGAATTCACTGACCTTCCCAGTGTCCAACAGCAGCTTCAGTCCTCCGTGGAGGCTGTGGCTACTGCCGTCACCCCAGAATCTCCAACTGTACCTGGTATGTTAACTTTCACGACCCCTCGCCTCGAGGGCTACCAGACTTGTTTCACCTACACTGAGGGAAAGAATTTATGTCTGAAAGTTGTTGAGCTGCATGTGTGCCCTTGAAGAGAGATGGTGGTGTGCTCTCCCACTATTTAAAATTGAAGTAAGCAGTGTTAGGTGCTTTCAGGAAAGGAAATTTAAAAAAAGAAAATGAAAGGATCGTCTACCACTTGATAAGGATTAGTTTGCTTTTTGCAAAGGTTTTTATGTGTCGTCTTCTATCTTTTCTCAGTTGACACTGCCAAAAAGGATATCGTATTCCTTCTGGATGGTTCTGATGGCACAAGGAATGGCTTCCCTGCCATGCGTGATTTTGTTGAGAGAGTGGTGGAGAAACTCAATGTGGGAGAAAACAAAGACCGTGTCTCTGTGGTCCAGTACAGCAGAGATGCAGAGGTCCATTTCTATCTGAACACATACAACACAAGAGAGGATGTTAAGAATTCGGTCAGAGGGCTGAGACACAGAGGAGGCAGACCCCTCAACACCGGGGCAGCCCTCCAGTACGTCAGGGACAACGTCTTTACAAACTCCTCGGGGAGTAGGCGCCTGCAGGGCATTCCACAGATGTTGATCCTGCTAAATGGTGGAAGGTCTTTTGACAATGTAGATACCCCAGCTGCTGCTCTCAAACAGCAGGGCACCGTTGTGATTGGCATTGGAACAAGGAGCTCTGACAGTCGAGAGCTGCAGAAGATATCGTATGACCCTAGTTTTGCTCTGTTAGTGTCTGAGTTCACTGACCTCCCCGGTGTCCAAGAAAAGCTCTCTTCTGTAATGAGCACAGTGCGAGTGAGGCCCACGCCCACAACAACAACAACAACAGTGACTGGTAAGAAAGTGATTGATTTTTACATTCCAAGATCATGGTAGGTCGCAAATAGAACCGTACCAAAGAGCATCACATTAAGTTCAGGTCAGCCAGTGCCACTTTGAAAGTAGAGTTTTACCACCTTTCATAGTGTGAGTCGTAGACATTGTGGTTAGTTTTGATCGTGTGATTTTGACACGGGAAGTGTTTGACAAATGATCCTAAAACTGTGTCATATCTTATGTTCCCTAGTGGAGAAACAGCCAACTGGAAGGGATTTTGTGTTCTTGTTGGATGGATCTGATGGTACTAGAGTGGGATTCCCAGCTATGCGAGACTTTGTCCAAAGAGTAGTAGAAACACTCAGTGTGGATGACAACAAAGACCGTGTGTCAGTGGTTCAGTACAGCAGAGATCCAGCTGTCCAGTTCTATCTGAACACATACACAACCAAAAGCGAGATCCTTGACACTGTCAGAGGTTTGAGGCACAAAGGCGGAAGACCACTCAACACTGGAGCAGCTCTCCAGCACTTGAGGGACAATGTCTTCACGGCCTCTGCCGGAAGCAGGCGCCTGGAAGGAGTTCCACAGGTCCTGATATTGCTAAGTGGTGGAAAGTCTTTTGACAGCGTTGATGCGCCAGCCTCTGCTCTCAAGCAGCTGGGCGTCTTGACCTTTGCAATTGGAACCAGGGGCTCTGACAGCAGAGAACTGCAGAAGATATCCCACGAGCCTAGTTATGCTGTTTCTGTGTCTGAATTCACTGACCTTCCCAGTGTCCAACAGCAGCTTCAGTCCTCCGTGGAGGCTGTGGCTACTGCCGTCACCCCAGAATCTCCAACTGTACCTGGTATGTTAACTTGCACGACCTCTGACAGGTGCATTTCATTCAGTTCAGGTCAGCCAGTGCCACTTTGAAAGTAGAGTTGTACCACCTTTCATAGATTTAGTCGTAGACATTGTGGTTAGTTTTGATCATCTGACTTTGACACGGGAAGTGTTTTACAAATGATCCTAAAACTGTGTCATATCTTATGTTTCCTAGTGGAGAAAAAGCCAACCGGAAGAGATTTTGTGTTCTTGTTGGATGGATCTGATGGTACTAGAGCTGGATTTCCAGATATGCGAGACTTTGTCCAAAGAGTAGTAGAGACACTCAGTGTGGATGACAACAAAGACCGTGTGTCAGTGGTTCAGTACAGCAGAGATCCAGCTGTCCAGTTCTATCTGAACACATACACAACCGAAAGCGAGATCCTTGACACTGTCAGAGGTTTGAGGCACAAAGGCGGAAGACCACTCAACACTGGAGCAGCTCTCCAGCACTTGAGGGACAATGTCTTCACGGCCTCTGCCGGAAGCAGGCGCCTGGAAGGAGTTCCACAGGTCCTGATATTGCTAAGTGGTGGAAAGTCTTTTGACAGCGTTGATGCGCCAGCCTCTGCTCTCAAGCAGCTGGGCGTCTTGACCTTTGCAATTGGAACCAGGGGCTCTGACAGCAGAGAACTGCAGAAGATATCCCACGAGCCCAGTTACGCTGTTTCTGTGTCTGAATTCACTGACCTTCCCAGTGTCCAACAGCAGCTTCAGTCCTCCGTGGAGGCTGTGGCTATTGCCGTCACCCCAGAATCTCCAACTGTACCTGGTATGTTAACTTTCACGACCCCTCGCCTCGAGGGCTACCAGACTTGTTTCACCTTCACTGAGGGAAAGAATTTATGTCTGAAAGTTGTTGAGCTGCATGTGTGCCCTTGAAGAGAGATGGTGGTGTGCTCTCCCACTATTTAAAATTGAAGTAAGCAGTGTTAGGTGCTTTCAGGAAAGGAAATTTAAAAAAAGAAAATGAAAGGATCGTCTACCACTTGATAAGGATTAGTTTGCTTTTTGCAAAGGTTTTTATGTGTCGTCTTCTATCTTTTCTCAGTTGACACTGCCAAAAAGGATATCGTATTCCTTCTGGATGGTTCTGATGGCACAAGGAATGGCTTCCCTGCCATGCGTGATTTTGTTGAGAGAGTGGTGGAGAAACTCAATGTGGGAGAAAACAAAGACCGTGTCTCTGTGGTCCAGTACAGCAGAGATGCAGAGGTCCATTTCTATCTGAACACATACAACACAAGAGAGGATGTTAAGGATTCGGTCAGAGGGCTGAGACACAGAGGAGGCAGACCCCTCAACACCGGGGCAGCCCTCCAGTATGTCAGGGACAACGTCTTTACAAACTCCTCGGGGAGTAGGCGCCTGCAGGGCGTTCCACAGATGTTGATCCTGCTAAATGGTGGAAGGTCTTTTGACAATGTAGATACCCCAGCTGCTGCTCTCAAACAGCAGGGCACTGTTGTGATTGGCATTGGAACAAGGAGCTCTGACAGTCGAGAGCTGCAGAAGATATCGTATGACCCTAGTTTTGCTCTGTTAGTGTCTGAGTTCACTGACCTCCCCGGTGTCCAAGAAAAGCTCTCTTCTGTAATGAGCACAGTGCGAGTGAGGCCCACGCCCACAACAACAACAACAACAGTGACTGGTAAGAAAGTGATTGATTTTTACATTCCAAGATCATGGTAGGTCGCAAATAGAACCGTACCAAAGAGCATCACATTAAGTTCAGGTCAGCCAGTGCCACTTTGAAAGTAGAGTTTTACCACCTTTCATAGTGTGAGTCGTAGACATTGTGGTTAGTTTTGATCGTGTGATTTTGACACGGGAAGTGTTTGACAAATGATCCTAAAACTGTGTCATATCTTATGTTCCCTAGTGGAGAAACAGCCAACTGGAAGGGATTTTGTGTTCTTGTTGGATGGATCTGATGGTACTAGAGTGGGATTCCCAGCTATGCGAGACTTTGTCCAAAGAGTAGTAGAAACACTCAGTGTGGATGACAACAAAGACCGTGTGTCAGTGGTTCAGTACAGCAGAGATCCAGCTGTCCAGTTCTATCTGAACACATACACAACCAAAAGCGAGATCCTTGACACTGTCAGAGGTTTGAGGCACAAAAGCGGAAGACCCCTCTATACTGGAGCAGCTCTCCAGTACTTGAGGGACAATGTCTTCACGGCCTCTGCCGGAAGCAGGCGCCTGGAAGGAGTTCCACAGGTCCTGATATTGCTAAGTGGTGGAAAGTCTTTTGACAGCGTTGATGCGCCAGCCTCTGCTCTCAAACAGCTGGGCGTCTTGACCTTTGCAATTGGAACCCAGGGCTCTGACAGCAGAGAACTGCAGAAGATATCCCACGAGCCCAGTTACGCTGTTTCTGTGTCTGAATTCATTGACCTTCCCAGTGTCCAACAGCAGCTTCAGTCCTCCGTGGAGGCTGTGGCTACTGCCGTCACCCCAGAATCTCCAACTGTACCTGGTATGTTAACTTGCACGACCTCTGACAGGTGCATTTCACTCAGTTCAGGTCAGCCAGTACCACTTTGAAAGTAGAGTTGTACCACCTTTCATAGATTTAGTCGTAGACATTGTGGTTAGTTTTGATTATCTGACTTTGACACAGGAAGTTTTTTACAAATGATCCTAAAACTGTGTCATATCTTATGTTTCCTAGTGGAGAAAAAGCCAACCGGAAGGGATTTTGTGTTCTTGTTGGATGGATCTGATGGTACTAGAACTGGATTTCCAGATATGCGAGACTTTGTCCAAAGAGTAGTAGAGACACTCAGTGTGGATGACAACAAAGACCGTGTGTCAGTGGTTCAGTACAGCAGAGATCCAGCTGTCCAGTTCTATCTGAACACATACACAACCAAAAGCGAGATCCTTGACACTGTCAGAGCTTTGAGGCACAAAGGCGGAAGACCACTTTTTACTGGAGCAGCTCTCCAGTACTTGAGGGACAATGTCTTCACGGCCTCTGCCGGAAGCAGGCGCCTGGAAGGAGTTCCACAGGTCCTTATATTGCTAAGTGGTGGAAAGTCTTTTGACAGCGTTGATGCGCCAGCCTCTGCTCTCAAACAGCTGGGCGTCTTGACCTTTGCAATTGGAACCCGGGGCTCTGACAGCAGAGAACTGCAGAAGATATCCCACGAGCCCAGTTACGCTGTTTCTGTGTCTGAATTCATTGACCTTCCCAGTGTCCAACAGCAGCTTCAGTCCTCCGTGGAGGCTGTGGCTACTGCCGTCACCCCAGAATCTCCAACTGTACCTGGTATGTTAACTTGCACGACCTCTGACAGGTGCATTTCATTCAGTTCAGGTCAGCCAGTACCACTTTGAAAGTAGAGTTGTACCACCTTTCATAGATTTAGTCGTAGACATTGTGGTTAGTTTTGATTATCTGACTTTGACACAGGAAGTTTTTTACAAATGATCCTAAAACTGTGTCATATCTTATGTTTCCTAGTGGAGAAAAAGCCAACCGGAAGGGATTTTGTGTTCTTGTTGGATGGATCTGATGGTACTAGAACTGGATTTCCAGATATGCGAGACTTTGTCCAAAGAGTAGTAGAGACACTCAGTGTGGATGACAACAAAGACCGTGTGTCAGTGGTTCAGTACAGCAGAGATCCAGCTGTCCAGTTCTATCTGAACACATACACAACCAAAAGCGAGATCCTTGACACTGTCAGAGGTTTGAGGCACAAAGGCGGAAGACCACTCAACACTGGAGCAGCTCTCCAGCACTTGAGGGACAATGTCTTCACGGCCTCTGCCGGAAGCAGGCGCCTGGAAGGAGTTCCACAGGTCCTGATATTGCTAAGTGGTGGAAAGTCTTTTGACAGCGTTGATGCGCCAGCCTCTGCTCTCAAGCAGCTGGGCGTCTTGACCTTTGCAATTGGAACCAGGGGCTCGGACAGCAGAGAACTGCAGAAGATATCCCACGAGCCCAGTTATGCTGTTTCTGTGTCTGAATTCACTGACCTTCCCAGTGTCCAACAGCAGCTTCAGTCCTCCGTGGAGGCTGTGGCTACTGCCGTCACCCCAGAATCTCCAACTGTACCTGGTATGTTAACTTTCACGACCCCTCGCCTCGAGGGCTACCAGACTTGTTTCACCTACACTGAGGGAAAGAATTTATGTCTGAAAGTTGTTGAGCTGCATGTGTGCCCTTGAAGAGAGATGGTGGTGTGCTCTCCCACTATTTAAAATTGAAGTAAGCAGTGTTAGGTGCTTTCAGGAAAGGAAATTTAAAAAAAGAAAATGAAAGGATCGTCTACCACTTGATAAGGATTAGTTCACAAGTGTGCTTTTTGCAAAGGTTTTTATGTGTCGTCTTCTATCTTTTCTCAGTTGACACTGCCAAAAAGGATATCGTATTCCTTCTGGATGGTTCTGATGGCACAAGGAATGGCTTCCCTGCCATGCGTGATTTTGTTGAGAGAGTGGTGGAGAAACTCAATGTGGGAGAAAACAAAGACCGTGTCTCTGTGGTCCAGTACAGCAGAGATGCAGAGGTCCATTTCTATCTGAACACATACAACACAAGAGAGGATGTTAAGGATTCGGTCAGAGGGCTGAGACACAGAGGAGGCAGACCCCTCAACACCGGGGCAGCCCTCCAGTACGTCAGGGACGTCGTCTTTACAAACTCCTCGGGGAGTAGGCGCCTGCAGGGCGTTCCACAGATGTTGATCCTGCTAAGTGGTGGAAAGTCTTTTGACAGCGTTGATGCGCCAGCCTCTGCTCTCAAACAGCTGGGCGTCTTGACCTTTGCAATTGGAACCCGGGGCTCTGACAGCAGAGAACTGCAGAAGATATCCCACGAGCCCAGTTACGCTGTTTCTGTGTCTGAATTCATTGACCTTCCCAGTGTCCAACAGCAGCTTCAGTCCTCCGTGGAGGCTGTGGCTACTGCCGTCACCCCAGAATCTCCAACTGTACCTGGTATGTTAACTTGCACGACCTCTGACAGGTGCATTTCATTCAGTTCAGGTCAGCCAGTACCACTTTGAAAGTAGAGTTGTACCACCTTTCATAGATTTAGTCGTAGACATTGTGGTTAGTTTTGATTATCTGACTTTGACACAGGAAGTTTTTTACAAATGATCCTAAAACTGTGTCATATCTTATGTTTCCTAGTGGAGAAAAAGCCAACCGGAAGGGATTTTGTGTTCTTGTTGGATGGATCTGATGGTACTAGAACTGGATTTCCAGATATGCGAGACTTTGTCCAAAGAGTAGTAGAGACACTCAGTGTGGATGACAACAAAGACCGTGTGTCAGTGGTTCAGTACAGCAGAGATCCAGCTGTCCAGTTCTATCTGAACACATACACAACCAAAAGCGAGATCCTTGACACTGTCAGAGGTTTGAGGCACAAAGGCGGAAGACCACTCAACACTGGAGCAGCTCTCCAGCACTTGAGGGACAATGTCTTCACGGCCTCTGCCGGAAGCAGGCGCCTGGAAGGAGTTCCACAGGTCCTGATATTGCTAAGTGGTGGAAAGTCTTTTGACAGCGTTGATGCGCCAGCCTCTGCTCTCAAGCAGCTGGGCGTCTTGACCTTTGCAATTGGAACCAGGGGCTCGGACAGCAGAGAACTGCAGAAGATATCCCACGAGCCCAGTTATGCTGTTTCTGTGTCTGAATTCACTGACCTTCCCAGTGTCCAACAGCAGCTTCAGTCCTCCGTGGAGGCTGTGGCTACTGCCGTCACCCCAGAATCTCCAACTGTACCTGGTATGTTAACTTTCACGACCCCTCGCCTCGAGGGCTACCAGACTTGTTTCACCTACACTGAGGGAAAGAATTTATGTCTGAAAGTTGTTGAGCTGCATGTGTGCCCTTGAAGAGAGATGGTGGTGTGCTCTCCCACTATTTAAAATTGAAGTAAGCAGTGTTAGGTGCTTTCAGGAAAGGAAATTTAAAAAAAGAAAATGAAAGGATCGTCTACCACTTGATAAGGATTAGTTCACAAGTGTGCTTTTTGCAAAGGTTTTTATGTGTCGTCTTCTATCTTTTCTCAGTTGACACTGCCAAAAAGGATATCGTATTCCTTCTGGATGGTTCTGATGGCACAAGGAATGGCTTCCCTGCCATGCGTGATTTTGTTGAGAGAGTGGTGGAGAAACTCAATGTGGGAGAAAACAAAGACCGTGTCTCTGTGGTCCAGTACAGCAGAGATGCAGAGGTCCATTTCTATCTGAACACATACAACACAAGAGAGGATGTTAAGGATTCGGTCAGAGGGCTGAGACACAGAGGAGGCAGACCCCTCAACACCGGGGCAGCCCTCCAGTACGTCAGGGACGTCGTCTTTACAAACTCCTCGGGGAGTAGGCGCCTGCAGGGCGTTCCACAGATGTTGATCCTGCTAAATGGTGGAAGGTCTTTTGACAATGTAGATACCCCAGCTGCTGCTCTCAAACAGCAGGGCACTGTTGTGATTGGCATTGGAACAAGGAGCTCTGACAGTCGAGAGCTGCAGAAGATATCGTATGACCCTAGTTTTGCTCTGTTAGTGTCTGAGTTCACTGACCTCCCCGGTGTCCAAGAAAAGCTCTCTTCTGTAATGAGCACAGTGCGAGTGAGGCCCACACCCACAATAACAACAACAACAACAACAACAGTGACTGGTAAGAAAGTGATTGATTTTTACATTCCAAGATCATGGTAGGTCGCAAATAGAACCGTACCAAAGAGCATCACATTAAGTTCAGGTCAGCCAGTGCCACTTTGAAAGTAGAGTTTTACCACCTTTCATAGTGTGAGTCGTAGACATTGTGGTTAGTTTTGATCGTCTGATTTTGACACGGGAAGTGTTTGACAAATGATCCTAAAACTGTGTCATATCTTATGTTCCCTAGTGGAGAAACAGCCAACTGGAAGGGATTTTGTGTTCTTGTTGGATGGATCTGATGGTACTAGAGTGGGATTCCCAGCTATGCGAGACTTTGTCCAAAGAGTAGTAGAAACACTCAGTGTGGATGACAACAAAGACCGTGTGTCAGTGGTTCAGTACAGCAGAGATCCAGCTGTCCAGTTCTATCTGAACACGTACACAACCAAAAGCGAGATCCTTGACACTGTCAGAGCTTTGAGGCACAAAGGCGGAAGACCCCTCTATACTGGAGCAGCTCTCCAGTACTTGAGGGACAATGTCTTCACGGCCTCTGCCGGAAGCAGGCGCCTGGAAGGAGTTCCACAGGTCCTGATATTGCTAAGTGGTGGAAAGTCTTTTGACAGCGTTGATGCGCCAGCCTCTGCTCTCAAACAGCTGGGCGTCTTGACCTTTGCAATTGGAACCCGGGGCTCTGACAGCAGAGAACTGCAGAAGATATCCCACGAGCCCAGTTACGCTGTTTCTGTGTCTGAATTCATTGACCTTCCCAGTGTCCAACAGCAGCTTCAGTCCTCCGTGGAGGCTGTGGCTACTGCCGTCACCCCAGAATCTCCAACTGTACCTGGTATGTTAACTTGCACGACCTCTGACAGGTGCATTTCACTCAGTTCAGGTCAGCCAGTACCACTTTGAAAGTAGAGTTGTACCACCTTTCATAGATTTAGTCGTAGACATTGTGGTTAGTTTTGATTATCTGACTTTGACACAGGAAGTTTTTTACAAATGATCCTAAAACTGTGTCATATCTTATGTTGCCTAGTGGAGAAAAAGCCAACCGGAAGGGATTTTGTGTTCTTGTTGGATGGATCTGATGGTACTAGAACTGGATTTCCAGATATGCGAGACTTTGTCCAAAGAGTAGTAGAGACACTCAGTGTGGATGACAACAAAGACCGTGTGTCAGTGGTTCAGTACAGCAGAGATCCAGCTGTCCAGTTCTATCTGAACACATACACAACCAAAAGCGAGATCCTTGACACTGTCAGAGGTTTGAGGCACAAAGGCGGAAGACCACTCAACACTGGAGCAGCTCTCCAGCACTTGAGGGACAATGTCTTCACGGCCTCTGCCGGAAGCAGGCGCCTGGAAGGAGTTCCACAGGTCCTGATATTGCTAAGTGGTGGAAAGTCTTTTGACAGCGTTGATGCGCCAGCCTCTGCTCTCAAGCAGCTGGGCGTCTTGACCTTTGCAATTGGAACCAGGGGCTCTGACAGCAGAGAACTGCAGAAGATATCCCACGAGCCCAGTTATGCTGTTTCTGTGTCTGAATTCACTGACCTTCCCAGTGTCCAACAGCAGCTTCAGTCCTCCGTGGAGGCTGTGGCTACTGCCGTCACCCCAGAATCTCCAACTGTACCTGGTATGTTAACTTGCACGACCTCTGACAGGTGCATTTCATTCAGTTCAGGTCAGCCAGTGCCACTTTGAAAGTAGAGTTGTACCACCTTTCATAGATTTAGTCGTAGACATTGTGGTTAGTTTTGATCATCTGACTTTGACACGGGAAGTGTTTTACAAATGATCCTAAAACTGTGTCATATCTTATGTTTCCTAGTGGAGAAAAAGCCAACCGGAAGAGATTTTGTGTTCTTGTTGGATGGATCTGATGGTACTAGAGCTGGATTTCCAGATATGCGAGACTTTGTCCAAAGAGTAGTAGAGACACTCAGTGTGGATGACAACAAAGACCGTGTGTCAGTGGTTCAGTACAGCAGAGATCCAGCTGTCCAGTTCTATCTGAACACATACACAACCGAAAGCGAGATCCTTGACACTGTCAGAGGTTTGAGGCACAAAGGCGGAAGACCACTCAACACTGGAGCAGCTCTCCAGCACTTGAGGGACAATGTCTTCACGGCTTCTGCCGGAAGCAGGCGCCTGGAAGGAGTTCCACAGGTCCTGATATTGCTAAGTGGTGGAAAGTCTTTTGACAGCGTTGATGCGCCAGCCTCTGCTCTCAAGCAGCTGGGCGTCTTGACCTTTGCAATTGGAACCAGGGGCTCTGACAGCAGAGAACTGCAGAAGATATCCCACGAGCCCAGTTACGCTGTTTCTGTGTCTGAATTCACTGACCTTCCCAGTGTCCAACAGCAGCTTCAGTCCTCCGTGGAGGCTGTGGCTATTGCCGTCACCCCAGAATCTCCAACTGTACCTGGTATGTTAACTTTCACGACCCCTCGCCTCGAGGGCTACCAGACTTGTTTCACCTTCACTGAGGGAAAGAATTTATGTCTGAAAGTTGTTGAGCTGCATGTGTGCCCTTGAAGAGAGATGGTGGTGTGCTCTCCCACTATTTAAAATTGAAGTAAGCAGTGTTAGGTGCTTTCAGGAAAGGAAATTTAAAAAAAGAAAATGAAAGGATCGTCTACCACTTGATAAGGATTAGTTCACAAGCGTGCTTTTTGCAAAGGTTTTTATGTGTCGTCTTCTATCTTTTCTCAGTTGACACTGCCAAAAAGGATATCGTATTCCTTCTGGATGGCTCTGATGGCACAAGGAATGGCTTCCCTGCCATGCGTGATTTTGTTGAGAGAGTGGTGGAGAAACTCAATGTGGGAGAAAACAAAGACCGTGTCTCTGTGGTCCAGTACAGCAGAGATGCAGAGGTCCATTTCTATCTGAACACATACAACACAAGAGAGGATGTTAAGGATTCGGTCAGAGGGCTGAGACACAGAGGAGGCAGACCCCTCAACACCGGGGCAGCCCTCCAGTATGTCAGGGACAACGTCTTTACAAACTCCTCGGGGAGTAGGCGCCTGCAGGGCGTTCCACAGATGTTGATCCTGCTAAATGGTGGAAGGTCTTTTGACAATGTAGATACCCCAGCTGCTGCTCTCAAACAGCAGGGCACTGTTGTGATTGGCATTGGAACAAGGAGCTCTGACAGTCGAGAGCTGCAGAAGATATCGTATGACCCTAGTTTTGCTCTGTTAGTGTCTGAGTTCACTGACCTCCCCGGTGTCCAAGAAAAGCTCTCTTCTGTAATGAGCACAGTGCGAGTGAGGCCCACGCCCACAACAACAACAACAACAGTGACTGGTAAGAAAGTGATTGATTTTTACATTCCAAGATCATGGTAGGTCGCAAATAGAACCGTACCAAAGAGCATCACATTAAGTTCAGGTCAGCCAGTGCCACTTTGAAAGTAGAGTTTTACCACCTTTCATAGTGTGAGTCGTAGACATTGTGGTTAGTTTTGATCGTGTGATTTTGACACAGGAAGTGTTTGACAAATGATCCTAAAACTGTGTCATATCTTATGTTCCCTAGTGGAGAAACAGCCAACTGGAAGGGATTTTGTGTTCTTGTTGGATGGATCTGATGGTACTAGAGTGGGATTCCCAGCTATGCGAGACTTTGTCCAAAGAGTAGTAGAAACACTCAGTGTGGATGACAACAAAGACCGTGTGTCAGTGGTTCAGTACAGCAGAGATCCAGCTGTCCAGTTCTATCTGAACACATACACAACCAAAAGCGAGATCCTTGACACTGTCAGAGGTTTGAGGCACAAAGGCGGAAGACCCCTCTATACTGGAGCAGCTCTCCAGCACTTGAGGGACAATGTCTTCACGGCCTCTGCCGGAAGCAGGCGCCTGGAAGGAGTTCCACAGGTCCTGATATTGCTAAGTGGTGGAAAGTCTTTTGACAGCGTTGATGCGCCAGCCTCTGCTCTCAAGCAGCTGGGCGTCTTGACCTTTGCAATTGGAACCAGGGGCTCTGACAGCAGAGAACTGCAGAAGATATCCCACGAGCCCAGTTACGCTGTTTCTGTGTCTGAATTCACTGACCTTCCCAGTGTCCAACAGCAGCTTCAGTCCTCTGTGGAGGCTGTGGTTATTACCGTCACCCCAGAATCTCCAACTGTATTTGGTATGTTAACTTGCACGACCTCTGACAGGTGCATTATTGCCGTCACCCCTGAATCTCCAACTGTTCTTGGTATGTTAATTAACACAATTCCTTGGCTGAACGGCTACATGAATTATTTTTGCTTTGTCATGCATGCAAACGCACCGAGCAAATGAATGAATATTTGGACATTATTTACGTGGTGGCGATATGAGTAGTTAGAAATGCTACTCTCTGTCCAAGTTCATTTTTACGTTATGAAAAATTGTATTCAAAGATCAGCACTCGTCAAAAATGTACTTTTTGATTCTTTGGACTCCTCTCAGTCTAAGTCCACTTCTTGATTTGTATTCTTGCTAGCAACCAAGTTTTTCTCCTTTTCATCTCATTCATATTTTTCACATGCTTTGTAATGCTGAATCAAGTAGACTCATTTGTATCAATTTCATTCCTGATAGCATTGTCCTTAGACCTGTCTTTCTACTTTAAGGAATTATTTTCCTTATAAAATTTTTCATTTATAATTTACTTTTTAATGGATGGACTGCCTCATAACCAAGTTCGCTTGTATCTGTAATAGGGACAAAAACAAGCTTTAGTCTATGAAAATAAAATAAAAGTGGAGTACTTTTCTTGTTCAAACTTAAGCAAAATCACTATTGTTTCAGCATGAGAGCACAAGTAATTATTAATTATGAATACTTTATTAAATAGTGGTATTGAAGCTCTCTGCTTTCAGTTAAATATGATTCAGTCTAGTGTTTCTTTTAAATTGGATTTGTATTGTTTTCTGCCAATGGTTTAAAAAGTGACTGATTGCTGACATTTTAATTCAGCAGAAACAGTAGCTTCATGTGTGAGGATGACTGACATTTAGTGTTCTGAAATCTGATATCCCAGGTATGATATTTGGCTGCAAAATAGCTTGCATTCAGCAGGCTGCATTATTGGAAAACAAAACTCAAATGGAATAACCACACTGATTGATGGATAATTACAACCTTACATTTTGTACACCTCTTCTAAATACCAGCTATGCAACACGAGCGAGAGAGCATGTGACATGCACATAAATCAGATTTAAAGTAGTGCATTTTTTGAAGGTATTCATAGGTTTGCGTGATGATTTAAAGTATGATAATGGAGTTCCTGGGTTGATCGTATATCCATATTATTTGTGGATATAATGTTTCAGACTTTAGGACCATAGACAGATTTGGACCCAGTGTGGACTTTGGAGAAAGTAGTTGTTTTAGAATAGTTCTTACAGAAGATGGAATACTGGTTTACAATACTAATTTCTAAATACACACATTTCAAAGCTTACATGAAGAGCATAGAAGCAGTATTTTGCACTAGCTGAAGCTATGAAAGCAGCTAATCCTCTAAAATACTTTTGCATTATCAAAATACATTTAAGATGAGAAACAAGTTCTTCAGTTTATAACTATTAAGATTTTTTGCTTTGAGAAATGTAATCATAAAAACCACTTGCCATAGATGGATTGCTGGTCTGATTTCCAGCTGCTAGGCTCAGGCTATGCACAGTCTAATGTAATGAAAACTGAAGTCTCATATTAAATGTCAATAACCTCCTGAATATGCACCAGAATAACACAAATTTGCAGCTATAATTTGGCTGTATTTTTGTTTGACCTTTTGTTGCATATTTTGATTGTTTCTGTAACAGAACACTGAATTACCTTTTCTCTGTTTCTTTCAGTTGATATGCAGGGCCCCCGGAAGGATGTCGTTTTCCTTGTTGATGGATCTGCTGGTGTTGGACGGGAATTTCCTATCATCCAGGAGTTCATCCGCAGGGTCGTGGAGAGTCTCAGCGTGGGCGAGAATAAGATTCGAATTGGCGTTGTCCAGTATGGCGACTTTGCTCAGGCTGACATGTATCTGAACTCACATACAACTAAAGAGGGTGTAATGAATGCTGTAAAGGGAATGAGACAGCGAGGAGGAAGACAACGTAATCTGGGTCAGGCCTTGCAGTTTGTCAGTCAAGATGTTCTGACAGCAGAACGTGGAAGCAGGAAGCAAGAGGGTGTACCACAGTTTGTAATTGTCATCTCCAGTGGGTCCTCTACAGATGACATCAGTCGTGGAGCTACTTCCCTCAAACAATCTAGAGTTCTTCCCTTCAGCATTGGGACCAGGGATGTTGATCCTACAGAGCTCAAGGTGGTGTCCTATGTGCCTAACTTTGCCTTCACTGTAGACGACCTCCCTGGCCTGTACACAGTCCAAGAAAATTTAATCACCACTCTCACTGAGCTATCAGATGATGACATCGCCAGGATGCGCCCAGTATTCCCAACCTATGATGGTAATTTCAATTTTGAAAAATAACATGACTTATTTTTTACATTATATATGACATTCTCAGTCATGTATATATCGCACAAGTATATATTTTTATCCATTAGGCATTCTGTAGTTAGTACTCATACCTTGTTATTATGCTTACATTCTTTCTGAGCAGTAATCACACCAGCACCCACAGGACGGGAAAAGAGGGATGTCGTTTTTCTAATTGATGGCACAACAGCAATGCGTAATGAGTTCTCTTCCATCCGTGACATGATAAGAAGAGTTGTGGAGAAACTGGATGTAGGACTGGATAAGGTTAGAGTTTCAGTGGTACAGTACAGTGATGAACCAAAGTTGGAATTTCTTCTGAACGAATTCTCCACCAAAGATGAAGTACGCCAGGCTGTGATGAAACTTCGAAACAGAGGTGGAAACCGCCTAAACACAGGTCGTGCTCTTGAGTGGGTCTCCAGAAACATCTACCAGAGGTCAGTGGGAAGCCGTATTGAAGATGGTGTTCCTCAGTTCCTCATTCTAGTGACAGGAGGCAAGTCTACAGATGATGTATCTGCTCCAGCTGACCAACTTAAGAGAAACCGCATTGCACCTGTTGCCATTGGTTCAAGGAATGCAGACCCTGATGAACTGAGACAGATTTCCCTGAAGCCTGAACTTGTGTACACAGTTGACAGTTTTCAGCAGCTTCCAAGGGTGGAGTCACAGCTCACTGATTCTGTCAAAACAATATCCACCACTGATATCATCAGTAGTTATGTTCCTCCTACAGTGACCATAGGTAAGAAATACTATCTATCTATACTATCTGTAATATTGAAGGTTTACATTAACTTTAAGTTGTAAGTACTAAAGGCAATGGAATAATGTTTTTATCATGCGTTATTGAATCATATTCAATAATGCAATGTGCCACTGATTCATGGTACACTGGTGGTGCAAGAGTAAAGTTCCTGGAAAGCCCTGGAACTCAGTTCTGTTACTGAGTTCTGTTACAGTGGAAGTTTTTTTTTTTAAATGCATCAGTCTTTTGCTAATATTGTTGCTAATATTTGTTGCACTTACTTTGCAGAGTCCCTAAATCTTGGGAGAAAGGATATAATTTTCCTTATCGATGGCTCAGACAATACGGGTTCTACTGGCATTGCACATATCCGTGACTTCATCCTCAACATTGTCCAAAAACTTGATGTGCAGCCTGATCAAGTGCGTGTGGCTGTTGTCCAGTATGCAGACAGAGTTAAAACAGAGTTCTCACTCAACTCACACAACAACAAGCCAGCTGTTATCTCTGCAATCAAAAGACTTCGTCAGATGGGTGGTCGGTCATCAGACCTGGCTGACGCCATTAACTATGTCCTACAGAATGAGTTAAAAACCTCTGCTGGTATGCGTCCGGCTGAGGCCTCCCAGCATCTTGTGGTTCTGACAGGTGGACGTTCTCCCCAAGATGTTTCAATCTATGGACCTCTGCTTAAGAGCTCCCGAGTAAACTGCATTGGTATTGGAGCTGGTGGTGCTGACACAAGACAGCTGACCCAAATTGCCACAACCTCGGATGATGTCCTTCAGGTTCCCACATTCCCTGGCTTGGCAGCAATCCAGAAGAGGTTTACTGAGAGGTTGTTGACACCTGAGACTCCCATTTACATAACACCCACAGAGTATGGGGGTGATGGTAAGTTTTTCAAAAATGTACACAAATTACAGATACTTAAAAAACAAAAAATGCTAAAATCTAATGGGTCGGTTTAACTCAGTTTACTCTTATTTTCTCACTCTTCTTTACCCTGTCCTCTTCAATACCTCATCTTCCCTCTTTTGGCAACAGACCTGCAATCTAAAAAGGCTGATATAGT
The DNA here is from genome assembly GCF_017976425.1 of Toxotes jaculatrix. Lineage (NCBI taxonomy): Eukaryota > Metazoa > Chordata > Actinopteri > Toxotidae > Toxotes > Toxotes jaculatrix. The sequence goes on from NC_054408.1 coordinate 22,691,332, forward strand.
ATTTTTGGTGGATGGCTCCATTAACTTGGGCCGGGACAACTTCAATGAAGTGATGTCATTTATCCTCAACCTAATTGACCTGTTCTTCAATGAGAGAGACGACCTGAGGATTGGCCTGGCACATTATGCCGCAGATGTGACGGACGTCTTCTTCCTCAACACCTACAAGAACAAGCAAGACATTATAAGCGCCATTGGACGAGCAGACTACAAAGGTGGACGTAAAATCAATACTGGTGCAGCCATTCGCCACGTTCAAGATGTTCACTTTACCAAAGAAAAAGGTAGTAGGATGGATGAGGGCACTCCTCAGATCCTAATGGTTATCACTGGAGGACGCTCAGCTGATGACAGCAAAACAGCAGCCCTTGGTCTGAAGAAAAAAGGTGTGAGAGTCTTTGCTGTAGGAGTGGGTGACACCGAAAATGAGTTAGAAAACATAGCAAGCGAGTCCTCCACTGTGGCTCGAGCAAGCACCTTCCTGGAACTCTCAGAGCTTAATGAGCAAATCCTGGAGACTCTGGATGATGAAGTGAAAGGGAAGCTGTGTGTTGGTGTGCCAGATACTCCTATAAGTAAGAGACATGGCATTATTATTATATTTATTGATTTATTTGTGTGTGTGTGTGCGTGCGTGCGTGAATGGACTTTATCATCAAGTTGTTTCACATTTAATTTGCAACTAAGAATCAAAAGCTTCAGTTTCCAGATGTTTACCTAAAATAAAACCATCCTTTTTTTTTTTTTTTTTTTACAGCTTGCAGTATAGAGGTGTTGGTGGGCTTTGATGTTTCTGCCCAGAACATCTTCAGTGCTCAGACCAACCTCCAGAGCAAGATGGGCTCTATTCTGCAGAGGATTTCCAAAATGGCAGCCATCAGCTGTTCAGCTGGGCAGATCCCCTCTGTGCAAGTGGGCATGCTGGCCATGGACTCTGCCTCTGAGCCTGTCCAGCTGGATTTCACAGACAATGCTGATGAGCTCTTTGAGGCCTTCAGGGCCCTGCGAAGTCGTGGCCCCTTTGTCCTCAATGGCAAGACCATCTCAGCTTACACCAATAGGTTCAAAACAAGACAGGACAATATTGTCAAGGTTGGTTACTGAAACAGTTTAAACTAGAGATCAGTACTAAGATCAGTATCAGGGCTGATTCTGGCATGTTTTAAAGGACTGGTATCAGCTTCTGTTACATCACTGCTCCTGCTGCTCTCGTCTCTGACAGCTGGGCTTCTACACTGTTTTATTTTGCTCACATCCCAGTGAAAATTAGAATGGATGAATATAAATGTATTTGTGCGCACCAACAAATGACTCAGTTTGGGCACCCAGATCAGCAAAAAAAAAAAAGTTGCGGATTTGCTTATGTCTGGCTTTAACTCTGTCTTTCTCGGTAGCAAAGAGCAGAGCACAAAATATCCAGGTAGCAGCTTCTCACAGCAGGTCATATCAGCTGTCACTGATTAACATGAATTCTGTGAGTAACTTTATTACAGGGCAGAATTAAACTTGTGTGTTTCTGGGTTAAACTGCTCTTTGCAAGTTGGTGTCAGCCAAAGATCTTTTACCAGTTCCAAGAGTCACATTCTCTTGTAAATCTAACATTCATTTCACATCAATATTTTAAATTAATCAGCTTAATAGTTTTGAACCAGAATCTTCAATATTTGGATTAAGTAGCTCATGAAAAATAAAGTGTGTGTAAATTTAGTAGTCTAGGGTTTTATGTATGTCAGATACACCATCATCATTAACATAAAGGTAAATATAAGTATCGAATGAGACTTTTGTCAGCAGTTCAAATAACTTGAGCAGGCAGTCTTAAAGTTACCAATCAAAAGACTGAAGAAGTGTGACACTGAGTTGCGTTTTTGTCCTGAAGGTTGTCATTCATTTGACCGACGGTCTTGATGCCCCATATGCTGAAATGAAACGGCGAGTTGAGGAGCTTCGGCTGTCAGGTGAAAAGATGTTTCAGTACAAACTAATGTTGATGACCATCTATCTTTAAACATTGGTGAAATTATAGCAATGTCACATTCAGAAGTAAATAACACTGTTCCTAAAACTCTTGTATGTGTTAAACAGGAGTTAACAGTTTCATTCTGGTCGGGCTGGAACGAGTGCCCAAATTTGAGGAGGCTTTGCTTTTGGAATATGGTCGTGGCTTCAGGTACACAAGACCCTTACGAGTCAACATCATGGACTTGGACTATGAGCTTATGGAAGAACTGGTGAGTGCTTATTAGTCACATCTGAGACCTAAGTGTTTTCTTTATCATTATCACCATAAATTACTTAATATTTGTTTTCTTTTGTGGTCCAGGACAATATTGCAGAAAGAGAGTGCTGTAGTGTGCCTTGCAAATGTACTGGCACCAGAGGAGACAGAGGTGCAGTTGGACTTTCAGGCTCTAAGGTATCTAATGTCAACAAATTAACATAGATTTTTTATGTTCTTCCAAAAACATGAATAAGAGTTTTCCTTTCAAAATCCTTGAATTGTGTTGATTTTTTAAATTATTATTTATCACAAGCTGATGTTTGGTGATTTTGTCTTTCAGGGTAGTTCAGGATCACCAGGAAGCCAAGGACATCCTGGAGATGAGGGTGGACCTGTAAGTCTGAATCCCTTGCTCTTGTATATCTTCACAGCAAACAGTGTTTCCATGGGAGAATTTCAGACACCTGCTGTAAACTGTTGTTTCATCATGTTTTTATTTTATTTATTTGTTTATTTTTTGTGTTCCCTCTAATTTAATCCCTCCTGTATTCCAGGGTATGTCAGCATAATTTATTGTCTTAACTGTCTTTACTCTGTAATGACAGGGAGAGAGAGGTCCTCCTGGTGTGAATGGAACACAGGGTTTCCAGGGATGTCCTGGACAGAGAGGTGTCAAGGTAAAGGCTTTGATATTAAACATTCAAGTTATCCTAATTTCTTATTGTAAATTGGGAATATTGTTTTTTTACTTATTTAATATAACAGTATGTAAACATAATTTCATCCTTCTGTTCAGGGTTCTCGTGGGTACTCAGGAGAAAAGGTGAGTGTTTTTGTGAGCTTTTTTTTTTCAAGTGTTTTATTTATTCTTATCAGTATTTAAAACTGTCATATAAAACAATCATGCGCTGATAACCCAACCAACTACTACCATGTTGCAGGGTGAATCTGGAGAAATTGGGCTTGATGGGATCAATGGAGAAGAGGTAGGTGTTTTTTCATTGAGTCAATTTTTTTCTATGTAACGCATCATATAAAATGCTAAATGCTAAAGGCTAAATGTTTTCAGGGCATAAGTGGAGTGCCTGGACCAGTGGGAGACAGAGGAAACCCTGGCAGAAGAGTGAGTGACTGGATGCAGTTTCAATTTCATGCTTTTTTTTTTCCCCAACACATTTTTATGTCATATAGTTTGTGCTGATAAATGCTCACCAAACATGCGTTGTTTTAGGGTCCCAAAGGCTCCAAAGGACAAGCAGGAGACAGAGGAGAACTGGGAATCAGAGGAGACCCTGTGAGTGTTATAAAAATTGGTTATTGTGCCATTCACTGTCTGAATCAACAGTTATCTATAAACATGTTTATGTTAAATGAAATTTAAAATGTGACATCTGTCCAATAGGGTACAAGTGGAAGAGATAACAACCAGGCAGGACCCAAAGGAGACCCTGGTGATGCTGGACCACCGGTAATGTGCTGACCCCATTGTATTTTATAGAAGAGACATACTGCCAAGCATTTTCAACATTATACCTCCAGCATTGTTAGCAGTCTAACATTACCTCTCTGTTTGAATGGGTTTGACATACCGGGATATATGTTCTGAAATTATAGGGAGAGCCTGGTGAGGATGGAAACAAGGGAGGCCCTGGTGAACTTGGAAGAAGGGTAAACAATTTTGCTATGTTTTTATTTATCTTTGCTGAATACTTTTTTGGCACTGTTTGTTTACCAAGGCTTATTTCTTTTTCTTCTTCATTAGGGAGCTGATGGTAGAAGAGGCCCACCTGGAAAGGCTGTAAGTCCCTTTCTGGTAGTAACATACATTGTTTAATACTGATTTTAGTAACTAATAATGGCAGTAACATTTTGATGCTTGCATGTCATTAAAGGGAAATCCCGGAAGACCAGGAGCAGATGGTTTGCAGGGAGAGCCTGGTATTGGAGGACCTAGAGTAGGTTTATAATTCTTTACACCCTGTTTGGCAGATTATTCAGTCTACAAATACACTTGCCAAAACATGTATCATAGTAAATGTTGTTATTGCCATTAATACTTTTCTTGGCTGCATCAGCAATATGACAAATTGCTTTGACTGGAATGTGACTGGAGCATTTATCAATCTAGAAATTAGTGTTTATTCATTGCTCATGGGTTGAAAGTCTAACTTTAATATGCAAGAAAACAGTGCATCATCATTGTTTGGTTCTTTGTTTTTTTAAGGGTTCACCTGGACCGATTGGTGCCCCAGGACCCAGAGGAGAAGATGGGAACCCTGGACCCAGGGTGAGTGAACCTGTTAGGTCCATTTTATGAAATTAAATCTTCAGCTATGTTGGTAACATAGTAAACCTAATTCTAATGTCCTGATATTTTGTTTTCTAGGGTCCTGGAGGTGACCCAGGTTCCCCTGGAGAGCGAGGCAGAAGAGGAGCTCTTGGTCGCAAGGTGCTGAGGGGAACATAATCAAGTGTGGCTTATGCACTTCCATGACAGGGTTGTTTCATTTAAAAACACAGTGGACTAAGCCAAGCACTCTCATATTACTGGACACATGTGTAGTCTATTTGAGCAAACATGAAAGCATTATATGAAAACATCAAGGGCCTGCTTGTAAAAAAAACCAAAAAAACACCAAAAAACATAGGAGCTTAATTACATTTATATCAGCTGATCCAGCAGCTAAAAGTAATGTTTCACCCTTAAAGCTCTGACATTCTCCTTGAATCTTTGAGTATTTTTGTCTCTGTCTCATTATCTGTATCTCACCGTTTCTGTGCCATTGTAGGGAGAGCCAGGAGATCCAGGACCTAAGGGTGTTATTGGACCTCTTGGCCCCCGCGGCGAACCTGTAAGAGAAGAAATCACATCTTCTTTGAATGCACCATAATGTAAAACTGTAATAAAAAAAAACAGTATAAGAACAATCAAAAACATCATACATACTTTAATTCACGTCTTTATAATACAGTAGATGATTCTTAGACAGTTGTCATAGTAATTTTTCTTGTGAAAGAGTATGGCAGCAGCAGGAGAACTTAAGATCAACTTCAGGCTGAAAGTCTAAGAGGCAATTTTCTTACTCTGTCTTATATGTCTGAGAACGGATGTGGTGTGATTTTAGTCAGATTACTGCTTTTGCTGAGGATTTTCTGTCTTGAATGAGTACCATAACACAGGACAGTCTCATATAACAATGCTAAACACAGTTATGTTAGGACAAAAGGGAAAAGAAGGATGTTTCCCTTTACCTACAAGAGTGTGGGAAATCTGATTGATGAAGCTGTTTTTCTTCTTGTTTTCCTTACAGGGTGAAGATGGTAAAGATGGGGCTGGTGTCATAGGGCCCAAAGGAAGAAAGGCAAGTGAACTCTGGCAACCTTGTAATGTATATGTGGTGATTAGAAGGTTTGTCTTTTTCCGAACACACAAAAATAACTGATAGAAATTTAAAATCCTGACTGGAACTATAAAAAAATTGATGGCTCTGGCCTATTTCAAGATAGAATTATCAATAATTCACTGTTACAAATCTCACAGTCTAAGCAGTTATACACTCATTCAATGAGACAATAATTGTACAAATAATAATTAAGTATGTATGCATTGTTCTCTACAGGGTGATGAAGGCTTCCCTGGATTCCCAGGACAAAAGGTAATGGAGGACTCTCAAGGTGAAATTTCAACAGAGGTTGCAAAATATAGTGTTCCATTGTACACTCTTCTGTTACACTTCCACCACTAGGGAGCAGCTGGCGATCCTGGCAACAAGGGTGGACCTGGACCGAGAGGAAATCGTGGACAGAGGGTAAGTTTTCATACCCCAGTTGGATTTTGTTAAAGTGAGCATATGTTCTAAGTGTGACAGTACATACTATATGGTATCACTTATCAAAATCCCACAGCACTCAAGTTTGTTCAAGATAATCACTGGACACGTGATGAAACACTAGAGGACTGCTTTTTAGGTTTTACTTCAAATACTGTATATATGCATGCATTCCCTGCAGTGACTGAGTGTGACAGGAGCATGCACAATAATGTTGTCACTTTTCGGTCTATGAAGAGAGTGAGCCTTTGAGGTCAAGCTCTATTTCTGAACTATTGACAGATGAGTAGCTGTAAAAGTGAATTCTTTTCTTTCACTGTTAATTCTTTCCAGGGTGTATCTGGGAACATTGGTGCACCTGGACAGAAAGGAGAGATTGGACATCCTGGGCCATATGTAAGCAACTTAAAATTCTACATTATTTTTATAAACTGTGTAAATTCTGTAAAAATCACACAGTGCAGAATTTGTGTATGTCTGACTTTCCAATATATACTGTCTTGAGTGGTCTGTTTATGCTTGTGTCCTCTAAAGGATTTGAAACGTATGAAACAATGCAATACTGTAAAGTTCTTAACATGATTTGATATAAATAACTAGTTAAATACAGTACAGGAGTTAAACAACAATACAAAAAAATTATATTGCTGTGTGTTAGTCCATGCATGTCCAGCTGTTAATGCAACTGTATTTTTGCTTCAACAGGGTCAGAAAGGGCCGAGGGGACCAGGTGTTGTGGTAAGTGTTAGTTTATTTGTGTAAGATTTTACTGAATGAACAGAGCAAAGCTCATTTCTCTTTTCAACATCTTTCAACGTTTGTTTCCAAATGCCTCTTTGTCCCTTCAGCAATGTGACCTGGTCAAGAAGATTCGAGAAAACTGTCGTGAGTATAATTTAATAACTATCAGCGATGGCATTGCATGATACTGAAAAATAATAATGTTCATGTGCTGTGTGCTACATATATGTCTCACCACATTTTGTATCCTTTTCTCTACCAGCTTGCTGTTACGGTAAGTACAAAATTTTGTTTTAATTATATAATTAATTAATTATTAATTAATTATATAATTAAAAATCTTCTGTGTGTACAATATTAGGTCAGCAGGAATGCCCTCTCTACCCCACCGAGCTGGCCTTTGCCCTGGATGCATCTCAGGACGTTGACCGCTCAGCTTTCAACAACATGCGCGACACAGTCCTGCGCCTGGTCAGGAACATTACCATCGCTGAGAGTAACTGTCCAAGAGGAGCTCGTGTTGCTGTGACCCTATACAACAATGAAGTTACCACTGAAGTTCGCTTCGCCGACGCATTGAAAAAGCGTGCTCTGGTTCAGCGCATTGAGGGACTGCAGACCCTGCAGAATAACAAGAGGCGCAGTTTGGATTTGGCCATGAGCTTTGTGGCCCAGAATACCTTCAAGAGGGTGCGCAGTGGCTTCTTAATGAGAAAGGTGGCCATCTTCTTTGTCGGTGGAGCAGCTGGTCAGGCACAAGCAATTGCTAATGCAGCTCTCCGTCTCCATGATGCTGGAATCGCCACTCTGTTCTTGGTCAACCGTGAGGAAAGAGCACTCAGCAGAGCACTGCAGGTACAACAAAACAAACAATTCAGATATCTCAAAGGGGAATTTTACAGTAGACCAGTTTGTAAGGCATGTTTACTGTCTTCAAAGAAAAGAAAATTACACTGTACATATGTTGCTTCTTTTTGTACACCAGGCCAACAACACAGCTTTGGCCCAGGTAATTGTCCTTCCCAGTCCTGGAAGTGCACAGTACAATTCAGTCATCCAGAAGGTTATGAACTGCCATGTCTGCCTAGGTAAGAGTTCTGTGTTTGTACACTAATGTTTACAGTTAAGGATTATTAGGGTTTTTTGCTTGTTTTTTTGCACATCTTCACAGAACAATATCCATTTTTTTCAAACTATGATTTCTGAATTTTACGCAGATTTGCTGCCTGACACATTTAAAATTTGTTCTTTTTCCTCTTGATTCTTTTTCTGAGCAAATACACATGGAGAGAGAATACAGGATCTTATTCGTTATGTTATCCCATTTAAAAAATTTAAGAATAAAGAGATTTTTATTTTAGACAAAAAGAAGAAACATATACTGACGAGGGTACAAAAAAATCCCAAGCATAGAAGAAGGAAACTTAAGGAAGCTGAATGATCACATTACATTACATTACATTACATTACACTACATTACATTACGTGTTTTTCTTTTTCAGACATCTGTTCTCCAGACCAAATGTGCGACTATGTGCCCCCAGCAACCAGCCGAGATAGGAGGTCTTTCTCCGCAGATGTAGACATTGACATGGCTTTTATTTTGGACAGCTCTGAGTCTACCTACCCAACCATCTTTACTGAGATTAAACGCTACATAGCGCAGATAGTGGACCATCTACAAGTGTCTTCAAATCCCACATCATCCGTTCACCAAGCAAGAGTGTCTGTGATCCAGCAGGCACCTTACGAGTTCCTCCACAACAAAACTGGCTCTCCCATCCGCTTGGATATCGGCTTGACTGAACATCAGTCATCTCAAGATATTGTCAAATTCCTGCTGGAGAAGACACCACAGTTAGAGGGTGGCCGGGCACTGGCTGAGGCTATCGAATCGACAGTGGAGCAGGTGTTTGAGAAGGCACCTCTCCAACGTGACAAGAAAGTACTGATGCTCTTCGTGACAGGAAGTGTGGAGGAAGAAGAGGAGCGGCTGGTGCGTATCGCCACTGAGATCAAGTGCAGAGGCTTCTTCCTGGTCATCATGGGTGTGGGCGAGAAGTTGAGTGCTGGAGATTCTCGTGTTTTGTCACGCATGGCCAGTGAGCCATCGGACGTTTTCTTCAAAAGGCTGGACAGCACCTCACAGTTTTATGACAAACACATCCAGACCTTCAGCCAGCTGCTGCCAAAGTATATCAGCAGTAAGTTCAAGACAGTCAGTCCGTTTTAATGCTTTTTTGTTCACTTTTTAATTTGCTAGTTTGTACTCAGTTCTTTGTTACTTTTCTTTTTAGTTGAAAATGCTTTCTACATGTCACCTGAAGTCTCCAAAAACTGCAAGTGGTTCCAGAGTGACCAGCCACTAAAAAACCCATTCACATCATCACAGCAACAAGAGTAAGTTTTGTGATACACACACACACACACACACACACACACACACACACACACACACACACACACACACACACACACACACACACACACATATTTACACAATATCATTGTTCACTGTTAATGTGAAAAAACACAATTTCATTCACAATTTTTTGTATTTATTTTTATAGGAAAGACCAGAAACATCACGAGAATCACCAAGCAGTTCATCAAAGAAAGCACAAAGGTGAGATTCTGGATTCACTGAAGTGGATTTAAAATACTTCTGCAGACAATGTCAGTGTTTAAATGGTGTTTTATTTAGACTGGCAATTTCTGTTTTCTTTCCCCGGAGACAGGCATGCCAGGTAACCGCTAATACTGACTACACATAAATAAGCCATCAGCTCTATTGTTCACACTCTCCTCAGACTGGTGGTTACACACATCACAACAGAAAAATAACCTCTGTTTAATTTTCCTGTGCACTGCCCTGCTTTGACAACTCTGTCTTACCACCTCAGATGCAGATGAGCTACACGTCTCTAATGTCACCTCCAGTGGCTTGAAATTGCGTTGGAGCAACCCAGACCCCAAATTCTTCGTCTATTTTGAGGTAGTGGTGACAAGGTTGCCCGACCATGCCCTGGTACTGAAGACCAATGTCTCAGGCACCCAGCTTTCTGTGGACAACTTACAAAGTGCTCAGACATATCATGCTGTGGTCACCGCCCACACTGCCGAGGGCCAAATTGTCTCCACCCGCAAAGGCATCATCACTACCAGTAAGTCCATAAAAACACCTTTACCAACATGTTGGAAGCTTTCATCCCTCAAGATGGCATTACTGGTTACAAAAAAAAAAAGAAATTAGCTTACAGAATTTGCTGCACTATAGTAGCTGCATCATGACGGCTTGTTTCACTCTGACAGAAGCGGCAGAGCATAAACCAGCCAGCCAAGTCACCAGTCCTGTAAATACCACACCACTGGACAAACCAGAAGCTGGTGAGTGACTGCGCGTACATGTGTATATAAGTGTATTTCTGTGCGCGTGCATAATGTTTTTTTTCTTCTCTGCTTTGACCTGTATTGTGTAACTTTGAAGTTGTCTTTGAACTCTCAGCCCAAATGTAATGTTTTCTCCAGACTTATGTGGTGCAGTAATGCATTCGTGTGTTTGGCTGGGTTTCCTAAGCAGTGTAAACGTGATGGTTCAGCTCATAGAACATAACTATAACATACTGTGCTGTAATTCAGCAACATTTCAAGTGAACTGTTGCACAGATGTGTTACTAATGACATGACAAAATATACTATAGGTCATTTAGGAAAACTTAAAATCATGGAGTCTTCGTTTGTAGGTTAAATCTTTTGCATAATGTGTTTTGACAAACCACATGTCGAAATATCAGAAATATCACATTCACCTGCCCAACGATCATTCAGTTATAATTCTAAGAATAGCAATGTTGTCTTCATTTAAAAAAAGTCAGATACCTCAGCTATCGCTGCTTTCTTTTGTTTACTAGCACTCTGCAGTGTACACAATGCTGTTCTAGAAAGGAATTAACAATGCACACAAGACTCCAGTGGATTTTTGTCATGATTAGCTGTGTGAATAAATATTTCTGGGGTTGATTTCTGGAAATAAGATGCAGATAACCTGGACCACACAGCCATGCAGATGCACTAACATTTAACAGAAACTGTAGTTATAGCTAACTAACTTTGCAGTTCACTTGTAGAAACTTATGCATTATCGTCTTTCATTCTACTGACAGCTTTTAATTTTCAAATGTAAAAACTCTTAATAATGCAATTAAGCTGACCCCTCTATAGAATGCCATGTTGAATGCTATTTCTTTTCCTCTGTAAGAATGAAACATATCACACACTAAGACTCATTTGACCCCATTAGACCCCTTTCAATACCCATTAATTCTATTATGAATCTGTTATCGGCAACTTTTTAACAGCACACTAGAACTGCTGTATGCCTCACGTACTTGTACATTTAATCTTAACATAAACTCATCCTCTCTCTCTGTCTCTCTTCCATGACTGCTTGTTTTTGCATGTTCTAGTTAATGAATTTGCAGACCCATGTTCACTTGACTATGACCCTGGAATGCCGTGCAAAGACTATCAGGCTAAGTGGTTCTTTGACAGAAAGAACGGGATCTGTACACAGTTCTGGTATGGAGGTTGTGGAGGCAATGAAAATAGGTTCGACACTGAGATGCTCTGCTTGAAAAACTGCATGAGGTCAGGTAAGTGGTTGTTACTGCCAGGCTCTGGGGAAATGTGCCTGCTGCCTGGTGTGATGGCATAATCTAATGCAGCGTATTATGGGCTTCAGCACCAGATACCAAGACCCACAACTGACCTCTCACTAAACCCCTCTCCAGAACAGCAATTGTCCAATCATAGCTTACCAACGAAGCATAACTTGGCATGGCAGGCCTGTCAAGCTATGGATTTCTCCACATGCCAAAATGGTGTGCATGGGGCTGTAATGAGAGAGATACTTGTTTGAGGGGTGTGTTTATTTCCTCTAAAGTAAGCTTCAAACGTCAGTATACCTGACTAACTAGCTACCTACAGTAGTAACCTAGTTTTACCCCAGGTCTAAGGAGCATGTCATTAATTAACAGTATTATTATACCTGTTTGGAAGTGGAAGATCCATCACATGGAAACCACATGCTAGTTTCTCTGCTTGTAATTTTAGCAGCTCTGTTCTGCTCTTTCACTTTCAGCCAAACTTGCTGTTACATTTACCAAATTCCTTGATTCTGCCTCATCCTCAAAACACACTGTTTTAAAGAAAACAAACATTGAAGCATAAATCCAACCACCGTCTTACTTGCCCAATTATCTTAATTTATAATACACTACTCTAATACATGAACAATGGTGCTTCCTATGCAACAAAATCTGCACAAGGAGGAAGCTGGGGTGGATTAATGGATCAACAAAACACAGGACTTTGACACGCAGGACAGCTGTGTGTTCCTGTTTGAAACCAATAGTAATCATTGATTCTTTTAACCATGACCATTACACAACCTTAACTGCGTGTTTACTGTTGTAACCATGATGACAAAGGTCCTCTAACCTTGATGAAGTTCTTATTTTAGCCCAAATCACGGTCCTTCCTTAAACCTAGCCGAGTTAGTTTTTGTTCCTAAACCTCACCAAACCGTGACCATTCCATACTCTCAACTGCATGTCTTTAATGTAATCATGACAACGAATGTTTGATATGCCTGCCGCCATAGAGCGCTATTTCATGAGACCCTTCTATGGGTCGCCTCAGAGGGGCTTAGTGAGTGGTCAATTAAATATAAACAGTTCAGAGAAGCTAAAGGAAAATTGCTCTTATTCCTAATGTAACGTTTTATATTTTTAACTGACCTGTATTGATGGGATAGTTAAATCATGTTGTAACCTGTCACTGATCACGAGGTATTAGTGAATTGTGGATTACGTTCATACCAATGTGGTCACTTACATGAACGCTGCACTTGACACCATTTTGAAAATCCTCCTGATAGTTGTTCACTAACTGAGTAAAAGTCTGTTCCTTTAAGATGAAACTACATTTATACTTTAATGTTTCAACAGTGCCAGAGCCTCAGCCAAAAATGCAGCAGGAAGAACAGGTGGAGATCCTCCCAGCTCCTGGTGAGATCTGATGTTTACTCACTGAGAATAATAAGCCTTCAATAACATGAACAGTTTTCTGTGGACATATTTTGTTGCTGCTCCTTTCATTCTAACTCCCTGCCTTGACAACATAAGTGACTTTAATGTGGTTGCATGTGTATGCTATGCAAATGCTAGCCAATATGAAAGGAAAAAAGCTCTTCCTCCTTGGTCTAGTTCTTGTTCTAGATTTAAACAAGCAAATCCACATCCTGTACACATGATGTGGATCAGGACGACCACCCCTAATGCCTGGCGTATATCTGGCATCGAGTCACCAGTGTTGCATTTTACATGTGTTACATAATTCAATTTCCACAAACTGTTCTCACTTAGCAAAACAGCAAGTCTTTTGTATTCAACTACACACCCACCCACTTCCTCCACTGGCCCTCAGATGATCTGACTGACGGAACAAGTAAAAAGCCAAGCATGGAAAAATGAAAAAGTTATGCTTTTGTCACAGGAGCAATCCAAGTCATAGCCACAGATGAAATGAATAGAAACCCTTGTTCGCTGGTGCATTGTTTTGTTTTTTTTTTGGGAGCAGACCTCATACAGAACAAGTTCAGTTTGTTAGTACCTCGTCAGCATTGCTGTAAATTGGCTCAAGATACTTAGAATAATAAGAAGTCTGCTCTAAATCAAATGCACAAATGTTATGATTTTTGAAGGAATAAAAATCTGCTGTGAAACATTCAAATGTTTCACAGTCCCAATTTCATTCCACAACAGGAAAAAGTCAGTGGCAAAATACTTATTCTTTGTCACTTCCCTCACAGTGGCCTCTACAGCCGAGGACATTTGTCAGCTTCCCAAAGAGGAAGGCTCTTGTGCCAAATTTGTCCTCAAGTGGTACTATGATGCCCCCAGCAAGAGCTGTACACGTTTCTGGTATGGAGGCTGCGGCGGAAACCAGAATCGTTTCGACACACACGACCAGTGTATGAACTCCTGTGGAAAACCAGGTACATGTCATGTTCATAGTGTCGGTCTCCTCGTATCAGTGATCACTTATTTGGCAATGCACAGGCAACTGTTGAATGAAGAAAAACAGGACAAAAAGCAGCACTACGGTTAAGCTAAACAGTTAAGCTGCAGTGTGGCTTTTCTTCAGTAAAGGGTACATGGAATAAAGGGTAATTTTCAGGAATCATCTTAGATTCACAACACCATTAGCTGCAACGAGCAGTAAGAAATCCAGAAAAACTTTACTGTGCTCTTAATTTTTTGTGACACAGCAAGCAAAATAAACCAAGGTCTTGCAGCTTTGAGTTGGAATGCAAAGTGTCAACAAAATTTTACCCATTTATTATCTCTGGGATGTTCAGATGAATAATTGCAGCATTTACAGCACACAGTCTGAGTCTGTGATAAACTGCTCTGCTGTCTTCTCTCAGCCTAATTTCTGTGGACGCACATTGCATTCATCAAAGACAAAAGTTGCTATTTTCTTGTTATATTTCATAATTACATGTTCCATGTCTTATAATTATGTATGTCAGCAAGTATCTCAGTAACTGCCAAGCTTAATTGTACCACATACCCCATCATTATGCACAGTGGAAGACAAAGACATGACAGGATCTCCCATTACTCTGTTTGTGGATTCCCAAACACTTGTACATAGAGTATTCTTATTTTCAACTATATTATACTTCTACTCTCCTACATTTCAGAGGGGAATGCTTAACTTTATTTAACAGCAATATTTAGCAGTCACTTCTCAGACTAAGATTGTACATAATTGTACATATCCACATGTGATAGGTTTATGAAATGCATCAAGATCCCTGTCTCATAATTACGAGATTCAGTATGACACAGATAAATGATAAAGATTTGTGATAAGGATCTTGTAATTAAAAGACATATCATAATTCAACACAAAGTCTGTGGATTGCTCCCCACTGTAAAGATGTACAGACTAACCTTGTTTTTCTTTTCCATTCATCACCAGCAGCCGTCAGCCAAGGAGTCATTGCTGCAATAAGAACATAGGACAAAAGTGACAAACATGGCCAGCGTTTGCCCCTGTTCAGGGGAATCTGAGATGAACCATCCAAACTGGCCACACTGTAAAGATGCAACACCAAAGCAATGTTGGCTGCACTGGATCCACAAACATGGACTTTATACCCCAAATTCTTGAAGTAGTTATTTTCACGACAAGAAGGAAGGCAACACGATTTGCTGCATGATTTGTTTTAACCTACTGGTGCTACATATTTGTGTTACAGGTGGCGTTGTTAAGTGCATTCAGTTTTGTAAAGTCAGTTTTTCTGGAACATCATATGAGTTTTCATATTTTTTAAAGTGCAGTTTTATGATTAAACAAGAAACATATATGAATATCTTGGACAGAGATCAGCAGTAAATCAGTACATACAGGACTGGCATTATTCAGTGCAGTAATCTTTTTTATATTGTTTTGTTTTTTTGTTTTTTTTTTTACATTCCACATTCACACAGAAACATAGCCTTTTATTGATTTATATTTCTGTTGAACATTCCTTCACTATTTTACAATCACAGAATCCACAGCAGTGTTTATTTGTGTGGCAGTGTGTGTATTTAAATGACAGTGACCAACTGCTCGGATGCAAAAATATTAATGTAACATAAAGTGCACTTCTGGAGCCACTGCCTCAAAAACACAATATCCACCTATTGAGAAATGGAATGTACTTGTCAAGCTGTTTTTTTTTTTTTGTTGTTTTGTTTTTTTTTTTTTTTTTTTGTTTCATTTGGTTTTACTGAAATTTGTGTTTCATTTGGGTATAGGGGAAATAAAAATGAATTAGACTTTCTAATAAACATGAGCAACTGATTCTTTTCTTTCTTGTTTTGAATTAAGTCTTGTCAAGTTACAAAGATTCAGAGGCACAAAATTAGTGATGGGAAATAAATGTCCTTTTGATTCCTTTAATTTTCCACAGGTTAAAGTGAAAAGGGGACCAGCTGAAATATTAGTGCACGTGACTTTCAAGAGGAAAATAAGATGATCCTTTTTGACAGATTTGATTTTAGTCAGATGCTTAAAAGTATTCATCCAAATTTTATTGTTGGGCCCATGCTGCTAAGCATACTTTTGTTAACTTTTTATGTCATCAACATCTCCATGTTCCAATAAAGTTGCTGTCAAACAGCAGATAACATGTAGATACCAAATACAGTATAAAGTGGAAAAACTTACATAGTAACTGTGTTTACACTACAGGTCGTACAGCCAAGTATTACATCATATATGAGGTTGAAGTGTAAATGCAAATGTGTAGTATAACTTTAACATTATATCTAAGTACCCAGAAGCTCAGCATCTGTCATCATGCATTCACATGGAAAAAAAGAAAAGTTTCATTAAAAATGAAGATGTTTTTATGGACTGATGATGCTGAAGACAGGAGGGTCAACATACAGTCATCCCTTTGAAAAGGCTGTGGAACAGTAACTGACAGAAAATACATTAACAACATATTACAACAGGGCCTCTCTACATTTAAGATAAGACTTCAGCCTTTCCTCTGTGATAAAGCTTATTGTCAGGGCTGGCTCAGCTGAGTCCCGAACCATCCTGTAGTTATGCTGCTATAGGCTGATGCTTCTGGGGGAACTCCCATGATGCACTGAGCTTTTGTCTCTTCTTCTTTCTCTCTCCTCATACATTTGTATCACACTGCCGCATGTCATTAACTTAGTGTCTCTCTCTCCTGTAGTTTGTGCTTTTCCTCTCTGTCCTCTCTCTCCTAGTCCTCACCCTGCAGGTGTCTCCGACTCTATCTGACACTACTACTCAACACAAATTACTGTTATTTGGTGCGACTGTCATTGTTGACATTAAACCTACATGTTTCACTGTCATCATTATCAGTGTAACATCCAGTCTGACAGTGCTTGAATACAACAGTATATACAGCTGTTCCTGCTCTCTCTCTCTCTCCTCCATTCCTCTCAACTGTTGGGTTTCTGTCTCTAATACTGTAAAGTATGATTTGGTGCTATATAAATAAAACTCAACTGAAATTGAATTGAAGAGAAAACAATGAGGTCAAATTCTCAAATTCTGTTTGGGAATTGCAAGTTTGGGGGAAATAAACAACCTGAGTAGCAGTTTGTTCTACAATTACAGACAAATTGCATGTGGTGGGTTTTAAAGCCTGATGTTACTATTTTTAGGGCAAAAAAAAAAAAACCAAAAACTGAACATACATAAAGAAAATAGCACTGAACAGTTTAAATGAATGAATACCTATAAAGGGGTATTTTTGTCTAGTCCAACAAATGATAAGCTTTTTGACAAGCTGACAAATCCTACTTTCAAACAGGACCAAGTGTCTTAACATCTGGCTCTGGAGCAGCAATTTCAGCTCTCAGACATCTGACCAACTAGAACATTATTTTCCAGACATGAATTTGCTCACCTCTTGGTATCACAGGTTTACACCTTCATAGCTGCCACAGCAAGGTTGTTTTACTGCATCGTGTTTGCTGGTTTCAGCTGTTTTGCCCTGTCAACTGTGCAGACTGAAAACAAAACACTGTATTTAGTCACTACAAAGATGAACATGTTAGGGCTTTGTCTGATGAAGAGAAGATTAAATATTTGGTCAGTGATTTTAAAAGGCTCTTCACATACTCAACACTTCACTTCAGTATTTCATCACCGCTTCATTTCACACCACGGTCCACTGCTTTTTCCCCAATGTGCAACAGCAAGGCAAATGTCGGTAACAAAGAGTCAAACTAAAAGTTAAACACAAATCCTGTCGTAATGGAAACAAGGACTGAATTGAACATATAATGTACACAACATGGCCTAAAGTAATGTGGCCAAAAGTGTGTGGAAACCCCTGTCTATGCTGAATGCCTCCAGTTAAGGGAAATCTCAATGCCACTGCATACAATTAAATTTGAGGCAATAGTGTGCTTACAATTTTGTGGCAAGAATATGTGTTTGGTCGTTTCCTGTTTCAACATGACAATGCCCCTGTGCACAGTGCCATGCCCACAAGAAATTTGTTTCCCAATAGGATGTGGAAAAACTTGACTAGCTGGAGCTGAGACATGTATGAACTGGAATGCCGAATGTGAGCCAGGCCTTTTCACCCAGCATCAGTGTTGGACCTCACTAATGCTCTTGCGGCTGAATGGGAGCAAATCTCTGCAGCCAGGTTCAACATCTGGTGGGAAGAAGAAATAAAAGCTGTTTCAGCAGCAGATTAATGCCCATGGTTTTGGAATGAGAGGCTCAGCTATAACACATGGGTGTGATAATATGTCCACATACTTTTGTCCATGCAGTCTATACACAAATAGCCATAACAGCTGAATAGAATCATTCTACAGGCACATTTCCAGTCATTATGCATGATTAATCCTAACATTCTGGTTTGGTTATTTTGGTCTTACACACTTTGCTGTCAAGCCTCTAGTTAAAATGGGAGTCAGTGTTTTGAATGTCCCACATCACATACAGTTAAATCTCGTTAGCATATTATAACATCACACTAGGGGACAATTATTCAAATCCAAAACCCTAACTGAAAACAACTGCTCAGAGTTAGTGGTGAGACTACCACTAGTTCTGTCTTCTCCCTGTGGGTGGGAATTTGTACTTTTGGACAGATGTGTTAAAGATTCAAACAGCTGTGTCTTACTTGCATTCACACATGTACATACATGCAAACCTTATTTTATGCACTGATACACACCTAAACGATGCACTGTTGTAATACTGTATGTTTCCAGTGTATCTCACTGGAGCTGATCAGTAATACTTTTCTCGGTAGCCATTTCTTTCTCTGCAAATGCACCACAGCACAATCATCCCTGCGAGCATCATTGTGTGCACACTCTGCTGTGCAAATTGATTACATATGTGAAAGCTGATACAGTCAATCACCAACTGTTGCTGTCATCGCTGCTCCAAAAACCAACGCCATGTTAGTGTTGTACACAACAGACGCTTCTTTTCATATATTTTCGTGAACATATTCTGATAGATTCACAGTGTGATTGGTCCAATGAGAGGTTAAACTGACAAGACTGTGTTAAAGAAACAGTGGAGGTGGACTTGTTCTCCTGCTGGGAAAAAACAGATGCCAACTGAGCCTAATCCCAACCACCTGAGTGGGGGCGCTGTAGAAAACACAGCTTTAGCAGGAGGGAAGCATTTGAATGAGGGAACAGACTTAGACACGACACCTGCTGTGTAGCTGTTTTCCCAGCAAGTCCACCGTCTGGCAGTAGCTTATTTAAACCATATATTTATACTCATATTGACAGGCTACTGTATGGAGTCTACAACTGGTAAATGCATGTGTTTAATGAACATGAACATGAACTCATCAAAAGCCAAGATGTCCCAGTTTTTCACCAGTACTTAAGCGCAGCATGCGTTTGTGGGGCTGTGTGGAGCTGGAGATGTGAAAAGATTCTCCACATGCAAGTGAAACCTGATCCGTGCACAAACATTTAACAATCTGTGAATAAATACACAAGAGCATCACAAATATTTGTAGACATTTGCATCCATGGGAAGCTTTGCCAAAGCGGAAAAAATCAGAAATGTGAAGCTGAAGTTAAAAATCTGCACCTAAAATGTATACTATGAACACATTGTTTTACATATGCTCATATTGCTTGGTATTTGTGTAACACACATTTCTAAGTACCCAAAGTTACGCAAAATTCATTCCAAACATTTGTAAATCTTTTTCATTTGTAGATCACGTGACACACATTTGTGACCATTTCCATATAAAATGATTATTTATGTTTTTATAACATTTCAGCTGATTAAAACAAGATTTGTAAGACAGACACGGAGCTATTGGACAAAAAATTTCCACTTTTGCTGCAACACAATATGTCATCTAGCAACATCCCGCAATGGTTAATCAACTAGTACTCAATCTTTTTAGATAAACTGTCAACCTCACAACAGTTAAGACAGAGGATAAATGATTGTTGACAGAATCATCTTCTAAGGTTGTAAAGTCCTCTTTGTTAAGTCTCAGCTTTTTCTTTTTTTTTTTTAATGCAGGACTGTTTAACGCACATTTTGTTTTAATGCATCCATCATTTTCAGATTTGTTTGATGTGATCCTCTCCTAAGAGTATTTCATAGCCAGGCTAAAAAGTAGGGTAACTAAGAAAAAAAAACTAGAAAAAAAAACAACCAAAAATAAAGAAGTCAAAAAAAAAACTTGCTTTTCAATGTACAATGAAGAACAGAGGCCACAGCAACTGGCGCTTGTGTGTCAGAATTTCCACACTGAGCAGAGTGTGACTAACAGCAGCTCACTGTGGTACACTGCCGAGGCATTCAGCTCGTGCCAAAGCAAACCAGCCTCTCTCTTCCAACATGCAACCACATGGCAGAATATAAATTAAAATAAATAACCTCAGCACCATTAAATAGTGCAAATCATTATTTCGGTGATGGAGGGAAGGTGGTGAATGGGTCATAAAGAAGATGTGAAATAATGGGAATCCCTCTCCAGTTTTTCTTAGTTACAGTTTTTCTTTGTGTTTAACCTTTTTTTTGGAAGCTTTCTCCACCAATGTATTGGACATTTTATGGATATAGGTGTATATTGTATCTATTGTCATAACAGTCCATGCAACATTTTTAGTATTTATGGTTACATATAATAAGGCAATGATGTTTTAAATGTTTTTATCTCCACAAATCTTAATCTTGTGCATCAGAAATCAAATGCTGCAAATACTTGTGTTGTTCACAGTCAAGCTTGCATATTTTAATTGCCTGCATGCAAAATGATGAAAGCTGGCTGATACTCCATTCTGTGGCTGACTGAAGCTTGTTTCATCTGGAAAGCCATTTATTTAAAACCATTCACTTCTCTCTAACTCACAAACAGGAACACATTCAGCCTCATTCCCTTACGTGCAACACTTTCTTCTCCTCTCCGTGACAGTGTAATATTATCAGGAGCCATTTAGACTAGCGGGGCTGTCCTTGCTTCCAGTTCACTGAGCAGGCTCCTTGAGTTCTACCATATGGTGCCTTTACCAAACCAGTGGTTGTGTGGTAATTTCCACAAGCTGATGATTCATGTATGGCCATGGGAGTGCCAGAGTAAACAATGTCAGAGGAAAGACTGCTGCCGAGCTTTGTGCCACAAACTTAAACTATTCAAAGACATCACTGAAAACGTGTGGTTTCTCTGAACACGTCTGGAGAAGCTTTGAAAACCAAAGGCCATTGGTTTCATCTGCATCAACTTTTTTGAAGATGAGTGAAATACTAATTGGGAGTTCAAACTGTGTTTTCATGTTAGGAAACCCAAGCAAAAGAGCTTTTAATAGGGCCTTGAGGCTGAAGTGAACCTCTCGGTGAACGATCATGTAGCTGTGGTTTGCTCAACTACTTTCAAATTGATGAACTTGGCAAGGTTAAACTACGAGCGTGGGAGCTCTGCTCCATCCCTGGTGGCTTATACTGTTTGTGGCCAAAAGAACAAGGGGAGGGGAAAAGAGTGAGGATTTTATTTTATTTTATTTTATTTTTTTTTACTGCTGTAGCCATCCCATCGATGACTCACACTGCTGGCTCTGCATCTTTCCACAAGAGCCATAAAAGTCAGGGCCTGTAATGACTTTCACATTGAGCAGCAGAGCTGTAAATGCACTCCCACTATCTGCAGCTCCTGAGTCACAGCAGAAACCACCAGCAGACTCATCTCTTCCTCCTCCCACTGTTTCCTTTGGCTCTCCCTCCCCAAACCAAGCATTCTGTGGCATCCCCAACGTGCTTGTCAGCTATTGCCCATTCATGGTCAGGTTAAGTGCTGAGTATACAGTCTGCAAATTTCCCTGGATGAGTTGTACTATGCCAAGCTAAATGTCTAACATGAAAGGACAAAGATGTGAGAGAATATGAGGAGCAAAAGTTGCTCAACTCTTTTTTTCTATTTTCCTTTTTGTCCTTGAAAACATTATGAACTTGGACTAACAGAAGGGTCACCAGGGTTCTCATGTTCTCACTGACTGTTACAAAACCAAAAAGTTTTTTTAAAATCTTTTTTTATATTTAATTCAGTTTTGCTCATACCTGTAAGTTGACCTCACCAACACATGTATGAGACACCTAACATGCTGTTTTTATCTAAAGCTTGTTGTGTTACTTGACAAAATTCACTGCAAGTTACTGAAAGAAATCTGAAAACAATGCTGACCTTCCACTTCAGTGTGCTCTCCTTCCCTGCCTTGGGGAGGCGGTGTGATTATATATCACCCACACAGTATGGCATTCGCTCTAACTGTGCAGGCTCATAGGTCTGCACAGTTCTGTTTCATCCAGAATGACAAATCAAACAACTCACCCTTTCCAGAGAGTGTTGGTGAGCTAGGTGTTGCTGTCCTGGCAGTCCCCAGGACTGGTCAGTGTAAATACTGAAATGACTGATGCCTGGATTCCACTTACTACTTCAGTTTCAGGGTCCTGGTCTAGGTCATGCTGGCTCACTGGCACACTGCCATGGCTTCCTGGGGCAAGTGAATAGAACATATTGTTATATGAGTCACTGTTGTTAATAGAAACACCTGTGCTTTTTCTATGATGACAAATGACAGATGAAATGGGGTTGAGCTTCCGGAGAGGGCTATGTTTTGAGACAATTTCTCCTTTGGCCAGGCTCCTTATATCCTCTTTAAAGGCCTCTTGCTGCACATTTCGAACAACTACTGTTCTTGCCTGCGTAAGCTCATCTGCTTTTGGCGTATCTCCCTCTGAAGCTGTAGCACAGGATCTGACCTTCTGAAAAAGCTTAGCCAGTCCATGTGTCAGCCTTTTCCAGCTTGAAAAGCGTGTGAACCTGTGTGAACCAAACAGCATTGCAGAAGTTCTTGTAGCAAAGGTTGCAACCAATGGACGCACGTCCGCATCCGTGTCTGGTTCAACGAGCTCAAAGAAGTCTGAGTAGGAGTAGCTCCACTGTTTTTCTTGAGAAAAGAGCGTCCTGAAAACCAATTTGTTTCTGCCAGGAGCGCATCTTGTACTGGTCGTGTGCCATGATCTGCAGGATTGTGTTCTGTGCTGACAAAGTACCACTGTTCTGGGTGTGACGACTTCCAGATGCGTGCGACTCTGTTAGCAACGTACACATAGAACCTCCGGTTGGTGTTGTAAGTATAGCCTAGTACAACTCTAGAGTCAGTGTAGAACTTCACTGAGTGAATCTTGATGTCTAGCTCGTCCACTAACATGTCGGCAAGCCCGGCTGCGAGCACAGCAGCACAAAGCTCCAGGCGAGGCACAGTATTGGAGTGACATGGTGCTAATTTTGATTTTCCCATGCAGAATCCTACATGACTATGTCCTTCATCGTCGACAGCTCTGAGGTAGGCCACTGCAGAGATGGCTGTATTTGACGCGTCGGAGAAGACACATAGACACAGGTAGGTATGGTCTTGGTAAAGTTGCTCAAGAGCTTTGAGTGAGTCTTTCCAACACCTCCACTGAGTTTCTTTTTCAGCAGGTATTGGGGTATCCCAGTCATAGTCTGTGCACAGATCTCTGACAATAGCCTTGCCTTGTATTGTTATTGGAGCCACAAATCCCAGCGGGTCGAATACACTGTTGACTGTAGAGAGAATGCCCCTACAAGTGAATGGCTTCTCCTCTTTAGAGACAAGGAAGATGAAGCTGTCACTTTGAAGGTACCAGTTAAGACCCAAACTTCTCTTCAGGGGTAGAAGCATGTTCTTTAGCATGTCCTTCAGGCAGAAATGCTTCCATCACTGCATTATGGTTGGATACTATTTTATGCAGTCGTATGTTTGAGTCGGCTAACATTTCTTTGGTCTTTTTCAGGACTTGGATGCCGTCGTCGTCAGTGGGGAATGAGGTAAGTTCGTTGTCAACACAAAAGTTCCTGAGAACGAACTGTTTTGCCTCTGTGCCATATTCTTCGTGACCTTGCAGGGCCGCTCTCCTCAATTCATATATAGCGAAAGCGGGAGAGGGGCTATTGCCAAAAATGTGTACAGTCGTGCGATACTCTGTGATCTTTTTTGTGGGGTCACTGTCCTCAAACCAGAGGAAGCATAAGAAATCACAATGTTCCTGGCAGACCTTGAAGCAGTAGAACATTTGTTCTATATCCGCCGCCACTGCCACAGGTTCCTTATAGAAGTGAGTGAAGACTCCCAAAAACGTGTTATTCAGGTCAGGGCCACTTAACAGGATGTCGTAAGGGAGATGCCGTCGTGCTTGACGCTGGAGTCGAACACTGCTCGCACCTGGCCTGGCTTGCGTGGATGATAAACTCCAAACATTGGTAAGTACCAACACTCTTGTTCTTCGCTGAGTGGTGGGGCTGGTTCAGCATGACCTGCCTCAAAGACCTTCTGCATGAAGGCAACTATGTGTTCTTTCATGTCTGGCTTTCTATCAAGCATGCAGCGTAACGTTGCAAGATGCTTGACTGCTTGCGTTCTGTTGTTAGGGAGTCTACACCTAGGTTCCCTGAAGGGTAGTGGCGCCACCCAATTGTTGGAATCATTCATGAAGACCTCCCTGTCCATTATTTCCAGGAAGGCTTGGTCTTCTACAGACATGGCAGGCTTATCGTCGTCCAGTGTTTGCTTGAAGACTCCTTTGCCAAGGCTATCGTCTTCAACAAACAGGTATTTTGGCTCGTTAGCCTTTGGAAAGTAATGGTGATGCACTGGATGATGATCTTGACTTGACTGTAGACCCACAGATGTCAGTGCATTTTGATGTGACAGTTTGAGGGTGTCCTTTCTCTTGCTCCCCACCTTGCTCTCTCATAGTTACAAGGCTCCCACTCATCCATGGAGCCAGATCTGGGTGCTGGGTGCTGTGTTGGCTGGTTGATGCACAACAACCAGCCAACAATTTGTTATTGTTTGTGCACAACACAAACAATAAATACTCTTCTCTTTTAGATAAGCTTTCCTTTCATCCAAAGATTTGCTCCTGAAACCGCGACACTTCCTAAGGGGGTGTGGTTTATTGTGGAGTGGACATTGCTTATCTGGATCAACTATCATTTTCTCCGCAGGACTGTTGCGGTTGCTATCGAAGTTCACTGAGACCTCTGTCTTTTTGACGGAAACTGGTGTTTTTGTGTTGCGTTTAAAGGACTGCTCCACCTTCCCCATGCTTGAACCACCTGTGAGTGGGGCAAAGCTCGGATCGTTGAGTGCTCTGGCTTGATCACAAACAAACTTAGCGAAGAAGGAGAAAGGTGGGTATGATGAGCGATATTTCTCTTTGTAATGTGATGCTACAGAGACCCACTTGTCATGCAGGGAATATGGCAGCTTCTGGACAATTGGAATGATGCCACAAGAAGTGTCCAAGTAATTGAGACCAGGCAGGAATCCATCCGCCCTGGCAGCTTCAAGCTCCAAGAGAAGATCTCCCAACTCTCTGTCTTTGATTTTCTCGATTTGAGATTCTTGGAAACTCATCCAGCCTCTTGAGGAGTGCATTTTCTATAGCTTCGGGTGCTCTATAGCAGTCTTCCAACCTTTGCCATACCATATTCACACCTGCAGCTGCTTTGTAGATGTGAACTGCCTGTATTCTTTTTGCGTGTTCAGATGATTTCTGCCCAAGCCATTTACACAGCAGATCAAGCTCCTCCCTCGCTGTCAGGTTTAAATCCACTGTAGACCTGTGAAAGGATTGTTTCCAGGCCCAATAATTTTCAGGATGATCATTGAACCTCAACAGACCGGAGCTTATCATCTCTCGACGAATTAAATACTTGGCCAGATTGGTTGTAGATGATGAACTGGGTTTGTTGGTTCTGGAAGAGACACCAGTATGTGGCTGAGGAGGTTGGTGGCTACTGCTGGTTTGTCTTGTGTTGTGTGATTGCGCCCGATGGCTGTAACTGTGTAGATTTGCACTGTGCGGACGTTCTTGTTTCAGGGAGCCACTCCTGAATACACTTTGAGTGTGAGGGTGATATGGAGTAGGATCATCCTCCTGTCTGAATGTTTGATGAGCAGGTAAGTCATAGCAGCTGAGTTCACAGTTGCTGACCTCGCTTGACTCGTCTTTACCTTCCCCCATGTTGTTTTCAGCTGTATCACCATTGTCCATTGTTGGCTGGCGCATCTGTGTTGCTGTGGGTTCTGGTGGCTTTGAGTCTTGATGAGGCTCAGGTCTCAGATTCTCAGTGTACTTATGCTCAGTATATTCATTTTTTAGGCTAGCAGTATCTAGCAGTCCATGCTCATTCTCAACAGCTGCCTCCAAAACGTTAGCTTCAGCGATAGTAGCTGCAGCCTCACTCTCTAGTTTCAGTCTGTGCAGACTAGCTTCTAGCTCTGCTTTCTTTCTGGCAGCCTCAGATGCAGCCTTTTGTTGTTGCTCTTCAACATATGCTTGAGCTTTCATCACGTCTGCTTCTTTTTGTGCAAATGATGCTTTTGCACATGCAGCCTCTGCTTTTGCATGCGCCCTGGCTGCAATGGCACTGGCTGTAGAACGCTGACTGCTACGTGAGGAGCTGGAACACACTGATCTTGTCTCAAATGTGTCTTCATTATCACTCATCTTGCAGCTTTAATGCCAGAAAGAGACTGTATTTCCACCAAGATCCACTTTTCTGTAGGTAACCCATCAGGTAAACTCTTTTAACTATTCTGCCCTTGTAAGAATGTGCTGAACTCAAACGTGGCAGATAGCTTAACACAGAGGTGTCCAAACTGTTCCACAAAGGGCCGTGTGGCTGCAGGTTTTTGTTCCAACCAAGCAGCAGCACACCAGACTTGACTCATTCAATCAACTGATCTCAGTCTTCAGACATGCCAGATATCTATACTGATATGGACTGGGTAATGTGTTAGGAAGGAAAGGATACCACATTGTTGATGGAAATGAAAATTATCAATCTACAGAGGGCTGAATTCAAAGACACCGTGAAAATCAAAGTGAAAAAATGATGAGGCAGGCTGGTCTATTTTGCTGAAATTTCATTGCAGCAACTCAGAATGGTACTCAGCAGTTTGTATGGCCCCCACGTGCTTATATGCATGCCCGAAAATGTTGAGGCATACTCCTTATGAGATGAAGGATCGTGTCCTGGGGTATTTCCTCCCAGATCTGGGCCAGAGCATCACTGAGCTCCTAAACAGTCTGAGGTGCAACCTGGCAGCACCGGCTGGACCAAAACATAAGAGAGGTCCCAGAGGTGTTGGAGGTATTGGATTTAGGTCAGGCAAGCGTGGGGGCCAGTCAACTGCCTGCACATGAGGCCAGGCACTGTCATGCACCAGGAGGAACCCAGGACCCACTGCACCAGCACAGGGTCTGACAATGGGTCCAAGGATTTCATTCCGATACCTAATGGCAGTCAGAGTGCCGTTGTCTGGCCTGTAGAGGTCTGTGCGTCCCTCCACGGATATGCCTCCCCAGACCATCACTGACCCACCACCAAACCAGTCATGCTGAACTATGTTACAGGCAGCATAACGTTCTCCACTGCTTCTCCAGACCCTTTCGCGTCTGTCACATGTGCTCAGGGTGAACCTTCTCTCATCTGTGAAAAGCACAGGGCAGCAGTGGTGGACCTGCCAATTCTGGTGTTCTATGGCAAATGCCAATCGAGCTCCACAGTGCTGGGCAGTGAGCACAGGGGCCACTAAAGGACGCCGGGCCCTCAAGCTACCCTCGTGAAGTCTGTTTCTGATTGCTTGATCAGAGACATTCACACCAGTGGCCTGCTGGATGTCATTTTGTAGGGCTCTGGCAGTGCTCATCCTGTTCCTACTTGCACCCGGTCCTGCTGGTGGGTTAAGAACCTTCTACGGTCCTGTCCGGCTCTCCTAGAGTAACTGCCTGTGTCCTGGAATCTCTTCAATGCTCTTGAGACTGTGCTGGGAGACACAGCAAACCTTCTGGCAATGGCAGGTATTGATGTGCCATTCTGGAGGAGTTGGACTGCCTGTGCAACCTCTGTAGGGTCCAGGTATTGCCTCATGCTACCAGTAGTGACACTAACCCTAGCCAAATACAAAGCTAGTTTCATTAACACCAAAGCAGCTGAAACTGATTAACAGCCCGCTCTGCTACTTAACTGACCAGATCAATGTCCAAGAGGTTTAACCGACTTGATGCTATACTCTGATTAAAAAGTGTTCCTTTCATTTTTTTGAACAGTGTACATACACATACAAACATATACCAAAAATTTAAAATATTCTAAACTCAAGGTCAGTTACGAGCCTTTTCAAGAACTTTTCACCACATACTACAGCCTTCTTCTGTGGCCAATACCTGAACCTACAATGTTTACAGTGTTTTACCATAGAAGCACTTGTTCCCACATACAGTATTTCCAGGGATTGGGAAGCTGCTGCAGCTGCATAACAGAATCACAGACAAAGTCTTGAATTAGCACAGAAAACACTGAGCTCTCATTCACACATGGTGCTGATGAAAGCATGGAGGGACTGTCTAACAATGAGAGATAACCTCTTTCACCTGTTAAGATTAACAGAACAATATGGCTGAAAACACCTCACTAATCACAGTGTTAAAGTACCTCAGTGCCAAACAGTATATTAGTGGTAACTGGCTGCAGTCAGTTTATGATGTGCACCGTTCCAGATTTGCACTGTATTTATGCTCCATGAAATATACCAGTCTCTCTCCACAGATTCTACATTCATACTCAATTAGTTTGGTTAAATGATCTGCATGTGGCTAAATCCCACTGAAGCTTCCAGCAATAAACACAGAGCAGAACTCCCTGATTACTTGCTGTTTGGTCTGTACTCTGCTCTGTTCTTTGTGAGTCATTGCAAACTAAATGCATACATTAAAACCATACATGCACATCTGGCCTAAACAAAACTGTTCTCTTTAATAAAATTAAGAAACCACACAAGTCACCACCAAGTCTAAAACTAACCAGCACAGGGGACGAGGGATTCTAGCCTGTACACTATGACTCTGCCTCCTGGAGGCCCCTGACCTCCAGATAAGGTAACATCATCACAGCAAGAGGAATTCAGCTGGATCTCTAGAGTGAGAAAATGAGATTAAAAACACATTCTGATAAGAGGAGTCTTTTCTGATTGCATTCTTCAGATTCTCTCAAGGCAGACACATGTTTTCAGTCTGACATCCTTGAAGAGTGTGTAGAGTTTGCTGAATGAATGAATGTCATATGGATTTTAAAGAAAACCGCAGGTTACAAACTGATTTGAAAGAGAAAATTAAATTATTCAACTGCTTTACCCACTGATGATTTGAGGAAAAAAAATCAATGAGGGATTATTTCAAAAGCACTCACTTTGCCTTCCAAGACCATTGGTGTCTTTACAGTCTGTGTTATGTTGGACTTAGTTGTAGCAACATGTTCCCAGAATTCAAAGAATTCAACAACTGTTTAGTACAACGTGATGTGAAGACATAGGCTGAAACACAAAGGAATCATTCTTTAGTTACGCCAGATTATTTTCCACCATTGACCTTTTTACTGCAGACATTTTGGCTTGTCAGCAAGAAAAGCACCATGACTACTGTATATGTCATGTCCAAGAACACAGTTTTGTGTTCAGTTTTAGTTTTATAGGTTTAAGAAGTCTACAGCTACAGAAAAGAGACAAGTCTCTAAACAGTCTGTAACAGTAAACAGTCTGCAAAGTCAAATCAAAAATACATTTAACAGAATTTGGCTCCATCTCCATCATTCATTCACTTTTCTTTCAGTCTCTTAAAAAATATAATATCAAAACTGAAGGTGAACACACCTTTTGTAACAGCATGTGGTGATGATGAACTGTTTTAGACTGATATGATCTGAATGTAATGTTTGTGCGTCCACATTCTCGCACAAATTGTATTTTAAAGCCTCTACACACCTATGGTTCATCCACACAGATGTTTCCTCTTAGGGCCAGGCTGGCGTGTACTGTCTGTTCCCTCATTGTTTTGTTAGTTTTGTGGCACCTGCCAAGGTTTTTCAACATGAATCTTTATCATTCTTACTGGCAGATGAACTTTGGTACTGTCACATAATTCCCAGCGTAGCTTTGGCCGACTTCAACACGAGCAGAGATCTGACCAGCTGGAAGTAAAAACACCTTGGCGTGGCTGGGGCTTCAAGGCTGCAGCAACTACGTAAATGACCACAAGCTCTCAGACAGGTGGGAGTGTGTGTGGAAACTGACCACGAAAATACTTTTTCTTTTGTCCAATAAAATGCAATAGTAACTTCACAAGCAGCCTGACATACAGGGCTTTTATGTGGCATGGTTCTCTAAGGTTCAGCACACTTAAAACAAATATCATGGCAGATTCTGTCACTGCCAATTTGGTTAATTAAAAACAAAACAAAACAAACAACAAAAAAACAACAAAAAAACAACAAATTGAAAAACTACAGGTTTCTGTTCCCTTCATGTCTCCATTTTCTTTGCTTCATACTGTGGCAGTTTAATTAAGACAGCAGTAAAACTGAAGTTCATTTCCCGTCTGAGAGGAAAACATTCTTTCCATTGCGAGTCAGCGGAGTGAAGTGTTTGCAGAGAAGCTAATTCATTTAAAACATTAGATCTTTTTTTTCAGATAAAGAAAACAGAAGGGACTGCTGCAACACCACAAAACAGTGGTCTCTACATCTCCATTTCAACTAAATTTACTGACTATACTTTTAACTACTGACTGGCATGTTGCCTTACTGACCCTCCCTGGTAGTTTGAGGTGTTTTATTATTCACGAATGGAAATAATCATGCAAACAAAAAGGGATATTGGCAGAGAAAGAGCAGAGAACAGCTTTTTTTTTTAGATGCTCCCTCACATCGTATGACCTTCTGGAAGTGTTTTTCACTGGTTTCATAATAAAATCAGTCTGCAGTCCAGATTCTAGCTCGCACCAAGTTTCCTAAAGAAAATCAAACAGCAAGCTCAGCTATGTTTAATACATTTGGTGAGTCCTATATTTATCTCCAATGAGAGAGTTTTCCCTTTGTAACTCACTTTACTGAGTGGACAAAAAAGTGTTAGAAGCTTCAGTTATTCTTTATTTCTTCATGATGACGTCTCACATCTAGCTTCACATGTTCACATATGACATACGGATAAAGGAAATGTCCCTTCCAAGCAATAAGAAGCAACTTGGACAAACTTTAATAAAATTTCCAGATAATTCTATAAGGACACCCTCTAGACATAAAAATACCTGGCTTGAATAATTATTTTTTTGTTCAAATTATTACATCTATGTCTCCTTAATGAAAGACATTCAAACTAGTTGTGTCACAGACAAAGTTCATATGTAAAACTGAGGTTTAAGGTGAGAACAAAAACTTTCCTCCTTCAACAGATGAATATGAAAACAACCTTCATCACACTCTGCAAATACATCGTTCTGCACAAATTCAAGTTCACGAGCAAAACACATTTTTAGGTAGATTTTAAATCTGCATGTCAATTGGTTTTACTTTAGTGAGAAAGAGCTTAGGTGAAAGTACCATTTAACCAGTCAGCAACATAACCAATCAAATAATCAACAGACATGTTAATAAGAAAAACTCAAACCACAACTTTATCAAAAGGAAAACAATAAAATGTGCATAATAATGTGCATTGGAGCTTCTTGTTGCATTTCCCTTTTTCCTTATCTTTGCAATTTTTCTTTTTTATGTAGACTCTGACATGCATGACCAGCTGCAGAGATTAACCAGTCCCCTGTGCTGACTTCAGTAGGAGTCTACTCATGTCACCTCAGAGGCTTCCCAGAACATTTTGTTATTTTTCGTTTCATTGTCTCATGAGGCCAAAATCTGTTAAAGCAGAGTCTGTGTAGACGTAATTCAAACTGTCACATTCTCTGAGATGCAGGATTTCACAACATCATTACACATTATTCAGGTTTATTTAACTAAAGTTCACAACACAGATTAGGAGGACAATTTAACTTAAACCCCAGTGGAACAATGTCAACCACAATCTGGAGAATGGATGATATTTCCATCACTTGGCATATTTAGAGTGAGCTAAAGACATTGTGTTGAAATTTCATTCTTATTTGATTATTTTTCCTTATTTGTGAGCCTGTACACACACTGAAGAAAATATTCTCTTACCATGTGCAGTCGCCAATGAAGTGCTCCGATTTGAAGTAACACACAGATTAGGTTAATAGCCGTGGACTCAGGTTCCTGCAGGGAGAAGCTCATGTTTGGATCCTGTAGTGGTGAGGAACAGGAAAAAGAAAAAGCAATACAACCTCAGTCTTCAGGAAATGGAAGAACCTGAACATTATAATAAAGACATTTAAAAAAAAAAAAAAAAGGTGAAAGTAAACAACATTCTATCTCTCCCCATTAACCCTGAGGAGTAGAAAGAGTAAAAAAAAAAAAAGTGACAATGTTATTTGTTAAACCACATTGAGATGTTTGGATTTGTCCTTTGGGAGCAGATATTAGCACGGCCTGGATAAATGGTGTTACTGGGTAAAGCACACATTTTCATTGCCATAATTCTCATTTTCCTCAATACCTTCTGACTCAAAGGGCAAATGCATAGTATTTCAAAGAGAGACTTAAAGCCTACAGCAATGCTAGCAGCTGTGGGAGGCTTGAACTTAACATGTCTACCATGTTCACCATTATACTTGGAAAGTTAACATGCTAACATTTGCAAATTAGCACTAAACACCAAACACAGCTAAAACAGGAACAATAGGGAAAGGACCCAAATGCAGACACCAGAGGCAGAGCTAATGTAGTTTAGTGATTTTATTTACACCAAGAGGAACAAAGGCTTACAGGGTGGTGAAGCAGGCAAGGGTCAAAACCAAAGAAGGCAGTCCAAACAGGCAAACAAATCGAATAAAACAAAGGCAGGAATCCAAAGTGCCATGAAGAAGCAAAAGATCAAAATGCAGGCTGGCAGAGACAAAGAAGAAAGACATCAAGCACAAAACAATGTTCTGGAAAAGAACAAAGGAAGTGAACTGGTACATACACTGCAAGGCTGATTAGGGAATGAGGTGCAGGTGGGGAGAGGTCAGGTGACTGCAGGGCTGATGACAAGTGGTAACAGGTGTGTTTGTGGGTGGGGCAGTCAGGTGATGAGAAAAGGGAAAGTCTGAGGACATCTGGTGGACAGAAAGAGGAAGGCAGGTCTGGGGAGATGAAGGAAAGAACGTGGCCTGGGAGAAGACAGAGGCCAAGGGGAAGACTGTGACACTGCAGCTGAACTTTTACAGAAGTGCAGGTTAATGTGTGTTGAACGTATAAGTTAAAGAAAAGGAAATTAATGTCTGTACTAAATTTCACGACAATCCATGCAGCTATTGAGATGTTGCAGTCTGCAGTGGGCCAACTGACAGACAGACAGACAAAGCCACCCATAGATCCATACTGTTAGCATGGCTAAAAACGTTCAGTCATTTCCTAAAACAGCTGGACACCGTAGCTTTTAGGAAGCATCACTCAGACTCGAGCAAACAGTTCATTTGTTGGGGAGTATTTTCTGCCATAGATCGATGCACATTTGAAGCTCCAGTGAACAGTTCTGGCAGCAGGACAGTGTTCAGTCTCACAGGACTGAGTCAAACCAAACCCTGCTGTGTGTGTGTGTTCATGGTAATGAAGGAAAATGTCACTGACTGCAACGGTGTGGCTCATTGGTTTGTTTTGGACAAGAACAGAGCTTTCAGCCACAGAAGAATGAGATTCATCATGTTCTGGAAACATACACACACACACAATACTCAGTCGGGTCAATTCACTTTTGGCTTCGATCTTTTCACAGTGTTTGTTGACAAAAGCACAACTGCAGACTTACCCTTTAAAGGTGAAAAATTTTCCTTAATCTAGTGATATCTATGTTTAAGAGCAAACATGAATGAATATATGAGGGAAAAAACTGTTATTCTATGAAAAGCAATAAAGAAAATGTCTTTGATTTAAGGAAAAAATGCAAATAACAAAAGTCACAGTAATGACTGAAATAGACAGTGGGTCCAGCTGGCTGAGGCTTACACACTGTCAGAGCTATCTCTGCTGTGTCCTCTTAGCCATGTCACATGCCTGATGCTTTCCAAAAAATATTATGTAACAGTAAAAGACTCTTAATTTGAAAAATATTTTTGGCAGACATGAAAATTTACATTTAACTTTATGTCTTTTTCAAATAAGAGCAGACTTTAAAGCTGAATAAAATAAAAACACGCTTTTGTGTGTCCAAACCAGATGCTGGTGTTCATTTTCCTCACTTCATTTCCTCTGCAGCTACACAAAGTCTAAAGGTGATGTCCTTAGGAGCAGGATATTAATGAAAGGTACATAGTGGACTTATAAAAGACCTATTCAGTTTTGGCTGCAAGCAGGACCCCTTAAGTCAGGTCAAGTCCCGCTGGATATCTCCACGTTTAATGGTGGATTAGGAAATCTCCTGGATGAGAGATGTGAGGACCTGGAGCCCATTGGCCATTATCTGGGAACTCTTACTGAGGCCACATGGCTCGGAAAACAGCTGCATAAAAAACTGCATCTAATTCTCCATTCGTGAGAATGAATTCTTCATGTTCTGTTGGTTCACATGAGCTCGTTTGGGGATGCGTGTGCAAGACTCATGGAGTCCTCCAGTGTTTGCCTTTTATTTTTTTTTCTGCATATATGAAAACATGTTATTTTTTCATGCTGAGCCAGTGGAAACATGAGTGATTTATAAATCCACGAGGCTTTAAAGCTGTTCAGATGTGGCTCGTAATGACACAAACTGTGGTGCATGTTAAAAAACTGTCACAGATTCATACATTTCCAGTTTGTTTGCAAAATTTGAAACAAAGATCTTTTTAAATGTAACAACACAGTAACCTCAGTAAAACTCCTGTAACCTCAGCGAAGCAGTGTTGGATAAGTCACTTTTAACACAGCTATTTTCAATTTCCAGTCCCTATCTTTGTCTTTCATCCTCTTTGCAGCAAATATTTGTGCACTTGGCACGCTGAAATGTTTCCTTCACTCTTCCTCCCACCACTTCTCTCGCTTTGGCTCCTACTGGCCCCTCACACCATCTCTCCTCTCCTCTCTGATCCCCCTCTTCTCCCTCTTTTTCTCCTCACCGTCCTGCGTTCAGTCTCCCACATCCTCTTGGAGTCTTCTCGTGGTCTCATGCTTATGACTCATCTTCCCACATGGAAACATTTTCTCTGTGAATGTGAGGGAGCTTTTACTGCTGTTAATGAAAATTTAAACAAACCCCCCCCCCCCCCCCCCCCCCAAGTTGGAGCAAAGGGAAAACGTGACAAAAGGGAAATGTGCATTTTCTCCTCTTATCCAAATATTGCTACTTTTGATGAAAGCTTTATAAACTTGTCCATGATGCATTTTAGTGTCTGTAAAGGCAAACAACATGTGTCATGTCAGACAGCCATCTGTGAAGACTGCCCCCTACTGGCTCATCCCATCTCTTATGTAAGCTCTCCCCCAATCCAAGGCATTCCCTGTTAGGTTAAACTTCTCATGAGACTGCTGAACAGATGCCATATGCCATCCAATTATGTCGAAGCGTTTCAAGACTCCAACTGCACACAACATATATGGAAAAAAAAAAAAAGTCAAGTTCCATGAAGTTCCAATAAGTGGATATGTAATATACACAGATTCATACTGAACTGTTTTCATTCATCTAGGCTTATACAAGTGCACTGTAAATATTAAAAGACATTTTGTAATGTTTAGTTTTTCAGCTACCTGATGTTGGTGAGTATTGGCGTGCTCTCAAAACTCTTCATACTAATGTCAAAATCTCATCCTGGAATCTGAAAAGACAGCATCGTTTTCCAGCACAACGCATCAGATCATATATAAAGTAAACCACATTGTCTAATATGACACAGCAAAAATTGGGGCATTTGTCATCTCTCTTTGTATCAATGTGGGGGGGGGGGGGGGTGAGAGAGGGCGAGATTGTAATATGCCTTATGTTGTAGCACAAAAAAACAGTATCTGGGGCCTGTTGTCATGTTTCAGATGTCTATGAGTTGTTAGCAGTTCCACCAGAAAGTGAGTTCACCCCTTAGCTTCTCATTTAAACGGCTGTTTGAGGCACAAAGATGTGAAATGATCAATTTTTTCACAAAAAAGCAAAGACTACAGAAAAATACAAAATATTGAGCAGGCGTGCAGATTTTTTTAACCTTTCCTCTCCTATTAATCATCTCCTGACCCCTCATATTTTGTGACCTTTTTGAGGGGCCCCACCCATAGGTTTGGAACCACTGGACTACTAAAGTAGTTGAAAGTAGCTCCACCTCAACCAGCTACATGAGCAGAAGCCTGCTTACACATTAGTGCATCAGTATTAACAATCTAATAATGTCGCCCGAGAGCCTTGCAGACCTGTGTAACATCATGTCACTGGCATGTTGTATGATGCGAGGCAGAGGACACCTTTGACCCCTGGAAAAAATGACCTCACCGACAAAAGACCCTCTGGCTCCAAGTGAACATCTGGGCAAAAGACACTGACCCAGTTTTCTTTTTTCTTTTCACTATAACACACACACAAAAAGAAACAAAAATATGTTTCCAGTCATCTTTCCTTTCCATTTCTGTTTCTTCTGCATTCATGTTCTTTCTACAATCCGCTGTCTGTCTGGAGGCTCGCTGTAAACAAAAATATGAGGATTGTACAAAGAATACAAAACAATGATCTCAGGCACTTCAAGGGAAACTCTCCTCTGTAGGGCACTTTACTTTGAGGCTGAAATCCAGGTCATATACAGTACAAACAGAAAAGACCACCACTTTAAAAAAAAAAAAAAAAAAAAGGCCAACTCCTAACTGGCCTTCTTCATTGAACCAAGATGTGACTATTAAACCTTGGTGCTGGACCACGACCACGGCAGTAAAAATCCAAAAAGCCTATTCTGGATTCACAGTATGACCTTCTGTCCTCACTTCAAAGCAGTTCTCCCAGCTGGTTCACAACATCGCCTTGACATATTTTATGTATCGTATGAATCTGTAAAACGCTGCTGGTTTCACCCATGCATCCAGTTATGTTGCATTAATTATCAGAAAGTTTTTTTTTTTTTTTTAAAGAGCACCAAAAGTGTACTGGGAAGACTGATTTAGTCTCCACATGCAGGTCACACACACAGGTTTTTCAAAGTAACTCATTTTCCACACTGAGTGAAACTCAAAGACGTCCACAGGTCTGTGCTGTAGAGGACGTCTTCCCTGTCTGTCAATCATTTTCAGAAATGTTGCGTTCACACCGTTGAACATACATTTTTGTGTGATAAAAGTGCTGAGCATTGCTTTCATCCAAAGCACTTTATTATGTGCCTCTCATTCAGCCATGCGCGCACACACACACACACACACACACACACACACACACACACACACACACACACACACACACACACACACACACACACACACACACACACACTGAGGGAGGTGGAGCTGCTCTGCAGGTCGACTGGCTGCACGTGGAGAGCAACTAGAATTTGGTTATGGAGAATGAAAAATGACGTATTGATCACACACACACTACTGACATATCCCAACATCCCCCATTTATCCAGTTTTTAAATCAAATCTGCAAAGTAAGCAGTTTGCTATCTAAGACTGGGAAACAAATATGGTAGTAACAACCCTCTTAAATATAGTGGAGCCTGAAGTAACACAAAATAGAAATACTAAAGTACAGGCACTTCAAAACTGAGCTTAAATACAGTACAAACATTTTTTGACTTTTATCATATTTTTTGATGAATAAGTCATTATTTCGTTTCAGTATGAAGCAGTTAACTGAGAGAAATAGTCAGAAATACTATATGTGGATAGGAGTTGCACTGTAGACTACACACCTAACAATAGAAGTGAGTATGTGTGCTTCAAGCTTTACTACTGACGGTCACAGTGGACATACACTGATGTTAGCGACATCAGCACAGTCAAAATTTATTTTTGCACCAAGGTAAAAATAAATTAGGTTTGGCAACTTCAGCCTGACAGATCTGTGAGGGCGCGTGTGCCAACATGTACATATTTAGTGCTGTTGTGACAGTCTCAAGGTTGGCAGCTGAACAGAAGAGTGATCAGGGTCAGTTACCTTCTCACACTCGTGCTGAGAGACTCTGGTATGCTGAGCTGTCATGAGGCCAGTGCTGGGTCAACACATGCCTGGACATGGGTTTGAGTCAACATGTGTTTGTATGCAGCTAATGAACAAACACAAACTGTGACATTTCCACATACAGCGAAGAAAAGGCTTGACCGTTAAGACGCACTACATTAAGATTAAGAACAAGACGCTGCAGTCCCTGAATATTAAATCAATCTGCTTTTAAAGATAAACCATCACAAAATTTTCAAAGGCAAAAGATGGTGGCCTTGTTTGTTCCTATAATGGACTTAACATGACAAGCAAGGAAGAACACAGCAACTGTAAAGAGACTGATGAAAGGCCTGGCAATTTCCATGTTTGCAGTGGAATCCAATGCGCCACTCTTGAAACAAAACAAACCATATCATGAAATAAATGAGTTTCTAGCCGCCGCAAATGAGCAAAGAATGGCCCTGATGTATGTGATTTCACACTAAATCACATCAAATGCCTGCCACTTCCTTTTTAATGTCAAGCTACACTACAGATCAAATAACTTTCAAGTAAATAAGGGGTGTATGTTTCAACTTCTTGTTCAAAACAGGATGCAGAGGGGACTAAGAGAAGAAAAAAAAAATCACCACAAGACTTTTATTTTGTAGTATTAACAAACAGATGGCAGCCAGATATGCCTTTACAAAATAAAATGTCCATCAATTCTCAGTGTTATTAATTAAAGTTAATTAAAGAATTAAAGAGCATTAACCCCAATGGAAAAATGTTTAACTATGAGCTGAACTATTGCTTTGAATAAGTGGTGAATCAACACAAAACTCTGCAGACTTTACAGGTTGATGTTACATCAACCTGATTAAATTGTAACTCTAACGTTTGGTCTATTGCAGGTCTGCCATGGTAGTCATACAACATACTTCCTAACGCATTATGTTCTGACCTGTGTAAATGATTATGTCAATGTTAATGTCAGGACACAGAAAAAGGCAAACTTGTTTCCATATGAGACCACGGTGACACTTGAAAACCCTAAAGGCCAAATGTAACTGAATATTCAACATCCTTGATGGAGCCCAGCCTGCTCTGTAAAACAGCACCAACCTGGAACAGAACTCTGGAACCGAAGAAATAAAAGAGCACTAAATTAGAAACAGCAAAATATTTATTCACCAGTCAAAACATAAACTTCAAAATATGAGGTCTGAGGACTGAACTCCACACAATGACGCATGCATGCTTAGACTTCTGTTACCTGATGACATCTGTTTCAAGGTAACCTTTAAGTGCTTAAACAGAATGGACGTACTGTACACACTGCTTTGTGTATCTCTATTGTGTGGGAGGGGTTTGTTTGGTTAGCAATAAAACCATACTAACGGTGATGTGAAGCATACTTCCCAATACTTACTTTGAAATCAGACTCAAATTTACACATCAGGTGGGATGTAGAGAGCACAAAAAATATAAATACAACATTGAAGTCTGAAAGATAACCAATTTTCATGATATGAATTAACAGGGGAGGCCATATTAGTGAATGAACATAAATAGGCAGGTCTTGGAGAAGGGCTTGCAGCGTTCATGCAAGATGATGAGTGTGTTTTTGGTACGTCTGTATCAGGGAGTGGTACTCTGCAGGAAGTAGGAAGGAGGAAGAGTCTATCCAAACTTGTATTCTCCCTCAGTACCAAGCAGGCGAAAAAGGGTGGCAGTGGTTGTAGTGGGTTATCAGTTCTCGAGGAAAGCCACGTAGTCAGTGAGTCTGGCCAGCTGCTGCTCATTTGGAACCAATGAGACGGGGGGAGGATCTGTTGGGAGAGAAGAGACGAGAGAGACACGAAGGAGGAGAAGTTGAGTCAGACCGGGATCCCTCATTGTGCCAAGTGCTATCGATCTTCTTACATCTCTCAGTTTTAACTCTACAGCCCACGTGTTCCAGCTCTGAGAGACTCAGCAGGGCATGGGTTTCAAGTTCATCTGGCCGTGAGCTCACTGCATCCCGCGACCTGTTTAACAACACCACATACAGAGTCCCTCCCATGTGACCATGAGACATTCAGCCTGGAGTGCATTACAACACTTTACCAAATCAGGATGATCTCCTGTGTGAGATCCACTCCACCACCAAAATCACCAAGTGCTATTGAGTCCCAGTGGTGCTGTGGGGGGGGTCCAGACATGTGGGGATTAATGGTGAGTGGGTTAGCATTTTTAGGCTGCACATGTGCACAGCAGATGCTTCAGAAGTAATGTCTGATGATTACAGAGAGGAAGACAGCCCACAATCTCTTCATCTGCTTGCATAAATCAACAGGTTTCTCTTACAACATGGATCTATGTGTGACCTTCTGACTTGAGGACATGAAATGACGTGTTAAAAATTCTGACCAACCCAGGTGATAAAAGAAAACGAAGGCAACGGAGCAGGGAAGTTTGGAAATGTGGACATTATACAAGGGAGATCTGACAAATCAAAAAGGCCAATAGATTCTGGGGAAAAAGCAAAACATCATCAATCTTTCTGTGGGATCAAAAAATGGCTCCCAAATCCCCGGTCTCAAACGTTTTACGTGTGCCTGATAAAATCTAAGAGGGAGAGTAGCAGGAAAATGGGTGCAGGATTACTCATGAAGAGAAAAGCGCTTGAAGAGCAGAAGAGTGGCCTGATGATGGGGTGCAATTTAAAAGAGCAATACTGCCACCTACCTGGTTTTTTGGGCATCACCATCCTGGTAGTGGGATCTGCCTGCCAGCCTTGGCTTACCACACCTTTGGACAAAGACAGAAGTGGGAAAGATCGCAATAACATTGAAATGATGCAGATTTTTTTTATTACAAAAAAACTATTCTCTATTTATTATATAAGGCTGCATGAATTCAGTCTCACCCTTTACTGCCTCCTCCACAGAGTAGCCAACAAAGGCAGCAAAATCTTCTGCTGTGATGGAAGTGTAGGCCTGGGCCACAAGACCGTACGCCCTTTGCCGCGTGCTCTCTGCGAAGGATCCATTAACCACAGAGACAGTAACATCAGGTAGGTACATGCAAAGCACTTATGTGCTTAAACTGTGCTCTGGTTCCATTTAAAGTGCATCCAGTGCATGGGTAACAGCAACTTACTGTGAACTTACAGACACGGGATTAATATGTTATGTCTTGTTTCGTGTAAACAAAGCTGCTAATTAGCAACAGCGCTGGGGGTTTTACACTGTGTATAATTATTTATCAAGAGTGGCAGGTTTTTGAAGCCAGGGGCCCGTACTCTGCAATGATCATTAGCAGTCACAGGGGTGTGTATGTGTTGGGAAAATGTCAAGTAAATGCTAAAGGACCGTGTGGAGTATTTTTCATTTCATGTTATTCTTGCTCTTGCAAGTTTTCCATCTTAAGGTTTGGTTATGGCAATTCTGCAAGACTTAGTTTATAAAGCTGCTTTTTCTAACCCCAAATCAAAATAAACACACTAACACACAACTTTATCTCTAACAGGAGACTGGGATCTAAACAAAAGCTCTTGTATGCCTTCAAATGCCTGAATGTGATTATCTTATGAGTTCAAAGAAATTAAAGTTTTCCACTATCAAGGATACTTCAGAACAGCTCTTGTTAAATGAAGCATGTTTTAGATGAATCAGGGATGTCATGTACAGTGTTTGCACTAGACAGATTGCTGAAGTCTTTATCAGCAGGCGCTGGATTCGGCTTCCCAATTGTCCTGGCTGCCCTATATATATCCAGCCTGACTTGACAAGGTGCTGTAGTTTGTGGCGATAACGGTAAGAGTGACAGGGCCTAACAACAGCATGGAACAACATACACCAGCATGTACTGTATTTGCTGCTGTGTTTTATCTCCTAGCAACAGTTTATGGGTATCAACGGTCAGCCACCCGTCTGTTGCAGAAGCTAGCAGCAGTAACAATAACAAGTGGGATGGATGAGAAAAGACAGCTGTGAGGGGAAGGCTGGAGATCTGTCAGGGGTGTTTTCTCATTCCTCTGTCCAAGCGGCTTCCTGTTCTCCCTGTTATTGTAAAAAGACGTAGAAATGCTGAAAGTCAACTGAGAAGCTGTGTTAAGGCGGTGTTTATGTATCATATGTGTTTGAATGGTTTTAATCAAAGTTGTAGAGTAACTTCTGCGGTCCTTATTTGGACACTGTGATGATTAAAACAGACTATTTTAATGGT
This sequence comes from Toxotes jaculatrix, assembly GCF_017976425.1. NCBI lineage: Eukaryota > Metazoa > Chordata > Actinopteri > Toxotidae > Toxotes > Toxotes jaculatrix. The sequence continues at coordinate 22,733,508 of NC_054408.1, forward strand.
GTGGTTAAAGAAAAAATATAGATGACATGCTATTGCTTTGTCATTGTGGTGACAAAACAATACTCAATACTGACAAATGTCTTAGAAAGAAAGTGTTTTTCTTCTCTAGTCAGTATATAACTCCCATCTGTTAAAAGCGAACCATGAATCACATTTCAGAAAACTGCCTCTTGTGTTGGAACAGCTTTCCTGCACCTGACTGGCTACATATTAGAAAAGAAATGAGGACACTGAGCAGACGCTCGCCAAACAGCCAAGCAGGTCATCTCAAGGGGCTTTTTGTAACCCAGCCCCCAGGCAGACATGTATTTTTACCACGGCCTCTTGACCGTTTGGAGATGAGTCCTGTGGCAACTGGACCAGCCTTTCTTTAGTACGCCCTTCTGACACTTCAGAGTTAGGTTGGAGCTGCTGAGCAAGACGTCCATGAGTGGGGAGGACAGGAGTTTTATGGAGGAGAAACAGGACCTGGCCTCTCCTTCCCTGACAGTCTATTCCAGGGCTGCTATCATTTCTCACCCTCTCACCTCTTAAAAATAGCCTCCACTTTTCACCGGCAAAGGCAAAGCAGACAGGACATGGCAAGGGCTTTTATTTTTAAATACAGTCCACTGCCAAGTAAGAGCAGCAATGGACTGGTAAACATTTTGAAGGAAGCACTCCAAGGAAAATCTATATGACCAAAATAATACTGGGTCTTCATATGTTAATAATTTAAACTAAATGTTTTAGTTTAAGCCTAACAATAAATAAAAATAGATGCTTAACTTCATGCAGTTTTATTCCAGATTCAATTAAAGACAGACTTGGTAATTACAGGTAGATCACCAGTTCAACACAAACTTAGACAAAATGAGAAGAACTACTCAAACAACCATTTTTATAAGCTGCATATGATGAAAATGATGTGCCATCTTCTATCAGTCTATATTTACACGTATCTACCCCATTTTCCCATTTCCATTTTCTCCACTGCTTTAGAAGTACAAAAGTATAAAAAGAAATTAAGAAAAGGTACGAATACGACATGAAATATTGCACTTAAAATAAAGGAAAGCCATTTTAGCCAACATCCACTGTAACCTTATATACCATTCAATACCAAACGAAGTCCCTGCCATAAACAGTGTCCTCAGAATCACATATTACGCTATTTCCTACAAGTCCATTATAAGCTGTACTTTCAATTTTCATTATTCCTCTTCCTCTTCTTCCTCTGCATCTTCAAATTCATCATCCTCACACACCCCGAAGTCCATTTTTCCCAGGACTGCTTCAACATGCTCTGTTGACAAAGTGAAGTGGTCCATCTTCTCGAAGCCTGGCTCTGGCCTCTCTTCCCCCAGTGAGCATTTAGCTGCATCTTTGGTCTGCGCAATAAGGCCCTTGGAGGCTAACAGAAACTCAGCAGCGCCACTCTGCTCCAGCGCCCTCACAGCCGAATCTGTGAGCTCTGAACTAGTCTGCAGTCGTTCACCGTAACGTTGAGCCAGTGCCCGCAGGGCTGCCACCTTTTCATCTTGCTCCTTACCGATCTGCTCTAGTAGAATGGTCTTGCGCTCTTCAAGGACAGCATATAACAGGTCAAAGCGTTCGGCTAACCCTTGCTTGGCACGCTGAGCATTCTCCTGGACAGCACGGCATGCATCCTCCATCTGGTTGAGCAGAGCCTGCAGGCGCCCGTTGCTGGCCACCAGGGTATCGATAGCATTGCTCAGTTCACCTTTCTGGGTCTGATAAACACTTGCTAAAGGTGCCACCTCACAGTCCTTGTGTTGACCAAACACTTTGCACATGGAGCAGGTGGGTACCTGGCAGGTCACGCAATAGATGTTGATTCTCTCATCTTCGTGTTCTTGGCACATTGGTTCTTTGGATTCTTTGGCCTTCAGGGTGGTTTCTGTGTTTCCTCCACTGCCACTGCCTTCCTGCTGCTGCTTATAGATGTCGATAATATTTTCTACCAACAGGTTGCGTTGGAGCCCATGCACGCCGTGGCGGTCAAGTACAACTTCAAACCGACAGGTCGGACATCGAAAGACACCGCCAGAAAAGCGGTACGGGTTGCGGGAGTCATAGAGGTCACTGGCACAACTACGGCACAAATTGTGCTGGCAGGGCAGAATGACCACAGGTTTGGTGAACATGTCCAGGCAGATGGGGCAGCTCAGCTGCTTCTCAAGGCTATCCATGGGGCTCGGGGGCCGAACCATAGTTCCTGTCCTCTGAACGTCCATTGTGGAAATGTCTTTGCCTACAGCTAGACCGGTAAATTTCCTAATTCGCAATAAAAGAGAAAACTAAAATTCCCACTCTCTCTGTGGGTTTCAAAAAGTGACAAAAACCAAGGGCAGACGCTGTCAACTCCTTAGTGTGCGCTGTTACTTGTGAAATGCTGATATCTGTTCTGGTTGAGAACTAGCAGCTCTGTCTTTTATACCAGCCCCTCACAGCTGGTGACACCCAATGCTTTTGACCAACCACAGCACACATTCCTGTCTGTTTGCTGGCCTGGGATCTTTTCACAGAAATGGCCCCCTCCTACCCGGTGTAGCATGTGTCACATGTTTCAGTGGGCACTATGTCCCTTCTAACAGTGACATAAGCAGTAGGCTGAGCAGAGACAAACAGGGTGCATGTGAGCAGCTCTGAGGAGCCCCACCACCGAGAGAGAGCTCAATCTAATTTGTAAACAAGTCAACATCCTGTGACTAAGTTGTTGTTACCATGTTATGCCTTTTGATTTGTTTTGATATACCATTGCCATTTATACCATGGTTAATTGAATCTACTTTAAATTCATATACATATATACTGCGTGACATATGGTAATGCCAACAAAAGGCGAGTTGTTCTGTGCATTGATTCCAATAAAATACACAAGCTAAACTATCAGAGTTAGAAAACAAAGGTTCATCTCAGTTGCTGCACACCCACTGATGCACGAATTTCTTTGTTAAGTTGATTAAACCAACAGCCATCCATAAAACACAGGGACCGGAAGAGGGTGATCGAGAACTACCTTTTGCCATACCCCTTGCAAATTCACCATTAATGCTGCCTCAACGTCTGCCTGTTACACATAATATCTACAATGGTTAAGACAAGAGATTCAAAGCAAATCAGGGAACGGGGGTAAAAGCCATGAAAAGTACAACAACAAAGTACAACTTCAAAGATCTCAAAACCCGGTAAGGTCAAAGATACATTTTGCAAGACCCAAAGACACTTTGTTCTACACTACCTTGATCCTCTCCACGTTTGTCTCTAGTTCTTCTAATTTTAGAGATGAATGGTTATGGCAGGTTTGTGGCACATAAACTGTTGGGACTTTCCAGTTGCTTGTGACACACTGGTTATTTAGATTAATGACAAATGTTACTTTTGTGCACGTGATGGAAAGATGATGGTCCTTACTTAGTGAATACACAGTGTATATATGGTAAATATCAATTTATGTGATACTGAAAACTTCATTATATAAATTCTTAATTCCCACACATCCACCAAACAATTATCTTTGTTGGTTGCCCAAGTGTATTATGACATACACTACGTCAGTGTCTGTGGCAGATCAACACTAAGTACCGTAAACATGAGGGAGAAGCTATTCTTACACTCTTGCACAAGGGAACCATCACATGGTACAAATGCCCCAACATTTGTGAGCATGAGGGCAATAATACCAGTGTTTTATGTCAAGATAATTCTTTAGATATCAGAAGAAGGTGGATGAAAACAAGACAGCAAAAATATTTAGAGATTCAGTAACATCACAAGAAAGTATCAGTGTAAGTTTATGAACATGTAAACTGATACCATATTAACATTACTGTGCAGTGGCCACCTACACTACCCTTCATGACACTGATGTCACACCACTGGACATTCAATTGTGTTATAAATGGTCCAGTTCACACCCTTAATTTTATTTTCCCTCCCTCCCTGACCATGATTCTGAATGATGCAGAGGAAATGTAAATATTTCATTTACTTTAATCGCTCTACAGGGAATTTCACAACAGTTTCTCCAGAGCCAAATGTGTAAAACATACAAGGGTTATTAGTATCATCCATCTGAAAGGTTTTATGACATGTAAAAGTGACATGTAAAAGACCAGATAAGCGGATTTTTGTTGTTACCTCGAAGGGCCTCCATGACCGGAAGGATATTCTCTGTCCACTGGTAAGCTGCGATGGCTGTGTAGATCCCTGGAAAGTCTCGCTGCCAAATGCGCTGGCCCACAGCCCAAATAGCTGTTAATTCAGGGTTTGCCTGTATACAACAAGTGAAGAGGCATTTCAAAATCTTTACGTATGACACACTTGACTAAGCACTGGCTTTCATTTCACTGTAAACAGCAAACACACCCACATATTTAAGACACTGGATCGCAATGGTTCAATGTGAACAGTATAAAATCTGAGAACCTCAGTCTTAAGTCATATTTAGACATGGTCAAATACATCAGAGTAAAACAAACAAAGAGAATACGGACAACAAAAAACAATATTCCAAGTTGCAATTACACATGGATGTTTATGTGAACAATAACATGTTGAACACTGATATGCAAACTGATATAGAAACTTCCATATTACGATAGCAGGATGAGCAGGACAAAGCAGGACAATCACTTGTATCAAAATGAAATGGGATTTCCTCAGCAGTGTCTACATATGTTTTAAAATGCTTACTGATTTTATTGCTGGGGGAATCCTCTTCCATAGATACCTGGCATTATTCCTGTTGGACACACATCAGCACAAGTTAGTCAATACACAGGTGTAGGTACCAACAGAAGACAGGGTTAGCAGTGATGAACAAAACAGACTTAAGCACCTTGTTATAACTACTGTTCCTGCTGACTGCACCCAATCAAGTCAAGTTTTTCTTGCAACTCCAGGAAGCACTGTCATTTCACTTCTAAGGAGGTAGATAGGTGATGGTTTTGTGTGGCATTTGAGTTACGATGCTAAAAACATTTAATGGACACGCAGCCTGTGTGTACTGCGACACAATGAATGCACTGTGGTTAGTGATCATGACGTGTATTTACTGTGATCATTTATTTTGTTGATATTGTTTGTATGTAACCATGCACTACAAAAAGTCATAGCATGTGTCTTTTGCATCAGAGAAAATCTGAAGAAGAGAAATAAAGAGCACCCCACTGTTTGCCTAGTTATTGCTTTGTGTTTATTTGCCTTGAAAAGACCGTTTCCCAGCACTTCTAAAGGATTAAAAAAAAAAGTGTAAAGAAACCCCTGTCAGCTTGAGAAGACAGACATAGAGTTGACTTACATGTCATTATGAAGTAAATATAATGCCAGCAACTGAGCATAGACTTGAGGTGTTGCAATGCCCCCTGGAGCCTGTTGAAAGTAAATGCAGGTGTGATATTAATGCTTGAAGACAAAATAAGTAGAAAATCAAGCTACTTTGAATATCACAAACAAACCAGGTTGTACACTTTAAGGATTATTCGCTAATACAGGTTAACTAAGTAACGTTAGCTACTACCCGTCCAGCTATGTTGTTAAGTCCCTTATCTTCCGCTAACGTTGTACTACTGGTCACTGACTTACATTAGTGCTGTATTTATTAAACACTCTGTCCTAGGGTTACCTGACGCAACAAAGTTAACCCTGCAATATCTTCAAAGTTATCAGATCCTAAATGAAACAATACTGTCGCAAACTACAGCTGTGTTTACCAACATAACGAAGAAATCTCCCTATCAAGCTAACTAGCTACCTACAACATGCTAATAGCACACAGTAACGCTATGTGCCACTACGGTTTGATTGAGGACAACATTTGTTGGCATTGTTCGTATGACAGAGTTACGCTTACTAACTTGTAGCGTAAATGAAATTAATAATGCTTGAAAGTGAAATTAGCCTCACACTGGCTAGCTTCTTAGCTATAACGTTAGCCTAACCTGGTCATGTCCTAACTAGCTGTCACAAACTACCAAGCCTTCAGAGACAGAACAGTCACTGTTGGCACACAAAAGCATATTCATATTCGGTTCTTACCTCGAGTTCTTGAGCTTCACACTGCTCTAATAATTTATCAAAATTTTCCTCCATAATCACAGCAGTAGGCATGATGATGCCTAGCTGTTGCACCGGAATCTGATTCTTCTGTGAAAGTGCAGTAGATTAGCGGCGCTTCGGAGGTGGTGCTGCCCTCAGCTGGTTGAAGCACAAACTACACAATCTATGTGGCACTTCACTTTTAAAGTAACAATACAAGACTCGGTTACTGTTCACAGTGCAAAACAATACAATAAAATTCTTGTCACAAAAAAGTGCCAGTGACAAGAAAATACATTCACAGTTTTGTTTTACTTCAGGGGCAGAACCTGGCAGTTCAGCTTTTGGCTTTAACAAATACCATTTCCCATAAGTCCTAGACGTTCATGGGCTAATGTTTAATTTTACTAAGCGCTGTGGAAGTTTTTACACAGGAAATATTATAACCAGAAAGCTGATAAAGAACTATAGAAGAAAGTGTTGGTGTGTTTTATGGATATGATGATGAAAGGAATGCTAAAGGAGAGATTGCATTGAATACCTGAAGGCAGTGGAACAGAGGCTATCCCGGATATAACATTATGACTTCAGCTCTTTACAGAGTCAGAAAAGAAGAAGAATTTTAACTTCAAATTCCTTAGTAATACTTTGTTAATATAACTAACTGTATTACCAGGGATTAAATAAAGATGGTAAGAATGTGATGCAAGTTAATATGTAATTAACAAGTAAACATCGGCTACATGTGATTCTTGATTGATTTCAACCAGTTGTCAGTTTGGAATAGTTTCCTGTTCACCAACTCCTTCCCAGCCTGTTAAAACATGTTTTGGTCAAGACACTTCAGAGGAACCTGTAAGTTAAGATTTACTCTTCAACAATCATTTCTCCTAAGGGATTTAGAGAGTTTCTTTTAGCTGTTTGTTTGTTTGTAAATAAATTATGAGAGCATGTGTGAAGAATTCAGCCTGGTCTTTGTGAACTCTATAGCACTGCCTTTCTCCTTTTCACTAATGATCCTCTACTGTCTGCCAATGCTGGGGATTTCTGTATTTTCCTCCTTTTTGAGCTCTCCGTCTTCTTTGATGCTGTTGACTACATACATTTTTCTTCTCTGACTCTAAAAAATGGCTTGGAACCTTCAGCAGAACTTGGTTGAGGTTTGAGGTTAGGAAAAGATGGTGGTCTGGTTTAATACAGACAGTATTCACAGTGACCTCTGACAAACGTGTTTCTGGACGTCATGAGACATGGGCAGGCCATCTACACAGATGGCTGTTCGAGGCAGGAGCACAGTAAGAGAAAATGTTTCTTTAATGACCAAAAGTATAAAATAATAGAAGAGTCTATAATGAGCCATTTGCTCATGATGAAAAATTGTAGCCATTTTTAATTATGTCAGAGTAGCCAAAGTTTAGGCAATGCTCTGCAAGATTATTTTATGGGATTAATTAAGCAGCCTTTTCAAAAGGATCAGTTTCATACACCTTGAATGTAATGAGGTCTTTAACAGTCCATAGCTTCAAGATGTACTGCACTTGATTCTCAGTACACTTCACCGTTGTGAAAAACAAATTCATATTTGAATAATTCTACATGGACTGAATTCTGAAAGTTTAAGAGAATGCAAATTCCTGGGGTGAAGCTGCATTAGAACAGTTACGATATTGTACATATTGTTATTATTTGACAAAACAATCTCACCACAAGATCCATCAGTAAGATCCTCTGAAGCTGTCATGTCACAGACATGTTTTCATTTTTTATACACTTTAATGTTTTCTCATCCATGTTAGCTTAAAAGAGTGAAAGTTCATAAAACTAAAAAGCAAACAAACAAAAAACACCTACAACAAAAAAAAAAAAAACATAATTTCAGTACAATTTCAGTGATTAATTCTAAAAACTGACTTGAGTACAGCTCTGTCTGTCTCAGATCTTGGTTTAATAAGAGTTTTTGAGTTTTAGTCTTTTGTAGAGGCAGAGGCAATTTGTTGTTCTTATAATCAAAAACCCATCACTCAAAGAAACTATTTCTTTAGAACTACTGAACCTGGGTGATCATCTACACCCATGTAAAGCAAACAGAATAGCAGAGTTACATTAAACAAAAGGTAGGGTGCACGGATGTTCAGAACCAGAGCAGCAACATGGTAAGTCCAGATGTGTGCCTTTAGGCATGGTGGTTAGCTGGTACCGTGGTTAGATTCTGAATGTGTGAAACAAAGGTTCAGACTCAGTCTCTGCTGTGAAAAGCAACCAGGGCTCTATAATTCTACGACTGCCAGATTTAGGTTACTATTCCTGTGTAAATGAATTTGTAGTGGAGTATCGCATGAGCAGAGTATGATTCTGCAATCTGCAAGGACAAAAGTCACCACTTGGTAGCAGCGTTGCTCACACACTGCACTGCTTAGATTTCCTGTGTGTCAGAGAATTGATACTATTGATTTGTATTAAACACTGAAGGGCTATATCTGTGATCTGCAGCCACATTATGAATCATCCAGACCTCTCGGATAGTAAAATGGTTTTCTTGCCACTGCCTATTATTAAATCAAATTTGGGTCTATGTATTTTTGTTTTGCCTTGCACTGGATTTTTTTTAATTCTTCTGTTGATTTTGTTTTGTTCAGTTTCATAGAATTTCTTTTCTTCTATTTAATTCTATTTAATTTCTATTTAATTACATGACATCTTTTCATACTGCCTGTATCCTGTCTCAGTGTTTTTCATGTCTCACATAAAGGCCTCTGAATTACCTTGTCCTTGAAAGGTACTACACTGTATAAATACAGTTGGTTAAACTAACTGTTTCCAAGAGTAAACTCTTATATAAATCCCCCAATATATTCCACTAAATCAGAAATTAAACAGAAATGAACGGATCCACTTTTTTTCCTCATCTTTTTCAGCAAGAACAGATGAGACAGGACAGTTAACTTACACTTGAACTAAAATAGCCATGTGACAAACCAAGACAACTGTTAACCAAGATACTACCTTGAAGCTCTTGTCACATCTTCAGTAATTAAAGCATTTTATGTGCAGGTCCCCTGTTGTGACACAGGCTAATGGAGAGGATTAAAGGTATCAGTTTAAAAATCCTGAAACAGAATCCCTTGGACACATTAGTGAATCAAATATCACACCAAGGAAAATATTAGAACATCTTCCCTGAACTGTGGATTTATAAACCAGCCACTTAGACCACAGCCACACTGGATGAGAGGAATTAGGTAATCTTCTCATACTGTGTAGAAACAGAGATAATGTAAAGCCAATTGTAATCAATACCGACAAACAGTGTATTTGATATGCAGATTGTATTTACTTAGCGTCTCTGCAGTAAATGGATAATATCTCAGAGTTTAATTTTGTGAACAAACCTCACAGTCTGTAGCATCAATGGAATTTCATAACAATGCCTGGTGTTCCTAATTCTTCAAATAAAATGCTCCCATTCAGTCTTTCCCCACTGGGAAAGATTGAGTTTATAGCATTCTTGTGGTTCACTTTGTACTCATCACAGTGTGTGTTTCAGAGATGGAAACAGAAATAGGAATAATTTTGGCTCACTAGTTAATTAGAACAACCAACCAAATGTTGAAATGTGAAGAGCAGTTCACAAAAATAGATTTTTAGGGAACTGTGAGGAAAAGTGTTAATAAATAGACCAATAAAGGAGTAAGTGATTTTCATTAGGTCAGACTCTATGATAAAGGACCGTTCCAGTGGCTTTGCATCACTCCAGTAAATCCTGTGTTCTTATAGCATTCATTACCAACAGTCATTTCACATTTTTCCTCCCTTACAGTGGCTCATTGGTTTCAATTTTATTTTAGTGCACCATCAAAATCAACCTAGAGACTTGAAACTTGCTCAGCATGATTAAAGCATCATAACGAGACACAGTCCCACACTGGTTTCGGTTAAAGTGACTTAATTTTGGAGTTTAGATCGTGTTAAAATCAGTGAGTGATCTTTGAACCCTTCATGGTGGCGTATGAAGGATTCTTATGGTGACTTGCTGTTGATCACACTATAACAGAACTGTGACCATTACAAAGTGAAAATTGTATTTTGATTCCAAAACTAGGAATTCAATTTCTTCCACAAAAGCAGAACTTACCACAGCAGAATTTATTTTCTTTGAAATAAAACATGCAACCCTGATCTGTATTGTAACTCTTTCACAAGGTCCTCTTTTGGTGTTCTCTCCACAGAAGCTCTGCCTTTTATTGGGATTCCTTCCATTTACAGTAAAACGGTCAATGCACACAGGAAGCACACATGTAATCTTCCCTAGTGTGTTGATGCTGTATTCTGGATGTTGAGGCAATGAGCCATAACTGTTGCTGCTTGGCATTATGGGGAAAAATAGAGAAAATGAACTTGATGTGAAATTATCGAGGCCAACGACCGTTGTTGGAGCCTCATGAGGTCGGGGTGAAGGGTTGTTAAATCTCCTGGGCAGGGATGAAAGGACAGGATTGCAGGTTGGGGATAAGTGATGCTGTAGACCTCCTCCTCGGTTGAGAGATGGTTTCTGTACCTTAACATAAAAACCTCCTTCACTCCTCTTTCAAACCACCATTCCTCACTGCATTGGACTGCACATGCACTGGACTGATTTTCTTGTATGAATGGTCCAGTTTCTGTCTTAGTGTGTTGCTTGGTTTGAAAAACTGATGATGATGTTGTTGCGTTTATTCTTCTCTTCTTCACCACCCACTGTGCTGGAGTTCATCCTTGATCATGTGAGTGTTTTGACAAAGGTCCAGTTCAAACCATTAACTGTGAACAGTATCATACCTCATATCCTGATGAAGACATCGCGTGCATGTATGAGGTCCCCCAAGAGTCACAAAGAAGTAGCCCCCCTCAGACCCATTATCAGCACTACTTAAATATAACATTGCCAAACATACAGCCATCATCTTAGCTCTCTTCGTTTGGTAACACTCCTCACCATGTTCAAAACTCCATGGACTTTTTGAACAAGGTCTGAGGACTGAAACTGGAGCGAGATGAAAAGAAGGGGTACAATGATGTGACCTCAAGAGAGAAAGTATAAAGACTCAACTTTCACTAAGTTTCATTGCTACAATGCACTTCAAGCTTTTAATTTAACCGCATGAGCTGCATGGTAGTGTTAATGAGCTTTGAAGAAAGCATCTTTGTTTCTGAGTCTTCAGTAGACAAACACACACAGGCACATACACAAAAAGTCTCAGAAAGAGTTTCAGATTTAAAAATCCAGGAAACACCAGCATCTGAATTCCAGGTATTTACAACCACTGCTAGCTTTGATGTAAGTCATAAGTAATTCTCAAAGCTGGTTTTTCATAAATAAATAAATGACCCTGTAGGTCACTTGTGCAAGCAGCTTATTATGACCCATAGTTACGTTTTAATCTTAAGTGACATCTAGTGGTTGCATGAGACATCATCACTTAGCAAATGCTCCACAAAAGCACATGTTTATTTTTAAGTGACAAAGCCCTTCAGTGGCCACAGTAGTTATGATGGGAGCAAAGGAGGAAGTCAGGTGACATATTAAAGCGACAAAGTTCATAGAGGCGAGAGGTCGAGGTGGATGGATGAAGAATATTGGACTTTAACATGGGAGGCTGCTGTTTCTTTCCCATTTCAAATGGACTGTCAAGTTCAAACCAAAGTACTTGTTTTAACACTATCCATAATCTCTTCCTAAACCTAAACCAAGTTCTTTTTGTGTTTAAACCTAACCAAGCCATGACTGTCCTATAAGCTTAAACACTTTATTGTTTCATCATGACGACAAAGATACAGTATGTCTGCAGCCATAGGGCCACAATTCACAATACACTCCCATTGGTCATGTCAGAGGATGTATAGATTATACTATTTCCTCTGTAATCCCTCTTCACATTATCATTTATAACTGACAAGTTTTAATTCATAAAGAAAAGCAGCTCATTCTTGTTATTGGGCTTGCACTTATTTTCTTGGCCAAACCAATTCATTTGAAATGAACAGCCCAGTGTTTCTAAATGGAGACAGAAGACGAGAAGGGCACCTTTTCACCCTTTAATGTTTTCCCTGAGAGTACAGTGTAATCATTGAGTTCCATCCATTGACTTTTTGACCAAATACACTGGGAAGCTTAGGTTTGGAAGCTGTGTTAACAGATATTATTGATTCCTCCAATTGTGTTGGATCTGCTTCTGCTCCCTTTAACTCATTCAGCTGTAGCATTGCCGCAGCTGTATAAATCATTCACTCTGACTGTTGGTCCCAGCAGGGAAGAAACCTGCTCCTTGTTTAAACAAAGTGAGAGATTTGTTTGTGTAAAATCAGGTCAAGCAGTGTGTTGTCACTTTGCATCCAGCATTGAGGTCACCTCAATCTTACTTGTATTACTGTGGCTGGTGTTCCCTGTAGACGGTTTAAGGCTTCCACTCCATCTGTTCCCCTTTCCAGTGTAAAAGATGTTTTCTGCCTGGTGGGTTCGCAGAGCTAAAGAATAAAGAGAAACAACAGAGAGGGGAGGGAGGGTAAACAAAAGCAGACAGATACACAAGACAAGACGGTCTTCCCATGAAAAAACCCCCGAAAGGTTGTTTGTGCAAGCGGCTTATTATGACCCATAGCTACGTTTTATTGTTAAGTGATGTCTAGTGGTCGAGTGAGAGAACACCAGTTATTTCAGCAAATGCCCCAAAAGGACATGCACATAGCTGGCAGCTAATGCCACATTAGTCCTGCAATGAATCTTCCTCAATGAAGGTTTTAATTCTCAGTTTTTATTAAATCTGTTCTAGAGGGGTAGATTCAACTGCATGATAATTCTGTTTGTGATGCTGTATAGCCTAGCCTCGTTGATACAATTCTGTGGACAAAATAAAAGAAACACCTCTCTGTATAACACAATTCGAAAGCACCACAACCAGTAGCATCAAAAGCTACCATAAAGTTGAACCAACACCTGATCTGATCTGGGTTACCTGCAGCCCAAGCAGGTTACCCTCGTTTTCCTTCTCAGCAACATCATTAGGCTCCCTCTGAGGTATACCGAGACATCCACACCAGATGGGAAACACTTTAAGATACATTGGGTCTGTCTTGTGGCCTGGTTATACTGATACAATCATGGCCACAGTACCTCCCAGCACTGTCTTGTCGAGTTACACTTATATGATTCTGATTTGTTAATCTAGAGACAAGAAAAAGCCAGTGAAGCCTTTGGAATGACCTGGTTTTCGGCATTAATTGGTCATAAAATGTGATCTGATCTCCATCAAAGTACAGACAAACACAATGTGCTAAAACAAAACACAAACAATTATAATCTTTTGTATTGTTATTGAATACACCCATTGAACATTCACAGTGCTGGTGGAATAAGTAAGTGAACCCTTGGATTTAATAACTTGCCGAACCTCCTTTGGCAGCAACAACTTCAAACGAATGCTTCTGACAGCTGCAGATTAGACCTGCACAGCATTCTGGACCAGTCTTCCTCACAGACCTGCTTCAGTTCAGCCATATTTTTAGGATGTCTGGTGTGAACAGCTCTCTGAGTACATCCCACAACATCTCTGCTGGGTAGAGGTCTGGGCTTTGACTCCAAAAGGCAGATTGTCTGAAGTCATTCTGCAGTAGAATTACTTCATTGTCTATGATCAATGTCCTGCTGCATCACTGAGCTTCTGCTGAGCTTCAGCTGTCAGACAGCCACCCTGACATGATCCTGTAAGACACTTTGATGAACTTGGGAATTCATTTTCCCCTCCATGATGGTGAACTGTCCAGGCTCAGAGGCAGCAAAACCCCAAATCATGATGATCCCTCCACTGCAGTTCACCCCTGAGATGATGTTTTCACGTTGTCATGTGATGTTCTTTAGTTTTATCAGTCCACAAAACATTTTCCCAGTTGCGCTGTGAAGTGTCAGGCTGCTTTTGGGGAAGCTTCAGGTGCAGTGATGTGTTTTTTTTTTGCAGAGCAGCAGCTTCCTCCATGGTGTCCTGCCATGAACACCATGCTCCATGCAGCCATGCACCATCATCTGTGTATGATAGACGCAAGATGTCAGATGTTAATCAGTTCCAGTGATTCCTTTAAGCCTTCAGCTGTTACTCTGGGCTTCTTTTTCTCCTCATTGATCATCCTGCTTTGTGCCTTTGGAGTCATCTAAGCTGAAACGACCACTTTCAGGGAAAGAAGCCTCAGAGCTAAATCATCTCCATTTACAGAGAGTTTGTCTGACTGTGGACTGATGAATCTCTAAACTCCTTGACATGACTCTGTAACCTTTTCAACTTTATGCAAATCACCAGTTCTTGATCTTCAGTCTTCTTTTGGAGACCTGGTTCACATCAGCTGATGCTTTTTGTGGAAAACAAACTAAAAATGGTTTCATTGATTGACTCCAGTCTTGCTGACTCCTGACTCCAATTAGCTTTTGTTGATGCCATTGACCGAGGGGTTCACACACTTATTTCCAACCCACTCTATGAAAGTTTGAATGATGTATTCAGTATGGATAAGAACAATGATTTGTATGTGAGCCACAGAACTAAATCGTCTGTGTGGACTGATGAATCTCTAAACTCACCGAGATGACTGCAACCTTTTCAACTTTATGCAAATCAACAATTCTTCAACCCTTTTGGTTCCCATCATCTTCTTCTTGTAAATAACAAACTAAAAATGTCTGAGTGTTTTTTATAAGTCACAGTTTCTCTAACCCACATCTCCCATCTGGTTTCATTGACTGGACTCCAGTTAGCTCCTGACTCCAGTTTACTTTTGCTGATGCCATTAGCTAAAGGGTTCACATACTTTTTCCAACCTCCTCTGTGAATGTTTGAATGATGCACCCAAAACTGATAACAACAATACAATGATATGTGTGTTATCAGTTCGATTGTGTTTGTTTATAATTGTAACTTGGGTGAATCTCTGACCAGACAGATTTATATAAGAATGCTAATAATTCCAAAGGGTCACATTTAGTTTTCTTGCCACTGTATGTCATTTTGCTGCCTAGAAATGTGTTTGGTTCAGCCCCGCCCCTCCATATATGCAGACCACGCACTGTGAGTAGGGTCCCACGTTTGCGGAGGGGGCCCCGTTTTGAGGGAGATGCTCAAATTGCGTGAATGATTCATGCAGCGCACCACTGCGCACATTGCATCAGTGATACGCACCGCAGCGCTGCGCAAAATGAGACGCACAATGAGGACCCTTAAGTGCGAGCGAAGCAAAGGGTAATGGCAGCTGTATTATGACACCGCGCACGCCGCCATGATGATTGGCAACAATTAATATCGGACCAATCAGCAGTCAGAGGCTGCAGAGATGGCATCCAAAAGACAGTATGAGTCCGGAGCATCTCAGAGGAAAAAAAAAAAAAAACAGAGAGAAACTCTTGCTTCACTTGAAGGTGGGTATGTTGTTAAAATGAAAGTATAAACCACCCGACGTGCTGGAGAAAATTATTTCCCAGCAGCATCCATTACCAGTTAGGATTAGGGGTTGGGGTTATGGTTAGGGTTACAAAATCTTGCTTAGGGCCCCCGTTTGGCTCAGGATGGCCCTGGTTTGGTTACAGTTTTTTTTCAGTGAACGAAATGTTGTATGTAGAGAAGTCATAGACAGGTAGATGGTGGGCATGGAAAATTCATGACCCTGAGATTCATGTCCTGGGCCCTGTGTGTGGTTTAGGAACAAAAGCAGCTTGGTTAAGGCAAAGCAAAGGGTGTGTTGTTAGGTAAACACATTCTGTGTAGTGGGAGGACCAAAGGGAGAACCTTGAACCAGAGTCTCACAGGTTATTAAAAGTTCTGTTCAGGTTATGGGAACCTCCAGGTTACATATTATTAAATCGCCATTCAGGAAATAAGCTACATGAGAACCTCAAACTGAACCAGTGAAAAGGCACAACACTGACAGAGCCAAACACCCACTGAAAATACACAAATGTTAGTGTTCATCATTGAAAAGTAATTTAACGCAACCTGAAGATGCCTTTTTTGACTGAACTCTTCTGATCACAACCAACCACACCAGGCAGCGACGCCAGGTGTGGTCAGAGATGAAGCAGGTTTTCAACCAGTCAGATCAGTGAAACACTGTTTTACAGGCTGGTGTTAAGTTGCTCTTCAAAACAAAAAAAAAAAAAAACATTTTTCCTTAAACCTCACTGCTCAGTAACTGTGGAGGATTTCCATGGGACTGTCATGAATTAAATTCAACAAGAACTTCAGCACAACCACTTATCATAACTCATCTTGGCACAATCCCAAACTTCTTTGATCCTGCAGTTTGTTATGTTCTCTCGCCAAGAACGACGCAGTTCATCACCATTCAAGTTCTTTCAGTGGGGTGAAATTCACAGATGGTAGGCGGGTGAATGTCAAGATCTTTCTGATATTCCCATAAGGGACGGAAATATGCAATATTTATGATTACTCTGTGTGTGTGTGCATGTGTGTGGTGAATGATGTGTGCCAGGCCGACAAAATGAAATATGTTTGATGTGTATATAATTGCCCCTTGAACTGCTCCTTGAATCGCTCCTGTTTTTTAATGCATGCGTTTAGATAAACACACCTACACACACACAAAAAAAACAAACAAAACATCTGAATAATTCACAGCGAGGTTCTTCACACTTAACGGTTTTAGAGTTAAATTATCTCAATCCTCAACACAGCTGCATTCTGGGGATTTAGTGGAACTTGCTCAAGAACAGATTCTTTTGGAGCATGTGCGTGTTTTAATGCCCTGTATGTAGAGATTTTATGTCTTGATTTTTTTTTTCCTCAAGCATCTGACAGTCTTTGGCAGCTGAGTAAATGTGTTGATGTGCTGCCTTTTCTGAAAACTCATTTTTACTTTTCAACACATTTCTTTTCTGCTTTTTCTATATCTACAGCAGACTTACAAATTAGGATGGCTGCATGCTGGGGGAACAAAGGGGAGATGAGGTCAAATGTCATTTAGTAAACTTCATTTACAGTAGAAGAGCTCACTCATCTTTCGTGTTAATGTTAAAATGTAAATTTGGCATTATTCTATGTCTGTCTTACTGTCAACCCACCCCGTGAAAACACTAAAACCATATGCTAACCTAACCTAACTACTTTGATTTCCTGTCCCTGTCCCTCAGCTCCACGTCCATTTGTTCCTTGTGTTCCATTTGCTGTGATTTCCTAAGACAGCTGGGCACTGCAGTCTTTAGCAAAACCTCCTCAAAGAAGGAAATACTGCCTTTATTGTGGACTACTTTATTGAAAAACAGGTTCACTGGACAGCAGTAGAGCTCTGTGGCACAGAGGAATAAGATATTTCAGGCTTTGACTACGAACACAGTGCTTGTTAGTAGGATACAATCATTGTTAGTTTTGGTCTTTTGATGGGATTTACTGAAAGTAAGAAAAGTACAGAAAATCACCAGCCCTTTCCTCGAAGGCTTGATTTGTTACAAAGCTGAATATGGGCGTCCTGGGTTAGGGTCATCTTAGACAATACCTGCTGTCCTCTCTGATGGGATATGATGCATCTGCAAAGCACTTCTAGCCTGCAGCTCAGCAGCCTGCTGCGCCTCCTCTTACACCAGCCCTGACCTGTCCTCAACCAGCAAGGATGACAGTGAGGAAGGACAGACACATGGCTGTTTTTTTTTTTTTTACTTTTGTTCTACTAGTATCTATGGATTTTCAAGCTTCTTATAGCTGTACACTTTCACTTTTTTCAGTCAAGTACAAGACTGAATTCAAGTCTGATTCACCAGGACACTTCTCAGCTGCTGTAGTTTGTTACTGTATTTGTTACTGTTCTTTTGTCTTATTTTGTGTGCACTCAGGTCACCTGAGACAACAGTAAATGAAGAACAGGAGGCAGAAAGAGAGTGGTTTTAGATGTACTCAGTAACTTAGAAAATAATTCTAGATAAATTCATCAAGATGTTCTTGCATGTCCAGTAAACACTGCATCCTAGATTCACCTGAACATACACAAACCTGGATGAGGACTGTTTGAAAGGTCTAAATGCTGGGCAAGCTGGGTTTCTCAAAAAGGATCTACATATTAAGACCTCTCCCAAGTCTCAAGTGATCACTGTCTTTAATCTGCAGTGAAACATCTTTCACTTCACATTACAGCCAGTCAGTCAGTTAAGCTGTCCAGAGATAGATTTGTATGGTTCTTGATAAATCAAAGACATTCATGCATAGACAGAAGAATGTGATCAGAATATGGGTAATGTTATTAACACATGCACAAGAAAATAAGTAAGAGCTTTACTCTGTCTTCCACTTTACCATCATCATCCCAAACAGACAGGACTGCTGGGACACTGGTCTGCATGTAAACTGATTCAGCTACTGCTCTGCAGGAAACAGAAAACACACTGCTGTGAGCAGTTATACACATTTTATATACCGCTGTTTTCAAACCTATAATATACATTTATGTACCTACTAACAGGCTTACAACATTGTGTCTCTGCATGTGTCACTATCTCATGCTCTCTCCCTGTTCCCCAGACACAAACTCATACTCATACTCAAGCACATGCACACACACACACACACACACACACAAATATCTGTGAAGCTTTTAGATCTCACAGAAGGTTGCATTTCCTGATAAAATGTGAGTGACCTAAAAAATGTACAGCTGAGACATGCACAGACACAAAAACACACACAGCGACAATGATTTGTATTCATTTGTTAAAAAAAATAGTTTCTAAAAATACTAGACCCCTTTGGGTCTGTGCAAATGAAGCTTTCTAAAAATAAGAGCTGTTCTTAACTGATTTTGGACATAACTCTTAAAAATGTGATTTGCTTTTTCCAAAATAATAAGCAAAACACTGTTTATGGGTAACACACTGTATCTCAGCAAGTGTAGCGATCTTTTAGCAGAGAGTAAAAAACACTGTGATGCTTAAAATCCTTTTGATTTGAATCCAGGGAGTTTTTGGACAAACATTAGCTACTTCCCACTGAAGAAAGACACCAGTGTCGCCCCATGAGTTTGGGCTTTCCCTCCACAGGCACACCTCTCTATGTGTGCACAAGGCAGCTGACATAGACATGAATGAGCATCTAACCTTTTCTCTGTGTGATCATTTAATAAATTAAAAATATAGGTGAAATCATTCTTCACCCAGAGCCAAACTTGTTAACCCAAACTTGCTCGTTCATTCTAAGCTGCTAATCTGGCAGCTCATTACCCGTGTTGTATGAGGTATCACAGTTTCTAGCCACCTCCTGAGTTCACTGAGATGCTAGATGTACTACCTGGATTTTAGGACAACGCTACCCTCAACAAGACACCAGATCATCCTGAGCTTAGAACGGATTTGTAACTGACCCAAATTTTGTCTAATGCTGTAAGTCTAAATAACAGCTTTGCTCTAGTTTGTATGGGGACTGTTGAAGTCCTGGAATTGCTTTTTAGTTTGTCTCGAATCATATTCAGTAAATAAATGAGGACATACAGTAGATTATTCATTAAATATGCTGACAATGGTGCTAATGAGAGCACAGTGTGTATTGTTAGGGTTGTTTTTGCTCAGTGTTTGTGTTTTTTTGTTGTTGCTTGCAGCCATTGAAATGTGACTTGACAACAAAGTCACAGGACATAGTAACAAAAGCATACAACTTTCTGGATGTTGGTTTAAAGGTATTTTTCTGATAATGAGGACTTGGAGTCTGCAGACCCTTCATTCTATGTGTCAGTGATGCAGATGTTTCCTGACATGAAGACCATAAACAAAGATCAGACATGCTAAAAATTCCATCTCCCACAAGCCACATGACAAATTGTTAAATTGGCCTATGCATACAGAAAACATTCAATTGCAGTAACGGGGCCTCACTGCAAACCTAAATCTCTTTGTGGATTATAGTGTCATCACTGTTTCTGCTCCAGCTGTTTTATTTTCTTCATCCCAGCAGCGGACGACACAGAAGCTCTTTGGATGCCTGCCAGTGCGAGCTGCAGCTCAGCGTGTGTCAACTGAAATCAAAGTCTGTGTGCATCTATTCATATATTACAATAAGGGGGCTCTCCAGTAGCGATGATGGCTGTGGCTATTGATGACAATCTAGCAGAGTGCATCAATAATGCAAAGTCTTATCCGCACTCCTCTTGAACTGTCTGGAGATAAACACAGCAATGTGAGGCCAAGGATGGAAATTTCGAATTCTCCCTGATAGTAACTGTACAGACAGACTTACAATTACTGGTAGTTTTACTGGTAGTGAAAAGACACAGTCCTATAAGAAAAAAAAAAAAGCTATT
This sequence comes from Toxotes jaculatrix, assembly GCF_017976425.1. Lineage (NCBI taxonomy): Eukaryota > Metazoa > Chordata > Actinopteri > Toxotidae > Toxotes > Toxotes jaculatrix. Next base: position 22,753,857 of record NC_054408.1, read on the forward strand.
AAAATTGAACGGTTTGTTTCCAGGGGCTACATGTTACATCTTGATTATTCTTAGTAGACTGCTGTCTTTATATTCAAAATATACACTTGAGATGTATAATAGCTGTTGATTTTTCTTTTTCCTTCCCTGTTTGAGTCCTTTAATACTGTTTAAAATTGCTGTAATATTCCTGTGGACAAACAAATAACAGTATTTGTTTGTCCTTCTGTGGACCTCTGCATTACTTCAACCTCCAATCAGCTGCTTTGTGGATGTCGGATATGAAGCAGGCAGACCAACCTCTCTGAACTCTGGGTGTCCTTGTTAGACCATTCTTGGAGCTATATTAATGCTTGGGTAAGTATGAATAAAGGCTATTCATTAATGTTTTCCTCAAATCCCCCTAAGGTTATTTAGAATGAAGGACTAAATTTGCTGCATTCTACTGGACTATAACACATCATCTGCGGTGATCAAACAACGACCTATGAAGAGGCCTGTGAAACAATGGACTGAGGAGAGCAGTGCTAGACTCAGAGACTGCTTCCAGACAACAGACTGGGATGCACTCTGCAGCCCCCATGGCGATGACATCAACAGCATGACCCACTGCATCACGGACTATATCAACTTCTGTGTGGAAAACACTGTGCCCTCCAAGATGGTACGGTGTTTTGCCAACAACAAACCCTGGGTGACCCCTGAGATTAAGGCTCTTCTGAATGAGAAGAAGAGGGTCTTCAGCTCAGGGGACAAGGAGGAACTGAGGAGAGTCCAGAAGGATCTTCGGGTGAAGATCAGGCAAGGGAAGGACCAGTACAGGAGGAAACTGGAGAAGAGCCTGGAGCAGAACAACGCCAGAGAGGTCTGGAGAGGACTGCAGACCATCACAGGCCATGGGAAGGGAGTGGGGAGAGAACAGGCTGGCGGGGACAAGGACTGGGCGGACCAACTGAATCTGTTTTTCAACAGATTTGATTTGGCCTCCCCTTCCTCTTCCTCCTCCTCCTCCGTCTCCTCCCCCCCCTCCTCCCCTTCATCCTCCTCCTCCTCCTCCTCCCCTCCCCCCCCCCTTCCTCCTCCTCTTCCTCCTCCTCCTCTTCCTCCCTCCCCTCCTCCTCCTCCTCTCCCTCTCCCTCCTCCTCCTTCACCTCCCCTGCCACCTCCTCTCCCCCTCCCCCCCCATTCCTCAGCCTGCCACCCTCAACACCTGATGACTGCCCCCTCATCAGAACACCAGCCCCACTGAGAGATTCACCTACGACCACCCCTCCACCCCCCCTCTCCATAACTGACAATCAGGTGAGGAGTCAGCTTAAGAAGATCAAGGCAAGGAAGGCCCCAGGCCCGGACGGGATCAGCCCTCGACTCCTGAAGGACTGTGCTGATCAGCTCTGCGGCGTGTTCAGTCACATGTTCAACTTGAGCCTGAGACTGGAGAAGGTCCCGGCCTTGTGGAAAACCTCCTGTGTGGTTCCGGTCCCGAAGACATCGCGTCCAAAGGAGCCAAACCACTTCAGGCCTGTTGCTCTGACGTCTCATCTAATGAAGACTATGGAGAGGATCATCCTGAGGCAGCTGCGAGAGATTGTGGGCTCACAACTAGATCCTCTGCAGTTTGCTTATCAGACGGGGATTGGGGTGGACGACGCAGTGACCTACCTGCTGCACAGATCACTGCTACACCTGGAGGACAGCGGGAGTGCTGTGAGGGTCATGTTCTTTGACTTCTCCAGTGCTTTTAACACAATCCAGCCATCACTGCTCAGTGTGAAGATGGAGAACATGGGAGTGGACCAACGCCTGGCTGCATGGACAAAAGACTATCTCACAGACAGACCACAGTATGTGAGGCTGCATCACTGTGTGTCTGATGTGGTGCTTTGCAGTACAGGAGCCACTCAGGGTACCGTGCTCTCCCCCTTCCTCTTCACACTGTACACCTCGGACTTCACCTATAACACCACCCACTGCCACATCCAGAAGTTCTCGGATGACACAGCTGTCGTTGGCTGTGTTTCTGAGGGAAATGACCTGGAATACAGGAAGGTCATCAAGGACTTTGCCTGCTGGAGTGAGCTCAACCAGCTGCAGCTCAACACGAGCAAGACAAAGGAGATGATCATCAACTTCCAGAGGAAAGGACATCACCTCACTTCGGTGAACATCCAGGGATTGGACATCGAGCTGGTGGACAGCTACAAATTCCTGGGTGTTCACCTAAACAATAAACTGGACTGGACTGACCACACCCATGCCCTCTACAAGAAGGGACAGAGTCGACTCCACCTGCTGAGGAGGCTGAGGTCCTTCGGAGTGTGCAGGCCTCTGCTCAGGACTTTTTATGACTCTGTGATGGCCTCAGCCATTTTTTATGCTGTTGTCTGCTGGAGAGGGGGCAGTACAGACAGGGACAGGGGAAAGCTCAACAGACTGATACGGAGAGCAAGCTCTGTCCTGGACTGTCCTCTGGACTCTGTGGAGGAAGTAGGGGAGAGAAGGATGTTGGCTAAGCTGACATCCATCATGGACAACACCTCCCACCCCCTACATGACACTGTGGGGTCCCTCAGCAGCTCCTTCAGCTCCAGACTCCTACACCCGCGGTGTAAGAAGGAGAGGTACCGCAGGTCCTTCATCCCAACAGCTGTGAGGTTGTACAATGCCAACACATAATGAAACCATGTTATATATTACTACTGCTCTGCACTGCCATAATTCTGTTTTATGTTTACATACATGTATCACCAGTCACTTTCTCTACAAAGACTCAAGCACCTTTTGTATATAGTATATAATATTTATAATCTGAGTACTTTTTGCCTTTGTTTTTCTCCATTGTGTTTTGGATTGTATATTGTTATTTTTATATTTTCTTTTACTGCCGTTTCTACCTTTTTCTATATGCTGCTGTAACAACAGAATTTCCCCGTTGTGGGATGAATAAAGTCTATCTTATCTTATCTTATCTTATCTTATCATCAGCTTCCATTTCTTTTAGTCACTGTAACTGTACCTGTGAGAGGCAGCAATATGTTAGGCTGCTAAACTACCAAATCAGCAACAGAAAGAATGGCTTCCTTGCTTTTGTTGCCGTCAAGATGTTATGAAGATGGAATGTGCTTATCTGAATAAAGCACTAAATGGACAAAGTTTAGCTGTCTCGATATCTGGAGGAGGCTGCTGTTCCAAGAAAAATGAAACCATCAGCACTTTCCATAAACGCCCCAAAACGACATGCGATAACGTTGAAGAGAGAAAGCCTCTGTGTAAATTATGACTAGACTAAAGGACTAAAAGGAGGGAGTAGTATGGCATTGTTACAGAGCCACAATGTCTCTATATGACGATGAAAGAATGAATGCATGGGTCGACAGAACAGGGACTATAACACAGGAAACCACTGATGTACAGTCCATGTTAGTTTCTTTTGAGCATGACCTTTTAAACACATGGTTTGTACATGGCAGCATTGTGCTCTGAATTAGATATTTTACAGCCAACAGTGGCAGCACTGAGTGTGTTTGAGTGAGTTGTGTTTGAAATGCAAATGCCATGAAACTCTGCAGTACTGTGAACACACCACAGCACTCCATGTTTTGACTTTAATGGAAGAGCTGCTTTTGATCTGAGTAAATTAAGTCTTGTAGCTTTTTTCAGAGCTAATACGTTAGATAGAAGCATTTCATATTTTCAACATTCTCCACTCAGTAATTGTTGTGAGCCCCTGTTCAACATAGGCTAATCGTTTTAAAAAACAAACTGGCCTGGACAAAAATGATGGTACCCCTTGAAAATAATTTGACCGTAAACTAAGGTGTGTCCTGTAATTAGCATCACAGGTGTCTTCAAACTTGTAATCAGTCAGTCTGCCTAGTTAAAGGGTGAAAAGTAGTCACTGTGCTGTTTGGTATCATGGTGTGTACCATACTGAACATGGACCACAGAAAGCTAAGGAGAGAGTTGTCTCAGGAGAATAAAAAGGAAATTATAGACAAGGACTTTAAAGGTAAAGGGTATAAGACCGTCTCCAAGCAGCTTGATATTCCTGCGACTACAGTTGCACATATTATTGGGACTGTATCGGGACTCTAGCCAACAGGACTGTAGCCAGCCTCCCTGGACATGGTCGCAAGAGGAAAATTGATGACATATTGAAGAGATGGATAATACGAATGGTAACCAAAGAGCCAAGAACAGGTTCCAAAGAGATTAGAGGTGAACTCCAAGGTCAAGGTACATCAGTGTCAGATCGCACCATCCGTCACTGTTTGAGACAAAGTGGACTTAATGGAACACGACAGAGGAGGACTCCACTGTTGAAAGCAAATCATAAAAAAGCAACAAGCCACAAAGCTTCTGGGAGAATGTCCTTTGGACAGATGAGACAAAACTGGAGCTTTTTGGCAAGTCACTTCAGCTCCATATTCACAGAAGCAATAATGAAGCATACCAAGAAAATAACAGTGTACCTACTGTGTCACCTACATGGAGGAGGCTCGGTTATGTTCTGGGGCTGCTTTGCTGCACCTGGCACAGGGTGTTTTGAATCTGTGCAGGGCACAATGCAATCTTAAGACTATCAAGGCACTGTGGAGCAAAATGTGCTGCCCAGTGTCAGAAAGTTTGGTCTCAGTCGCAGGTCATGGGTCCTCCAACAGGATAATGACCCAAAGCACAGCTCAAAACATCCAAGAATAGCTAAGAGAAAAACATTGGACTATTCTCAAGTGGCCTTCAATGAGTTCTGATCTAAATCCTATTGAACATTGTGGAAGGAGCAGAAACATGCAGTTTGGAGAAGGCAGATCTATCTATCTATCTATCTATCTATCTATCTAACCTGAGGTTTGTCACACCTTATAAAGACATCCTGTTTTGACAGTGTTGAGTTTGTCATCAAAATAAGAGGCTTATAACACTGAAGATGAATGTGGCCCAACATAGAAACACGGTTGAATATTATCACTGCATAAATTTATGCAGACTCACTGCAGGTGCATATTGCTAATTTATTTACATGCCGTGCCTGTGGGATATGGAAGTTGAAGAAACATAACATGTGGAAAACAGAAATAGCTACAAGAACTGAGAACAACAACAACAACAGTGGCTGCAGGGAAGATTGACAAAGTTGGGAATTTGGAGCTTTAGAAATTGTTTGATCTGTAAAGGTGCAGATATCCTCTGACAAACTCAGAAAGCCCAGCTTGATTTATTTCAAACATGTTGGCAAAGGGAAGGAAAGTGTAGATGCTTTATAGAATGACTTGAACCAGTTGCCAACAGTCATGCAGTGGCGGCTGGTGTGTGATGAACTCAACCAGTTCGACCATCATGTCACACTGCACAGTCCCAAGCAAAACAGTATTTCTATTTTCCATGAATGTCTGTATAAATTCTCCAGAATTCATCTCTGTAGCTGTGGCCCAGTGGCATCACAACAACAGAATGAAGAATGTACACAAAGACGCTGTTTTGGAGCTCAACACAACATACTGCTTCACACCCACAGAGCAACTTAATGAATCCCAACACGGTGGATAGCCATATGGCCTGTGCACCAGTTTGGCTGCAACAGCTTCAGTCCCCAGGTAGCTCCGTGCTCAGGCCTAAAACTATCCTTTTCTTTTTCTAAAACACAGCCAAACATCACATCACCTCTGTGTCAGTCATCTCTAATTCAATTGATTTTTTTTTATGTCCATGAGCTGCACAGTAAACTGCTCCTGCTCAGCATATTGTGCTGTAAAACAACAAATACTGAGTAATGAAGTGTGTCACAGCAGGCAGCAGACATCTTTATACATGATCTATTTGTAGACACGGTGCTAATCAATTAGCAGAAGAGGGTCTTTGTACTGAGGGGAAAATTGAACTGCTGCCCAGATGATATATGTGCTTTTCACCATCTAAACACAACAACACATTGTAATGGTATTGGTAAAGCATGAAATAAGACTCTGCTTAAGTTAGCTGTTATTGTGTTCAAACTGAGTGTGTTAAACCGCATGGACTATTGATTATGTTAAAGTCTGTATGCATTCTGCTGACACACGGATTTGTAGTTTTCATTCACCTAACACCTCATATATTGTTATAAATGCTGCTCACTGCTGCAACGTTTATTTAAGAGGGAACACGATTCTGTTTTTTCATCTTCCAGCATCCTCTGACTGTGGTTAATAATTAAATGCGGTTTCAAAATTGCCCCTGGTCATGAGAGCAGTCAGTGACCTCCCGCTGTTAGTGCTGCATACATCACCGCCATGTTAGTCTTTTTAGAAACCTGTCTGCACTGGAAGCAGTCATTACAAATAATTTCTGGTTCAATTTTTGTGAATCTGCATGAAGATGAAAGTGAACATCACGATGAAAACCAAGATGAAATACAATGATCAAAAAGATGGATCGAGGGGGGTGCTGCAACCCATGATTTCTGATGAGCCCTGTAATTACACACACACACACAGACACACACACACACACACACACACGAGTCCCACCAGGAAAGGAGAGTGGGCAGTAAGGTGTACAAGATTAACTTTATATTAATGTCATATGCACAGAGACACAGTGGCCCTCTGAAGCACTTGGAGAAAACCCAGAGACCAGGTGTGCACAAATGCAAAATTAAACAGGTGAAGCACAAACAACATGGTGCAGCTTCATTCCCTTAAAACTGTTTAGGCCCTCAGCACCTCTCGAGGACATTACAGTAAAATTGAATAAATTCAGAGCAAAACACAAGGAGAGAATCCGTATTATATAACCACAGATGTACAGGCACAGTCACAAAGCTAAGAGGCTTATTGTGTGTGTCCCTTTAAGGAGTAAACATTATGCTTCAGGAGCAAAACAACTACAATCAACAATTATGTAATAATCAGTGCATCTGTGAAGATTTAACACCGGTGTAGCTTTCCACTGCTGGAGACAGTAACAGAATGAGGTGTGAAGATGACGTAAACAGAAGTAAACATATATTAATGTTAATGCTGGTTAAGCATCTGCAAAACTCATACACAGCTCTTTATCATAGTCAAGTAAAACTTGACTATGACAGTTTATGATAGTTACTTGTTGGGTGTTTTTGTCCGTCTGTCTGGTCTGAGCCCAACCAGTGCAATCATGTGATTTGTCGATACACCTGTGGACCTGAAACAACATGTGTCCCCAGATGACCTTTGTCAATGAAGCATGAATGCAGGTGGTAAATATAGTTTCCCACTTCAATTATTAAAGCATTTCGTTATACTTGCTGTGAAATTTAGCAGTTAATTTTTCTTCTTCAAATGTGTCCCTTGGTGGCAAAATTATTGTGCCAGAACATTAATTTTTAAAATCAGGTACTTCATCTCGAACTCTTAATGTGTTCCGTCTTTTAGTTGTTAATGGTAAAACAGATTGGGTCAAATGTAACTACTGTAAATCTAGTTTTGTCTTTGTTTTCCTGCAGTGGTGCTGCCTACCTATAGCTTTTCGGATCAGTTTAATATTATACTGTGTACCTCACATTTTTCTCAGCAACAAGCTATTTTTGGTCGCCATCTCCTGTCACACTGTCTTTGCTTTAATTACTGTTACTGGCCCTAACTAGCTTCAAAAGCCCCTTCAGTAGCCTGAGAAGACAACCTGATATTTCTACAATGTATGGTGATGATTATGATAGTAAATGTTAAAGCACTTAAGTTGAAAGCAGAATTTCCAGAGTGCATTGTAGGAAGATTGTCAATAAGAGAATTAAAGGGATAAAAAAGGGTATGTGTAAAATCAGCTCACCTTAAAGCAACCAATGAAAAAAGAGAGATGACATGAAGAGCATGAGATGGATAAGGACATCAAGACGGCATGGCAACTGAATAAAAAATGGCTGAATAACAAGAAATACTTGTTTGAAAAGCTCAGCAGGACAGAGGAGGTTTAATACATCACCCAAATTAGTTATTAAAATGAGAAAAGTAAAAAAAAAAATCCCTGAAATTACTATGTGCTCCTGTGCTGCCTGTGAACGTTTCCTTCATTCTCAACAGTTAATAATGAAAAAGACCTGCAGAACAGGTATGGTTATAAATGCACACATAAAGATTATCAAAGAGAAATCAATCATCATATCAGAAAAAAGAAAACAATCTGTATGAACGAGAGCAGAGCACCTCTGAGGCGATGTGCCTTTTCTCTTTAGTCTGTTACTGTACCTAAGCTATGATATCATCTACTATTATATTACATCACTTTAGGGAGTTAGTAATTCATCTCACAGAACATCACATCGAAAAGAGAACATTACAGTGCAAGGCCTTCAAAAAGCTCTGCTCCATCCCATTTGCATTGTACTGAAGATCTGAGGCTCACACCTGTAAGTTATGGGAACTGATTCATATAATTCACTAAAAGGCCAAAGGGCTTTAATCCTCTATAAAAGGAGTTTTGAATCCTTAAATATAGTATGCTGCTCTAAAAGTCATTTCACAGTCATAGCCATTTTCAATAAGAATGAGATCTTAAGAGGAGGCTTTGTGGTTTTGTATATATCAATATGAAATGAAAATGACTAAATTAAACGTATTACCATTAACTCCCACTGTGGTATTCTTTTATTTTCATATAATCACTATGGTTATCCTGCTTCCATAGCCGTACTTATGACACTGCACTTTCTCAGATACTAGGTCAAACATCATTAAACTATTATAAAATTTCTCTTTGATACATGTGTTCTGGGCTTAGGGTTATTCCCTTTGTGGATTTAGTTTCTCTCCCTCTATTCTCTCTGTAATTACAAAAAGTCTGAAATAGACCCATGCATTAATCATTTTCTGTCAGCCATGGACCCATACTGTACAGTGAAGTGTGTCGTGGCACCAGGCCCAAATGTGGCAGAGAAGACACAGAGTGGAGGTGGAAATGTGATCCTGCTCATTTCTGTGAATGTGGATTCAAGGCTGACTCTGTGCCTACAGTCATGTACATCCACGTAAAATGAGTGACTGCTTTTAATGCACAAGGTTAAAATACAGCATTGGCATTTTATTTCAAGCTCCATAGAAAAGCATAATGACATTACTGAGAGGCTTCTGGAGGAATTTTTATGGGCTTATCGCATGGTGGTGCGTGACTCAACTCCAGTTTCCAAGGAAGGGAACAGTTGGACAGGCAGCAGTGCAGGACCTCCTCTCTATTTTCTCTTCAAGAAGGAGCACAATCCCCAGGGTATCCCCCTACCCTTGGCCCGACACCATCACTGCTCCTCCGGCTCTCTTCAGAGACCTCTGTCTCATTCATAATTAATGGGCAACATATAAAAAGGTGAGGGAAGGCACCCACGAGAGCGAGCTTGAAGACTTGAGAAGTTCCGCGTTGAAACAGAATGGTAATGTGAGGACGGTATTAAAAGAGAATTAGAGCATGGTGCTCCATGGGCTAGCCTCTGATGGAATCACCTTCCACTTCAAGAGAAGCCGGAGAGTTAATCAGAAAGGAGGCAGGAAAGTCACCCACCTAATTTGCTGCGAAAAGGGAGCGAAAGGTCCCGCCCATCCTTTTTATAGGCGTATCAAAGTAAACGCTCACAAGTGGATGTACACTACTGTTTTAAGTACTGGTTGTGTGCACAGAAGAAGGACGAATGGTTTTCTTCTCTCACTTTGCGTAGACAGAGGATACTGATTTTTTTTTTTTTTTTATTGCCCTATATCTGAGAAGCAGCTCATTGATGTTCTACTAATTTGCAAAAGCAGATGCTCTTTAGAGAGGAATTTAATGCTGCCTAAATTATGTTTTTTATCTCCACTAGTAGGTGACATTATTAATTAACACATTTAGCAAGTCACAAAATGTGGATACTGAATGTATCAGTAAAATGTTCACAGTCACTGTCTGCTTTTCCAATTTAATATCTGCTCGTAGTCAAGTATTATTTAAATGAAGCAAAGCCTGTGAGCTAGTTCACGCAACCAAATTCAGGTCTGCTGCTAAACTCACATAACATACTCCTCTGATTGCAACACATAACCAACATACCCCATTAATGACAGCATGTATTTAAGTCCTCCGTGTTCTGCTCATTCTTTTGCTGCATGTCTGTGCACATAGCTCAACCAAAAGCCACGTCACTGCTGCTGCTGCTGCTGCTGTTGCTGACATCTTTTCAAAAGCAACTCACTGCCATGTTAACCTGATCATAACAGTTTAAAAGCAACCTGTCATTTTAGCTTTGCGTTCCCCTTTCACCTGCGTGAAACTTCGCATTCACCTGCTCCATCACAATCAGGACAGAAATTACATCTGGTTCAATGGGCACGTTCCAGACCAGGACACCAGTTTATCATCAACACCAACACAAAGATCAGATCCTTATTCTCCTTCAGAGGAAGTCACTATTACCAAAGGTCATCCACCTGTTTTTTATTCATCGATTTGTTTTGAAAAAATGTTCATATTTTACCTTGATGATCGATCATTTAATAACATACCTGACAGACTTGGGCGAGCTCCTCTTGGTTTTCCCCAAGCTCCTCAATGAGGCAACAGACAGCTGCGTCCCTTTTTCTCTCAACACTCTGGGACAATAAGGAGATGTATTTTAGTGACAGGTACAGTGGAACTGAGAGCTCAACACACTGCAACTTAAAACAAAACACATGCAAACAGACAAAAGACCAGCAAATTAAGAAAACGTCATTAATCTGACAACACATGCAGCTTTTAGAAGAACACAGTCTTTTGGCGACTGTTACACATTTTTGCACAGCAAATTCATCTGCAATGAGGCAGCACACCCATAATATTCCTCTGTTAAGAATCAGTTCAGGTACCTGAAGTCTGTGTCCCTCTTTTGCAAATTGTTAGACATAAAATCTTCTCACAGGCTCCTCAATGGTTTTCATATGGATCCAGCTGTGGAAGAAAAAGAAAGTCAGAAACAAGACATTTCAAAAGTGTTAAAGGATCAAGACTTTAGGCAGGACATGAAATCATTATCATTGAATATGTCAACATTGTGTTTACAGTGTGTTCCTGCTGCTCCCAGTTGGCCAAAAAAAAAGTTTCTGCAGTTAGGATACACCAAAGCTAATGCGAACGTGATGCAGTTACCTAGGATACTTACAATGTCAATAAACAATAGCACCAGGTAATGTTAGTACTGTACAGTACTGAAAAAAAAAAATCAATCCACCTCTACAAAGAACCTCGACAGATAAAACATTGCCATGGACTCCAAGAAGCAATTACATCATCTCACAAACCATGTTATTGACAGAAATAAACTCAATTATCCCGAGATCTTGAAAGTTCATAGTTTTTGAGACAATCTGTTTTCTCATAACCACAATTTATGCCAACGTTTCACTAACTTAGGATAATGGACCTCTTTGTCAGAAGGCTCATTATTGTGGTTGTTGTTACTGTGCAGACATATTTTTCCTGAAAATGGAAGTTGGATGTAAGCTGACTGGCTTTAAAGATGGTCTGGACGTCTTTCTCCCTTTTTTTTTTTTTCATTAACTGCAACAATACTTTTCAATTTGGGGAAATAACAATTTCCTATTATATAAATAAATAAAAATGTGTGATTAACTTCCACCTGCCAACCTCCTGCAGTGCTGACAATTCTGGGAATCCATCAAAGAATTATCACATCCTTTGTCTCATCCTTTCAGGGGAACAGCTGCATCCACCTCACATAAACATCCCTCCTCCGTATGGGAGGTAAATGGAAAACACGTCAGTTGGTGTGGTCACTGCTAATGAAAGCACTGGACACAAACAATGCCGCTTGGCATCGTGGGAAGTGGAGGTGGCGATTTATTTAATGATTGTGAAAGGCTGTCGAGCTGACTGACTCGTGAGTAACACATCAGAGGTTTGTGTAAATAGCATTTCCTCAGCTCGGGATTGAAATGCTGAGAATTAAAAAAATAAATAAATAAATAAATAAAGAGCCTCTGAGAGGCCCTGAGAGTTGCAGAACATAAAAATAAACGCTCTCTCTGGGAGTTAAAGGAAAGATGAGTGATGATTGAAGGAGAATTGAAGGAGAGATAGAGCTCGCTGTTCTATTTCCTGTCGCTGATTGAAGAACGTAGAGACAACACATCACTCTGACCGGCAGACTGATGGACAGATTGTGACATCAGGAGGTCAGATCCGCACTGACACAGCACTGCTCTCTGACCAAGGCCCCATGCACTTCCTCCTCCACATGCACTGCAAAGCTCTCAGCTGCATCAGCAGGGAATAATTCTGTCATGTAGATCAAAGAGGAATCAGTCATCATCACACCGTATAAAAAGGATATACACATTCTGCATATGAATGAAAGCTGTAATAGTACGGAGGAACAGATGAGACAGATTAAAAGGAATTTCTGAGTGGACAAAGTAAGAGTTGTGCTGTGCTGTCACTGCAGAAGAACACCACACACATCATCGTGCCAACAATTTAGTGAACCTGCATTAATGTGTTGCTTTCTGAATACAGATTTAGACTTTATTTGGTGCCTAAAAAAGATCAAACACAAATGAGAGAGGAAAACATTCAGACTGAGCAGAGGAAATGGGTGTATTAATACACCTCAAAGAGAAGAAGCAAAAATAGAGTGGCCACAAGTGACTAAAATAAGATCAGGTTTAGAAGAAAAAAAAAAAAAAATTATTGTTACGCAACATCAGACGCATTATCCGCGGGCCAGAGATTATAAAAGAGTTAGAGGGATTAGTACACTTGGCACCCATGTGGGCAAGGGCAGTGTGGCAGGACTAAATGCACAGAATCAGCTTACTGTAAGGACAGAGGGCGTTTTTGTAAGCATATCACCCACAGCTGATCTCTTTGAACAGATTTAGTGTGATAGTGTGGTGGGAAAGGCACATTTCTTTTTCCTCAGAGGGAAGAACATTGAACATTCAGTGAAAACATCACAGCATACAGGAAACACACGGTGTGATCTTGAATCTAAATCTCATTTTGTGTTGAAGTGCTACCTTTACAGCTGTGGTGAAGACCACTTCTGTTGGGTGTGACACAAGTCCAAGGCAAGGTAGTTTTGAAATCAAGTAAAGACCCAGAACCAACGCACTCAAGTCGACCCAGACCATGAACTCAAAACAACCCTCCAAAAAATTATTGCACATACTGCTCTGACAAAAAAAAAAAAAAAAAAAAAAATCTGTATAACTATGTGAGAAAATATTATGGTGTAATGTCATAATCACACACTTGGCACTCACAATAGTAAATCACACTGATCATCCCTTCAATTCACACTTCACATTATCACCATCTGTCATGCATACAGGACTTTAAAATGGCTTTGGCAGGAGTTTTTGTCCCTTCTGCCATAGCTGCCCTAAACAAACTGCCTCACTGACTCATCTGTGCGAGAGCATACATGCATAGCCTATATATTGTAAGTATGGGCTGGGAGGGGCATACATGTTTGTATGAGTATGTGTGGCCAAGTGTGTATTTTATGTGTGTATCAGGATGTTTCTCTGTGGAGTATGGGAAGCTGTAAAAAAAAAAAAAATCTCCCTCTGGGACAATAAAAACTGTCTGTCTGTGGAAGGTTTGCAGTGGTTAGCACCGCCGCCTCACAGCAAGAGGGTTCCAGGTTCGAACCCCAGTCTGGGCTCTTCTGCGCGGAGTTTGCATGTTCTCCCTGCATGCCTGTGTGGGTTTTCTCCGCACAAACATGGTACAAACTAGCTCATTAGGTTAATTGGCCACTCTAAATTGGTGTGAGTGTGTGTGTGAGTGGTTGTCTGTCTTTGTGTGTCAGCCCTGCGATTGACTGGCGACCAGTCCAGGGTGTGCCCCGCCTCTCGCCCAAAGTCAGCTGGGATAGGCTCCAGCTCCCCGTGACCCTGACAGATCAAGTGGTATAGAAGATGAATGAATGAATGAATGAAGCAAAAAGAGACAAGGAAGGATGCAGATATCAGCAACTGGAGTGACTTGGCAGGTTAACGGGCAGGGGAAAATTAAGAATGGGCTGACTCTGTGACAACTACAGCCCTACGTCGTGTTTACCATCACCTCTGTAAGTGGCAGAGATTTAATTATGACAATCAATAAAGGATACGAGGCTTTTAGAATTTCCATCTTAAAAAGATTAAGCTGTTGAAATATTTCTGCACACCCAGCCCAGTTGTGTAGCTAAAAGCATAATATGAAAAACATTTAAGTTCACTGTACAGACCCACACGGCCTGGTGACATTTTGCTGTCCAGCTACTGGACAGTGACACATTTCCTATCACACCTCGACCTTTCATGCATCAAACGATGGTGTCTCCCACTCTCAAAAACAGGATGCATGCTTTCAAGTGAAGGTAAGCAGTGGCCTTCAAAGCTCTCTGTGATAAGCTAAGAGAACAGAAGGCCTTTACTTATTGATGTTGAGATTCACCGGGCCACGTGGACAACCTCTGGCTGCACGCTCCTGTATAGTTCACTGCTGACAGCCACTGTACTATCACTATGTAAGAGCTCAAAACAAGATATAAGTGGCATGACACCCTCTGTCACACATTTCTTATCTCCTTCAAACTACAAGACTGTGAGATCTCTTCCAAGCATGTTTCAGGCTAATTACCTTAAAATGTCACTGCAGTCAAACATGGCTTGCAGGTAATTTCAGTCTGTCAGTGGTCTGGTCTGGCTGCCTGCATGTAATGCCAACATTGATGCTTTGATTAAATCACTGACAGCAAACCTTGTCATAGAAATACACTTAGAGTTTTTTTTTCATATAATAATAGAACAAGGCTACCTTAGGTAATAAGGTGAGAGAACTGCGCCGAGACCTGTTGCCTGTTATTCAGTTTGCTCCTCAGATAGAGAGAAAATGATTTAACAACCTCAAAACACAAAATTTAAAAAACGGCTAAGCTGTGGTCTTTTTACAGTGCAAATGTCAGAGGGTTTTTAAAGGGGCAGCATTGTTCTTCACTGTTAGTAGCTGACGTTCATGATTGAATCAACTCATTGTGTCATGTCTTTTTTTGGCTGTGTTTGAGACCAAACACCAGCGCTCGCACTCAGAGACTGACTGAACAAAGTTAAATGCAGTTTAATGCCAACCTTGGTAATGTCCATGATGTTGAAGCTGGGCAGGCTGGGCGAGACCGTAGACAGGTAGGATAGGACTGAACAGGCAGAGCTATGTGCCCAGGTACATGATAGAGTGGGAGGACGATGAAGATGATAACAGGAATGACACTGAGTGTGCAGGTGAACCTGGAGCACAGCAGAAACTAGAGGAATAACAACAACTCATGAAGAGTCGGCTGCATGTTACCACAAGTGTGAACTGACGATCTGAAGAATGAGCGAAGAATGAAGGAGCTGTGTTCTTCTACTGCAGGTGGAGGGTGTAGCTGATGAGGTGATTAGACACAGGTGAGCAGGAGATCTGGAAGGAAGCAGAAGAGACACACACACACACACACACACAGACAGGAAAACAGACAAACAGGGGACAAACCAGAAACAACAACAACACACTGTGCAGTGACACAACAGCCACTGAATTTCTAACCTTGAATATCACACATGACCATGTACTACAAATTAAAGCTGCATGAATATTTTGGCCACTTCTGGGAACAGCTCTGTAATGAAGATCTATTCTTTAGGTGTGTGACTCTTGTATAAAAAATGTTCATTCATTCATCCTCCATTTCTTCCAGCTCTAATCATTTTTGTCACGTGCTCTCCCACGAAACTCTCACATCATCATATCAGTCAGTGTTTAACAGCAGTGAGCTGAATACCTGACACAGTCTCCATCAACAGCCTCAACAATAACCCTGACATCAAAGTCCCCCTGCTGGAAGGTGACTCCCTCCCGGCTGTGCAGCTTATGGTGATTCTCTGGGGGATTACTTTGGATTTATAGAGTCACTGTGAAACTGAGGAAAGAATTATGTGCCTTCATTAAAAGCAGAGTGCACCTAAAGGTGCATTTCACATGTTATTCTATAGTAAGGCTCAGTTGTAAGTTGTGACTGAGTAAATCTGTGCCAAATCTGAACAGATGAGAAACTACACTGCAGTGATTATTTTATCCACAGAAAATGACAGGATCCATGGTGTTTTACTGCTGTAGATTAAAATCGTTCCAGATAAGCTGAATGAAACTCATCAGGATGGAACATCTCAAACGAGAACGTCATCACGTGGAGAACTGTCTTATCTCTGCAAGCCCTTTGGTCATTTACCCTCGGCTCTGTTGTCTGAAGTGTGAATATGTTATAAATTTCTTTTGGAAGACAGCATTTAATGTCACTGCCACTATGTCTGAGGGTAAAGATGAATACATAATAAAATGTATGTTTTATTGAACAGTTTAACACCAGCATTGCCTCTGTGGATTCTGGGTTCCTTTAAGTACAGATAAATCACCACTTTTCAGTGGAAATAGCTTAACAGGTTGGATAATGCAGCTCTTTTACTACATTTACTGTCAGTTAGATAAACAGGAAAGGAAAAATTCTAATTGACAATAAGCTTTGAGTCCATCACTCACCCCTGTGTCCCAGAGAGCTTTCAGTGTAGCAGCTCTTGTTGCACATGTTTTCCCTCTTTGTGTATACTCTGTTGTTCAAAGGTCTGAACTAATACACAGAGGTGACTGGGCTGCCTGAGGAGACCCGGACTGCAAACTGTGTCTTTTAAATCAGTCTTATAAACCCACTTTTTAAAAATAGCTTTTCACTGACTCTGTTTATATTTCATGACATTTTAGTTTGTTTTACAATATGTTTAGTTTTAAGATTTTTAGTTCATTTCATTCTCTTTGTATTTTAAATGCCTGTTTTTATTGTAAAGTACTTTGTTTTGAAAGGTGCTATTTAAATAAAGTTTATTTGTATTATTATGTGTTTTTGTGGGTTCCTTGTCTCTACTTTCACCCTTCTGTGTGCTATGTCCTTAGGTGTCTCCATATAAGAGGACCTATTGTCCTCTCATGTTTGTGCTTTGATAAACCACAGCCTAAGCATGCAGCCTACCTAAGACACTCACAGCGTATTTGAACCCTTTTCTCAGAATAGATCCAAACTGATTTATAAATGTGGCTGAAACATGAAAATAAAAGACTGTCAGGGAAAAAAAACAGATTTAGGGAAAGACTGTAAGAACTGTGTAATATCTCTATAAACATGATGCTCTAACATGCAGCAGACTGTTGTCATCAGTTGGATCATGTTATGCAATCTGTCTCCATGGGGTAATAGCTCCTGTTTTATACAAACTGCAGCTTTCCTTCATTTCTAGTAATGACTTAGGATTTAAGGGGAAAACACATTTCTGTTTCTGGATGGATCGTTGCCCTTTCTGATTATTTTCAGCGTTTTGTTCATACATAGGCTGTTAGACTGTATCTGGGTTAGTGAGGGCTAACTTGGCTGTAGTGTTACTGTCGGATGAATGAACAGCCCGCTTTGCACTGAGCTGGCGCACCAGCAGAGCCAGCCTTTACGCACGAGGCATCATTGGCTGAGAAAGCACGCGTGTCACAGAGAAGAAGACGAACCGATGAGCATCTTGAAACGCACCGGTTAACTCGTTTGAGTGACTCGTCCGCGTCGCCCGGTCGGTCGCCGTGTTCAGTTGCAGTTTGTCGACGGTCGGACTGATTGACTTCTTCTCTCCCTACCGGAGCTGTCCAAGGTGATGAGACATGAACCAGAGCGCAGGAGCAGCGCAGCACGGCCGGAGATACTCCGCTGAAGGAAAGGTAACAGCGCAGGCTGAAGCTGTGCAGCGCATCATGTTTCCTGTCTCTGCTTCAGTCAAATCGCATGGATGCTTTAATGATTGACAGTTCTGAGCTTTTTACTTTTTCTGCCATGTGAAAGTTTCAGTGCCAGAGTAAAGTTGGCAGCTTGCTCGGGTCAGTCTCGAGCAACTAACCTGAACCACGTGGAGGAAGTTGTGAGTCGCTGAGATGAGATATAAAAAGTGTTTGTGTGTGTGTGAATCTGAACGCATGATGGTTTGTTGTGTTCCTGTAGCGCAGGCACAGTGTTAGATGCATGATTTAGCTGCAAGGCAGGACAAACGGTGTTCCCGTTTGAGGACGGTCTCTCTAGAGTGGATCCACTCCATTGTATTATTTATGGGACTTTGAACATACCGACAAATATGGCAGCGCAAATATTAACATTTAATATCGATCCCTGCAGACGAACCTCAGGATGCATTTATTTTGTCTTTCCTGATGTGAAACGGGTGAAACTGACTTCGACGCTGTGCCAAAGGTGTGAAGGTGTGTGTGTGTGTGTGTGTGTGTGTGAACTCAGTGCTGAAGAGAGCGGCCCTTCAGACGGCAGGTCTTGATTCTCAGTATACTTTGTAAAACGAATGTTACACTGTATAAAGACACTGTGAGAATAATCCAACAAACGATCGAGCAGTGTGTGACGGAGAGTGCAGTGTACCTGTCTACAACATCGCCTGTTTTACTACATTACTATGTAACTGTGGAGAAAATTACAGAAAGCTGCATCAGAAAAATACATAAAACACAACAGGACATTAAAACAAGATATAAGTGTCAAAAGACATGGAGACACAAAGAATAAAATAAATAAAGAAGATAAAAGAGAAGCTTAAATCAAATAGAGCAGAATAAACTGAAGAATATAAAATTACAGCTCAGTGACAGAGTGCAGTGTGGCATATGAATAAATAGTCCAAGATTTAAGTGAATAAAAATGAGTGGTAAACATCAAGGTCTTAAGAAAACTGACAGTTGGAGCAGACCTTGAGTTTTCTGAGAGTTTATTCCAGGTATGTGCGACACTGAGACTGGACGCTGCTTCTCTGTTCAGTTTTGACCATGCGGACAGAAAGCAGACTCGTCCCAAAAGAAGTCTGAACAGTTCTGAACTGAGCAGCAGATCAGAAATGTATTTTGGACTTTGAAACCATTCAGTGCTCTATAATCCAACAGTAATATGCTAAAGTCAGATCTCTGGCACACAAGAAGCCAGTGTGAAGATCTGATAGCTTTATTAATGTTTAACTTTCTCGGTTTTAGCGGAGACTCCAGCTGCAGTATTTTGAATCAGCTGGAGCTGTCTGACTAATTATGAGGATAAAAAAAGAAAACATGACAATGTGACTGAGAAAATAAAAACAGTTTGATCTGTATGGAGGACTGCATAGGCTGCAAATAGCAGATGTGATTCAGAACAGGATTTAACAGTGTATTCAATTTGGAGGGAAATGATAAAAGTGCTTGATGATAATGTCTAGAGTCCATCAGAGAGTGAGGAGCACACTAATGGGCAGTGCTGTAATTTAGCATGTAACACCGAGCTTCAGGGCATGTTTACCTACTGCAACATGTTGACATGTAGCATGTTTTTCTTACAGTACAGCTGAGGCTGCGTAAGCATTTGACTGGCTTCAGAGCGATGCTGTCAGGATATGAATTGCTGAACAAGTGGAAATTTTGAGCTGTTTGTGGCAGTGGATGGAAAGTCAGTGGATCGATGTCATTAGCTCTGTCTGTGTTCTAAATATAATGGCAATATATCTGATCGATTTGGGTAATATCACTCTGGAAGTGTTGGACTTACAGACTAATGGACCAATGGACCGATCCACTGACATTGCTATTTCTAGAGTCACATTAGAAGCTTGAAATGATAGCTTCTCTCTGAGGAACAGAAATTAATTTAAATCACCTTGGTATATGCTACACTTTGTGCTTGTCTCATTTCATCCCCCATTCTGCAGCCATTAAAACCAGCTGCAGAAAATGGGAAATGAGGACAATTGTGACATTGCCCCCCATGGGCTTTGAGGGAGAAATAAATGTGCATGCATTGCTGGGGGGGTTTCCTGCCTCCTCCAGTCTATTCATGAAACTGTGGATGTAAGCTATGCAATTTTTCTTTTGAGCCAAATCATTTTCTCAGTGACACATTCTGAGCAATTGGAATATTATAAACTCAGTGTGAGATCTTTTTATGCGTCTTGTTTCTTACTTTTCCGCAGCAAAAACATCTGTCTGAAGAAGTCATTTTGTTTTCAGAATTAACCGGCAAGCTGTATTTTCGTAAAGCAGGAACTTGCTTTCTGATTGGATTTTCTTCCACTGCGTTGTTTAAAAAAAAAAAAAAAAACAGCTCTCAATTCTAAGGGAGAAGATTTAACTAGTTTTGAGACAAGTTTTTTAAACTCACTCACATTTCCATTTTTTTCAGTTAAAAACAACAGTTATCAGTTATGAAACAACAAAGGACAAAACAATTTGTTAACACTGGAGTTTTTAAAATACACAGTGGAATATTTTATGTCATTATTGAGAAGTTGATATTTAGGATCTAACACTTAAGAGGGCAAAGAGAGACACAGAGGTGGGGCAAAGAGCCACAGCCAGAATCAAATTGTAGATGTTGCGTTTACATTATTCAACCCCTCAGGCCTGTAATCCACCAGGGTGCAACCAGAGTGGGATGTTACAGGTGCCAGTTTCCTGGAAATCGTAACTGATATACAATGCAGAGCTGTGCTGCTTCTAAAGTTCCTGGAAAGAACAATGTACAAATGGCTGGAACAAATGTGTTCAGTTGGTGCACTTTCATTCCAATTATTTTGTAGAGTTTTGTTTACAGTGGGTGAGCCGATCATGCAAATGAGCAAAATGTGTCTTTCTGTGTGTTTTTAAATTACAGGAACACTGACAATTCAACAAATTTAACCGTTATTCTGAGAATATTCAACATCAGCAACTGCTCAAAAACATGTCCTCAACTGTGTGGGTACAGTTTTAGAACAGTGTCTCTATTTTTTCTGTAATTAGTGAAAAATGAAATATTGTGACACTGTTCTTTGTTGTACTCAGTCAAACACTTGAATTCAGTGGTTTGGATCGAAGCTGGTTTAAAGTGTTCATAAACCTGACAATCCATAACCTCTAGTTTTTCCCACCTTAAAAGAATAATTCAAAATTTTGGTAAATAGACTTATTCACTGTCTTGCCGACAGTTAGATGAGAAGGTTCGATACCACTCTCAGATCTGTCTGTTCAGTATGAAGCGGCAGCCAGCAGCTTGTTATCTTAGCTTGGCATAAAGATTGGAAAAATATATCTCGTTTGTTTTGTTTTTGTACCCATGAGGTTACAACCATCAGAGCGTCCAGAATTTAATCCAGATTAAAAAAAAAATAAAAAAGGTCTCTCTGACAGGATGGAGCTCCACCCCTGATGTGACCAGTGTTTAACCTCTAAAACTTTCTTTCAACCCACATTGAACTACAGATGGAAGAGTGGAAAACTGTGTTTGTCTAAATTTATCAGGTCTACCAGCTGCTTCCACTGACAGACACATCATTTGTTTTAGCCACCTGTTGCATGCTCTCCCTGCTAAAATCTGGTTAATCAGCGCTTTTTGTTGTGTAGTTGTGTAATTCTTTGTTATTATTGATAGTTATAAATGTTTCATGAATGCGGTTGTTGCCTTTGTTTTCCATCACTTACTTTTAGCCACTTTACATTTCTGATTCTTTATTTCTTGTTCCACATAAGTTCAAGTTCATTCTGTCCCAAAGTTGATTTGTGCCTTTTAAACACTCTTGACTGATCATCAAGAGAAACAGTTTTTTAGTCTTATCTGAGGTAACAGTCTACTAGCGTAAGCAGAGACCAAGTAATTCACAAGATCATCAGTTTACAGAGCAATAGTCCTTGAGGACTTGTGACATCCTCACGGCTAAGTACGAGCCTGTTAAACATGATTTGTCCCTGTGTACTGCTACACTCACAGTTATGATCACAGAGCATTTACTGAGTGGTAGATTGCCATTATCTTACCTTGCTTGGATTCCACAGCAGGAATGTTGTTATCAAAAATAATATGTCACCAGGATATAAAAGTGCTCTGGGGCTGGGCGGCATCTGCTGTGGGGAACAATGCAGATAAAAAGCACATGGTATGTTTTAGAACAGTGTGTGTTTGCCTTATGCTCACAGCTTGATTGGTTATGGTTAGCTTGTGTGATTTGTGTGATGTTCTGACACCTCTTTGTCTGTTCTATTTCTTTGAATTGTGACATAGCAAAATCCACTCTAACTTAAACACTTTGCTATTTCCTGTGTCTTGGATGGAAGGGATAGATTAGTGATATCAAAAAGCAAAGAAGCATTGAAGAAGGACTGAAATCCAATTATTCAAACCATCTCTTCCTGTGGTTATATACATAATCTTTACTCCTCTCAACTGTAACTATGTCAGTAAGTGGTCTGTGGAAATAGCCGCTGCAGGATGTGTTCCCTGTGATAACAGCAACTTAAGTTACGCTCTTGTAAACCATCCTTCTCCCTGTCTCTTTAAAACAAAGGGAAAAAGTTGCTTTACTGATTTCAAGTCATGATACTACAGGAGGCACATAACGATCTGAGTGGGTGAGGATGCTGCGTGAATGACAGTTCATAAAGACCAGGCTTGTTTTAACTTAATGTGTTGTGCAGTTACCAGATAGTTTCAGGTGCATTAGCGCCACCCTCTGGACCGCAGGAAGGCTGACACTGATTTACACGTGGCCTGTGAAAACCAAGAGAGTCTGCAGTCAGATTTAAAATTTGGCAAATTCTCATGTGCATTTTATCTGGATATGAGACACTTGAAATAACAGACTAAGACTCAGGCTGCGTTCAGACTGACATGAGGCTTCATTCACATGAATGAGGCCAGTGTGGCGCCATATCTGCTGTGCCAACAAAGAGCGCTATGGCAAAAACAAACAAACAAACAAACAAAACAGGTTACGAATAGAAACTGTTGTTCTGCGATCAGAGGTGCCCAAAGCCATCTCCAATTCAGAGCAGTGTACTAATGTTTGCATGCTCATGTTTGGCCTGTTAAGAGAGAGCCACTAAAATCTCCACCCAGTTCTAGCTTTATAAACAGCCATTGAACCCGAAACTGGAATCCATAAAGTCAGCAGTGTGACAAACAGCAGGTTGACAAAGATAGTGGGCTCTGCCTGTGCTCATCGAAGGGTAACAACAGACAAACAGCTGCTGTGAGCAACTTAAAGTGGCTGTTTTTTCAAGATAACATGCCAAAACATGCACATGGCACAGTTTTTTTTATCCCCTTTCACCAGTGACAGAAATGAAAAGATCTGTGATGTTTCTAGGTAGAAATGACAAGTTCAGCCAAAACTTAGCGCCACGGCCGTCCCCTCCAGCGAGCAAACGGTTTGCTTGGTCCGTTGAAGCACACAGATCAACACAGAGGAACAGTGCTGTCTTCAGGGACAGCCTGGTGTGTAATTTAAGGGAAATCCTCTCGGCACATTAGGGGCTCACTGGAGAGAGAGACCGGGGCACCGCAGGGAGCTCCCACTTTGGGACAGATGGGCGAACAGTGGGCTCTCGTCGTTTTCCTCCCTGTAGAGAGTGTTTCAGGAGAATGTGAGTGAAAAAGAAGCCTTCGCCAAAAAACCAACATATGGAAAGAAATCGCTGACACCGTACCCGGTTCTCAGGGGACTCTGAGGCATTCAATCAACTGTGAAAACTCTTACAGCTTTATTGATGTTGCTTTACGTGCGTGCAGAACCCACTAATGCATCCAACAAACATGAATTAAACAACAGATCGTTCGCTGAGGGATTATGGAAAGACGTTCTGGAAAAATTTGGGATTGAAAAGCACAAAACACTGTTGTAAAATAATTCCTGGAACAGGCTGTCCATAAGTTGCAGTTACAAGAATATTAAAGTGTGGAATTAAAATCTAAGCAGAGCCGCTGGCTTTGTGTCTAACCAGGAACGCAACACTGTGTATAACTGACGTGCTTTCACTGAACCTTGAGAGACAGCAGAGCACTATAATTTCGCAGCTGCTTTATAGCATTTGACAAGTGGCTGTGTTTCTTCATTTTTAGTATGGTTCTAGGCAGATGTCAGAAGGTCCACAACAGGATTTGAATAGCTATTGAATGACTGCAGAGACGTGGCGTGCTGCTTACAGACGTCGGGATGAATACAGCTGTCAGCTTTGTGTGCAGAGCTGGCCGTACTCCACATGATGAAGTCATGAGAAAAATCCTTGAAATGGGTTCAACTCTTACTTAACCACTGCCAGCTCTATCTTTGGTATGTTGTACATAAGCTTCTTAGATTTCACGCGGCCATTGTAATTGGAAAACAAACAACAAAGACAGAATGGGAGTCTGGCTGTTGCCATCAGATGAATCTGAGCACAGTGACTAACGCTCATTTCCAATCATTTTTGCCTTCACCATTACCCAATAAGCATTAAACAGACGGGGACTAATTACCAAAAAAAAAAAAGACATTTTCATCATTTCCTCTCCTATGTTCATGAAGCACTTTCGAGTGAAGTGTCAAAGCAAATGAGCCCGGTGTTCGTTTTAATGTTGCTTTGATCTCTGGGTGTCAGTACCCTGTGAAAGAGGTGTAACAGCTGGAGAGCCAATCTGAGCCTGGCTCTGAAAGGAGATGATTGCGATTGCAGTCTCCCAGCAGTTCCTCCTGCTCGGCACTGTGAGGCATGTGGAGCCCAAAACTAAGAAGGGAGGTGGAAGGCAGACATGCACTTCTGATAGATAGCATCATTGTTTAGAGAGCAGGTGTGAAGTGTTTTTCCTGTTGCATGTTAATTACATATTATCCAGATGATTTCAGTGCAGATGGTTTCAGTTTGACTGAGTTACAGTATGGCCTGATAATCACATGTTTTGGCAGGGCTGTGTTTGACTGGGAGCAAGAGGTATGAGTTAGGAATACCTGAGTTCTAATTCTTAAGAGCTCAGTCCTGGTTAATTTGCCTGTCGTGGTGAGGAGTGCGTCTTTTAACAGAGTTACTGTTTGTTAGAAATGACTCGTATTTGAAACATACACATACTGTACTGTAACACTGGTGTCACGTGCATTAGGTGAAATACACACATGCTTTGCTTCCTGTGAGTCCCCTGTGTGAGGGGATGCTTTTACATACATGATACATGATTACAGAGTGCATCTGCATCGGATGGCTGTTACTGAAGAAGTGAATGTCATACATGATGTTCAAAATTAGCTTTCACATAATTTATAGAATACTTAAGGATTGCCCTTAAAAATGCCCTTCATTTATTGCATGATATATGACCTGGTGGGTTTTGTGTGTATTTGTGTGTAAAGGGGTTAAGGGGTATATGCCATACTGATGTGTGCCTCATCAACCTCCTCGAGGTACAACCTAACTACAGTGGCTATGGCGATACCACATGGAGATTGCAGAGATGCCAGTGGAGATTGTTGAAGAAATGTAAATGATTGAAGCTTTATTTGGAAATCCAGAGAGCCAAACCCGGTAGCCACGCAAGCATTCAGCAAGGGGCAGCACCTCTTTCTGTCAATCACATGATGTGCGTCTATCACACAATCGAACCACAGTTTGGTACGATTCTCTGATGAAGGATGAGAGAGGAGTTTGTGTTGAAATGGATTTAAAAACTGTAGGAATAAAGTAACACATAAGTCACACAGGCCATTGTGTATATGGAGATCTAATTTAGATCAATGCAATAGATGCATTCTGGTAAATATTCAGAGCTTTTATTATTATAAAGTATGAATAATGGCACGATTACAACAGAGGGAAAACCATGTCCAACCAGTCAACTGTATTTTTTATTTTATTTTTTTTTGGCTAATTCTGGTCTAAAAATAGATCTGTCTGTAACTTATTACTTTAAAGTTCGTATTGCAGACAGAAATCAAAACCAGTTTCTCGTGTCTACACTTCTGCCTTTGCTGTAGCATGTCTGCTGATAGGGGAAGTTTTAAAGTGTGAGTGGGCTCTGTCTGCCGGGTCTGCTGCATGTGTAAAATCACTGTCAACACTTTCATGTTATTCTGGATGGAGGGCAGGTCCTGATATTACAGGGAAGAAAGCAGGGAGGGGAGAAAACAGGCCTCCAGTCTGGGGATATAGAGCTGAAATCGAGTTCTTTAAACTTTTCACAGTCACCTATGGCAGTTGGAATATGGTTTCCAAGCATGTCGGGCTTTTTTATTATGATTATTTTTTGTTCTAGGGGCAAAAATCATTATGAAAAATATCTCTTGTGTCAAACCAATGGTGTAATGTGGTGTTTGTCCACCTTTTGAAGCAACACTGAAACACAGAGAGGAGATTAAGGAAGGAATGAGTGGAGAGACATTAAAAATGCAGATTACAGTCCTGCTGTCAGTGGAAAACTGACTACAGGACCAGAGGGTTATTCAATAATTAACAACGATGAAAACATGGAAAAACATGTTGATATTTAGATTTCATTTCAACAATACTGTTGGACAGAATTCAGTAATAAGTTGATTTCTTTTTTTTGTTGTTATTGGTTGTTTTTGTTGCATCGCCCCTTATGTTTCTCTCATTTTGGAACATGCCAAGGCTCAAGGTGAAAAGCAAACGTCAAAGCTAAGAGTTCAGCTGATATTTCAAAAGTATAAGAGGCGTGGCAGCGGCTTATTTGCTGTTTCACAGTTTTACTCTCATCTGGAGGAGCTGAGTGTTGATAACAACGATGCAGCTAACTCCTGATTGATTCAAAGTGTCAGCTGATTTCAGCTCTTATGTAACACTGTTGAGATCTTTTGAGCATCAACTTAGCCCATTATGCAACACTCAGTTTTATCTACATAATCAGGATTGGAGCCGTTAAAGTGATGCGCTGAAGAATGAATGTGATGTGGTGCAGATATGAAATACAGGGTAAAGTCTTCCTGCACTCCCATATTGTTATGAACTTGTATGCTAACACTGCTGCCTCCTCCAGGTGGCGGTTTAACGTAAATCAGAACACATGAAACTAAAAATGTGCCTCTGTCTTCATATTGTCACTTTGTTTCCTGGATAATCTCCAGCATTTTTTTAGCCTTTTGTATTTATTTGTGCTTGTTGTTTTCAAACAAAATCTTAAACTATTATGTTTTAATCCTTTTTATTTTCGCCTGTTGGCCAATGAGGCCAATTCCAAGGGAATCATGCCAAACTCCAGCATATTATTTCCTTCTTCGTTTTATTTTAACTGCTGGACCTTCTTCACAATTACCACTATGAAATGTTTGAAAATGCTCAAGGCCAGCGATCCTTTTTAAAAATTAGATAAAACCAGTGCCAATAAAGACCCTTAAATTTGTAGGAGTAAAAAAAAATAAATAAAAAAAACCACAAGGTCTTTATTTATGAGAGGGTAATTGATCTTTCTCACTTATCTTTCAAATTGCTGAAAGCACATGCACTCTGTGAAGCACAGGCATTAATTGAAAGGCCCTTAAAATGAATTTTTCAGGAGTGATTCATTGTTCGCAAAAACATTCTTGAGAAACCAGCCAACTTTCCAAACTGGGTCACACCAACAGTTTCCCCAAAACAAATTACTTATTCTCCGCTGTCCTTAAATTTTGTGCTATGCAAATTCAAACCGTAATTATGATAATTTTCCTTTTAATAACTTTGGAAATGTTAGGTCTTTATACAAGTCATGGGCTAAATGCAATAAACCACCTGAATACCTGCAGAGACACTGTATGAGTCCTGACTACTGTGAAGGAGATTTGTGATCCTGAATCGCACAGCTGGAAATGTAAGGTTTGCTTCACACTAGGCCATGATAAGTTTTGTATTTACACCCTCTATGTGCTGTAAGACAGAAACATGTTTACACATATAAATGACAAGTCATATATACTAAAGATTTGAATTTTTTTCTGTGTTTAACGTCAGTAAAGTATGAGGGATGCTGAGAGTGAATCTAATGGACAGTATCAGTTTTAACATTTTTACACAGAAAAATAAAGGTGCTATCTGGAACCAAAAGTGGTTCTTCAGAGTGATCACATAGAGGAACCATTTTTTTTTTTTTTTTTTTTTTGGGTTCCACAAAGAAATTTTTAAGAAGATGGTTGGGGTTTTTTAAAGAACCCCAAATGTACCTCAAAGAATTCCCATAAAATTGTTCTTTCAAAGAACAGTTTTATGGTTTTCAGTAAAGTTCTTTGCTGAGCCAACTGGTTCTTAAAAGACTATTGGTTCTTCAGCAAACTTTATAAAATATAAATGTTCTATGAGAATTTCAAATTAAAATATTACATGTAAAGTGTAAAATGAGTGCGTGAATATACTGCAGCTGTTAGCATTAAATAACAGTTTTAGATATTTCTTTAAAAATCAAAGCATTTCAATAAAACTAGCAAATCATTTAAACTACAGCTGTTAAAAGTCCAGGTCAAGAAAATATGATTTAGAACACATGACAGCAGATGCACACTGGGTACTGGATTACTATTTAATTATATGTTTCATGTTCTCTTTAAACCACACAAGCTAACATTAGAGTGTTCATTTGTTTCTAACATTACTGTGATCTGCTGTATTTCTTGAATGAAATCATCATCAGTGTAAAGCGGAGAGAAAACAAACAGATCAAAGAACGCTGGTGTTAGAAACTGTCACAAGCTCCTACTCACTATTTATCTTTGTTGGGAGTTTTTGTTTGTTTTGTGTTATTTTTGTAATTGCAGAGCATTGACCAGTTTACAACTCTGTTATCAGCCAGTTAGTCGCCAACAACCTAAAACACTGGAGAGTATATTTATTTCACTCACAATTACAAACACCTCAAATAAGAATAAATAAGCTTTTCATGCTACAAAGAACCAGATAAAGTCCCTAAACAATCACATAAGAACAAGTTAATAAAGAGGTTCTTTTACTGGCGATGGTTATTTGTAGAACCACAAAGGCTTCTGAAGACCCCTTTAAGAACCATTATTCTTCTGAGTAACTTAAAAGGTGGCAAGAGCTACTGAGCTGTTTGTGAGGAAGAGGAAAACTAGGAATACATTAAAGGAGAGCTCGTCAGATGGAGAAATGGAGAGCGTGACATGAGCGTATCAAAATAGAACAAAGCTGTGTCTGCAAGCAGGAAATTCATCCA
Source organism: Toxotes jaculatrix (assembly GCF_017976425.1). Taxonomy (NCBI): domain Eukaryota; kingdom Metazoa; phylum Chordata; class Actinopteri; family Toxotidae; genus Toxotes; species Toxotes jaculatrix. The sequence goes on from NC_054408.1 coordinate 22,782,814, forward strand.
AACTCAGAGCGCTGGCTGCTGTGGGGAGGGAGAGGTCCCGAAGCTCTGGCAGGCAGAGAGTGGGCCGACTCCAGATCTCGCCCAGGGGATGGGATCAGGACTCCAGGGAGCTGAGCTCGAGAGAGATAGATCTCAGTCCTGATGTATGGGCACTTCTCTCGCTCTGTGCTGTCTCCATGAATGGACACATAGGATTATTAGTTATACAGTTCTTCACTGCCTGAAATATCACCTATTACTGAGTGTAAATCTGGGTCAGGAGGAGTTGTGCCAGCAGCAGAATGATTTGTTAGGGAAACAGCATTGACTGTGTAATGAGCCGTGTTATTTTTTGTTTGTTTGTGTTTGGATCTAACATTGGATCTTACACCTCCATTAAAATGAATTAAGGAATCATAGTCAGGTTAGGAAATACATGTTAGGAGATACATACAATACGTCCAAGTTTAAAGTGTATGGACACGTCTGTGGGGCATTTAAATCAACCCTGTGTTTGTAGGATGTTTTTCTATGATGCCCTGATTTCATCCTCAACACAAACAACAGAGAAAGAAAAACTGTTTTGTATTGGCATTGCTTTTACACCTTCTTTAATGTGGATGTTTTCACTGATTCTACTGGCTTCTAATGCTACATATTTACACATATGATCATGATAAGCTATGTTACATTAATACGACCAATGCTCTTTTGTGGTCTCTGTGTTCCTTTGTGTAATGTTCCTTTTACTTTAATAGATTTCTAAGGAAATGTAGTGGCTGCATGTTTTTATGAGAGGGATTTTTTACAACACACAATGATGTATGTGTCTTTAATAAACAGTAGAGGGGTTTTGTGTCTTTAATGGGTTTTGGCATTTCCAGGGCTTTTAGACAGAACTTGACATGATGTTACATGAGGTTTGCTGTCTCAGAGCCATTCAAGAGTGTAACTAAAGCAGGTAATGAGTCATCATGAACTCATTACCAGCACCAGATGGTGCCTCAACCACTGGATTGGCAGCAAATGGAAATTACTTTTCACCTGTGTAATTTTAGCATCAGGTCTGAAGAAGTGGGGCTTTGACATTCTTTTTTGTCCATTGAACCAACCAATTTCAACACACTGATAGAGAGCAGGCCTGGATCAGAGGCTGTGAAACTGGATCCTACATAACAGAGTTGAGGTGATTCACACCAGGCGAGGTGCAGAGCCAAAGACGATCACACTACAACACCTTCTGCCACCAGTAATGTCCTATGGGACAAAAAACGTCCCATTAGTGTAAAGCAAGGTTATATTGATAAAAAATGACTGACAGGTGGAGAAAAAAACGGTGCTGGGCCACAGTGAGACTCCATAACAGCTTCACTGCCCCTTTGGCATAGATCCAAGCTCTCCCAGTGGTGTGGTTCAACTGGGTGGAGATCTGGTGACTGTGTAGGAACTATGAGACTATGATTCACATCGTCTTCAAACTTCTCAAACCATTCAGTGAGCCCTTGTGTCCCATGAATGGTGAAATGACAATGCCAGTGCTGGTAAACAAACTGATTATATATGTTATACTATTACATGATTACATTGCCGTGGCGAAGTCATCACTGGCTGGATTACATTCAAAGGCAGTGTTTTTTTTTGAACAAATGAAGTGCCACATTTATCAACGGCTGTGGAGTTTATTGTGTCTGAAGTCACTGTGAACTTCTTCCATATTAAACCAGACCACAGTCTTTCTCTAACCTTAATCAAGTGCTGTCAGTGTTTAAACATAACCATGAAAAAAAAACAAAAATAGGGGAAAAATTCTGATACAACACCTTGTGTACATCATACAACATCTGCTAGCAGTGCTCAAATGTCAGCTGATGTCCACAGTCATATTCTTGAATCTTTAAAATGGTTTAATCCTCTGCAAAAAAAAAAAAGGAAGATATATATCACTGTAGTCAGATAGAACAGCTTCACACAGCTGCACTGTACCTCTGTCTTCAGATGATATTTTCTACTCTTACACTTCCTTTCCAGCTGGCTAAGCTCTGTCTTTCTGCAATAAACCAGAAGAGACACAGATATTTGTGCACAAAATCTGTTTTTGAATACCTGTCAATTATGATTACAACTAATACGATACAGCTGCTTTCTTATCATTCCAGTTGTTCAGTGAAGGAGTGATTTGAATAAGTCAGCCACTGGAACAGAGGTGCCTCCTCTCCACTTGTTAATAGCAATTGTCAGCCCATGAAAGGTTTTTCCAGAAGAGGGCTGTTGTTTTGAGCCGACAGGGGAAAAAAAAACAAAAAAAACCAAACGTGGATGGCTTCCGTAGCAACTCGGAAATGGGAGGGGCTGCTAGAGATGACGGCTGTGAAATGTTCTGAAACAAACGACCAGAAAACAAATGAAAAAGTGAAATGAAAAAAAGACTGGAAGCGAAACCATGGAAAAGATTAGCTTTAGCCTCCCCTCCTAGTGGCATTTTAAAATTTTATTTTTGATGCCTCTCTTGGGAGTGCACATACAAAATGCTTTTACCTCTAAAAGGATTCTTTAACTAAAAACAACAACAACAACAACAACAACAAAATAAAACCAACAGGAAAATAAATGGAAAAACAGCAGGAAACAGACTACTACTGCACAAAATCTGAATGTGCACAATTTGAAAAAATGATCAATTTAAATGGCCACAATTCATCTGTACCTCTGCAGGATTAAGATATAAAATCACCATGACTCTCTTATGACTATGTATGGATTGATGCAAACCCACAAGCAACCTAACGTGCATTTATTCATTAGATTTACAGGACTGTGCTGTCTTGGAGGAGGTATGTGCACTTGAGTGCTGTCTAGTCCACATTTGGTTCACAGATTGCTCCTCTAAGCCTCGCTCTGAGTGAGGTTTATGAACTTATCTGTGCAGAGGACAGGCGAGCAAATTCTGATTCCACATGGATTTTAGGCAGATCCAGGCCAAACTTACTTTTTGCCACCAATGTTGTTCACCTTCAGGTGACTGCAGCCTCCAGATGCAAACTGCAGATATTCAGTGTCCTATGTTGTGCTTAAGCTCTGCACACTTTTCTTATCCTCTTAACAAACATAAACACACACACACACACACAAAGACACACACCTTCTCATAAACAATATTGATTACATTAAGCCTCCGTTAGCGGCTCTGCACCACTTCACATACCATACATGTTCTCCATTTACTATCTGCCATTTTGTCCTTCATTGCACCTCCATTTAGACACTCTTAATCCATGCAGCTTTTCTGTATCTATATCTGATTACACGTGGGTTTACAGGCTCGCTGTGCTCTCCCAATGTCAGAATAAAACCCCACACCTTTTACACGTTATCTTCTGCTGCAATTGGACGTCCCGCAGAGGGTGATGATGGTGGCGGTCATCCAGCCTGTGGCTGAAAGACAGGATCTGGTGTGCAGGTGAAGAAAGGAGTGGAGAAGCAGCTGTTTAATGTGCTACTGCACTGCCTCATTATGCTAATCTAAAAGAGAGCCTCCATAGGATACAGACATGCATGAGCTTGAACTGGCTTTGAAGAACAGAACATGCTCAGGGAATAAATCCACAGGGGACTGTGCTTTCCTCTCTGAGTAAATGCGTGTGAATGAGAGGAAGCATATATGTGTGCAGTTGGTCTCTCTTACACCATCAATCTTGGTTTTTTTTTGTTGTTGGTGTTGAAAAATGCAGCACTGGAGCCATCATATAGTCCAACAGAAAGTGGGACATGACAGCACATGTTTGTTTTTTGTTTATTGTTATTGTTTTGTTCCACTTCAGCTGGCAGTTGGTTTTATAAGACGGTCTCTTAGAAAGCTGTGGACCAAGTGTGAACATATTTCATTATCTGTACTTGGATAAAATTGCTGTGGCAGACTGACAACCTGAGCAGGGTATACTGAGGTTCTTCCTCAGTGTGAGCAGGGATAACTGAAAAGCATGCTAGAAAGTAACTTGCTTGTATGACACATTGTCTGGATACGTCATTACAACTGTTCATAGCTGTTCTGAACAGGAGACACAATAATTATTTATATGCAAGGACAGTCATTTTCAGACAGTCTTTTAATGACGCACATTTCTTTTCTTGCACATGGTAGTTCACCTGAAAAGTGTCGGAAATGGTTATGGAAAGAATAAAGGAAGAGAACTTGAGAGAAAGAGGCTCAAACCCTCCCTTCTTTCTCACCTCCGCACAGCTGGCCAATCGCAGCGTGTAGTGGGCCTTATACAGGGCACATGCAGTTCCCTCATTTCTGCCCCCGGAGAGGTGTACAGGGGAGGGAGGGTTTCCCAAACTTCGACTTGTTGTTCGACTTGATGTGCTCTTCTAAAGCAGATATGTACCTTTATATGCATTTTCCCTCAACTTCTTTAATGCAGATAGAGGAGAAATGTGCTTTTGCTTAAAACAAATGCACCAGGAGAAAGCCATTAGACTGAGCAGTCTGTCTGACATTTATAAATCACACACAGCTTAATGATGGAGGGACCGTTTTATACCTGAAGGATCTATGATGTCATTTGTGGAGTGTCACATAAAAGCTGGGCCTTGGGGCATATATAGTCAAGGTTGCATAATAGACCCAGACCTTGTGTGATGGGATCTCTGCTGGAGGACAGATGGATGGTGGGGGGTTGCTTGTTAGCCACTGGTTATGTTTGTGGGTTTGAAATCATTAACAGTGACAAGGGAAATAAGCCTCACTGCAATCCAATATTTTAACAAAGGCTTTAAAATGATTGGTAGGTTCAAAGGTAAACTCAGAATAAAGGTGTTGGTCTCTCTTGTACATGCATATTTAATGCAAATGCAGGTTTTTATTAATAAACATAGACATACTGTCAAATTCAATTGGCTTTGCTGACATAGCTGTAGTTAGGTACAGAGTTGCAGGCTAAAGCCGGTTATACAAAGTTTATAATGTAGATAATTCTGTATTTTTAAGGAAAACAAAGAAAGAAACAAAAAATATACATGTGCACAGTGCACATGTATGCTTTACTATACTGTCATAAATGATCTGTTTATACATCAGCCTCCACTCATGGTCTGCCACAGTTCCAGCTGTTTACGAATATGTTAAAAAACACCTATGTCTGCTCATAGACTGCTGCAGTATGGTGTGTTATAAAATATTATTGCTTTTAAATGCTAAATGAGGACTTTAGAAAAGTGTTACTGAAGTTTGTTTGTGTAAAAAGTAGGGTGTAGGAGAATTGTTTTGGTGAACATCTTGGTCTTTGTGTCTTTCTAACTGTTGCAGTGCTGCTCTGTCTCTGTCTCTTGCTGTCTGAACTCTCAGCCTGTTTTTCCTGTGCTGTCAGGTTAGTCTCTGTCCACTAGTGACAGCGGTCAGACTGTTGTCACTGAGTTGGTGCTTTTTCTGTTTCTGGCTGAGGTTCAGTCTCAACCTTGAAACAGCAGCTCACTAAACAAATATTTAGTGGTTGTTCAGGAGTTTTTGATGAGACATGAACTTCATCAGCAGATGAAGTTTAGTTGTTATGGAACTGCAACTATGATATTAATGATATAAGTTCTTTATAGATTCCTTGTCCATGTTGGCTTAAAAGTTGAGGGTCAGAGTTCAATTTTTGACCTTGGAAACCCAATTGACAAAACAAGCTCATGCCAGAGTTTATTTAATCCTATTCTACAGCCAGTCTCAAACTTTTTCTAACCTTATAATACGCAGCAATTCACTCCTGATAATGACATAACTTTTACCTGCACCGCTGACATAATACATTTATAAAACCCCTGCTAAAAAAGGTAAACTTTCACCAAATTTATGCTACTCTCACAGCCTTACTCAGATATCATAAATCACTCTGTCAAGACTACTGCGGCAAAAGACACAGAAAGTGTTCACTGTGATTTAGATCTGCAGGGGAAATTGCTGTAATGACATGTTATAACCAGTGGGGGGGAGTCTCACACTGAGAAAAAAATAATGGGACCTGAAAAAAAAAAAAGATGTGAAAAAAGGACACACATCACAATAAAGCCTCAGCTGAGACTTATGAAGAAATGTACAATATACTGTAATATAATGTACAATAATATTAATGTTTCTGTCAATGATATATAATAATAATAATAATAATAATAATAATAATAATAATAATGTATTAGCTGACCTCCAGTCTGTTTCACAGGGCATATGAAGCTGATTTCATGCTCATAATGTGACTGACATACAGTTTCAGCCTCAGGAAGTCCTAACCTGATGTCCAGCTGCAGATCAAAAGATAATCACAGAGCAATCATACCTCTGTGATAAGGTGACACTTCATTCAATATGCAGGCTGATGTAACAGGCACGACTGAGTCCACAGTATAAATGTCTTATCGCATTTGCGGTTAATCTGCTGGCTGCTCAGCCTCATTAGACTTTAGAAGTTGATCTTCTTACCTCCTCAGTTTTGGAGGAGAAAGAAGCCGACTGTTGCTTCTAACAACCATCGGCTGTTTAGAGGCACAGATATTAAAATATATGGTAGAGAAGTGAAGGAGATGGACAGTTCTAGACTGTAACAGCGATCAGCGCACACATGAGACATGCCGTGATTAGAATAGGATATCAGCAGCTTGTCAGTTGGTAGAATGAGTTTGTGCACTTGGGCCTGGATTGCCCCTCAGTCACCCGCTCTCTCATATCTCTGACTGGAAGCTTAAATTCATTGGCAGAGATATCAAAGGCTGCATTCAGGAGATAGCCCTATCTATCAATTCATCCAAAGCCCCACACCTCCCTCCAGAGGGGCCTGGAGTTCTCCAGTTCAATCACACCGGCTTCATACATATCATATTAATACAAAATCTGATAGGAATACACAACTAGAGGGAAGACAATGTATACAGGCAGGAAAAGGACGGCTCAGCTGTGCCTTTGTTTTTTTTTTTTCTCTTGCTGTTGCTGTTGCGGGATTTGGTACTGTGTTCAAGAAGAATAGACATGTGTCTACCAATGGCATCTATGACTGTGAAAAGACATCCAGGAATTGTAGGAACATCCCCTTATTATTGTCTCTCCCTCCCTTTTCATGTAAAGGCAAATCCTTCATGCCCAGGAGCTGGACCCCAATGGAGAACACTGGGAACGCTCCTTATTAATTTATGATAATGGTCGCAACCTGGGCAGTTAGGAAACTCTGATTAATAGTTATAATGAGGATTATAGATTTGCAATAAACAAGTGTAATTGGATTTAAATTTTGCAACATTATTCTTTAAAGTGAAAGAAAAATATATACCCTACCTCAAAAGGTCGAAAGCTTTTGAACACCTCCATTTCACCAGCTGTTATTTGAATTAACATAATTCACTGTCTCAGTGTTTCAGGCATTAAAGAAAACAACAAACACTGGAGATTTTAAAGGAATCATTGAATCTTGTTGTTGAACTAAATTTAACACTGTTGCAGAAGTTTCCACAAATGTGTTGCACCTGCAGGTTGCCTTGTTTTTCATCCCAAACCAGCTCCGTGTAGTTCAGGTCTGGAGACTGTGCTGGTCTTCATCATGTGAAGCTACCGTCTGCTTCTGTTCCTCTAATGTTTTGTGTCATTATCTTGCTGTAGGATGCAGCTCTGACCAACCAGTCTGTCTTTGTTACTTCAGTATACAGTCCTACTTCCTGCAGTACAGTGTTGTCCTCATAAAGCATCAGTCTGTTCCCACACTGTCTTTGTACAGACAGAGAGTTTGTAAGTCATCAGCTAAAGTTGGGTCACCTGTAGGAACTGTTGGCTTTAACTTTCAAGGCTTCATAAAAAAAAATGTTTTCCGAGATATTTACACGGTTTTGCATTTTGACCTTAAATCATTTAAGTTTATTAAGTGGACCTGAGCAGCTGAAATATCAATAAAAACTGGATGGGTGTTCTAAAGCTTTTGACCAGAAGTGTACAGTCAGTTCTAAATGTTTAAATACTGTATATACTAGAGCAAGGAAACTCCTTATGCAACAAAACAACATGACACACACAGTAAAGGTTGAAGCAAATAGTTTGTAATGTGAAAGGATCAATAGTTTCAATCATCCCAGCTCTGCAGCTTCCAGCTCATTGTTTCAGTCCATTGGTCTGTGTGGTTGCTGAGTCCCACCAGCTCTCACACACACTCACACACAGCGATTATACTCCACTGCAAAAACCTGTCAAGGAAACAAAGTAAACAAGTGGCTGATGAAGAAAGTTGAACATTTAACAAGCTAAAGGGAGACTGGTATTTTCCTCAGGAGCTGGTGAACCAAACCATGGCTGGTGCTGAGTGAACACACAGGAGGAAAACAGATGGGATGCTACTGCTGCTCTATTTCTATTGAATATCTACAGTTAGTGAGCAGTTGTACGTTCACACCTAAACAACGACGGAAAGATGAAGGACATGATGAACTGCTATTTTAATGTGTTTTAGATGGGGGAAGCAGAGGCAAGCTGTCAACACGGCACTGACAAATCCCACGAAAAACATGCCACGAAATGTTCCAGTGACAAAGCCTAAAAACACATCAGACTTTAACAAGGGAGATCACTGCTCGTCACCTTTTTACAAAAACAAGTTTGCCAGTCGGTATAACTTTATATGTGGTTTGGTCCTGAGCAGGTAGTGTATGATCAGGTGGCTGCTGGAGCCGTAATCAATGATCCACACACACACACACACATATATATACATACATGCATTTACACATACATTTATAGACATACATATGTATGTATAATTAATTCATAATTGCTTGTATAATTAACTGTGACACTCATCTCTGCTCCTGTCATCAGCCCCCCCCCCCCCCCCCCACACACACACCACAGTAGGTCAACTTATTAGACAATTAGAGACACACAGAGCATTGAAAAAATATTTCTGATTTCTGTTTGGAGAAAAAAATATTAGCTTCCTGCAGTACCCATGTGATAACCCAGACATTTGCCTACTCTCTAAGAGTCTTAATATTATCCTGAAGGAGAAATATTGATGTATAGTGCTCCGCTTGGAGCATGACATCTTTTATAAAAAAAAAAGTTCACAACCAGAATAAAAGTGGACTATTTTTTTCCTGAGGAATACCATGGGGTGTCTTGCAGCTTTGCTTCTGTCTATCCGTTCACGGACTGGTGTGTTTCTGAGCACATCTCTGACACTAGGAGGCTTGTCCATGCTCCATTTAATCATCTATTTACTTCACTCCTCAGACATGTTTGGCCATCCATGTCTATAGTGAGGGGCCTATCATCAAGCCAAGATGATGACACTGAATGTGTGTGCTTTACACCCCTCCAGGACTGAGCTATTGTATTTCAAATGGTTATTGTGTATTTTTCTCAAAACATTTGCTTTGGTTATTTGTCAATCAAGTTGTGATGACAGCTACCCCGGGTTGCAATTATGTCTCGCAATGAAGAGACTGTGGTTGATAAAGACCTGCTAAAAACAAAATCTCAGTGACTGTCTGAGGCTATGCTCCCCACCAGGTGCTGGAAATATGTAGTTCACTTTGACAGCAACATGAAATAGTTTGACATTTTGGCATTTGATCACTGACAAAATCCCTCCCTAAACAATGACTGTCCACATGTTGCAGCAGTAAGAGGAGCTTCAAAAACAAAAGAAAGTGTCAGGTATGGATTATGCTGTTATTATGTTAGCAAACTCAGCCAACTAGCTCACTACTAACAGGAGTAAGTAAAGAGCATATCATTGGCTGACTACATAGTTTGTGGGGTTACAGGTTATGTTTTAAAAAAAAGCCCTGTTCACAATAGCCCTAAGCACTTAGATACTAAAGTGGTAATTGCCAAATCTAGTAAGGAAGTTCTAGTTCTTGCATGGGTCTGGTGTATAATATACAGAAAATATATGTTGTCCTTTCCTTAAAAAAATAAATCCATCAATCAGATGAAAGTATTTTCATCAAATGCAGTTTTACCTGAGATTTCCCTCCAGATAGTATATCAGCTCATCAAATGAAACTGATGAAGCAGGTGGATTTGCTTCATAAGAAAATCAAATTATCTCATCATATCTCTTGCTTTTTTTTTGTACTTCATAACCAGTGAGGAGAGATATTTACTGTGACTTTTTCAGCCACATTCATAATCTCAGCAGAGCAAGGTTAAGTAGGTACTTGATAAAAATCAAGTAAAAGGTCAAAATAAAATGCCCCAGGTTTTCCTTCTAATCCTTTCAATCTCATTATGCAATCTACATCTCACCACAGCCTCATTACACTGGTCAGCTCTTTTCTCTTCTGCCTCCTGACACCAGGAGAGAAGGACTCAGCCTAACAAACCGTAATTAAAAGCTTCTTCACGTGGACCACTGAGGCTAGCTATCCTCTTTGATCTTAAGCTAGTGACTGAAACCAGTCCAGCACACAGCACCTCAAAGGAGCCTTACACTGGTCACCTGTCTTTTGGGTGATTATTTGCCCTGTCCTTTTTTTTTACTACTCTATTATTCAGACCTCATCTGGATGATCCCCAACATATTTATTTCCATCTTGTATATGAGGTCAGTCATCTGCTGCCCATAATTGAATTCCTGGTTGGGAAAAGCATATTTACTAGGGCTGCTACTCCATCTGGTGCACTGTCTCTAACCTTATAAAAATCAAATGGGCAAAGAAATGCTCCATGAAATATCAAAGGCACCACCAGGGCTTTGTCTCATATCTATGGAAATTTATGTTTTCTGCAGTCAAGGTTCCTGCCTGGCAGTCACTTCCTCCTCTGTCTTATTCACCTGAAAGCCACAGCAGTGTCACATATATATGCGAACCTTTGAGATCCATTAAAACAACATATGACATAAAATTTAGCTTTCTCAGAAATGTAAAGAAGAATAGCCTTTGTTATGAAAATGCATTACAAATATAAGGACTGTTCTGTTGGTCAGAATGTCTTTATATATATGTATTTTTCACAGAAGTAGATCTGCAGTCATAGTAGAAATAGGTGTTACAGAGCTACGACTGATTCCTGCCTGATATTCTAACAGCAGGGGTTTGCTACAAAAATGCTGCATGATTAATTTTAAATTCTTATTTTCCACCAGAATAATGATTTTTTTTTTTTTTTTTAGGAAACTACAGGGTACACACAACTCCAGGGCAGGTCCAATTCACCATGTTTTTCTAATGCTAAGCTGATGTCAATACAAAACTTAACACTTCATGCTGCTGCTCCACAAAAAGACCCATTCAGTGAAGGGAAGCAACAGCAGGTTATTATGACAACTTTAGTCTGCTGTTTTAAATTGACACTGAGGACCATCCTCATTTACAGTACAGGCAGCCTGCACACTCTTTGCCCACAAGTAGTGCTGTTGAGTACAGTGGCCCCTAAGGTCAAATCACATACAAGAGAGAAAGGACAAACATTAAACGCTCTACGAAAACAAAAACACACACAAGAGTATACACGTAACCATGAAGAGAAAAAAGCTATAAATCCAGAAATGCAACAAATACAAAAACGTGCAAAAGCGGAAAACATAAACAACAAGAACTGCTAAACCAGATCCAGACCGAGCATATGCAGAGGCTGACGTGGTACACAGCTCTGTTGATGAGTCACTCTGCTCCATGGATCGATGATTAAAGGCAGTGATGAGGAAAACATTCACTTATTAAGCCTCAGGAAACACTGAATGTCAAAGTAACTTTGTTTCCACAAAACATCCACAGAGTATCTTTAACATTTGCTGTAGGGCTTATGTTACTGCACATATAACAAGACTGAGTCTACGGTCATGCTAGCGGCTCTGTGAGGCTGTACTTTGAGCTGAATGGTGATGACAGTATAAAAACATGCAGGTATAATGTTTAACATCTTCACCATGTTAGGTTAATGTGTTAGCATATTCAAATTTGTGCATGTACTAAGCACAATGTACAGCTGTGGCTAATGGGAATGTCAGTTTGGCAAGTATTTAGTCAGACACTAATGTACTGGTTTATGAAATTAAGTTTTTTTTTTATTATGACCCTTGATGGAAAGTCAGGGAATCACCAAATGTTGGTAGGATACATCCTCTGGGAATCATGAATGTCTGCACTGGATTTTGTGCCGCATGCATCCAGTAGTTGTTGATATATTTCAGTCTGGCATAAAAACAAGCTCTGCTGATCTGTCAGTCTGTTCACACAAGTCTTTCTGCAGATGACAACAACTGCAGTTTGCCCCTGGGCAGAAGATTTTAGAGACTCTGGTCTCACTGATATGTATTTTAATGTAACCAGGTATTCTGAGGATACATGCATTTATGCAAAGCTCAGGTAGGCACACAGTTGCTGTGTTATTCATAGAAATATGTAAATTTCTATATTTGAAGCTAGAGAGCGAAAATGTTTTGATACCACTACATCATATGTTTTTGGTCAATTAAGGAACTAAAAGATGGCTAGATGTACTCTGGCTGAATGGACGTGGTCCCAGATATAATGTTGGAATTTAGCTTGCATTGAAAAAAAGAATCATCATAGTCATTTTAAAAACTTGGTGATAGGACTTAAATTGAAAAGGAAATGGATATGTTTTGGAAAAATGGTTTCTTATCTCAGCCAAAATATCCTCACATATTCATTCATTCTTTCTCACAGCATTTATAACTGGAACGACGTAGCATAATTATATAGTAATTAATTTAATCATTGCATTTAATCCATTATATTCCAACAGAGGATGACGCATATCTGAAATAGTCTTTGTTTTTTGTTTTTTAATTGTGAAATGTACTGCACACCAAAACAGAGGCAGACTTGTCTGTGAGATCTGAGTTCTGTCATTAAAGATCAGAAAAACTCAACCACTGTGCTTTGTAATGACCTTTCCTCTCTTGGTTCCATGTTTCTTTTCACCGGTCTGTAGATGTTTTTTTTTTTTTTTTTTTTTTTTTTTTTTAACTCTCTTTTGACTTCACTCACAGCTGTATCCTGTCATCTTTCTGTTCTAATTAGACGGGTTTGGGCGTTTGTCAGTGGACAGTGTTAGAAAATCAGCCCCGTGTGGGTTCACTACTTTATGTCACCTTAGCCTTTACTGTTTAATCTCCACTCAGCAAGATGTTTGATATTACTGAATCAAATGACTGCATGTAAAGTTAAAGTGCTGCTGGTCCCACGGTGAATCAACACCACGTACTGCAGCTCTCCTCAGTTTTAAGCTGCTCTCAACTCATTGTTTTGGTTTGCTGGTCGGTATGATTAAGTCCCAAAGGCTCTCACTGACTCCATCCGCCCACGCACCCACTCCTCTAAACCTGTGGATGGCAGCACACAAGCTGATATAAGCCAACTGTACTGTAGGCTACTGTTCCTGGTCTGAAATAGCAGAGAACCAAAGTAAATAACTGTGTGGTGAAGAGCTCCACGTGTCCAAAGAGATATTTGGCTCTGGAGCTGGTGGACCAAACCAGGACTTAAACCTGTTCACCAGTGAACATGTAATTTGACAGATAATGAGACTGTAGAAGATCAAAACCAGAAGCCAAACTGCTCAGCTTCTGCTAGATGTGTTTGATGAGGCAATGTTTGCACTAAGAACTTAATAGATGAACAGTATGTTCTCAGCTGCAGTCTGCTTTATTTGTAAAGCAGTACAAACACTACACAGTTATGGTGCAGAACCTGACAGTAGAGAGATGTAAGGAGGACGACAAAGAAAAAGAAAATCTTAAAATGTGTTGTGGATTTGTTTTGGAGTCTGTAGGTTTGTCACTATAAGTGATACTTTCCACATTTAAACAGTTATTTCATTCATTGATAATATATATTAAAAAATGGATTAGAGCAGTTCTATGGTGACTGAAGCATGCCCTGAAAGTTTGCGTGTCTGTGAGTGATGTGACATGATGTGGATTCAGTTACATTGTGACTTGCCCGCTCTGCATTTCAGACACGTTTGACTACCAGCAACCAGTTGCCATGGATCAAGTCAATGTAGGAGGAAACAAAAAAAAAAAAACAGACATGACTCAGTTTCACCAATCTTTGAGGGTTTTGTTGATAAGGGTACTGAAATTCTGGAGGAAGACGGGTGCGTGTTGGGCATTTTCAACATTGTGTAGAAAGAAATTGTCAAATGGTGCAGTGCCGACTACGTGGGAACTACGTCAAGTCAATGTCTGTTTACACTGGTGCACAAATATAACATAGACGTGGACACGTGCAGTCAGAAGTCTAATCTTCATATGCATGCTTCATCTGTTCCTTTTGAACTTTTACATTCATGCAGGCATGCACACACAATACCTCAGAGACTGGACAGTGCTGAGAGCAAACGGAACAGAAGGGGTTGTTGATAGCCTTGGCTGGGCAGAGGCTGAGAGAGAAATATTTGCAAGAATGGTCTACTCAAGCCCTGGGTAGTGAAAACTACAGAGAGAGTCCCCACTTTTATGCAGGCATCTATTATTCATCCCGTAGCTGTATTTGTGCATTTACTGTTTGAGGGAGAGCAAGATGGATGCAGTTGCGTGTTGGCAGTGTATTGTCCCACCTCTTTCCTTTATGTATCTAATGAGCAGGAGTAGCAAGGCCTCGTGACTCACTTCCACCTCCTCAAGGTTTCTGCCTGCCTTCGTCTCTGTCTGTGCATGTACGCAGCCCGCGTACTAATTCAAAAAGGCTCTGGGCTATATGGTTCACTACAGAAAAAAAAATCCAAAGCCCAGAATGAGTGCATTAAAAGATAGAACAGAACATGTCCAGAGGACCTGGTATAATACATTTTAAATTTATACCGTTGATGTACAATGGCATTCATGTTTCTTCAGCTTTCACAGAGGAGAGGAAAATAATAAATATAAATCATGAATGCTGAAACTGATGGAAACTAATCAGTAATATACAGTGATACATAAATGTTATGACCATTGGGCAATAACAATTAGTTGGCCCGGGCTTTGAAAATGTCAGCATGCTGGTGCGATTTCAGATTGAGCTCTGCTACAGGAGGAGGAACAGAGAGTAAAACACAATTAGAAAGTTTGAGGGAATAATATGGATCGGTGCAAGCCATGAAATTGTGAAGCTACATCAAAGCCAGTCAGTCAGTACAGAAGCAGAATTCCAACAGCCTACAGGCTAAACCCCAGAGCCCAAATAACTTTCAGCTAAAAGTCTAATGAATACTGAGCCTGGAATGTAGCCAGTCTGGGCAACTGGCATTTGCAGTTAGACTTTTTGGAGGATATTCTAGGTTTACAGATTCAGTGAAACATAATAGTGTGGGCCCTAATATGTGGGCATATGCTGCAAGACAGACTCTTGGCAAGCCTTGCTGTGAGGAAGGAAAAGGTGTTTGAGTTAGCTGTTGTGCATTATTGGCCTTTAGTCTTTGTCTCTCTACAAATTCTTACTGGAATTAAAGGAAAGACATCCATGATGATACGTAAATATGCACTGTAGAAGTATTCATACAAGTAAAAGCTTTGCATTACAAAATCAAAAGGAAAAGTACTCATTATACAGAATGATTCTTTTCTGAGTGTTATTATATTATGTACTGTGGCTCCATGGTTTGGTTGGGTTAAGGAAATTGAAAGCACTTGGTGAAGGTTACAATCATGGTCATGTTAGAAAGAAAGTAATGTTGACAGTTGGTGCAAAACAAGATGCAATCAGCGAACAGCAATCTCACATGCCAAAGTCACCTATAATCCACGCCTGAAAAGTTTTTAATGCTATAACAGCTTCCTTCTCTGTTCCTGACAGACTCTCTTAGTGACTTTTACATTTCCCTTATGACTCACTGGCCTTCATCTAACAGATAAATTACTAAATGAAGTGAAACATAAAAGTAACAATAAGAACGGTTTAGCTTTGAGGATTAAAAGGATAAAAAGCTTTTGTCCAGCCTCCCACTGCTAGTTAGCATTCATTCTATACAGCAGTTCACACGTGGTTTTAGAGCCAAATGTGTGGCAACATCTTTTTTTAAAAAGCTGAAGTCTTTTCCTCATTCAAAATGGAAAACTCTGGAAACAGTCAGATGACCATGAAAAAGTTTGCTGTTACCGCTCAAAAAAATAGTCAAATTTTCTGAGGACATTTTCAAAGAAATCATTTTGTTGCCTGTCAAAAGATATTTACATGTAGACACATACCAGTGTAAGCTTTGAAGGTACCAAGAACAGTGGTCTTTTGTTGACTGAGGAAAATGTGAATGGAAAGCTGCTACTTATGAATCCACATCCACACAAGTCCTTTGATATTTCCTTGTCAGAGGTTGCACTTCAGATTTCAATTTTTTTTCATGTTCCCTGCTTGTTGATCAGACTATTTGAAGGCCGCAAGAGCCGAAAAATATATGCTTTAGACAGTTTTCATGTCTGTTAAACATCCCGGCAGGTCAGTGAATGTAACGCAAGACAGTGAGAAAAATCAAATGCCACTTATCTATGTATGTATTGTGGTGCAAACACTTTCTGTGTTCTGGCATTTACGGGACATTACTTTGATGTAACAACGCATGGCTTCGGCGTCCTGACGGAAGTAGTGAATAAAAGGAGAGAAAACAACTAAACCACTCACACCGTATATTTTAAAGGATGGAGTAAAGATAGCCAATCCCAGGGGAAAATGAATTGTCTGTCACATGCCTTTGACTGGGATTGTGGCCCTATCTGAGTCCTGAGGCTTACACTGCTCTTTGGATGTGAGCGCATTAGCATAATCTGTCCAGTTGATTATGTTTGGGCAGCAGTGGCATAAAACTCTGGGCCTGTGATTAGGCTCTGTAGGGCTGTCAGCCAAGGCAGGCGAAAAGCAATCAGCGGAGCAGATTAAAATGTGCAACAGCAAACACAATAAGGAAGGTGCAGACTACCAAAACACTGAGAGCACCATGCCCCCCTAATTTAGCAAGGATGGGTCAAGAGATGGTGAGCGACAAGCTAGTTAATAGAGGGATCCATCACCTCACTGTCCCAGTCTCCTGACTGTAAGTTGGCTGGTAGATGTGGTCCCACCAGGTGACATGCTGATAGATACTAAAAGACATCCAAGAATGAAAAATTGTCTGTGAAGAAAAGCAATAGTAACACAAAGACGTTTAATTCTACATCCTATGTTCGCTTAGGACGGTCACCTTGCAAAACGGCCCTACATCATATCTACACCAACGTGGTCATGTGCCTAAAAATATCCAGAGATAAATGACAATGAGGACCATAATTTGATCCATATCCAGCCACATATGCTCAACAGAACTTTGGCCTCAGCTTTCATCACATTGTCTGAGAGACAAGACAAATTATGAATATTCATGATGTGAGCTAATTCCGAAACTGATGATACCACGGATGCCCCTGCGAATTGTGGGTACTAACGACGTGCTGGAGCCCATCTGTTCATGCAGGTCTGTGATACATCAGTCTGATGCCACAGGTGGAAACCATTTAAAGTCAGCTGGCACTGAACAGTCTGTTCTTTTCTTTGCAACAAAGAACAGAACTTCACTTCAAAAAAAAAGTTATAGCACATTATCATATTATGATAAGCTGAATATTATGACTCATTTCCTGTACCAAACTGTAACACAGGACAATTGAATCAGTGTGTGGGATCCGTAATTTGACTATGGATGGGACGGTGTGGCAGAGACTGAACAAACTGCTACTGTTTTTGGAATAGGTTTAGTCCGTTGCCATGGTAACATCTTTAAATTGCCAAAACCAGTAGATGATTGGCCACCCCTAGTCTCCTGTTCTACCAGATTATGATCATGGCAGGAAATTCACTTCCCCAAGTTAACTAAAACTTGCCTTACGTTACTTTTGTGGTAAACTATCATGACATTCACAAGTACCATTATATTTACAGTACCGAAAATAGCTACATTCTTGGCACTGTTACAGTAATAAAGATGGACTGCAGGACGGTCACACCTGACGCTGTTTGATATTTGACTGAAGAGTCTAATTGTGAGACAGCTCTGCTCTGTAGCTGCTTAAACTAAGGTTAGCATCACACACTGACAGAACGAGCTGCTTCACAGCCCTGAATGCTGGAGGCTCCACTTCAAAGCTTTTGAGTGTTCAAATAATGATGTGATGTGGTTAAAAATTGAATGGAACTTTCCATCAGTTCTGTTCCCCAGCTGTCTGTCATTTCCCCTGGACAGCTACCAAGCCCACAGCTAACTGTCTGTCTGAAATCTATGTACAAAAAGACTTCCTGATCTCTTGGTCAGCACAAAGTCACAGCTTGGTCCATACAGTTTCAGTGTGCCTGTTTCTACAGAACTGTCTTTGACCACGCAAAGGGTACAGACAGCAGTATACAGAGAGCATATTCACAAGGCAACGGCCAGCATTTCTCATACGGCCATTACAGCCAGTGAAATCAGTTGTTCGTAGCTTAAACTTTCACTTGATGCAGCTTAAGACAAAGTTAATTCTATGAGTAAAATCAATTCTACATAATTTTTTTTTTATATAAAAACAATTCATTGTTAGGCCCAGATATAAGTAGAGACCAAAGCACAGATTAACGAATGCTAATGTTGCTCTGTGTCTGCTGAATAGCAACCGTTTATCAACACATCAGCACAACACATAACACTGTATACCAATAATATACCAGCGGCTTGTGAGCCTGTGTGTATGTGTAGGTGTGTGTGTCATCATGGTAGGATGTGGTCCGAGCAGGAACTACCACAGAGGTGGTTTTGAGTACTTTAGCAGATCTTTATGTCTGTCTGAGGACAGACTCTGTCAAAGCAATGGCATCACAACCATGGTCCGACCCATGACTACTAAGAAGAAGAAGAAGAAGTTTTCAGCTTGTTTTGGACTTCCTCTGTCCTTTAGTGTTCAAAAAGTTATTTGAGCAGCTTTAAACATCATGACCAAACTGTTTTCTTTTTTGCATCATGCATCTGGCTCTAAACACAGGTTGATTATCAGCCTCTTTCCCTCCTTTTAAGTTTTTCTCGACATTCACCTGATAATTCTGGGTATAATAACATGTCGAAAGAATAACACTAATCTGTGCTCCAAACACTACCTCCCCTCACACTTAATTGTATCACCCGGCCTGAGATAGACCTAAGCATTATCCCCAGAGATAAATCAAGGCATGAAATGTAATGCTGTCCTAAGCACCTAGTAAATTGCTCCCATGCTATTTTAACAGAATTACACAGCAAAGAGTAAGGCTCAGGAACATAACTACACTGTTTATGCTATTAAAGCATGGCAAATAGTCTTTGAGGCTATTACTACAACCATGTCCAATATTCACTGGATTTTGTAACATGGTCACCAAAGCTTCAGGTTTTTATCAGCTCTCTGTGTCATCACTGAAAAACTTTATTTTTCAGTAAGCAGTTCTGCCAATGGCATGTACACACACGGCTGTATTTAGTCAAGTAATTCTATACTCCCATTTCTATCATCTGCTACATTGGATTTGCAAGTGGCAGCATATTGTAAAAACTGCCATCCCAAACTAATTCAGTTTAAAATGCTGATGCAAAACAAAGCAAATGGGACTGATTTCATGGAGCCTTTTAGTGTTGCTCAGCAGTCTATTCATTCTAATGGACTTTTTCTTGTAGAGGTAAAACATGAGGCAATATCTTCTGAAAACACGGTGATGAAGATGAATTCTGCATGGCCGGTGGCAAAATTTGGAGCTGGTAATGTAACACAAAGTGAAACAGATGCTTCAACATCATGACATTATTCAGGAAGGCGAAGGTACAGGATTGTGAATGGTGAACATGATGGAAAGTTACTGTAATTACTCAACATTTTTTTCCATGACTCGTATGGAACGAACAGCATGCGTATTAACAGATGAGGCCAGGTATGTTACATAAACTGTAAGCTGACAATCAAACCAAAAAAGGGATATTACTGGTGCAGCCAACCGTGAACGTTATGTGCTAATTAATGCAAATAATAAAAAATAAAATTAATAAATAAATACAATGCACATAGTCATCATCCTAATTACTGCTGGCAGAATACTGGTGATAAAACTGTAAACCTTTTCTGAAATACATTTTACAAGCGTTTATTCAGATATTATCATCATTAGCATCTTAACATACCGTGGAAGGGATTTTTTTTGGAGTAAAAATTGGTTAATAGATAGATGGTTAATAGGCTCATAGATTCACCCAGAAGTGTCTTGGTTGAGGTAAATTGAAGGGAGTTTTAATGCATCAGTTTATCTCTAAACATTATTACCTAGTTAGCTAGCCTAAACTCGGAGCCTGACAGTAGGTTCAGCCGACAGACAAACTGAAGCTCCTGGTGTAACACAGAAACAAACACAGACTACAAATCTTGTGGTAGATCTTACCATTAAATAAGTTAACATTTTCATCCATGATATGATGCACAGCAACATGTTAAAAAAGACTCTCACCAGCAGCTGGACGCTCTCCAGTCCCGCTGATCAAACTGATTAGATTGACCCTGGTTGTCATGCCTGGATGCTGACGTATGCGCACATTGCAGCGTTAACAAATAGACTGTCCAGGTAGAATTTACCCATTGTTGCTGACTAATATACTTAAAATAATAATACAATTTTAAATGATTTGCATGGATAATATATTTACCACCCTCCAAAATCCATTTTTACAGTGTGTCTACTCATAGATAACCGAGCATGTCACAGGATCCTAATGGACATTTGCCTGCTAGTTCAACCTCTTTATGATTTAATATTCAGCTAATGGGAGAAGTTGCACTGTGAGGGTACATAATTTCCTGCAGTTTGAGAGCTGTCCTGCAGAGTCATTAATGGTGAATCTTAATGTATATTCCATCATGAGTCACAGAGAGAATTTCTCCTTACGTCTGCCACTGAGGATACAGGTTCTCTACAGTCCCACATACAGCTGAGGGAATAATGAGTTACAGCTGCGCTTCATTCAACTGCAAACTCTCAATAGCTGCACAATTTCTGTAGCTATTAAATGTGGATAAGAGGCTAGAACTAATTTGAATACACCTGAAAACTAAAAGCGAAATGGCAGACACAACAGTGAGTATTAAAAGATCACTTACTCAATTATCAACTACCTAATTAAAACACCAAGTCCAAAGTAAAATATGTTCTTCCATTTTCTCTCTGATGTAATTTCTTGCTTTTTTTGGTGCCACTCTAAAGCCCCACTGGAATTTATTTCTTTAAGGGAGGTTGAATGACTTTAATATTACATGGTCAGTGATTTTTGCTCATCTGCCCATAATTTAAATCCCATCCACAAAGAAGCTTTGCATTAAAAGTACATCTCAGTGATTTCAAGCCTAGAGCTGAATTTCTTGTAACTGAGTTCCATTAGCTCCATGCACAGCTTGAGTTCTGTGAGGCAGCTGAAGGAGTAGAAAAGGGTTTTGCTAACCTGACTGAGGCCAACTTATTATCACTAACATTCAGAAAGCAAGAGCTCATCAAATGGGCTGCAGTAATGTCATGTAAATGTGACTGTGAAAGTATAATAGACATAATGCTTTAACACAGAAAGATCCATTTGAGAGGTTTGTAACGCTCTGTGCAATGAATTAAATTACTGGTGCATATTTTAATATTGCTCATTTTGTGGCCATTGGGGGGCAAATGAAGAAGCTGTAAACACAATATTGACACATTGCACCTCATAAAATTGCCATGACAAACAATTGCTTATTTGCACATCCAGCAGCAACCCTGTTTCACAGAAATGATATTTACATACTACTGATTTGTTTTGCTAAAGATGTTATGAAGAAATGCACTTTCTGCTTGGATTCTAATTACTGGCGCCATTTTATGCAGTCAAGGAAGGGAAATGCTTCTGTACTGCACAGGAGTCACTGTGAAGCAGTCAGGGTGGACAGTGGCTGTCAAAGCACATAGCTGTCAGATTGGTTAAATAGTGAAAAAGCAAACATTTACATATTTTATATTCCTAACCAAAACCCCAAGCTTTCCCTAATCAAGTGCTTTGACTTGCCTAAATAGAACCATAAAAGAAAAATGTTAACCAGGCCTTATTTGCACAGAACTAATCATATATGAAAATTAATAAATTACATTCACAGTGAACATTTCGCATTTTCTTCAGTAGTTATTAGTTCAATAGCAGTATGTAGTATTTTCATTACAAAATGATTCCTCATTAAAAAAAGAAAAAACATAATCCAGGCAGCATTATGTTTCTTAAAACTTAAAACTATTTTTCTTTTTTTTTCTTTTTGCTGCAGTGTAACATTAGCATTCATTTGGAGTGTCTGTGTCCACTTGATGAATGGACTCTGCTCACTCCTTAGTTGCTAAAAGCTCCAAATACAGAGCTACCTTTAACTGGAGTATTTAGCAGTTGATAAATTTGTCTGTCTGCTGCCATTTGGCACTTACTCACATACTTTGTTTGACATTTGATGCAGGACAGGTAGCTTACAGAGGATTTATCAGAACTTTTTTTTTTTTTTTTTTAGCAGAAAACCTACTTCTACTAGAAGCTAGATTGTTCAAAGCGGTGCTAACTGAATCTAAACAGTACTGTAAAGTTAGGGGCCTTAAGACCAAAACAGTGAGCTGAAAGATGCTAAAATGGTCTGAAGAGAGAAGTCAGGTGACTATACATCATTTAACCCATCGTTAATAAAAAATAAATAAATTATGGAGGTATACATATTTTGATAGTCGTGCTAAAAACAAAAGTCACATGATTTTCTGGCATATTATCCCTTTATAGCCCTCTAATTTCTCAGTAGCTAAAATGCCATGCAGAATGTTACAGAGGAGCAGAGCAAATATTTTACTACCCTCCTCCACAGTAATACCAATTATGTATTTTCCATTGTTTTAGTTTATTTCATCACAATAATTCATTCAGTATCTATTCTGGTTTGCAGGGAATTCAAGGCACATGTGATATCTATCAGGTTCAAGGATATTTGCTGCAGTGGAGTGTCTCTGTATATGTCTATAACATATGGCTGAAGGAATGAAATAGTATATGATCTGGACTTCATCATCAAGGCAAATCACAGTGAAACTAATAGAGATGGTGAAGAAAAACCAGCATTTGTGTGAATAACCCTGGAGCCAACGACCACAAACACATGCATGAAAATGGTTCATGCAAAAGATGAAAGCTTTAATGGCCTTGGAAGAAATGGAGCTGGTCCCAGTGGCTCCAGTGTTAATGGAGATTCTTGGAATAATAATTGGGGAGCACTATGTGGTGCTGGTAATGCTGCATAGGACAAACACACAAAATAACCATCCACAGAAAAGGCACCAGTGTTGACTGACGTACAGCAGAGGTGACCCAGAGACAGACTGTGAAGATGGAGAGTGGCATAGAGGAGCACAGTGTTGTGATTGTCCTCAGCAGAAAAACAACAGCACTGGTAATTTATTCAGATGCTAAACAAGCAAAGTTAGAGTGTTCCTGATGCACAATTATGCAAAGAATGATTGTCCTGACTCAGTCGCAGAAGTAGTGACATAACATTATCGTTCTAAAAGTCTCTTAAGGGTTCAGTATGCTTGAAACAAACTAGTTCATAAAAAGTTTTGTCCAACCACATCAACAAGCACAAGTCTTTATACCTGTTCCAAATGACCACGTTCAATAAAGCCTGCTGCCGGGCAGGGGCAAAAAGCCTGCTGCCATGATGGGTGGTGAGACATGATGAATTGAGTAAGGACAACGTTACACGGTTTCACGCAGAAAGACTTCTGTGAACAATTTTAAAAAGTGCATGAGAGAGAAGTTCAAATACTGTTTACTTTCAAACCTCAGCCAAACCTGACCAATCACGGTGCACACTGGTGGCCTGGGGATTAAAGCAAGCACATGCCATTCCCTATTTCTTCTCCTCCTCATTCCCTCTCATCTCTTTGTAAATGACTGTATTAAAAAAAATAAATAAATAAAAATACATTCTGACATTGCAAAGCAGCAGTCACACTACAAAGCGACAATCACTCATCCATGGGAAATAGCCAGGGTTGGAGGCATAGTGACTACTTTCTGGGCTAGGTAATGAACGGCATAGCTGTCAGGGTTGACCATTAAACTGGGAGATGGCCAGAGTAGCACCAGTCAGTCACACTAGCTCCTGGAGCTCTCCACTGTTCTGTTTACTCCCTTGGCATTTTGTTCACCATTGCACTTTACTTCAATCCAAAGTTACTGAAGAGGGAAAAAAATGCTATCCAAGCTTATGAGCTAACAGTAAGCTCATTAGTTTATTAGCTTAGCTCAGTCAGTTTACAGTTTTTATTCAAAAATAAATTTGTATGATTGACTTCCATCTTGTAATTGTCTGTAAACCACTGCTCTTTTGTGGAACAGATTTTACTCTGACAGACGAGGCGACTCCATCTCCTACAAGTTCTATTTATATGCAGCTAAACCTCAACAGCTAATATGTTTTGTGCGAAATCTTTATGGCTCTTTGTAATAATAAAATGTATTTTATTTCCATTATTTAACTGAACTTTGATTATGTCATCAGTGAGCAACTAAAGGTTTCCATACACTGAAATGCAATGCTGTGTTTCTTTTTTACACAAATACCTTCAGTTTGTCATTGATGGAGTTGCCTGAGGAACCTGTGATTAAAATTTAGAAAGAGCGAGTAGAGGATTGTTTGTCACCTTTCAGGTCATGCCTAAAATATGATAAGCATGCAGATAATTGATGACATCTCTGGGAGACAAAGAGGCAGAACAATATTGTTGGAGAATAATAGGCTGAGTTTTTTTTTTTGTTGTGGAGAAATGCTCATGTTTGAGCAGGATGATGTCTGACCACAGTGCAGATTTACACAGACAACACTGTGATTCATTGGATAAATTAACACAGGCGTTGTGGTTATTGTGACTTGCATGATTGTGCAGCTCCATGTGTGAAACTGATTACAAACATGCAGGTGTTCACAATATGAAAACAAGCTCTTTTGTTTGAATACCAGTCGATTACTGTATCACTGATTCTACCCTCTTTATTTATACTACAGAGGGTTTTGAAATTATTTAACTGCATTAGCCCACATGAACACTGAAGACACAGATGATGAACCTGAGAAGTGCAAATTGTGTGTGTGTATGTTAAAGACCCTGAACAAGATTATTTACTGGCAACGTAACACAAAACTATACAGTGAGCTGCTGACAACTTGTGAATTCAAGATTTTCCTCCTTCGGGAGGAGCCTCTTTAGCCCTCTTTAGTTTCCTCATCATAGCGATACACGACCCACTGACCCACAGGATACTTCACATGTCCGCTCCGCTGCCTGGGGTCTGAAAAAGTCTGTTTTTTCAAGTTGCAGCAAAAGCAGCAACATAACAAAACATGTTTGCGTGTGGGTTCTGGTTAATTGCAGTTCTGGAAATGTGCCAACACTTCCAACATTTTCTCTTTGGATTTAATGAAGCATGTTGAACTGCTCGTATTTTCCACTCTTTCAAAGTAAGTGGACTGTTTTGTCTTGCTTGTGGATAGCCATCTTTTAAGCATATTAAGGCCTGCTGGGCTCCTTTTTTTGTTCTCCCAGATGAAAAAGCTGCATATTGTCAAAGGCTTCAAAACAACATCACTGGGAGGTTTAAGTGTTACTAAGATGAAGAGAAATGTAATTGTCATGCATCAAATCCAACCATAAAAAAATCATATCTATCAAATCTAAATTGTGTTTATTACAGAATTATAAGTCCAAAGGCTAGATGTATAAAAAATCTGAAATGCATCCGCCATATTGCACGCAGGATACTGATATTTATAAAAAAGGAAAGTCCCAAAGAAAATAACTGAGACACATTTTTACGAATCACCGGTGTGACATAGTGTATAAAAGATTAAAAATGCCTTTGATTAAATCAAAAGCAAATCAAACAAAGAAATAAAATGAAATATAAAACACTTTACACAGTGGAAAGAAAAAGTAAGTAAAGCCTTTGGAATAACCTGGTTTTCTGCCTTAATTGGTCATAAAATGAGATCTTATTTCAATCTAAGTCACAAGTACAGACAAACAATGTGCTTAAATAACAACAACAATGATTTGTATGTTATTAATTAAAATGGATTCCGGATAAGGACAATCGTTTTTTTCTTTAAGAAATGAATGACTTGTTTCTGTGACATGAGTTTTCTGCATTAAAATCAAAACACAGCACAGAAACCTTAGTGAAGAGGTGTGTTCCACAAAGTGTGATTAAATATGATTGTTTATGTAATTACATAGATTAAAACAATTATAGACTTCATCTCTTTGCTGCACAGCTAACAGCCATAGAATGACGCTCAAAGATCCACTTACTATCTACTCAGGACTTTTACCTGCATCTCATAGTTTTCTGCAGCACATGGAGCTGGCTGTCGTGTTATGAACTTGGGACTCCAGGTGTGAGATAGGAAGCAATTATAAATGGGGGAGAGAAGGTAGCCCCCATCTCTAATAAAAGATGGTCTTTGGCGCTCAATGTCGTCCTCCTTAATCTTTCTGCAGTGTCCGCTGAGTCTTGGTTGATGACCTTTGACCCCTTCTCAGGCAAAGCGGTAACGCCTTTGGTCTGGTGCTCCCAGGCAGCTGATGTTGTCTGTTTGCACTGTTCATTCACCTTCTTGTTTTTTCAGCCATTTCACAGATGTATGTCCCCCACGGTAATGTCATACACCTGTACAGTCCTCCTCTCCAGGGAGACCTGTATGTCAGGGCGTACCAACAGAGATCCTGAAAACATATTTCCTTGTTCAGCTTCTTCCTGTAAGCGATGATCTTCCATGAACACGTTATAATGCCTCAAAGTTGGAACAGTTTTGAGTATTTCACAGGAAAGATATCTGTCTTTGTCTTAATGTTACTTGGGAAAAGATGAGATATAACAAATCTTGCTTGATGTTCTTGAGTCCCACTGGGGGGCTCCCCGTAGTCTCATTGTCCATTCCTTGGACCCTTTGGCCTGCAGCTGCCCCCCAAATCTGCTGCACCTTCCTCTGTCTACCCTCCTCCTCACTGATAGATGTTCTGCTCTGAGCAGGAGGATCCTCACCACTGATCTTTCATGTCTTAAGTGGTGATCCGAGTTTAAATTTAGATGCATTTGAAAGCATCAAAGAGCTGATAAGTGGACTTTTGATCTTAGATAATTTTGTTACAAGGTCATGAAAGAACTTTGAACAGGCTTGAGAAAGACATAAATTCAGTAACGCCTTAGACATCATAAAAACAACCTCTTTGACTGCATGTAGCAGCAAAGCTATTAAGGTTCACAATGCTCTGCACATAAGGTGCAAGTGAAGGCAGCTTCTGAGAGCCCAGGATGATGATTATGTTGAAGCCAGCTTTCTGTGACATCCATTTATTTCTAACTCTGGGAGGGAGCATTAGGTTTCTGTGCAACGTCTGAAATTAATGAAATGGAACAATGCGTGAACACTACACAGTGTTTATATCTGAAATAAAGGCTTTGTATTTCAGTTTTTTTTTTTGCCTTTACACATTTGTAGACAGACAAGGAGATTGAAGTTCAAACCTTTCATTCAACAGCTCTTTTTGAAGGTCTGTCATGCAGTCTGAGAGCATCAGTGCATACGAAATCACATTATACGCATGTATGCATGCATGCATGCCATTACTGGTGGAATAAACTGTTTTCCTCCAGGCTGTTTTGCAATGCAATAATCTGATGAGCTCAGAAGGGGTTACAATCGATTCGGTGAATTGATCACCCTCTGGCTACTGCCAGGATGTAAACAAATCCCTGAATCTTTTTGTCTGGGGAGACTGAGGCTGGTATAAATTATTTGATATTTAAATCAAATAAGTGGGTTGCCATGCCTACACTATTTTTTTTTTTTTTCTAGGAGACAGAAAACTTTTCATCACCTCAGCAGTGATGAGTCTTTGGAGGCAGATTTAAACTTGAATTGCCTCAAATTAAATCACTGTACAATGATGCTGACCTGCTGTATGTCAGAGTATCTTGTTGTTGCTCTGCTCTCGAGCTCCTATAAGAGCAAACCACGAGTTGCCATGTGTCCTAAACCTGCCATTAAACTCCAGTGAATCCCACTTTAACGCCACATTGGAGGACACTGCTATCCACCCCCTCCACCGCCCTAAGCATTTAGCCTGTCAGCCCAGACAGCCCAGAGGCTCAATGAAGATTAATTATGATCGTGTTGTCGACAGGGTGGCCGGGGTAATGAGATGTGCCGCACGGTGAGGTGGCATTGTTTCCCTCCCTGTCACATACAGTGTCCTATCTTATCTTGGTGCCACTCTGCAAAAGGTCCACCCTCGCATAATGCCTCTTATGACAGCAGATGGTGAGGAGAGACAGGATATGTGCCTGCCAGTAAACACACTGGTAACAACCTCATTATTATGTTACTGGTGCATTTTTGTTCTGAGTCTTAGTGCTGTCACAGTGCTGAAGGGGAGAAGTGAAGCCAGGAAAAGAAGGTGTTAGCTAGATACATCCAGTGTTATCTGGTGAGGCGATGAAAGAAACAGTATTAATGTTTCTCCTGGATAAATTATTATCAGACGCTGCTTTTCCAAGCACAGCAGTTCAGTTGTCACCTTGTAATTGTCCGTATCCTCATTCACACATAACAATATCTTTTCTAGGCAAACTCTTCTTTAAGGGAGCTTGAACATATGTGAATGTGCTGCTTCCACCTTCCCATAACATTTCATATAAAGGCTCTTAAAATCCCTCCTTTTAACAAAGGTAAAGGTTGTATTTCCTCCCTCTGAGCATGCTTCCTTAATCACTAATTTATTGGGTTTTTTTTATAAACAGAAACATACCAAAACATTATATCAAGTGTCAAGACATCACTGTCAAACCAGACCATATAACGTTAACAGCAAAATAAAAGCAATACTAAGTAAAGATTATATTCCACAATTTATTTAGAATTAAAATGAGTCAGTTAGTCAAATCAACTAGATATCATCCAAAGTCTGAGCCTTCTCTGTAAAAAAACCCTGCGTTTTCATTCCGTGGAAATGATGAACTGTGGCAGAGGGACAGTAACACAAAGAGGAGATTTCTGACTGGAGAAGACTTTCCTGAAAACAAGCTCAGAATAAAACTGCTTTAACATGAAGGTCTATCAAGGTCTAAAAGTATGTTGATTTTTCTGGTTATTGCTCAAGGTTAAAATGGCAGTTCAGTCAGAGCTTGATAAACTGAATTTCTGCTGTTAAGTGACATTTTCAGTGTGAAGACCTGAATGTCTCTGTGGTAAAACTATGTCTCTACATCTGAAGCCAGAACATTAACCTGACATATTATTCTGAAGCTGGAGTGTATTTTCGTAGTAAGTAAACACCACAGGGCGATTGTCAGAGGAGTTGGGGCGACATGAGAGTAGCTTCTTTAAAAATGTTGAATACAGTATTCAGGCAGTATATATGTCAATGAATCACCTATGAAACTCATTATGAACCACTTTGTACTGGCACCTGATGATGTGAGTTTTGTCCCCTGGTTTTGTTTGTATTTAGTTAATCAAATTTAATCGAGTTCCTAACACTTCTAACGCTTTTTTTGGACAATGACATGGATTAACAGGCCATGTGACAATTAAACAATTGGCCGATCCAAAGGCCCCGGGGCAAAGGTTGAATAAAGGTATGAATATTTTAAAACTGTTGATGTGAGTGCTGTGAAACGCACAACAATATCACAGCGTCAGTTGTGAACACGAACACAGAGATGCTGTAATCATCAGCTGTGCATCTGTATGAACTGGATACTGAAAGAATGAATGCTTAAAAAAAAACAAAAAACAAACAGGAAATTAGATTTGTCTCCACAGTATAAGTATCAAAACAAATCCCAACCCTCAGCTGTGGTTTAGGGTAAAGCAAAATGTTGTTTTAAATGCTGTATAAAAATGAGCACAGTACAAACGAGCTACTGCCACTGTTTACATAAGCACTGATACAGAAGCACCTTGAGTTGCACAACCATTCATCTGTTAACAATAATGCTGATTTATTACAGTGAGGTTAATACTGTGCACACCCAGTTATTCACTGAGATCAAGAAACATAAGCGGTCAGATAAATCAACTAGTCTGCTTCATCCTGACTGCGAGGATGTGATTTGATAAAACCAGTGACACAAGCCAACAACCCCTCAGTACCTCCACCTGTCACTGGATTCTGGATTTCCTGACTGAAAGACCACAGTCAGTCAGTTTATGTTGGCAGCAGAACCTCAAGCTCCATCACGCTGAGAACTGGAACCCCCCACGGCTGTGTGCTCAGCCCACTGCTGTTTACACTGCTAACGCACCACTGTGCAGCCAGATTCAAGGGAAAGCAGATCATCAAACATGCGGATGATACCACAGTGGTACGCCTCATCATCGGAAAGGATGAAACAGAGTACAGGGAGGAGGTCAAACACCTGGTGGGCCGGTGTATTGATAATAATCTGGTGAACAACTCAGACAAGACTAAGGAGATGACTGTCGACTTCAGGAGGTGACAAGTTAAGCTCACACCCCTCAGCATCAGTGGCTCTACAGTTGAGAGAGTGGCGAGCGTCAAGTTCCTGATCTCAGAGTGCAGATCTTGGACAGACTCACCTGCTCAACGATTGCCACCAGGACTGTCAAACGAGCCCAGCAAAGATAGCAGGAAACCAAAGCAAGCAACACTCCCCCCTAGCACTTACACAACCTTTTACAGAGGCATCACCACTTGGTACTCCAGCTACAATCAGAGTGTCACTGCAGCCATGCAGAGTCATGGAAGCTGAGAAGATCATCCAAGTCTCTCTACCCTCTATTCAGAAGTCTCACCAGAACCGATGACTGAACACTGTCAGGGGCCCCTCACACCCACTTCTTCGATTCTCTGCCGTCGGGCAGGAGGTTCCGCAGAATTAGAGCTAGAACCGCAAGACTGTGAAGCGGCTCCCTCCCACAGGCTGTCAGACTGCATAATAACTGATCCACCTCACTGTGACCAGTTGTTGTATAACTTCATATTAAGATTCTCAACTCACACATGTAATTCCTGGATACCTGCACTGGACACTAATTCTTTTTCCTTCACTGTTTTTAATAGATCTGGGATACTTAGAACTGTTCCATGTTCATTCTATTAATGCCTTAACTGTTGTCTTTATACCTTTTATTTCTGGCCAATTGAACTAGACAGTTTGAATTTTTACCAACCTGCAGTTCATACATTAGGAATGAGTGACTCAGGGATTGTGTTATATAAAATGTTAGTATGCATATATAGCAGGGGTGGGCAAACTGTTCCACAAAGGGCCGTGTGGCTGCAGGTTTTTGTTCCAACCAATCAAGAGCACACAGTTTGACCAATCAACTGTCTGAAGACTGAGATCAGTTGATTAAATGAGTCAAGTCTGGTGTGCTGTTGCTTGATTGGAACAAAAACCTGCAGCCACACCGGCCCTTTGTGGAACAGTTTGCCCACCCCTGATATATAGGGTCTGGGTAATGTTTGATGTATATGCTGCTTTGTTTAATGCTTTGCACCTTGGACCCAAAGAAATGTTTCCTCATTTGACCTTGTACAAAGACGTTTTGTAAAATGACAATAAACTTGATTTCATTCTAATGACATTTTTTTTCTGAGCTCTTTCCACTTTAAAACACTAAGAAATACAAGGACAAGACCACAAATACAAAAATTCTTCACATGAAACAACCAGAACTGTTCTAACTTTGTCAGAAAATGTGTTGGTGCAGGATTCCATCGCTCATTGGAAGAAAGGGCCTTCAGTTGAACTCAAACAGGATACCTGAGCAGGTATTCAGGTTTCCTGTTACCCTGTGGTGTTCTTGTTTGCTGCTATGGAGCGATGTTTTGATTGATGGGTTCCCAGTTTGATTGTATGTTATGCTTCGGTATGATGAGTACAACAATGCAGAGTACGCCTGTGATGCTGTAAACATTGCAGCCATTCCAACTCAAGGCTACACATTCTTCTGCTGATTGTTGGAAATGTAGCCATGTCGCTCTGTTAAAAAACACAGAGGAGGAGGAGTACTATCCAGCAACTACAGGTGTAAACAATGTAGCTGCTAACATATTTTTTAAAGCAGCTTTGCAGGTGTTCTGCAAGAAAAAAAATGCATTCAACATGTTCTCAAGGATAGGCACTATCCACTTTGGTGGAAAACAATAAATATGAACGTGGCTGTGTTTCATTACAAGAACACTCTGCAGCCTACTTTTAATGATTTGGACCGATTACAGCTGAAGAATACTTACATTACTGTAACACTACACAGAAGCAGCAGAAAGGAATCAGCAAGCAACATATTAATCCAAGCACCTGTCTTAATCCTTACTGATAAAATGTCCGTCTGACCTTATTTTCATAAAGCAAATGGTACTAATTGCAATGCTGCCGATAAATCCATTGATTGCTTTTCACTAAAAGTCACAGTCCTTTCCTGTCTCAGCGAGTCTCCAAGATGGGAAAACTACCTTTAACTGACTTTTCTTTCTTCTAATTAAAAAGCTCATTAAAAAGGAGATGAATTGGCTGATAACATCACTACCTTTTTCCTGACCTCAATTTGGCTCTGCTCACCTCCGCAAATGAGTCTGGAGAACCCGTCTGTGCATGAAAACTCACTTTGTTATAACCCTTCAAATGAATTCATTAAATCTGGCTGAGGGTTTTTGTTTCTTAATGTTCTGAATTGCTCACGGTGGAGCCTGGAGTGCACTGACAGTGGTCAGTGCTGATAATGGACATGGACCCTGATTTGGGGTAAAAGTGATGGAAGTAGGATCTATGAACTGTTACAGGTAAGATACCTGGAAGGAACAAATTAATTCATTTACTAATTATAAGGAAATTATCATCTAATTAGTCCACTTTAATACTTACAATTAATCAAAATGAATTGCTAGTGTTACCTAGAAAGTGAGTGATTAAGATCTGAGTCATTCTTTCATGACAATTTCTCCAAGTCTTTATAAACCCAACAAAAATAAGGAACCGCAAACTGTCTGGGAACACTGACCATACTTTAAGTATAATTTCAACCCTAACAGCAGTCATATCAGTTACACTTACATTTCAAATTCAGTCATTTCAAGGAGACAGGGTTGATAATTTGTACTAAAGTTCAGAGGAAATTCTGGAAATTCTTATTAAATGATTAGGAAGTGACAGGATGTGTAAAATAAAAGGTTACTGCTCATTTTAAATATCTTTTAAAGTACAGTTACATTCCACCACTGGTCACAAGTATGTCCCAGGTCTTTGCTATGAAGTCCTAAGTCAAGACCAAAGTCAGGACCAACAAGCCTCAAGTCAAATCTGACTCCAAGACTCTGAGTTTCAAGTCATGGACACTTAAATATTTTAACAGAGTAACAGTGCTAAGATGTGCGCTTATCACTTTGGATTAAATTGAATTTAAAAGAAAATAGTTCAGGTGGACCTTGGTATATTTTTCTTGTGACTAGGGCTGAACTGTGTCTTCAATGGCATTTTATCAAATCTGAGTCTACCTTTCAATCCCCTATTGAAGCCATGTGGGTTCAGCAACAATTGTAAGAAATGTTAAACATAATTAAACCTAAAGGATTTAACTGATGTCTGTACTTTTTCCCAGCTGAGAAGACAGAAACACTACAGTTTTGAGTGGCAGGGTATTTTTATTTTTTATTTTTTGGTCACAACCCCAGAGATCAAACCTGAGATGAGCTGCACACTGATATCAAATGTTGATAGAGTATGTACACCTTGAAATAACAGAGGCCGATCTGGCACATTCTGTTTTTCACTAGATACTAGTTTAAGGTCAGATTCAGAACTATCAAACTGATATGAATAAAATATTGATATGAAATGAAAGAAAGTTTAACTGTAAGATGCTGATAACTCAAATTGACATGGAGTAGTTAGAGAAGACTCTTCACTCTGTTGGACTTGAATTACAAAGAGACACAACTCTGAAGCCTGTAACATTTCTGTACAACTGAACTGTAACAGTTTAATAGGAAAACTGAATCACTGGTTGGATTATGTTCTGAGGAAATTTATTTTGCATTTATTAACAGCAGCAGAGTCGCCCGGAAGGTGGCTGGTGTCACACCAGAGACTGACTGGGGTTCACATCCCGAGTCCCATCTGTGGTTAGTTTAGGCAGCAAAAGCTGCATCAAACCAGACACGCAGTCCCTCTCTACACTGAACCAAGTGTGAGCCTAAAAACAACCGTACAAAACTGCTGAAGTCGATACAAGTGCAAATTATACTGCAGGATGGGATCTATAGGCAGAAAACAAATATATTGTCTGTAAACACATTACTCATACAGTATTTGCAACTTGCCAAATCGATAATTAACAACATCTCAATTAAGTTGGCCACAAAATGTTTTTGCAGTTGCAGTTAAGCTGCATATAAACCTAATTTTTAGGAGACAGGTTTGTGCAGAGAGAAGATTAAACAGACGTGCTGTTTTAATCTGCTGTCACTGTAGTTTTTAGATAAAAAGATAGATGCTGACCTGGGTGTCTGTATGTTCATATGGACGTTATTGTTCATGTTTAAATGTGATAATATGCTGCTGTATATCAGTGTGTACTGCCAAGTGCATCTTTTTCCTCCTGCATATGCATCATGACTGGATGCTGCCTCTTGTCAGAATGATTCACAGTGTCAGTAGCCAGGAAATTAGGCTGATTCACTGCACAGTTTTTAGAACACAACTTCTAATCTTTGGACATGGGGAGGACATCAAGTTATTCCAAGTCAGTGGGCTGAAGTCCAAGTGAAGTCCTGAGTAATTGATGTTAAAGTCAAAGTCAATTGCAAGTCTTTTTTGATCATATCGATTGAAGTATAAAGTCATAAAATTCATAACTCAAGTCTGAGTCACAGGTCTGCAGCGAGGACACAGAGCTGGGCATTTTAATTGTGTACTTACATGACTCAAGATTTTTATTAAAGAGCCTCTGAATATCCACCACCACAGATGGAGAGGAGCAGGTCAGTGAGATGAGGAGTGAAAAAATAAAAAGTTTTCAGTGTTGCTGTGTGACTGTCATGCACTCTTTGCCCTACTTCCCAATTGGCCCTCCACAACACACACACAGACACACACACACACAAACACACACAGCCCACCACAACCACCCACTACCTTACGAAACAGGCAAGCTGCACTTGCTCGATAACGCACTCGGAAACATAGACTGCAAGCAGCTCTTCAACCGTGTACAGAGCCTCCAGTGCTAATGTGGTGCATTCCTCCAGCCCTCTGTATGTTCTGCCTCTGCGGCTCCACTCTGTGTTGCAATGTCTCAGAAATTCTATATCATACTGAAGAACACCCCTGGGACTTTGTACTAGTTATCTCGTGTTGGATTGTGTTGTTTTCTGTTATTTATTTACACAACAACAATGCAAGTCTGAGCTGAACTTGAAGCTGCAATCCCTTAAGTTCTTTTATTAATATACCACATCCAGTATGACTTTGATTAATCCAACTGTGGTTCTCTACAAACTCAGCTAGTAAAACAGTGTAAAATGTTTGTCCATTCGACAGCTCCACCGCCATCTAACTTCATCACTTCCATTAATAACATGTTCATGTTCACTGTACCAGCTCTGCCCGCTACATACCAACAACAATCAGGTGAAACAACTTCACAGTTTAACTTTTAACACTATAAACAAAATCAAGTTGGTGGCCTGGAGGCTATTTAACATTACGTCTCAGCCCCTTTAAACTAGCCACTCCTCAGTAGGTTGATCAGCTAATGGTAGCATAACAAGCAAGCGATGGCCTCAACAGCTAGAGCTGGACAGATGAGGAGCCTGCTTCACTGGGCCGCGGCAGCTGCTTTGCCTCCATCTGAGCGGTAGGAAAGGTGTTCCCCTAATCTGCATAACTGCAAACTGCAAACTGCCAAAGAGAGCAGACACCATCAGCAGTATATTTCACCATGATATACACTAACATTGATATGCTGGCACACTTCTAGAAAATCATACATCTCTCTATATTTCGACTTTACTACCTTGTCTATGGCACTCAGCACTGAGCACATTCATTTCCACTGTAGGCATAAACAGGAAAATAAAACAGGTCACAAATACATAGTTTAAATCAAAGCTCAGTAATTTATAAAAACAACTGGGCACTGTAGTTTTTAACAAACGTTACTCAAACATTTACTCAAACATACACGCACATTTTAGGGACTATATGCTGCTGTGGATTAATACACATTTGGTTCCTCCAGGGAATATTTACAGCAGTAGGAAGGTGTATGTGGGATGAATTCAAAATAGTGTGTGTTCACGGTTATGAGGGAAGGACAGTTATGAATGAGTGTTTTAATAGTTTCTGGACAACAGTGGAGGTCTACAACGGAAGATTAACATATATCACGTGAGTTGTCAGGTAGCTACAACAGAAGCCTGTGACTTGCATATTACTGAGCCACCTTTTGTCCTGAACCACTGTGATAATCTCGTGGAAAGTTATGTTTGCAGGCAGGAAGAAATCCAGACTTCACCTTGAACTGTGGCTCTTTTGTGTAGCAACAGGTGATGTATGTACCCCCAACATTGCTTACACTCTAACCACATTCATGCATAATAGCTAATTGTGTTACAACAATGGAAGTGTGGGAGAAGCATTCTGGAGAATAGTGTAGAACACAATAACAGCATCGACAATGCAGGAACAATAACAAAGCAAGAGTCACGTCCATAAGTCCGTTGTACTGGTGCATGGGAGGGAGCTACTAAACCCCCCACCCTCCCCAAGGACGTCTCAGGATGTAACCATCGTAACCATCCTTAACACATCAACTTATTTACAAATGAATGTTGCCTCTGTACCTGTGTGTGTGAGATGACCCTTCTGTCTAACGTGAGTAATGAACCCATTCCTCCACCTGTACTGTACTGCTTTATCTCCTGAGGTTTGTAGTTGCAAAGATTACAGTGTTCATATATAAACCTTGTGAGCCTTTTTATGCAAGCAAAGGACATCTCTCCCTCCTGCTTTCTCTTAATATTCAGTGTCCTGAATAACCGCTGAAGCACAGCATCCCTCCCTGCTTTTATATGACAGAAATGTCAAGTGGTCCCGGTTCCACACTCAAAGCTAGGTGATGTATTATCTCTCAAATTCAGCCTTTGGGATATTTATTAGAATATTTCGCTCTGCCAATTCATCATGTAAATGTTGTTCCCGTCCAGCAAAGTGCTCAGTAAAATTTTGAATTGAGGCACAGCATGCACTCCATTTCTGTCAACAGATGAGCGTGCTGAAGTCAGACAGGTTAAATAAGCTCAATAATCATGTGGCCAAAACCACTGTAAAAAGGCTTCAAGACCACTTAAGATGTGGAAATCCAGTTAAGCTGAGCCCAGTACAAACTTTAGCTTGCATCAAGAAGTTAATTCATGGTGTTCTTGAATGAGTAAAGATGAAAAAAAGATGGAGAGATAAATCTAACAAGACGGGGAAAAAATGTCTTCTCAGATAGTAGGACAAGTTTATAGGTTACTGCATCAAGAATATGTTTAACATCTTTAGGCATTAAACACTTCACCTACACTGACAGGCTTTTTACCCACATTATTACACTTGTCACTACATCTTGTATTCTGTATTCACCACTCCACATCCTACACAGGGCTGTTGTGTGCTGAATAGTGGCAATCCATAAAAATGGAACTAGAACTAAAGGAAATGACGTGGTATGTATATCATACAGTGAGACCATGTCTACCTCTGATTCTGGAGATAGGGGACAAAGCTTGTCCTAAATACAAAAGTCCTTACATTAAAAAGCAAGACAATCATAAAAATAAAAATACCTCAGAATAAAAGGAATATGTATGTTCTTGGTATTAATTTATTAAATATTTAACCAATTTTGTTAGAATTTGTTAAAATCCATTCTCTGTAGGAAAACACAACCTGTCCTCAGAGAAGTCACAATGTCCAACTGCCAAACTAAGTATATTATATTACCTATATATATAACAGATTCATAAGTGAAAATGAAAGATGAGGATCTGTAAGACATCAAACAATACATGAAGTAAACTTTAAATTATATTCTCCTTATAACAGTGTCTTTGTATCAGTTCTGTTTTTGTTGACAGGCGTAGCAGCTGATGTGATGCCATCACAGGATGGTCTCACACACACACACACACACACACACACACACACACACACACACACACACACACACACACACACACACACACACACACACACACACACACACACACACACACACACACAAAACATGCAGAGGTAGCCAACTAAATAAGCCAAAATAGAAAGAAGTTACAATATAATGAACTACATGAATCTACAATATAACACTAGTGTGTTATAATATAACATGTTATATTATAACATAATATGTTATAATATAACATGTTATATTATAACACTAATATAACACTATATGATATTTACAATATATCACAAAAGGTGTTTCAGTGAAACATGGTCTAATTCCTCGCTTGGTCTGCATTTCTATCATCAATACCCAGATACATGGACGTCAAAGGCAACTGCAGCAAGGCCAGTGTCAGACTTAGGAAACAACCACATTATTATCAAGCTGAAAATTGGGGGAAAAAAGAAAATTGTCCTTTGGAGAATAGACGTGTTTTCCCGAACCTTACACCTCTGGTCTGAACGCTGAGATTGGCTGGCTTGGTCATGCCATAGGCAATAGTGAAGTGTATGCTGTCAGATGCTCAAACCCTCCACCAACGGAGACCACCTCAGGCTGACAGACCAAAATATAACTTATTTTGAAGCTCACAGCAAGTGGATTTACCTCATGGCCTGGCTTGCAATGCATCAGTCTTTCAAGGCACTTCCAAGGTCTTTTGCACTTCTGTAGCACTTTGCCTGCTTTGTTATAATTCAGATTATTATGGGTTCAGTAGAGTTTTTAACGTCAGGGATGGTCCCAAATGTTAAAATGGTAATTGTTAAACCAAATACGATAAGTTTCATGCAAGTATTTCTTTCTTCGGAGTCTGACAGTTTGCTTTGGAAAGCAACACAGCTGGCACAGCTCACCGAAGATTATTTTTTCTCTTGCTTTTCTTCCAAGTCATCAACTTTGAAAAACACTGAGTTAGAAACAGTGGCACAGTGTGGAAAAAGCGGCGGTCTCCAGCAGAATTGTGGTGAAAAATGAGGAGGAGCAACGAGAGCTCTCCTGTATGATGGAGGACGACTGTAATAAATACACTCTCAAGGCTGAGCACTTTCTCCAGAGTAAGCTGTCACACCAGCACAAAGATCTAAGGATAATGATGACTGAAAACAAAGTGCGGAGGAATAGAAAATATCTACCTTATGAATAATAGTTAATTTTAGAACTGGTTTTACTATTCTGTAAGCTTTAGGATGAAATAATAAAAAGCTGGAGCACTGCCTAAATGAAGGAGAATGTTGGGAACAGGGGGGAATTATAATTACCACTGAGCTTCACTACCGCACCGCCTACTAACAGGCCACGGCAGCACCTGAATGCCTTCATCTGCCAATCAACAAGAAAAGGAAGCAGGTCTTACATGAAGCCTGGTGAGCTCGACTAATTTTCGGCTGCCACTTCAGCTCTTCGCATGGTTGGGGGGCTGGTTCGATCCGGGTTTCTTCTTCTTCTCATCTCACCAGCCGTGCACTGAGCTCAATCGGCTTCACTTCGATTAAGTTAACAAACAGACGCAGGCAGAAACTAAACATTAATACTGCAGGGATGAACAACATCATTCTGACCCACAGTCTGAACAAGAAGTTGACCCTTGCTATCACCCTCAGTGTGGCACTCTCATGTATCCACATCCCTAATCTCCTTCTGCAGTCCATCCTCAGACTGTTACAAAAGACCCACCACCTTAGAACTTGAAAATCAATCAGTCCTTATTGTGACATTATATATTGAAGATATATTCTCCAAACCCCATTAATCCTACCAAGGGATGCCATTAGTACGATAATGCACCAAAACTGGATCAATTTCTTACCCTCAGCCGTGTCTTCCTAAAACTTTTACCTTCTAAAACAGCAGTTTACAGTCCAAAGTCTGTACATGAGATTTATACAAGCAGTTCAAGAGGTAGCTTAACCAGATGTGTAGAATGGAGGCTCATCCTCATACCAGACTACACAACAGCATTCAACAACTAAACATCCCAACACAATCCTGCTATTAAACCATGGAAACTATGGCTGCATGCCAGGTCATTTCCTCTGTGTCTCCACACAGTAACATGAGGTCAGCAGTCCGATGGTTATACACTCACTCACAAACACTGATGTATTAAAACTGGTAAAATTGAGAGATCTGGCTGAAAAACAGACGATTTTACAATTCTGTACAGTTGGTGAGAAATCCCAGGAATCCTGGGAAAAGACTGATACATTCCCAGCAGGCAAATATTTTAAAACCATGAGAAATCCAAGAAGCTTTAAGGCCTAATTTATTACACTTGTAGCATATATGCTGCATCGTACCAGCAGTCCAGCTTCTGATTGAAAAGCACGAAATGCTCTCAGGAAAGACAGCTGAAATCTGAGGCTCCAGCTCTGGACCTGGAAGGACAGATAAATACCAGCTGCCATTTCATGTCTCAGGTGTATGTAGCCTCTGTGTCACAGGGTGAAGTTACACAGTGATGACTTCTGTTCTAAGTTTATTCCGTTTGTCTCCCAGCGGGTTTGGTTCTTCTCATGTCTCCCTATGATCTGTGTTTATTAACAACAGAACATGGGCATGTTTCTGTTTGAATTGAATTTATCCGCCAACTAATCCAGTGACTGGACAAAGTCGTTGCCAAGATCCTGTGAGGACGACGGCTTAATTTCAGATGGAGACACAGATTTGCTGCTCTGTAACTCAGTGTGATCTGCAGCCTATGGCCCATTTTAAGTACTATTCAATTTCAGCAACTATCTTCAAAACAGCACCTGGCACAATGCTGCAGACAGTGGAGTGCATTTCACAAGACGTAAAATCACATGGTGCTGCCACAAAGACAGTGTCAGAAATAGCATGTGCTTTTCAGTTTGTTGGAAGACGTGGGGGAAATGCTTTGCCTCTCTTGACAGGTTAGCGGCTGAGATACAGTCTCACTGTTGTCACTGTAAATCTGTTGGATTTGTAGAGTTGCTTTTTTAACCAAGCAGAGCTTTAGCATGGATCTGACACACACAAAGACCAAGACTTGGCATCTTAAAGACCAGCAGGACTTGTCATATCTCTAGTGTCTCATGTGGGAGTCAGTAAAAAAACAAAAACAAACTGTCTCACACACACACACACACACACACACAATGCACCTTCTGCTTCACAGGCAAGGGCAAACTGGCTTACCTGTTGTGAAAAAGATAAGAAGATTATGATTGTTCAGTCACAGTGATTAAGATTAAACCTAAAACTCCTCTCACCTTCTTGCCTTGGAGCCATGACAGAATTGACATATGGATGATGTTTACCTGCTCCGTGTGCTAAATACTAGTGATACAATCATCACATGCTCTGTGTCTGTCCTTGCACACTGAATGATGAAAATGCTGACGTGACACCTGTCAATCTGTCCAGCTATTAACAATCACAAAAATGGGAACAAGATTGGCTGAGTTCAGTGCAGCTGCACAGATCAAGTTAAAGTAAACTATTAAATCAACACGTCTTTGATTGACATGGCTAACCTCAGTGTTTTTCCATTAACGATGGGTTGAATGTGTAAAATGTTCAATCGTGGGTGAGATATGGTGATGTCAAGGTTAGGAATGGAAGGATGTGACATGTGAGAAAGTGGAAGTGACGGAGAGAAAGATCAGGAGTCTATAGCCAACGTTAACACGCAGAAGGTACAAGGCAGAAGGTGAGGGAGGACATCTTCCTTAATGAACTTTCACCAAAGCTTCATTACCACTGGGTGATTTGGTAGCTGATAAATCAGAGTTAAAGGGGCTGATCTCTCATAGTTATACTAATCTGACCAGTTTAATTGGCCATTAAGAAGTTAACTCATGTTGAAAATGGGAGGATGATTTTAAAAATGAGTGAAGACTGCTGGGACAGAATATGTGTTAGCAGGCAAAAGTTTTTGCTCAACACTGAATACAGGCAATTCCAATATAATCTGATTCATAGAATATATCTGACACCAGAGAGGCTTCACTTAATGAACACAAAGTGCTCCCAAGCATGTCCATACTTAACAGCAGCCAATGACTGTTGAATGAATTACACTGTGCTGGACAGACGATCAGTATGGTTTGTTGGTTTAATGGTTGAGTCTCATTGTTGCACGTCATTATTGTGGATAGAGCTGCAAAAATTAGTCAATCAACAGAAAATTAACCTGCACACATTTTGATAAGTGAACACTCATTTTAGTCATTTTAAGGAAAACTATCAAATATTTGCTGTTTCTTGCTTCTTAAATATGAGGAATTGATGCTTTTCTTTGTCACATCTGATAGTAAAGTGAACTGATCTTTGGATTTTGGACTGTTGGCCTGACAAAACAAGACACGACAAGATTCATGTGGAAAAAGTTTTGTTTACTATTTTCCTGTAGTTTCTGGACAAAACTGCTGCTTAATCAAAAAAAAAACGAAAAAAAAAAAAACTATTCGGCCTGCTAGATTTCATGTAAACAGTTAATCCCATTGCTGAGAGTGTGTGTTGAAGAAACTGTTAAATCTTGCGTTTGGTTGGTTGGTTGTTGTGTTTTTGGCTCCTGTGCTTTGGGAAGCTGTTTTTCTGTTGTTGATATACAGCATTTATCTTCATGTTTGATTGGATTCTCATGAATAGCTGTTAAGAGGAAACACTTTGTTTTGTTTTGTCTATTGGGTGTGTCTGTGTTTGTTGTTGCCGCCTTTTGGTGAGGTGCATTTAAAAAAATTGAAAAATAAACAACAGAAGGAGACTGGTGGAGACTGAAACAAAGCTGAACATGCTCACCATTGTATCTCGATACTGTGATAATGTATCAGTGTTGTGTTTTCAGTTTGTTCCATTAAAAAAACATCATTATTAATTATGCAACTTTAAAATGTTCCAAGCAGCAACTACAAGAGCCTGAGTGACAATGGTGTTGGAAGGGTGAATACGTCATTTACTGCCAATTTGGTTTGAGCAAAACAAAACGCGTTATGTATAATAAATGAAGATATGGAAATGATCTCAATCAGTCTGTGACACTGTGATCTGTGGTCAGGATGTAATTGTTTTAGGCGTTTCTGCAAATTGATTTGTTTCTCTTGTTTCTCTCTCTTGATGCATCTAGCTGTTCAGTGTCCCTTTTGCAGAAACTGAACCAACTTGAATCAAGTCAAACCGGATTCATTTGAATTGAATTTTGCTCGTTGTTGCTTTGTATGTCTTTATCAGCTCCTTTATATCTCTGAGATATTTAATGGATTTGTGTAATGGTGATTTAAAATATTTTAAATGGTTACATAGCAGTTTAGACAACTCTACGACACATATCACATTTTCACAGCAGGGAAGATGAGATTCACTGAATCCCAACATGTGAAAATGTACACCATCAGGACCATAATGGCCTGGCAGCTCAGTGTATCATTAAAAGTCTGAATAATGACCTGATGGAGAAATCACAATGGCAAATAATGTTCCCTGATGTGTAATGAGGGTTGCTCTGGTTAATGAGGCTAAACAAAACACAGCACAAACAAAATGATGTTGAATCTACACCGGAGGAGAAGTCTTCACCGTGGAAAATTACGTTTCTGTAACTGATCCAGAATTTCGATAACTGGAAGCCACAAGGATGTAAGGCTGAAGTTACAGAGTAGAACCAGGGGGATGAAGAGTTGGCAAGGATATTTATCTTTGAATCATACACCCAATTAAAAGACTTGGGAAGCAAATAGATCCATAAATACACAGGCGGGTTTTCAGTAGCTTGGGGCTCTGTAAGCGAGACAGATTTATTTATAGAACTGCTCTGTCAGTGCAAATGAAACAGGGCTGCATAACTGATGTCAGGAGGATAAAGGCTTGAGACAGGACCAAAAAAATAAATAAAAAGGAAAATGAATTCTTTATTGTCCAAGTGTGTTTTACACACACAGGAA
Organism: Toxotes jaculatrix; assembly: GCF_017976425.1. Lineage (NCBI taxonomy): Eukaryota > Metazoa > Chordata > Actinopteri > Toxotidae > Toxotes > Toxotes jaculatrix. The sequence continues at coordinate 22,826,948 of NC_054408.1, forward strand.
ATTTGATGTCTGCATTTAACCCACCCATGAGTAGTGAACACACGCACTCACACACTCAGAGCAGTGGGCAGCTGTGCTACAGCACCCTGGGAGCAGCTGGGGGGGGGGGGGGTTAGGTGCTTCACTCAAGGCTCATGCTCCTTTCTCTGCCACTGTGTTCCTCCAAGGAAAAACTGTTTGGCATCACCATCCATACAAACAAGGCAATCTCAGTCCTGACTGTTGTGGTTTGTGGTTAGATAACATGAAAGATCAAATGTTATCTATTTCAGAGGATGAGAGGTTCAGAGGGGTTGGATGATTTGGTGGTGTCCAGCGACCAGGCACCTGTTGTGTTTACATGCACTTAAGTAACCAGGTTACTTTGTTATCCATGTTATTTTACTATGTTATCCAAGTGAGCAGAAAAGGCATTTTCACGCACCGGTTACTGTCAGTCTGTGTGGACACGAAGCACTTCAGCAATTTCCCCTAATCTCCCTATTTATCCCCTAATCCTGATCTTTGTTCTTGCATGTGTGTTGATGTGCAGACTGATCTGTCTGCAGACAGACAGACAGACAGACGGACAGGCAGACAGATGGACAGGCAGGCAGGCAGACAAAGAGATGGACAGGCAGAGAGACAGACAGATGGACAGGCAGACAAATAGACATCTCTTGTTGTGCACATGTGAACCTGTACACAGAAAGACATCATCATTCTCCAGGAGATGTTGAAGATAACAGCCTCTTAAGTCCATATAAACTCACTGACCGATGGGTGTGGTTGAGTTTAATGAGAAGTGCACTTTGCTGCACCTGTAACCACACCCAACAGTGATGTCAGTGTCTCCTAGAGTACACCTGTACATCACCGCAGCAAGGTGAGAAGTTAAACCTCCAGAGGTCATGCAACTGCATTGCTTCAGTTGCTGTTAAGTTGTTCTTTAACAGTAATCATGATTTACAAAAGAACTATGACAGCAATGCAGTTATCATTAATACAGTATGACAGTACTGTGCAGGAATCCCGGTCTGTTCTGGTCTACCTGAAGTCCCGACTGTCTATTTCTCAAATTCCCTTTGTCAACCGTTCAAACCTGTGGGTTTTGCAACTTAAGCTGCACATGCTCACAGAGCACAGAGGGTACTTTCACCACAGCTTTAATGATGTCTGAAAGGGGACGTTGTGGCCTCTTTGTGTCCTCATATTCAAACATGAGCATTATTTGTTATATTAATAGGTCAGAGTTTATGCCCTGCTGTTAACAGTTGACAGGAAGTTATCTTGGACCTAACCAGTCTAAGGAAACAGGTTCAATGAAACACTTATTAATAAAATGAGTGACTGACAAATTCATTGTGATAATGTAAAGGTCTTTTTGTTGTAATAATGTGACAGATTATCTAACGTCAAAAAAAAAAAAAAAAAAAAATCAAGATAAGGAGATCTGTATCTCCTGGATTCCAACCATATGTTAAATCATAATTATGATTATATTGATGTAATTATTAGAAAACAATTAAATCTCATAGTTTATTAGATGTGTCTCATAATGAAGAGATAGTGAATCTATAGTTACAATGTTCTGCAGATTTATTTATTTACTTATTTTGGTGACTGTACTTTCTTAGTAGCTGAGATCATTAGAAAACATACCCACAGGACAAGGAGAGGGAAAGTGGAGGGGAAAAAGGTAACTTTATTTGAGCCTGAGAAACAATCTCTCTATGGTCTGATGATGAATGATGAAATAAATTTTAAAAATCAAAGTGTATATTTTCTGTTTTCTATCCTTGACTTTTTTTCCTGCAGCAATCATAGTTGCTAATAGTTGCTAAGATGTGACATTCAGCTCTACAGCCAAGTTCACAGAGGGCTGAAGAGGAATGTTTATCTAACATTACACCTCGAGCATTTTATTCGCCTCCTCATTATGTTCGATAAAACTGCTCTGAGTGGTTTGATGGCAAGGAGACAAAGATGTAGCAGATCCTTCAGTGTTAAAAGCACTGGCATTGAATCCTTTCATACTGAAAGCAGTGGATTTAAAAAAAATCTAGAGTTGAATTAGAAAGAGTTAAGGGTTTTTGAAAAGACTGGAGCAATTTTACAAGAACATCATTTTTTTCTCAGTTTTTATTCAAACAATAAACAAGAGTCAGCTCTGATTTGTTTTGTTTTGGTCTTAATTATATTATTTTACTGTATTTTTTATATAATTATACTTAATTATATTGTACTCACACTTCAAATAGTGTTTTCCTTTGTTAACTGTTCAAACCTGTAGGTTTAGCAGCTTAAACTCCAAATGCTCACAGAGCACAGTGGGTACTTTCACCACTGCTCTACTGATGCCTGAGGGGTGATGCTGTGGCCTCTTTGTGCCCTCAGACCTCTACCCTGGCTCAGTCAGCACCTGCACAGACTTGCTGTAGCTATTTTGTCTTGCTCAAGGCTTGCTTCAGCAGCTTAACACACTGAGGGAAGACACTCTGTGCTCCACTGACAATTACATACTACAGTTTTTTTTTCCCTCAGTGTGTTTCTATTTAAGAGGATTATTTACACAAGTCATTGCTATTTACATGTCTTGTTTTGCTTGTTTTGTAGGACTTAGGATCTATTGGACCGGACAGGAACTGGAAGGGCATTGGCATCTCTCTGCTGGTTATTGCGGCGGTGCTCTCATTCATCGGACTGGCCATATTTCTGCTTTCAAAAGGTAAGGTTCCCTATGTATCTGCTCCCAACAATAATAATAGCCACACATGGGAACCAAACACTGTGATGTGGCTTATCCTCTCTAATCTGTAGGATAAAATCTTAAATCTTGAAATTTAGAAAAAAAGAAAAATCCAGTTAATGATGAGAGCACTGTATTTCTGTGTCACACTGCCTGGAACTGCTCTCTTAAAAAAAAACCTGCACAATATTCACCTCAGCAGCACCTGCAAATAAATTTTAAAAGCATGGTGCTGTAACTTTAGAAAAATGTGTATCTCCTTTGATCCATCCATCTGTTTTCACACACATATGGTCCCATATAACTGGGCAAGAGGCAGGGTACACCCTGAACATGTGGCAGGTCTGTCACAGGTCCAACATGTTTAAACAGATAACCTTTCACACTGACGTTTGGATTATGGAAGGAAACCTGAGCACCCACAGGACACCCACACACACAGTGCTAGAACATGCAAACTCCTCACTACTACTACTGATACTGTCAGAGACAGCAGTAATAATGTGGTTTCCTACATGATTTAAAATACACAAAATACACAAAACTGTCATTCAGTTAACGTGGTACACAAAAAAATCAGTTAGTTATTCAGGGTAAACAGTGTGTGGAGTTTGGTCTGAAGTAAAAATAATCTGAGATCTGTTCTATGGAAGAAGATGCCCTTCAGATACCTTTTATACTAAAGATGATTTCCACCGTAACACCACAGACATGTGATCCCATTCTCAAAGTGGAGAAGTGGATCAATCATGTTGCACTCCTCCTTATCAGATCTAGATGTCCTTTTACACATATATACACTACATACAACATTCCTTATCACTGCCTGACATGAGGGTATATTTATCTCGGTAAACAAATGAAGAGAACCACCAGTGAGCCACGAACAGCCACACACTTGACAATGAGACCTCGGTACCTCGTAGGCTGAGCAGAGTTTATGAAAAATTAATGGAAAAGTTTACTTTAGCAATTTCTTGTTATTCCTGTGTCAGTTTTGTCTATATTACATGTGTGTTTTTGACAGTTAGCGTGTGTACTGCAAACTGTCACGTTTGTTCTGCCTTATTAAGCATTTTTATTAATTCAATGCGGCACTGAAAGTACTGTACACAGCATGCAATCACAGAAACTGTCTGAGGTGAACGAAGCCATATTATAATTGTTCACTTAGAAAATTATGAGGAGGATGTTGTAAAAAATGGAGAAGGGGGTGTGTAAGGCAACATCTGGAAGGGATTTACTGCCTGAATTATCTTTCATTAGAACTCCCAGTTTTCCACTTATTTACTGAAAAGCAGCTTTTTACTGGTGCATTTGAACAACTTATCCTTTATCTTTACGTAATATTACCACATCCTCTGTGTCTTTGTAAGCAATCTGGTCCATTCTCCTCTGACCTCTGGCATCAACAAGGCATTTTCATCCAGATAACTGCTAGTCATTGGATATTTTCTCTTTTTCTGACCATCCTCTGTAAACCCTAGAGATGGTTGTGTGGGAAAATCCCAGTAGATCAGCAGTTTCAGACCAGCCCCCTGGAACCAACGACCACATTCAAAGTCACTTAAATCCCCTTCCATCCCCCATCCTGATGCTCAGTTTGAACTTCAGCAGGTTGTCTTGGCCATATGTACAAACCTGAATGCAGAGTTGCTGGCATGTGATTAGCTTAAATTTGCATTACCATGCAGCTGAACAGGTGTACCCAATAAAGTGGCCAATGAGTGTATGTGTACTGAAAATTTGATTAATGATCTAATGATTTTCTTTTACCCTTTGATGTGTCTTAATTATTTGTAGCTGAATTTTAAGCTTTGACATCTGATTGGTTGTTGTTATATTAAATTTTTTTTTTCTTTCTTCCTGTAGATGATGCTGGTAAAACCTTTGGTTCACAGCTGACACTTGATGACCTCTTTCATAGAGACTTCCAAATACATGACCCTGTTGCAAAGTGGATTAGTGGTATGTATGTATGAATGTATGTCAAAAACCTGACTTCAAACAGCCAAACACTGCAAATCATTTTGAAATTATATGAAATGTTGTACATCACATGCACAAAGTATGCACTGAAATGTGTTTTAGGCTGGACTGTCCTGAAAAACCCCATATTACATTTCATCAGCACATTTTTACTTCTATATCTGAACTTGACAGACGATGTGGTCACAGCAAATGAAACTGTGGTTAAGGTATAGTAAAGTTAACACTTCAGGATTGAAAAGGTGAATATTTTTGTTTTCCTTTTCATTAAATGGAAAAAGCATGTCATTTTTTTTACTAATGACTACAATAAACTTTTGTTAAAGCTTTAGACGTCTTCAAATTGAAGTGTGGTTGCTAAGTTTCTCAGTCTCCTTTTTATATCCTGGTTGATGTGATATAAGACAACTGCGCAACCTATCTGTTTATCAGCCTGTAATATAGACGAATAGAAAATTATCTCACTGACTGTGTTAAAAGGTAATATAAATAAGAGTTATAAATTAACAGAAGAAGAAGATGCATATGAATGACTATAACATATGGATTAATAGAGCATTTTCGAAGTCCACAGTACAAATAACAGATAGGATTTATTTCCAGGCTTCAGTGTGACATATTTCACCCACCCAAAAATACTTTTTTTTCCCTTTCTAAGGCTTGTTTAGATATTCCCTAAAAAAGATCACTGAACTCAGGCAGAATGATGAATTCATGTGAAATCACAGAAACTGTTCTGAAGGTTCCTCATGAATGCAATGGTGTCTAAACATACAAACCCAGCCCATCTTTTGCTCTTACAAAAGCTATGATCACATGAACATGAAAAGCTCTCAAAATCAAGAAAGAATAGAGTTTACCCTGAAAATCTTCCACAAACGAACAACTGTAGAGAATACAGCAAAGACTTAAAAGAATCAAAGGAACACTGACAAGCTGAAGTAAGTTTGTTGTTGTTGTGGATACACTTCATCAGACTTTAAGCCCTTTGAAAATGCAATAAGTTCTGTAAGATCTAAAGGACCAGAGCAGAATTTCAAGCACTCTGGACAGTTTAAGACTTTAAAGTGAGCCTGTGGCTGAGTCTGTACCTCCAGAAGAACCCATCTTGTCCTGCAACTTAACCTGATGTTATATTTTCATCAGTTAGTTGTTCCTGCTTCAAAGTGAATACGTTTGCTTTAGACGCCCTGTGAGACTGTACTTAAGGTTAACTGTGCTTTGAGCCAAACATCAGCTAACATCAGCTTGCAAACACGCTCACACTTTGAACAACCTGATGTTTAACAGGTATGACATTAACCAAGTTCGCCAGCTTGCATTTCAGCATGCTAACATTTGCCAATTAACTCTAAACACAAAGTACAGCTGATGATCACTGAAATTATTACAGGTCAATGAGGAACACGATAGTCTGCACCAAAGATCCAAGACTTGTTGAGCCACTTCACCAAATTAGACAAATGTAAAATAGACTGCCCTTCTTTAGTGGCTTGGCACTAACACACACAACACAACTGAGTTGCCATGCAAAGTGCTAGCCTGCACATCAGGTTCAGTGTCTTTCCCAAAGACACTTCAAAACGTGGACAGGAGGAGCTGGGGAACAGCCAACCCAGAAATTAGCAGATAACCCACTCTACCACCTGATCCACAGTCACGCAATATTTCTGCATCAGCAAAATCATTTAAATTAACTGTCTGAAGACCATGAATGCCTGTGCCAAATTTTGGGACCGTCCATGAAGATGTTGAGATATTTCATTGGATAAATGAAAAAACAAAATCAATAGGCTTTATCCTCAGGGGACCATGAACGTCTGTACAAAATAGAAATCAACCAAACAGCTGTTGAGATATTTCAGTCTGGGCCAGAGTGGTGAACCAACCAGTCAACTGACCGAACCAACCAAACAATGAATCTAACTGGTAAACCCAGAATGTCGCAGAATTGAGGCCATATGGAACCTGGTTGAGTTTGGATAAAGATTAAAACGTGACAAGTTTTAGTCCAAAATAAGATTTTGTTTCTACCTAAAAGATGACAGATGACAGAAATGAAGCCTCATGGGATGCTGGAAGAAATATTTCTGTCAGCATCTAACAGTTTTCTTTGTTTTTCTTAAGAAGCTCATCCAAGATCCTATTTTCCTGCAGACACCATAAATAACACATCAAATATCACTTTTCGTAATGGAACAGTCGTCTTTTTTTGGAGCTCTGGTGAACAGTTAAAGTCTGGCTGTTATGTAGTATTGTTGCTGTCAAGCTGTCTGAGCCTTCCTTCTTCCTGACAGATCTGCTGTGGTTGGGCTCCTCTCTGTCATGCTCAGTTTTCCATGTCTGAAAGTCTCCTCTCCTACTGTTCCACCTGTCTCATGTGCCCAGCATCAAAAGTCCTCAAATAAGAACCAACTCTGATTAGTAGCAGCTCTACCTTATCTTCTTCTATGAGAAATGTGAAGTTAGCAACACTGGTGACCATATGTTAATGTGTTCCTGGGGAACTTGGAATCCTATTTAAAACCGCTGGCTAAGGATAAATGTAAATAGAGTAGAGCTGTCATTCATGTCGGCGGGAACGACAATGGATTAAGCCAATCAGAGGTCACTAAAATTAATGTTAAGTCTGGGTGTACATATGCAGAATGTACACCCAGACACCAGTGATGTATAGCCGCATGTCATCATTCAACTGCTGGTTTCACAGTGGTGTCCAGCTCATGATGAGGGGCTTTGTAGATAATTGGTGGACTATCAGGGGAAGACCTGCTCTGATTAGGAGAGATAGCATACATCCCATGTGGGATGGCAAAGCTCTCATATCTAGAAATCTGACCAAAACCATAACAGCCCAGAGTTGAGACCAGGAGGCACAGTTGCAAAATGCAAACACCAGATCTACCTGTCACTGTTTATCATCCACCTGTCCCTTACTCAGAATCTTCATCTGAGCTACTTCTCTGTGCAGATGCTAACAGCAACAGCCTTAAGCTCTGCTAAATTTAGACAAAAGTGCAATTATTGTGCTTGCCCCTTAACACCTTAGAGAAACATTATCTAATCATACCTTGGCCTCCAGTTCTGTGAGGGACCTTGTGGTCATTTTTGACCGGGATATGTCCTTTGCCTCATACATAAACAGGTCTCCTGCTCTCTCTCTCTCTCTTCTCTCCCCCCATTTCTCTCCTTTCAGCCCAACCTGTTGAGTCAGACAGCCGCCCCCGACCTGGTTCTGTTAGAGGTTTCTTCCTGTTAAAAGGGATTTTTTTTTCTCTCCACAGTCGCCAAGTGCTGCACATGGCGGGAACTGTTGGGTTTTTGTCTATAACATTATAAGGGCTTCACCTTACTCTGTAAAGTATCTTGATGGCATAATATAAAAAGAACTGAACTCAATTGAGTTGAATTATACAGTGGGTTTGTCAGAGCAGAATTCAGGCTGAACTAAGCTTCGTGCTCTGTGTGGAATCAAAGCTGATGGGAGCAGAGATAGGTGAAAACTCTCTGTGGGTTTGTCTCTGCAAATGACCCCTTTCATATTATTCATAGTAACTTGCTTCACTGTAAATATAAACATACAGATTAGTGCGGCTTAAAGATCTAAAGAATCAGTGTACTGGCCCTTGAAATTGTGTAAACCTAAGTAAACCCAGCGAGGAGCACAACCTGACTAGAGCACCATAATTCCTGTTCACAATTCTTCATGCTCATGCATGAAGCTTCTCTGAGGCACTAAGCCACATCTCAGTGACAGACTAATGGAGCATGACACAAGTGACAAATGATACTTACTCTGTGTAGACAGCCTTGTTTCAAAATGATCACTTGTTTCAAGAATAGTCACTATTGGCAGATTTATATTAATTTGTACAATTAAAAAGTTGTTGTTCTCAATCCCACAAAGAACTTGTGAAATTGTGGAATTTATTTTTTGATCACTGCTAATAAAGACTCACATTTGGCCAAACAACATACTGGTTTTTTTTTTTTCTCAAGCACATTTTGACAAAATTCCAACTTAAAATAAAATTAGACCTAATATGAGAAATAACTGCCTACTTAATTAGTCAATCTTTGTGTATTTATGAGCCACGCAGACACCTGACTTAATGAAGGCTCGTAAAATGCATTTGAACACCTGCTACATCAACGCACACTAACACACCTCAGCCCTCTACCTGCACCACAGTGCCATTATGTATTACTGTCAGTCCTATGACAGCTGCTTCACACTGAGTCCCAAAAGCATCAGTAATATAGGTAACAATAATGGTATAAAATCATATATAGGATGATGAGAAAACATAGCATAAAAGTTGAAAATATAACATAAATCTGGGTAAATCCATGCGTAAATCTTTTTTCTTTAAAAAAATAAATTGATATTCTTAGATAGAAGTGTTTTTATATTTCAAGAACATGAAAACACTTCTATCTAAGAATATCAAGTTTGTTTGGTTTTTTTTTTAAGTATTTGGAGCAAAGAAAAAAAAAGTTTGACTTGTTGCATCTTTATGATCCAAACAGACGAGACTCTCACACATTTGGATCATAAAAGTGCAACAAGTCAAACTTTTTTTTATCCACATTGCACAGCTGTGCCAACCAGTGTAGTCCATGTTAACATCATGTGATATGTGAAAGGTGTCACTTAGAGTAATGAACCCCAACTCTGCAGTTCCCCTCACATCCACTGAGTGTTTTACTCTATTTTGGATCATTGTCTTGGTTTTCTGAGAGAGCTCTCATCAGCATTGTTCCAGAAAAAAGCTGGAATAAACCCTCTGTGCACTACCTGCTCAGCACCAAATGACAGGCCGACACAGTTAGCAAACAGCTACTGAACGTAATTGAGTGTTTAGCAACTAAAGAGGCAGACATTTCCCTCAGGACCAAAACAGATCTGAAGGGAAAGTGAATACTGGACTTACATCTAGTGGACGTCAAGTGGCACAAAACACTACAACAACAACTCTAATATTAATGTTTGTATCCTTTTTTTATGTGTAAACAGGCAAATTTGAACACATTAGTGACTTATTTGTAGCTTTGCTTTTGTGTTTCTCATAATATGTGAATGTTTTAAGCTTATTTCATACCCCCCGACTTACCCAAAAATAAATAAATAAATAAACATCAAGTAATGGTAATGCAGCTTTCTGTGTTTTATTATGATTACCCATATACTCTTTGCTTTTGGAATAGCAACAATTACTGTGTAGCCAACAGGCATAATAGACCAATCAGACCCCTTAGATGTTTTGACTTACAAGAGACAGATAAAAAAAAAAAAACGGACAAAACAGACAAAACGGAAGCAGCAGACATTCTGACTTTTAGTCCCTAATGTTGGCCAAGCTCCAACACTGGATCTAACAGTTCCCACAATGCAGCTCAGCAGCGTCTTTCTGTTTGCCTCAAACACCTGTTTGTAACACAGGTGTTCCCTTGAAGATTTGTTCTCAACAAACTCAAACTAAGATAAACATGTTGTGAAGTGCTACATCGGGGTAAAACACCCACTCATTTACTGCCATACTCTCCAAATTCAGTGTGCATCCTGAAACAACAGTGTCAGTCAACAATGAAACACACGTCTGGTGCTTTTATTGATACTACGTTGTCAAACTTGGCTATTTTCTTCACACCACAGTATTAAGACGTGTGTAATTCATCAGTTGGGTTACAGTGTCGACAGCAGCATTATAGGGGATTTCCTTTTGTTATTGTCCTAACAAAACCCTGGCAAATCAGACAGCTCAGACACTTTTAATCACAGCTAAGATTAAGTGTCACCTTTATCCTCAGAGCATTTTCTGATGGGACTGTTGGCAACTCAGGAGAAAAGCAGCCCAATTTTCCAATTACATTTGCTGTAAAATGTTTTATATAACTGTTGATTTGATACATGTACAGTATTTTTTCGCTTGTTTTACTGTGGGTAAACTTTTCTAAATGGCAAAAATCCTCTGGAGGATTTCTTTGCCTGCTGAATACAAGCAATCCATCTGTCTTTCAATATTTGTTTTCCTGTCATTATATTTAAAAGTGTTCCGAGCGTTTGCTAGTCTATAGCCTTCTTGTCTGAGATTGATGCTACAGAGCTTAGTCATTGACATTTAGATGAGACAGGGACCTCAAAAATGATTCAGACCTGTCAAATGTGTTAATGGCAGTCAGGCCTCCCAGGACTGTAGGGTTGGTGTGGGATTAGATTGGAGTAATTGCAGACACTCCTGTCTTTGTTTCTGCTGTTAAGAGTTGAAACTTAATCTCATTGTGCCAAGTTTTCTTTGACAGATTCTCCTGCATGAGTCTTTGTTGTTGTTGTTGTTTTCTTCTCCCTTGTCATTTTGTCTCCTCTGAGGCAGTTTAATGTTGGACCTTTTTAACCCTTCTCAAGAATCTTAGACTTGTGCTGTCTACACATGATCAGCTTCAGAAACTGTTTGAAGCTTCCTCTTGTGGAGGAACTAACGATACTCAGTATCCCTAAGACGAGCACACAGTTTCCATCCAAACTTTTGGTGCCAATGGAGAAAGCCATGTTTCCCTTCATACACAGCTATGCCGAAAATATGTGTGTTGGTGTATCGCACACTGACTTTTATGGCAGTGATAGACCTTTTCCTTCCATTACAGATTGACAAGTGTCACTGCATCATGTTCTTTCCTGAACTTTAGCCAAGTGTTTTAGTTGCCCAACCTTACCTACACCTCAGACACAGCTTATTTGACTGCAAATTAAATTAAGAGTAAAGGATGCAAACTCTGAACACAACATACACAACCACAAATCCATGTAGCCGAAGTTGCCATGGCAACACTGCTGAGCACATCTTAAAGATAACAGAAGTCCAGACTGTTTATCATGTTTAGAGACGGCTTTACATTGACCTCAAGATAAATCAAACAAATCCCAATTTAACAGGTTGGTTTGGTAAGAGGAAAAAATAAACAAATAAATAATGATCATCTAATAATGGACTCTTACATTTAAAAAGCTGTCTAATCAAGTGTTTCTTTGTTCATAGACATATCTGTCACAAAGTAAGCTGATTTAATTATTGAACTCCTTTGAAAATTTGCATGTTTCTGTCCTAGGGGAAGAAATCATCTTCCGGAACTGGGATGGAGATGTTCAGAAATTCTCCACACAAAACAATGAAACACAAGTCCTGCTGAAAAGCACTACATTTGTAAGTAGACCACTGCATAAAACTTTGTCATGTTTCATTGTGAGTAATATTATTAATTATTACAATAATCCCTTGTAGATAAAATGATGTCATTTTGTTTGTTTGTTTGTTTGCCTGCTTGCACAACATGCCTCATCTTTATGATGGCTACCCACAGGTATTCTGACCCTGCTAAGGCTGACTCCCTATAACATTTTAAACTGACCTCAGATATCACACACATGAATGTATGTGTCTGTGATGTATTCTTATCTTAAGAAAGCTGAATTTAAAAAATAGCTTGTTGTAGGAACAAAAAAAAATCTATTTCTTGTTCTTCCCACAGGCGACTTTTAAGGCCTCAACGTTTGCAGTCTCTCCTGATCTGAACTTTGTTCTTCTGGGATATGATGTCAAGCAGGTGAGAAGCTCTTAATATTCTGATTGCTTATGTTCTGACACTGGTGTTTGAGTTGAGGTTGCTAACACTGGAGGTTTACAGTTCATGAACCAAAATGGAGACATGACCAACATGGAAACAGCTTTGGGCTCTAAGCAACTAAGAAACCCATGCATCCATCCATTATCTATACCTCTACCTCTTATCCTCTGAAAGGTCACGGGGGAGGGTGGAGCCAATCCTAGCTGACACTGGGTGAGAGGCGGGGTACACCCTGAACAGGTCTTCAATCTATCACAGGGCTGACATATAGAGACAAACAACCATTCACGCTCACATTCACACCTATGGACAATTTAACGTCACCAATTAGCCGTAATGTGCAGGTGCTAACCACTGTACCACTGTGCTGTCCACTAAGACACTGACATGTTTTATTGTGTGTGAGAATAAAACAGGAACATATTACAACAACCGTGTACACTATTAAAACTTTAAACTATGAAGCATCACAACTGTTACTAATCAAACTGCTTTGACCCCTGTTTTTCTAAGGAATGGTGCAAGTTTCAATCTCTGAAGCTCCCCCTTTCAATTAATGAATGTTTTTACTGAAAACTTTTTAAAGTATCTGTTTTGCATCAGACCCTCGCAATGTAGGAGGTGCAGCAGTAGCTGTTAGTCCACTTATTTTTACAGATTCTATCACAGGTTTTGCCTGGTGGTTATCCTGAATAGCAACACACACAGAAACAACAATCCACATATGTGAATCGTCACTATACAGCCCCACATATTTTTTCTTACACTTTCACTTGTGAACATATTAATCATAATGATGTACAGTGAAAATACTCAGTTTGAGATGTCTCATTAGTGAGAGCCATTAGAAATGGAAATCAAGAGATTAAACAGTTACAATACCTGTCAGGAGGCAAAAAAAAGCTCTTTGGCACATGTGACTCTCCAAATGGCTAAAATGGAGAGGCCGCCTAGTGCCACTCTGACTAAAATGAAATTTTAGTTCAGAATTTTTAAAACAGGTTCAATAACATCAGTGTCAACTGACTCATTGTTATAAGGATGTTGTTCACTCTCTAATTTAGAAGTTTGTTTTGGAAAAAGTAACATTTTTTGGTGGAGTTTTTTTTTTTTAAATCTCACACCTGCCTGTTGATAGACACAGTGAAGCCTATTGTACTTTATTTCAAAATTCTCTCAAGCGTCTCCCTTATCCATAGAGCCTTACAGCTGTGGAGCTATATATAGCCTGGGGCTTAAGGGGTTAACAGATTTCTAACACCACAGTGAAAGCAACATGGGTCAAAGCTGTGTCAGTGTTCTCTCTGAATGGGTCAGCCAACAACTCTGCTCTTGAATGAGTCAGGTACTGCCCGGGTGTAGCAGTTGCGTATTAATGGGTGATGGATATAAATGAAATAATATCCATCCATCCATCCATCTTCCATACTGTTTATCCTCTGAAGGGTCACAAGGGGATGCTGGAGCCAATCCCAGCTGACATTGGGCGAGAGGCGGAGTACACCCTGAACAGGTCTCCAATCTATCACAGGGCTGATATATAGACACAACCATTCACACTCACATTCACGCTCACATTCACATCTATGGACAATTTAGAGTGGTCAGTCCACCTAATCTGTGTGTCTTTGGACTCACACAACTCATCATTCAAACCATGCAACGCAAAAATCCCTGGTTTCTGAATGTAACAAAGCCAATTGTATGTCAGAGCTGAATGACCATCTGCAAACTGGTTTCACAACAACAACCTCATTTGGCAACTACTGCATCATTTGAGGCACCATACAACGCTTTACAGAAACATTAGAAGGACCAAAATACACAGCATATTGTGTCTGAATTTTATAGAAAACTATTCAAAGCTGTGATTTCTTTGGCTTGCTTTGAGTTCATCAACAAGCAGCTTCTCAAATTAAAACACACACACACGTGTTCCACTTGATGTTTTCAATCAGGTGCACTGAGGCAGAATGAAAAGCAAAGCCAGGGAGTCAGTTTGCTGGTACATTTGCTTGTAAAGGGTGCTTGATTGCCAAAACTATGAGTAACATCAGTGGAAAAAGAGAAACCTAATGGTCTTGTTTTTTTCTCATAAATGCAAACACTTGCTAATAAGGGAAATTACTTGCTAATCATTTAAGCTCATAAAAGTGCCGATCCCTTAGAGGGAGTCCTTAGAGAGTATTGAATGATTTGCAGTGAGAGAAATGGTACTTTTTTTTTTCTTGGGTTCAGTCAACAGAAGCTTGCACAATGGCAGAGGACACATCCGATGAATACAATAACACCTGTTCAAAGCAATCCAACACAACAGCCAACATTATGACAAGGTTGTCATTTTTTTCTCTCCCTTTTTATAATTTCACCAAGCAAAAGAAGACACACAGCTCTCCATCCTGGGAGATGCTGATGTGGATATCAGTGACCTGAATACAGAATCATAACCGTTAATTTACACTTCTATTAACTGGCTTTATTTGTTTCTAAAATCAGGCCATCTAATCTAAACAATCACACAGATTATCACAGTATAGGCCTTTTTTCTGAATGGAATACCCACAGACCGTACTCAGGGCTGTTACTCACAAAACAAATAAATTACATAAATTACATGGACAGACAAATTCGATTTTTACTCACTCCCACTTGTATGTTGACGTCCTATTTTTCAGTGGATCTGATTAAATCTCTAATCCCAAAGCACACCGTGACTTTGTAATCCTCATTGTCCCTGTGACAGCAGCATCACTCGTCACCTCCAGATTAAAGCCTCAGGTGAACACTGTGATGATGGATCAACTAATACACTTAACTGCATAACATGTGTCACACACAGACACCATACTGATACCCAGTGTTATGATGATAACAGATAACAGATCATTAATGATTTTGATTACTTTTACTACCTGTTCATAGCTCACTGATAACTAGGTTGTTATTCTCCTGTTAATGGAGGCCTAGCTGACATCCTATCATGTCTCTAAAATGGCAATATCACAAAACACAGAGGTTGGTATTGTTGCCCACTGTGTGTGCTACACACATGGTGTGTACAGAGAGCTGAGGATGGAGAGGAGGCTTGTTTGTGCGTGTAGGGGCAATGCGCTCAGTCACAATGATCAGAACAATCAACGACACTTTGCATTTTCACGATTTCAGCATTTCCATTGTTGTGAGCAGATTCTGCCAATAGAACGGTTTTCCCCTCTGTAGCCTCTCTACACTGCAATGGATCGTATGTTGATTTTAAAGAGGAGCCAACTCCAATTACCAAATTTAAAATGTACAATACAAAACTAGTAATAATGGTGCTCCTATAGCTTATGATAATGCATTAACTGCAGACCAGCATTTCCAACCTTAGAGTCAACCTGTTATTGTAGCAAAAAATGTTGCAGTAAATCAACATTTTGATGTGTTTCATAAAGTAACGAGTATTACTATGAAACATCGGCATATTGTCTGTTGCTCCTCCACAAATTCAGAAACTGTCTCGGTCATAGAATAATAACCTCGTCTTCATGTCCAAATTTAAGACCATAGATGGATGTAGAAGGATCCTTTGCTGTACGTTTTTATGCTGGTCATCTACCATTTGTGGTTAATAATAGCTTTCTGTCAGGCCCTAATTTAGATCTGCCCATTGTCCTCATGCTAACTCTGATGAACTCATTTTCACAGGACAGATAATGAGAGTGAATATTCCGCCTGGTGAAGAAGTATTTTACATCTGTTTCAGGTTTTTGGAAGTTTTCCTCCGGTACGAGTTGTACATTTTTCAGTCTGGGTAAATAAGCTCAGAGTTTAGCTGTATTTACAGAGACAGTAGTTGGATTAATAGTACTACAAACAGTACAGCCTGCTTTGGTGCAGCCTCATGCTAACAATTTACTGGTTTCAAAAATAATTTGTTTGGGTTCATGAGGCAGTTAAATTGGGATTTGTTTGCAGTGGGGGTGGGGGCTCTAGTCCATTGAGGTTGAGGGGTTTGGTAAAGGTTGACAGTTTTAGGGTCTATTTCTTCAGGCAAGTCAGTGGATAAAGTTCAAATTAGGGGGCGGTTGGGGTGGATAGATGGGTCGACAAATCACAGTACCTTTACACAGGAGACTGCTGTTTTCCCCGTGGAACGAATAGTCTGCGTATCTTCTTGTATCCATGGCGTACCCACCGCATTCCAGTATTCTGGAAACAGAATATTTAGTGATTAGATTTACTACTTTATTCACTGCATCTGTAGTTGTTGTAACATATTATACAAAATAATCACTATTCTCAAAGCCTATCAAGCCTATCAGTAACTCTTTTTGTCCTTTGTGTTAATCTCATCGATATGTGATCCAGCCATGCAGCAGAGATAAGGGACTGTGTCCTCTAAGGTCTGGATCTAAAAATAGAAACAAGCTGTGCACACAATCCTGAAAAACTCATTAACACTGCAGCATAGAGAGGGTATTTGTTAGCCACCATATGTAAAGGAGGGAGGCACTTTAAAAGATCACAAGTGGGTCAGCTGTTGTGGTTACAAAGACACAGACAAAATTCTACTTATTCTGTTTTTTCTTTTGGTCTGAAAATGTCTAAACTATAGCCTCCAGTTGGCTGTGAATGCAACATTTACACATTTCTAGTTGGGGATTCTTTGTCAAATGCTAATCAGGGGTTGCTTTGCATGTAAATGACTTAATTCCATGACTTAATTATTAGCATCATTGCACCAAAATGTGATTTCAACTGCTGGTTCTCTGCTACGGTGTAATGCAGCCAAGTTTCACCTCGTCTTCTCTTATGTTCAGAGGCTTGATGCAGCAGAGGTGTGAACAGCAAAACTGACTTACTGAAAGTTAGTGAAATTAAAAGCTCTTTTGTCATGCATGTCTTCATACCTTCTGTTGGCCATAGCATAAAGTGACTGCAAAGAAAAGAAACTGCAAAAATAGTCTTGTTTTATTTTACAAAGATCTTTGAAAAAAGATCTTTGTAAGTACTACATGTCTGTTCTGTTAAATATGGAATAGACAGAGGAAGACCTATTTTTGTCAGTTTCAGCTTATTTCAGGGAAACAGATTTTTTTTTCTTTTTAAAGTGGAAGGGTACTAATGATTTTGATCAGCTCAAGGGTATGAAACCAACCAGCTCTAAAGCTCTGAGTGTTCAGGAGCATAGTGGAACAATAACTGTGAAATAGACTCTTCCTAGAGTTGGTCATTCAGCCGATTAACTGGGCAAGAAGAGCCTCGGTCAGAGAAGTGACCGTGAACCCAACAGTCACTCTAACAGAGGTTCAGAAGTCTTCTGCAGAGATGGGAGAACCTGGCAGAAGGACGACCACCTCAGCAGCTCTACATCAATTAGACTTTTATGGTAAAGTGGCTAAACAGAAGCCATTTTCAGCCTGGGTTTAGTCAAACAGCATTCTGAGCACAGTGAGTGCTGACCTCTGTATTCAGCCTGCTGCTTCACTCAGCAGTGAAATCATCAATAAATGCCAGTGTACCAGTTCTATCAGCAGCCAAACAGAAGTTCAGGCCACAACAGAAGCACCACCATGTTTGTCTTTGGGTTATGAGCTGGTTTTTTTGCATGTTCCTGCAGCCTGGCCTTTCTCTTTTTAAAGTTTATGTGGTGAATCCTCTGAGGTTCTGGTCATGAAATCCTTGATCACTGATCATCTCACAAAGACGTTTTTGATCACCATGTTAATGATTTTCTTTCATCCATAAGACCTCAGGCTGTGTGCAGTTTACTAGTGTTTCTGTGCACATCTTTTTATAATGTACCCAACTTTCGATTTTTTGCAAACCAGCTATTATTATTATACGAGTCACATCTTTATTCCTCATATTGACAGAGGACTCGAGCTCAATCTAAATGGTAACTCTCAGTCAACTCTGAGCTACGATTGAGCTTTTTTGTGCATGAACTGATGTTGAAATGACACAGATCCGTTTAAGAATTTTGTAGTCAAGTGTCCAATTACATATAAACCCTTTCAACTTGAGCACTATGTGTTAAAAGGGATGTATCTCCCACACATTTCTTTGTATACTGACATAAACCTACTCAAAGTTGAGGCTTGGTCCTTAATGCATTATCCATGAATGTACTGAAGAACAAAATAAGTTTTACTGTCCAAGTACATACAGTCAAGACTGTACATATATATATTACAGCTGTGATTTATGGTAATAATAAGACACCCTAAAGTACAGAGAATACAGTGTTGATATTCTGTATTCTTCTTTCTTTATTAATCCAAAAATAAATGCAGAACAATACACTTGCAAAGAGGATTATCAGAGTTTAAAATCAACATTAAGATGGAAATTTTCTACTTACAGGTTAATTTTCCCTCAGTTCCATGAGCTCTGGCCTCAGCTCCTCGCCTCAGGTCCATACTGGCAAAAACAAAAGCACAATACAATAAATAAAAGAAAGAAATGAACAGTCTGTGATTAAAACAGGGTTCAGTGTTGCCCACAGAGTGTGCCTGCACACGTCAAGCCCTTCTCTTCACAGTTTACCCTGGTTTCTGAAAAGTGACGGGCAGCTGTGACTTTGTTATGCAGAAGAAACTGCATGAGACCATTATATTTCATGATTGTAGTTACCATAGGAAGTAGAACACT
Source organism: Toxotes jaculatrix (assembly GCF_017976425.1). Lineage (NCBI taxonomy): Eukaryota > Metazoa > Chordata > Actinopteri > Toxotidae > Toxotes > Toxotes jaculatrix. The sequence goes on from NC_054408.1 coordinate 22,845,924, forward strand.
GTTCATTTGTCACATCAGAAGCCCATTGTGGTGCCTGTGTCCAATAGCAGTGAAACTGCTTGTTGTAAATCACACTACGTGTCTTCCTCCCTGCTCCGTTGTATAATACGGTGGTCACAGGAACACCTCGGTGTCGGTGAACTAAGCGGGTTTGATAATGAGCTCTGTGTGCTCGATGGGATTGAGACAGCCGAGTTTTAAAGGTGCTATCTCCTCCTGAGATGGACAGAGCAGATGTGTTCATCATCAAAGTGACAGCCTTAATCTATGGAGACTAATGACCTGCCCTTGCACCACTGTCTCCAGTTGTCTTATGAATTTATCATAATCACGCTCACTCTCTGCTGTACTATCCGCTGTGTCAAAGGTTTCCATACATCTTATTCTGTTTTTTTTTTTTTTTTTAATGGTCAGCAACCTTTTGTGCACATTGTAAAGGGCATTCTTCGTGACTTCAAGAAACACACTAACAACACTTCAACAACACACACATCATAATTAGAGGTGCTGATTATTGCAGCTGTATAGAGTCCCCATTTAGAATAGTTATGAAATGCATGTTAGCGGAGTTGCCGTGTGAAAATAAGTAAAGAGCACTAATTAAATCAATCACCAGCTGTAAAAACATTCATGAGTTGATCTCTGTGAGTAAACAGAAATGGATTTAATTAGCCACGTTCTTCTTTGTCAGACGTCTTACTTTGAAATCATTATATGGTCAATTAAAAATATATCTCAGAACTACTTAGAGATGAATCAGGATCTGTCACAGTAAGTGTTAGTCTGTGAAGCACTCTGTGATAAACCTATTGTGTGAAAAACTAAAACCTCCTCTGACTAGTGTTGATTAGTGACTTGGGTTTTAATAACAGTGTTTTTATTAATGCTGTTCAAATCACCTGTACTACAACAAATATTATTAGAAGAAACAGAATGATTCCGGACTGTAGTTTTTATTTACTTTACTTACTACTATACTTATACTTAACTTTACTATACTTATACTTTACTTACTTACTATACTTTTTTTTAAACCACCAGAGAGAAGATGAGCGAGAACCAAAACAGTTGGTTCTAAAGGAATCTGAATGCACCATATTTTGCTTAATCCTAAATTGAACTGTAGAATTGATGCTGTGATGTCCAGTCACAATGCCTTCACTACTTTACTAGTGCCAAACTCTCAGGTGAATTTGCTGTCAGGTTAGTTTTACTGTGAGACAGTTGCACATATAAAAGACAGCGTTTTTTGAATCTATGGTATTGAACTGAAGATGCTTCAGCATATTGCACTACTTTTCAGATGGTTTTGTGTCATGATCACCCCTTTAGCCTGGCTTTCCAGCTTTGTGTTCACAAAAAGAACATTCGCCTAGTTTACGGAGGACAAAAGGGCAAGCTATGAATTATAGTGAATTTTACAAATGCCCAATTGTACAGGGCACAGTTTTTAATGCTTAAGGGTTCACTATGCCTTTGTAGTAAGAGCTGTCAGATCAATAAACAGCATCTGAATCGCCCTTTGCTGTTGCAGTTTAGTGCAGTGATTTTAGTTTAGTTTGATTTGTCCGCATAAATGGAAGGAACAATGACAAGAGGGGCAATGATATTAAGTAAGGTTTAGTTTCCTATGCTCTGCCACATACTAAAATTGGAGAAAACAGCAGGAAGCGAGGCACGTTTCCAGCTGGTGTTGTTTCCAAGGGTTGTCCCTTGCCCCTAATCCTGTCTGTGATTTTCATGGACACGATCTCATGGTGCAGCCTGGGGGAGGAGCATGTTCAGTTTGGGGAACTCAGAACTCAGAGCGAGCACCTCAAAGTCTAGGGCCATGACTTTCTGTAGGAAGAGGGTGGATTGCTCCCTTCGGGTTCGAAGTTGAGAGTTGCTGCCTCAAGTGAAGGAGGCTAAGTATGTCGGGGTCCTGTTTGCAACTGACAATAAAATGGAACGTGAGATTGACAGGCGGATTAGTGCAACGTCATTAGAAATGCAAGCTGTGGTGAAGAAGCAGTCAAAAGACAAAGCTTTTGATTTACCAGTCATCTATGGTCATGAGCTTTGGGTAGTCACCAAAAGACACGAGGGATGCAAGCGGCTGTCTACAAGGTGGCTGGGCTCAGCCTTACAGATCTGACATCCGGAGGGAGCTCAGAGTAGAGCCGCTGCTCCTCCACATCAAAAGGAGTCGTTTGAGGTGGTTTGGACATCTGATCAGGATGCCTCCTGGGTGCCTTTCATTGGAGGTTTTCCGGGCACGTTCAACTAGTAGGAGGCCCTGGGCTAGACCCAGGACACGCCGGAAAGAATATATATCTGGTCTGGCCTGGGAATGCCTTGGGGTCCCTCAGGAAGAATTGGAGAGCATTGCTGGGGAGAGAGGTGACAGGACTAACTTGCTTAACCCACTGCCGCAGCGACCTGACTCAGTATAAGCAGCAGAAAAAAAAGTTCCCAATGATGTTGGATCAGCCATTCAGATTGCTAGATACACAGGTCCACACTACACATCACTGAGATTCAGGTGGGGTGTGTGTGTGTAGGTAGGTTTGCAAAGACATTACATGTGTCTCCACAGAATCATTTTACACCGTGAATTTTAATTCCAGGCAGGTCAATACAAATCAAATAGTTATTCATTAGATTACTGTATGTTTGAATGGCAAATGGTATTCCAAACAAAAAAGTTATACTTTTACTGCCTGCACTTAACAAGCTGATGGGCAATGTTAACATCATAAGGATGACTCAGATGTGAGGAAAGTGCCAATTAAGGGTCAGGATTTAAATGCTTCTCAGTTGCAGTTACAACTTCGCTGCAAACACCACGAAAGTGAAATTCTAAGCTGTACAAAACAAACAGTGGGAAATATTTACAAGTGCCATGTAACCTCAGTCTGCTGAGAACACCACCACACACCACAATCAAACACATCACTGCAGTCTAAAACAGTCTGCTACTCTCTCCACATCTCCAAACACCCTCCCCCTCAAGTGTCACCCATTGCTGACAGCCCTATCAAGGAGTCATCACTGAGCCGTCACCTATGAGGGCCGTCTGCTGAATGATGCTGACGTCTTTTTTTTTGAAGGAAGAAGTGAAGAAGAGCAGTCACGTCACAATACCATTTCATTTTCCTTCCTGGAGAAATCTCTTTCGCATGGTGAAGAGTGTAGTCTAAATTAGGAGTGAAGGCTGGGTGGCGAGTAGATCAGCCAAGCAGACACTCCATTCTGTGCACAGCTGATCTTTTGCTGAGGGGAACGGAGTGGCTCTACAGTATTTATCATATCGCTCTGGGGTGAGCTTACTGTGACGCTCCAGCTGATTAGAATGTAGAAGCACTCAGGTGTTGAACCATTATCTCAATGAATCCTGAAACAAAAGCTCTGTGAGTGGATATCCTCTGGACATTTCATCGCACAAATGTGCAGTGGAAGCACAAAAATGGTGAAGTGAGCTGTGTTAATATGCTCAGCAGAATGAAAATTAGATTAACATTTGATACTAAAATACCTATTTACAGGTAATTACGAAAGCATCATCTTAGATTAGCTGCAACGTGAAATTATACAGTTTAAACAAATCAAAACAAAGTGTCTGTTCAATTCTTTCTTGTCATACCTTGATTTTATGCACAGTTTTAGATAGAGTTTTGGCACAGCAAATTAATAGTAGTAAATTATCTGTTATACTATTGTAATACTATGCAGTACTGTAATTATATATATTATATTATTATATATATTATATTAAATATTATTCAGGACCTTGTTGTGTAAACTAAGAATCATTCATTACACCTGATTCAGGCACAATTTGAATGTTTATAATGGCAGATTTTTATATGAAGAAATAAACAAGAATGTAAATGCACAGGTAACCAGAGGTTAAAGTAACACTTTCTTCATAGCTGTGTCAAAAATCACTCCCTGACTAGCTTGCTCCTGTTTTTATTTGAATGTTTAGATTCTGAGTGTGCAAATGTATTTGCTACTTATGAGCTACGGCAACAAAAAAGGGTTCTTACATTTTTACCAAATACCTGAGCAGCTACAGCATGAAGGACTGTCAGGTCTACAGAAATCTGACAAACACTAACCACTATTTACAAGATCACTTCTACCATACAGATTTAAGACAAGCTGGTCATGTAAAATGTCAAAATAGTAGTTCAGGATAAGTTCATCTATAACACCTCGACACTGTTCACACTGAACACACAACTGAAACATTCTGCATGATAAAACTACAACGTATTCAGCCTAAAGGTAAGGAAACAATAAGAGAGACAAAATTTCTCTTTTCACATTTCACAGAAGAAGCAAAAGCTGAAAAAAAAAAACAGATCAAAAGCAAAAATACACACACACACACACACACACATCAACGCTGTTCTTATATCCCTACTGATTAATCTGGTCCATTTATTTTCCTTCAGTTGAAGGTGGTGCCCCAATTTTCAATAAGCAAAACTTGAAATATAAAGTGTGGTAGCAGCTACATGTGCATTTAAGTTCCCACAATTCACACCAACCTGTCAGGACAAAAGCCAAGCCAGGAAGTCCGAGGAACTCTGTAGAGCTCCATGATAAAATGATGGTGAGGTGTTTAACGGGACAAAGGTGTAAAACCATTTCTAAAGCTCTAAAGCTCAGTGTTCAGGAGCACTGTGGCCTGCGAAATAGATAAAGCTTGGACCCAGGACTCTCCCTAAAGTTGCTGTCAAGCTAAAGTGAGCAACTGGGTAAGAGGGGTCTTGGTTAGGGAGGTGACCAAGAACCCAACGGTTCCTCTAACACAAGTTCAGAAGTCCTCTGCAGAGATGGGAGAACCTGCTGGAGGGACGATCATCTCAGCAGCTCTACATCAGACAGACCTTTAGGGCAGAGTGACTAAACAGAAGCCACTGAGTAAAAGTCACATGACAGCTTGGAGTTTGCCAAATGGATTTTAAAGGACTCTGAGAGCTCTGAGGACTCTGAGGAGAAAGATTCTCTGGTCTGATGAGACAAGAACTGAACCCTTTGACGAGGCACTGCTCCTCACCAGGCTAATACCATCCCTACAGTGAAGCTTCTGACTGTCCTTGGGTGGTCCAGCCAAAGCCCAGACTTAATCCCCATAGACCATCTGAGGAGAGAACTGAAAATGGCAGTGCACAGATGCTTCATAGATCTTGAGAGGATGTCTCAGGAAGAATGGGACAAACTGCCAAATCCAGCTGTGCAAAGCTTGTAGAGACTTAAGCAAGAAGACTTGAAGTTGTAACTGCAGCCAGAGGGGCTTCTACAGAGCACAGAATCAAGGGTCTGCACAGTATTGTAAATGAAAGATTTAAATTTAAACACTAAACACTGATTTGCAAAGGTATCACAATAAAGTGGCAAAAAGGGAAGGGAACTGGATGCTTTATGAAGCCACAATAAATGATATACAGCCAAACTCCATGATTTTCATAAAAAGTACAGATAGTCCCACTCACTATATCACTCACATGCCATATGGAGGCACTTCCGAGTCTCCTTTAGCCTGTAATATCCTAGTACAGGGGACCTGTATTAGCTGAGACGTGACTAAACCATAAGTCTGTAATTGCTGGGCATGAAAACTGAACCAATATTTGAAAAATTAAAAGCTAAAATAATCTTTTTAAAAGGTAGTTCACAGTACACCTTTTTTTATTTTTATTTTTTTTTTATTTACTGGGATATGATTTTCTGATTGAGATTTTCCTGCAGATTTGTCCAAAGCATTGTGTGAAAAAAACAGCACCCTCATTCCTGGCTTTTATGCCATTTGAACAACAGAGCACAGTCATGCATTGTCCTCACTTCACTCTCACTTCTGCTGAAATGAAAAGCCATGCTGTGTTATTGATATCACTGTCAATTAAATACAGAGAACCTCACTCTGGACAACTGTTAAAAAGGCAAACTTGGAAAAGCAGGAAATAAGTGGCTGCAGTGATGGTTGAGGAAAAGCTGGTGTGCCATGAAAATCACAAAACAATCACAAAAACGTCATTTCACTGTTTCACATTGTGTCTTATTTATATTGTTAACAAAGACTCACACCACTTTAAGAATATTAGTTTTTCCTTCAAATGAATTACTGGTGATCACTGTAATAATCATAATGATCTTATTTCCTATTTTTCTTGGTTGTTCAGTTCCTAATAATCATTAGTGAGGAAAAACACAGGTCTGCTCATAATAACACTGAACGTGTTTTTCTTGTGATTGGCTTTTAGGTCTACCAGCACTCGTTCTTAGCATCTTACCTGATCTACAACCTGTATACAAGGTGAGAAACTAAAAAACTAAGTCTAAACAACATAGACCTTGCATGATAAAATTAATGCTTTTTTATAGTCATAGATTACACACAAGGTCAAAAAATGTTTTCATGTTGTGTTTTTTTTTTGTTTTAAGCCAAATTATGGAGAATTTTTTTAATGAGACTAAAAACAGATGAGACAAATAATACCCTCAGCTGTAGAACTCAGTTTAAAGTTTTAAGAGGACTGGTGTTCTACTGATAAAACAACCGCGGTCATAGTTAAAGTCCATCATTATCTGGTCTAAGATTTAAAAACTGCTGGAAATACTTACAGCTCTGGTGTGTGATGGTTCATACGTTTTTCGTTGTCCTTGCATCAGAGAGGTCCGGGAGCTGAATCCTCCAGAGGTGTCAGACTCAGTCCTCCAGTTTGCCTCATGGGGCGTTCACGGTCAACAGCTGGTGAGTAGTTTACCGGGTCAAATAAAGGTGGCTAAGTTCTACAAACTGTGAAGGGCTGGGGAGGATCTTCCATCATTCACTCAGCAGCACAGCAGTGGATAAATCCTGGAAAAAAAAGAATTTTTTTACGAGTGAGATAAGTTTTTATTTTAATATTCTCCTTTAATTATTCAAGCAAGTCAAAGATCAATGCAATAACCTGAATACAACTTAACACCTACTGTGCTCTGTGTTATTCAGTGTGTGCTATATTGGGCAATCCCACCACAGAAAACCAAATTTCAAACATGCATCTCCTCCTCAACAGATGCAATAAGCACAGTTCATTCTGGCTTTTCAATAAATATTATGGTTTTCTCCAAAGCACTGGATTGAGCAACAACAATGCATAATATTCACGTAAGAAGTTACTGAGTGATAACATCCTGCCTCTGGATGTCAATTAGCACACTTGAATAACAATTCAGAAATTATCCAGGAGAAACGCTCCACTGAAATAAAAAGTGATTTGATACACAGCAGAAATATAAGACAATGCTGTACATTGTCTAAAGGCGCGATGAGGGATTTTCATTTGGATTATATGTTTCATAACTTTGTTTTACATCTGTGAAAATCCAGAAAAGATCGAGAGGTGCTAAGTCAAAAAATAACTGGAGAAACAACTAGTCAATTCATTGACTCAACATTTAGGTCATTGATCATGAAGAAAATGACATTTTCTCATTTTATCTTCTAAAAACTGATAATTAGCTGCATAAGCTTTTCTTTATTTCAAAAAAAACAGGCACTTCTAATACTTTAATTTGGGCTGTGAAAAAAAAATCTTAGTGTGCATTCTTGTGTGTGCAGACCAAACACTTCATTGATTTAATGGAGAAAATAATCAACAGTTTCACGCAGACTGAAAAAAAGTACAGTTGCAGTTTGAAACCCCTGGAAGTTGGATTTAATTTAGATTGTCATTTAAAATGAAGAAGCCTTGCTGCATGCAGAAAGGTGAAAATCAATGTTTAATTTTATGTCTCGCTTAGTGTTTTAAGTACAATTCAATTCACTCAGATCCCTCTCTGCTCTGAGGTAAAGGAGGATCAAAGACTATTTCTGACTTGAAAGGAAAGGCAGACCGTTAAACTAAACATTTGCTTTGACGAGAAGCCAGCAACAGTTACACTAATCAAGCTGCTGCTTGAAGACATCTTGTTGGGCGACCACAGCTCTATGTGTGAGTTTACATTGTGTGCTGAATAATCAGTCCATTATTTCTCCAGTGCAGACAAGAAAGTAATTAACCATTTGATAGCATATTTATCTCGTTTCCTCAGTATTTATACCTGCTCTCAGAGGGACCTGCTCTCCCAGAAGCCCTGCAGCAGTGTGTCACGATGCTAATGACACAGGAGTATTCATTACTCACTGAGCTTTCCCTGCATATTTGTCTGTGCAATCACTTAAGATAAGCTCAATTCTAGATATGCTTTTATCAGTGAGGGTGTGCTCTCACCGATAAGCTTTTCTGAAGCCGGCCAACAGAAATGTTCCATCGCCTTCGTTCTTGGAAACAAACAAACAAAAAAAAAAAAAAAAATTGCAGCAACTTGCAAAACTAATGCATGGATTCAAATTCAGATTACATTCATTTGCCATTTGCACAGGTACAGGACACTACAGGTACACTGGAATTACTGTGTTACTACTGTATTACTGTACTATAATAAAATTAAACAAAGGGTTTAATATTAAAGATATAGTAAGTAACAGAGGTAGTCAAATACAAAATATGGTCTGTAAGGTGTGTGAGTTTTTGTGAGGTGTTCAGTGTCCATGGTGTGACTGAGGAGGGGGATGTGGTGTTTCCTTCCATTAGTTTTCAAATTAAAACCTGTATTTTCTCCATATGTCACAGATATATATATTTGAAAACAACATTTACTACCAAACAGACGTTCAGAGCAGCTCCTGGAGGCTCACGTCTTCTGGACAGGAAGGGGTCATCTTCAATGGCCTGGCAGACTGGCTCTATGAAGGTAAGAGAGACCACTAGGTCACAAAACCCACCACAGGAACGCAATTGGGGAAAAAAAAAGGTATAAACGCTACCTACAGTGTCTAGTACTCAAGCTGGAGAAGGCATGTAAAACCATTTTTCATTAAAAAAAAAATTATATGTATATAAAGATCACAATTAAGTCACAATGAAGTCAGAGGTTCTTAGTGCTGCATTATTAATGCACCAACCTAACTAAAATATGTATTTTGGAGAAGTGTAAATGAAAATGTAGATTATAAACATGCCGAGGCAGATAGTGATGTTCCTCTTAGGCTGCATACAGCATAGCCCCAAAAACCTCCACAATAAGATACAGCAGCCAACATGTAGTCTCTGAACACCTGAACCTTTATTATATATGACAGAAATCAGAATTATAATTTCCATGTTCATCTACAGACCTCAACTGATCAGTTAACAACAAGCCTGAGCCCCCTCTCTCCTGGCTCAGATTTTCTGACTTGTCTTCTCTTGGTTTTCCAGAGGAGGTGTTACACACTCAGGCGACCCACTGGTGGTCACCTGATGGATCCAGACTGGCCTACCTCAACATCAACGACTCCCTGGTCCCTAACATGCTCCTGCCTCACTTCACAGGATCTCTCTACCCTAGAGGGAAGGCGTACCCTTACCCAAAGGTACTCATAGTAGTCCACCCAAGCCTTCTCTGATCACTATCTGCAGAGAAAAACCAGAAATAATTAGATCCAGTTCAAATCTGACTGCTCCCAACATGTTTTAACTCACTTTATACTAACAGTCCTTACAACCTGACAGGACTACAACCTGTGCAGCTCCCTTTATTGCAGCTTCACTATATCAAACCATTGCCATAAATAATACAACTGCAGGCTCTCTGCTTTAGTTTATCCATGAAGGTTAGTGAATCCTTTTCTTGTTTAATTCATGTTAATGCTAACTTGCTCCCTTTTGAAGAGGGAAGGTTGTAGGTATCTGTGGCGCTGGGAGGGAAAGGAATGTGATATGCTTTAGTACGGCAAGTTAACACACCTCCCGTCCCTTAATGTGGATGTTTAGCGTATCAAATGGTTCTTAGATGGGAGATGGGTTGTGGAAAAGTGGTGGAATGAGGGTCATAAGGTAGAGGGCAATCTCATTTGTTGGCTCAGACCCACAGATGGTGTGTGATAAGAGGGTTCATAGTAAGACTTCTACTTAATGAAGCACTACGCTTGATCTTAGCCTTGCCCACACAGCTGTGTAAAAACAGTATACACACATACACACAATGATTCTGTCTTTGAGTGGGATCAGTGTGGTAATATTGTGGGACTAATGAAGCAGAGATTTAATTGCCTCCTCTTTTGTCTGTGAGAACAATGATGCTGTACTGTCATACTTCTGCTTCAGTCACTTGGTCATTTGTGTGGGTATCTCCTCTAGTGCGATACACAGTAAAAAGCACACCCTAGAGAGTATGCTTTATGGGTATCGCGTCTGTGCTTAAGAAAATGCCCAATTATTGTTAGCATGAAAATCACAGCGACAAACTGCCACTTTACAGTCTGCTGGCCAATTTTGGATTTTTTTTTTAGGCCTGCAACACATTGTCTAAATATTTGCAAATAACAAGACTAAGAGCCTTAGTTTAGCTGCACAAGTAAAAAGCAGTAGGTCTTGGTTTCACAGACTGTGTGTGTGTGTGTGTCTCCAGGCACATCTGTTGTGCACAAATTGCAAAAGGGCTGGTTGAAACTGAATATAGATCAGAGGGTGTGGCCACTAGCAAAAACACTGTCAGCCAGTCACAAGGAAGCATGACAACAACAGCTCAACAAATGGAAAGACAATGATGATACAAATGATTGATACAAAGTGTAGATGGAGCTGTTCATATGAAAGCATGTTCACTTTTGTGACACAGCAAAACTACTGAACAAGAGACGCAGAGCCGCAGAGCTATGGATCAGTCAAAATGACCTAAAAGTCATTAAAAAAATCATATAAATTCAATACTCAGAAAGGAAACTCTTAAAATATCAAGAATTACAAATGGAGTTTGGTTTGTGAATTTAAAGACCATTGAGGCTATAGGAACAAAACTGACTTGATTTGACTAGTTATATACATTTGTATATATATATTTGAAATTCATGCCACATGAAATTAGAGCAGGGTATTACACATGTACTACACAGCATGTTCATAGTAGTGGTACTGTATAAGGAAGCAGGAAAAGAATAGTTACTGACTTAGAGCCCCTTTTACATTATTATAAGAATGTTTCAGATGCGTTTGATCCACCAGATTACGTACCTGTCATATAATATGAGGACAATGTCATCAGCAGGACAGAACAACGTTATGGCAACAAGCTATTACACCTTCAAAAGAGAAGGAAGTGAAGGACTGGAGAAGACATGAATAATAATCAATAAAAATAAATGAGTCCAGAACAGACACTGTCATCTTCGTGATAGCTCACTCTGTATTTCTGAGATTTTCCTTGTCATGTGGACTAATGAGCTCTATTTTTGAGGGAGGCTTAAGCGAAGGAAAACAACTGCCCCGGGGCTTGAAAGGTGTACAGCAACACAGTTTGTTCTCTGCTTGTTTCATATTCTCATTATATTCTTTGGTAAAGTCTTATTGGCATTGTTCAGTATGACAGCCTAGAAAAATAGAAAACAAGTGCAGCGTGTTGCTCAGTGCTTCTTGATATTGCTATAGTGCAGTGCATCATGGTTATTACATCAAATTCGATTAGGTCTGTGAATGTAATTATACATATATCTTGTTTTTTTTGCTATAGATGGGCCAAATCAATCCCACCGTCAGACTCTATGTCGTCACTCTAGACGGCAGCTCCCTAACAACTGAACTGAGACCGCCTGACAGTTTTGAAAAGAGGTGCATTACGTTTTAACAAACATTTAATAACATTAACAATAAGATCTAATGTTATTTGCTCACTACTTTCCATCTTTGTTTTTACTAGTGAGTTCTACATCACCATGGTGAAATGGGTGACACGGGTGAGGCTGAGCGTGCGTTGGGTGAACCGAGCTCAAAACATGTCAATTCTTTCGCTGTGTGACGTCACCACAGGTGACTGCACAAAGGTAAGAAACGTCTGTAAAGCTTTGATCTTCTAAAATCCAATATACAGAAGTTTTAAGGACTGACGTGATCTTTCTAATTCAGAGACACGTGATGACATCAGAGAAGTGGCTTGATCGTCAGGTGAGTGTTTCTCTCTCTCTGACGGGCCTTTTATTTTCTATAAAATTTGGAAATAAAACAACAGCCGAGAATAAAAATTGCAGGTCTTGGCCAATTTGAATGTGTAGTGTGAGAAAATACAACATACAAGATTAACTGAAGTGCACAGTGTCCCAAACTCAACACCTGCTGCAGATGTTCTGATTCAAACTCTTAACAGCAAAGGGACAAATGATGTGCTTTGAGCTGCCTTTTGTGTGGAACATCATGAATTTCAGCGGTAAAAGCAATGGTGAAGAGAAGAGAAACTCCTTTATACTGAATTCATCAAAACAAAAAGTAAACATGGATGAAGTTTTGAGTTTGCCTGCAGAGTAAACAACATCAAAACTGGATCTCAAAACAGATCTGAAAATGGAGGCTTCTGCTAAAATATGCATTTTATCAGTAAAACCAGGCAAATTAATAATAAAGGCATGTTTATAGTACAGAAAGAATTCTTATGAAAGTAAATGATAATAGACTACCTCTGCAAGAGAACAATCTGTTGGCCATCTGAAGAGCCAAAATATGTTTTACATGAGAAAGTCCCCCTATCCATTTTTCATTTAACCTTCCCATACACCATGTGCATACTTTGTGGCTTTCTACCTGGAAAAAAAAAACAACGTATGGCAAATTTTCAATATGTTTGTTGTTTGTCTCATTTCCCAGAATGAGGAGCCAGTGTTTACCAAAGACTGCACAATGTTCTTCATCACTATGCCCATAAAACATGGTGGCAGTGGGACATTCAACCATATCACCATGGTCTCCAACCAAGTAAAACTATTACAAACTTTTAATAAAAATGAATACATTTAGTTAGGTGCTTTCACTGTCTAAATGAAACTTCCTGTGCCTGTGTACTTTTTTTCTTTTTGTTCCCTTATCTGTTCTGCCTACAGTGTGGCCCTTCCAATTATTCACACTGCTTATATGATTCCATTTGGAAGTCTCATCATTTTAAATTACATCCTGACTATTTCCTGAAACACCAGAGAATTAAGAATACATTCACCTGAATAAATTCAAAATGATGTTGTACAGCAGATGCACTGGAGGCACCAGGTTATGTTCCAGATTAATTCAGTTTCTGTAGAGATAAGTGGAACAAAAGTTTTAGATTCAAAGGGCAGGGCAAGGTAAAAAAAAATAAATTAAGAAAACTCTCACACTAGTGCACTCCTTTAAGACAGTGTGAGGTCATTAACATGACTTCTCTGCCTTGTCGTGTTGTATTCATTCTTGTGCTTTTCAGTCTGAAGGTCAAGAGGTCAACATCCGCCACCTGACCTCAGGAAGCTGGGAAGTCTCTCAGATTCTGGCCTATGATGAGAACACCAGCTCAGTGTAAGCATGAGTTACTGACACCATACAGTGTGATATATATAAAACAATAAGAACTCTCCAATAACATACTAACTTTATATTTTCAGTTATTTCCTAAGCACAGAGGAAGGCTCCAGACAGCGCCAATTATACAGGTACCGTACAGATTTCAGTTAAACACAGAAGAAATACCCTCATTTACATTTGTTTAGCTTAGTTTAGAATAAAGACTGGAAACTGAGTGGATTTGTCCAAAGGTAACAAAATCCATCTACAGGCACCTCTAAAACTCACAAAATAACTCATTACAGCCTGTTTGTTTAATTCATACAAAAACTCCAAAACAAGTTTCGGTTCTTGGAGGGGTGCAGTGACTTCTGAGAGTCTCGGCTGGTTGCCCGGCACCTTCATGGTGATGCTAAGACTCTAAAAAGTCACTGCGTCTGTAGCACTTAACCCCTTCTAACTTCATTTCTACTTTGTGTGTGGATTAAAATAACAAACATAATGTGTTAAAACAGCTATAATATTGTCAGAGTCATGATGGACAGAAAGAAGGATTAAGGTCGATGCAGCAGAACCAGAGATATTGTCTTTTTTAATTGCACACGTTCTTTTTATTTGTCATAGCCTGGTGCCTACATTACCCACAATGCACTTCTGACATCCTGTCATTCGGAATGCTCATGACGTTCTGGTCTAGATTCACAGTCTAGATTCTACCCCTTTCTTTGTCCACACCCCCGGGTATTTTCCATTTTCAAATTTTCGTGGAGCCTTCAATCACACAAGTGGCATCACGAGGCTTGTTATGGATCTTTATGCAGCTTCCTGTGGTGCCACAAAAGGCCTGATACAACCTTTTTCACATACACAGTAGGGTTCCCCAAGACCTGTAAACTGTAGACTTTGATGTGTAAAATCGATGGAGCTCCCCTCTAACTTGGGAGCTTTAGAGGTTCTGGTAAGCGGATTCTGTAGCCTTCAGACAGTCTAGCAGTTTCCCTGTTTCCAGTCTTTATGCTGAGCTAAAATAATAATCTCCTGAATCGTATTTCATATACAGACATGAGTGGTATCAATCTCTAACTCTTAGAACAGACAAGTATACTTCTTTGGAGGTCTTTTTTTTTTAATCAGTCAATAAATCATCAATAAAAGGTCCCCAAAAATATTTAGAAAATGTTTTCAGAGTATTTTCTGTGTCCATTCTTAGCTATCTATAGTAAAGAACAAAATGTTTCATGCTTTTTGTCATGTATTCTTGGCCAAATTAACAACATATGTTACTTTTATCAAGATATATAACAAATAACTTAATCAGCATGTGTATTAATTACTACTTTGGCACATTTTTCTTTTATTTGCCTTTTACTCGCAGGCTGGAAATGAACTCCCCTCTATTTCAAATGTAGCAATTCTTCTGAAATCAACCTCTGTTGCTCTCCTCAAACAGGGTCTCCACTGATCCGGTTCATAAAGTGTGCCTCACCTGCTCCCTCTTCAAATCAAAGTGCAACTACTATGACGCTATCCTCAGCCCGGACTACCAACATGTCCTTCTCAACTGCAGAGGTAACACCTCACAACCAAAACAGCAGGTTCCTTTAAGTGATGTAATCTGTCTGACACTGCAGTAACACCACATGTTGAAGAACTGCATGTGTTCAGTTGCTTTCTCACCCTCTTTAAACACAGGCTTGAATTACTGTTGCTCCAGACACCATTTTGGCTCTAAACCTGAATCAGAAATACCATTTTATCATGTGATAATCACGGTAGCTTGGAGTCAAAGCATCGGATTTATTTATTAACAAAAGATGAAACATCAAAAACCAGAGCTACTGCACACAGAAATATCAATTATGCTCAGTATTTAAATTTCCAGTACAAGAGTGTGTGTCTACTGAATGTAACCAAATAAGGGAAGAGCTCACAGGGCAAACAGAGGTGGGATATAACACAAAAGCATACCTGTCAGGCTATCAACACATGCAACATAAAAATCATCCCTGCCTTTATCAGTCACAGGTGAGGCTTCTGTAATGCGCTTCCCTCAGGCCTCTCTGAAAAGCATCTCCTACTGCTACAATCACACAAATATCAACACTCAGCCCAGAGAATAGAATAATTATAATACTGTGCCATAAAGTTGCATTGCCTGACCTAATTTATTTTTCCCCAGGTCCTGGAATACCCCACACTACTCTACACAAACTAAATGATATGAACAGTAAGTACTTTTACACTGGCAAACTTGAACTATTTAGACTCTTTCACTCAGTTGCATCAGGTATGGTTTTTCATTATGTTTGGGTAGAAGTTTGATTTTTTTTTTTTTTTTTTTTTAAAGTAATTCTTCTTCCAGTGTGTGCAAACAGCATTAATCGATCAAATACCGTTTGGAGATTAAGTCACTAAAATTAAGTAATTGAGACAACATTCATCAAAGGATGTTTACTCAAGATTGCAAAAAAAAAAAAAAAAAGGACATGAGGATGTAATTAAGATCAAGGCATTAAGTGCTTGAAATGTTGTGGAGTGTACATCAGAAGCACTCAGCGCAGCGTCAGGGGACTCTGCAGTAAATAGACGATCATTCCCCTTCATTACAACAGACCTGGTGATCTCGAGAATGTGATTAATCCTCTCTTAATACATCACATCATGTTTGACCTTGAGTTGGCAGAAAAGTCAAAGTATACCATTAGTGCTGTGCGATAGTACGATATATATATCGTTAAACGATAGGAAAATGTCTATCGTACGATACAGTCCTCTATCGTTTTTATCGTAATTTTAACATGTATGGGCTGTAATTGCTCAGATAATGTAACTGCAGCTGCGTTGCCGCTTTCGGCAGCATTTTACGACACGAACTCCTTTACGGCTGACTGTTGACCATGCGGGCTGACTGCTCACTGTTTTCCATTTGCATGAGAGCTAGTTATGGATTCCGCTAGTGGTAGCATGGTCGTAGGGATGGAGTGCACAACAAACGTCGAACCAACAGAGGAGGAATTGGTCCCCAAACGAGGGAAAAGGAAAAAAAAGACAGACATCGACCAAAACAAGGTGATATGTAAAATATGCCACCCAGAGGTTGCTACTCGCGACTCGAACACTACTAATCTCTTCTATCATTTGAAGACAAGGCATGCTGAACAGTACACGGAGAGTCAAAAAATGCAGCAAAGCACGAAACCTAAAACTGACGAAAAGCACACAAACAAGCATCAAAGCGTCGATGTTTAAAGGTACTGCATATGACAAGGATTCCCGCAGACACATTGAAATTACAGATGCTAATAAAAGAAAAGGAGAAAAGATAAGATAAATTTGCATTCTTGTGTGGATATATATAATTTTAAGAAGAAATTCTATATCGGGATATATATCGTTATTGGGATATAAAATTACCTATATCGGGATATAATTTTTTTCCCATATCGCACAGCACTATATACCATACAACAGCTACTTGACACATGGGACTATTTTGTGTTTCGCAATGTACATACACACTTGTGTTAAATTCTTTTTTTTTTAAACTAAAGTAATACATGTTCTTGCTATGTCGTTTAACTGAGTACACTGTAAAAATAAAATTACAGCTCAGTGTTTCTATTTGCAGTTTACAAAGTGCTTCAGCTATATTTCCTCTCGCAGTGACACATGATTCAACACAAACAATGAAGCACATTTAGAAACTTTTTGTAAGTTAATAGAAAATAAAACACTGCTCCATCACAATTAGGACAGAAGTTACATCTGGTTCAATGGGCACGTTCCAGACCAGGACACCAGTTTATCATCAACACCAACACAAAGATCAGATCCTTATTCTCCTTCAGAGGAAGTCACTATTACCAAAGGTCATCCACCTGTTTTTTATTCATCGATTTGTTTGAGAAAATGTTCATATTTTACCTTGATGATCGATCATTTAATAACATACCTGACAGAGTTTGAAGAGCTCCTCAATGAGGCAACAGACAGCTGCGTCCCTTTTCCTCTCAACACTCTGGGACAATAAGGAGATGCATTTTAGTGACAGGTACAGTGGAACTGAGAGCTCAACACACTGCAACTTAAAAAACACACGCAGTTTCCAAAGGACACCAGTGCTGAACACAGTTTGAATCTGCTTGCTGTTGGTAGAGTTTGTTAAGTTACTGAAGTCGAGTCTGTGTATGATCCCTTTATGTTTATGTTGTGAACTGACTTCTGCTACTGTGCATGCAGCAAATTCATCTGCAATGAGGCAGCACACCCATAATATTCCTCTGTTAAGAATCAGTTCAGGTACCTGAAGTCTAAGTCTCTCTTTGCAAACTGTTGGACACAAAAGCTTCTCACAGGCTCCTCAATGGTTTTCATATGGATTCAGCTGTGGAAGAAAAAGAAAGTCAGAAACAAGACATTTCAAAAGTGTTAAAGCATCAAGACTTTAGGCAGGACATGAAATATCTGAATTTTGATCTGACAAGTTGCATCTTGATGACACACTGTTGTTGCAATGAAGAGAAATAGTTAAAGCCTTTGTTAAATAAATTAGCTACTCAGCCATAACATCTGAATTAAAAGTTTTGCAATCAGATATAAATTTTTGGTTTAACATTATGATCAGATGGTTCAGATATTACTGTACACTACACATTATATTATACACTAGCACACTGCCAACTTTTCTGCTAATTTCTTCTCTGCTTCAGTCTCCATCACCTGTCTGCTCTCAGCCACCGTCTCTCTCTCTCTCTCTCTCTCGACCACTCACTGGCTGCGCACTGAACTCTTCCTTACGCAGCTTTGTTTTTCTTACAACTGTTCACTGTTTATTCTGTGTATTTTCTCAGATTATTGGAATTAGCAGGCTAATAATAAGCTAAAGGCTAACTCTAGGCTACTTAGGGCCATCACTTTGTTGTGTTTCTTAATTTGCAGTTCCTTGAGCTCTCAGGACCAACCCGCTAATATCAGCTCACTTAATTTATTTTATTCACCAGCGCAGATTTTTACTCACATTTGTCAAGACCTGGGCGCTAATTTTGGACCCTGTTGTTTTCTATGAAAGCTAAACTGACTTGTCGGTGCTAGAGTTTGTAGTCAGTCAATAACGCGCTGCAGCACCGACAATAACGAGCTGTAGCACCGACAAGTTAGCTGCTAGTTAGCCAGTCCAAACTCGGAGCCTGACAGTAGGTTCAGCCGACAGACAGACAAACTGAAGCTCCTGGTGTAACACAGAAACAGACAACAAAACTTGTGGTAGATCTTACCATTAAATAAGTTAACATTTTCATCCATGATATGATGCACAGCAACATGTTAAAAAAGACTCACCAGCAGCTGGACGCTCTCCAGTTCCCTAATCAAACTAATTGGATTGACCCTGGCCGTCACGCCTGGATGCTGACGCATGCGCACATTGCAGCGCAGAGCGAATACGTATTTTAGGATATTTTTTTATGTTGCAGTTGTTGCTGTTAACAAATAAGTAGTCCAGGTAGAAATTACCCATATATTTTAGTTATATATTTTACTTCCTGATTAATACGGTAAAATTTAAATGATTTGTATGGTTGTTGTTTTTTGTTTGGTTTTTTTTTTTTTGTTTTTTTTCCACAGTGCACACGATTATTGAAGCGAACACAGTATTAGAACATGCACTGAAAAACAGGACGAAACCCAAGTGGGAAAGAAGACCTATGAAAATCAACAACACTGGTACGACTCTGCAATCATCGCTATCTGCACAATATTTTAATATTGTTTGGGATGACACTTTTTTTTTTTTTTTACAGAAGTTAAATATTGCAAATTACAATTAGTGAGAAGGATACAGAGGACCCGACTTTAGATTAAAATTCAGTTATAAAACAATTCACATACAGTGCATTTCCATGTCCATTCCACATTTTTCCAGCGTCAGGTACACCTAACCTGTCCCTGAAGTGTCTCTTAAGTCTTTGTAATACCCGTGCATACTAAAGATGGTTAGAAACCCAGTTGTTTGTATTTGTGTATATGAGAAACATATCTTCTTTCTTGAGGATAAATATATCAAGGGAATCAGATTTCTCTAATCCTCTGCCCCAGATTACAGTATTCAGATTTCTCATTTACATGATGTAAAAGACATCCAAACTGTAACCCAGTTACTGAAGTACATGTAAATGCACTGATATGTCTATAGCCATATGATGTGTCTAGGATAATACCATGTGTGCCCATGAAGTGGACAGCCAAGATATGAGTGTCAGACATATAAATTCAGGACAAATCCAACTGAGTGAACAGGTGCAGAGCTTTTTGAGGTGATTATGAAACAGCCCTGTAATCCAGAATGCAACCGTATATTGTTTTAATTAGAGTGGATGGGCTCACCATATGGCTTCCTTTCTCTAATCTGTGTTCACTATTAGAGACAATGGGACACATGTTTGATGCCTTTTGAGTAGAAACAGCATCAGATGGGAGCCCTGTCATCAAAAGCTAAACGCAAATAGAATCACAGGCTCATTTTTCACATGAATCGCAGTGTTTATCTCAGGTTTATTTTGGGTGCTGAAGAGTTTTCATGGAACTTGTCAATTTTTAATCATTCAGAGGTCATAGTACACATACAGTAGCAGTCAAAGGTAACTAGACTCGGCACTGTAGCCTTAAAGGCATTTTAACACTCATTTAAGAGGTTTCATCTTCAGCTCTCAAATTCTTTATGGGGTCTGATGAGTGACATGCTCACTTATCCTCTACTGACAGTGCTGTCCTGACATCTCTGCTCCACAAACACCTCTAACAATGATCCAATGACTGCCTCCTCATTTCAGCAACTCTCACATCATTTTCACTGTGAATCACTCACAGAAAAATCCAGGCAGAAGAGACTCCTGGGTGACTCCTGAAAACATTTTCGAATTCAGCTGTCTTTCACTTTCTGCTATGATATACAGTGGGTACGGAAAGTATTCAGACCCCCTTAAATTTTTCACTCTTTGTTATATTGCAGCCATTTGCTAAAATCATTTGTTTTTTTTCCCCCTCATTAATGTACACACAGCACTCCATATTGACAGAGAAACAAAAAAATTGTTGAAATTTTTGCAGATTTATTAATAAAGAAAAACTGAAATATCACACAGCCATAAGTATTCAGACCCTTTGCTCAGTATTTAGTAGAAGCTCCCTTTTGAGCTAACACAGCCATGAGTCTTTTTGGGAATGATGCAACAAGTTTTTCACACCTGGATTTGTGGATCCTCTGCCATTCCTCCTTGCAGATCCTCTCCAGTTCGAGACGAGAGAACCTTATTTCTCACCATCTTGGAGTCCTTCTGGTGTTTTTTAGCAAACTCCATGCAGGCTTTCATGAGGCACTGAGGAGAGGCTTCCGTCGGGCCACGCTGCCATAAAGCCCCGGCGGTGGAGGGCTGCAGTGATGGCTGACTTTCTAGAACTTTCTCCCATCTCCCGACTGCATCTCTGGAGCTCAGCCACAGTGATCTCTGGGTTCTTCTTTACCTCTCTCACCAAGGCTCTTCTCCCGATTCTCCCCTGATTGCTCAGTTTGGTCGGACGGCCAGCTCTAGGAAGGGTTCTGGTCGTCCCAAACGTCTTCCATTTAAGGATTATGGAGGCCACTGTGCTCTTAGAAACCTTAAATGCAACTGAAATTTGTTTGTAACCTTGGCCAGATCTGTGCCTTGCTACAATGCTGTCTCTGAGCTCTTCAGGCAGTTCCTTTGACCTCATGATTCTCATTTGCTCTGACATGCACTGTGAGCTGTAAGGTCTTATACAGACAGGTGTGTGGCCTTCCTAATCAAGTCCAATCAGTATAATCAAACACAGCTGGACTCCAATGAAAGTGTAGAACCATCTCAAGGATGATCAGAAGAAATGGACAGCGCTTGACTTAAATATATGAGGGTCACAGCAAAGGGTCTGAATACCTATGGCTGTGTGATATTTCAGTTTTTCTTTTTTAATAAATCTGCAAACATTTCAACAATTTCATGTTTCTCTGTCAATGTGGAGTGCTGTATGTACATTAATGAGGAAAAAAAATTAAATGATTTTAGCAAATGGCTGCAATATAACAAAGAGTGAAAAATTTAAGGGGGTCTGAATACTTTCCGTACCCACTGTACATAAAATTAGTTAAACCTTAAGTGAAGCCCAAAAAAAACCCCCCAAAAACTACTGACTCAAGAAAAGCGGAGGACAGATGTACATGCAGTGCACAGCAACATTCCCATTTTGACTCATCTTCAACATTAAAACACACTCAGTGTGGGACTGAATGCTGAACTGTGAGTTCAAATCATGTTGTCTTGATGACAGATGACCTAATGTGTGAAAATCTCTCGCTGACTTTTTTTTGCAGCTTTTCGTCTAGAGTTAATTGTCCCAGGAGATTTGGATGAAACAAAAGCGTACCCACTTTTATTGGTTCTGTACGTAATTTCATTTTCAAATGAATTTTCTACTTGTAGAAGCATTTTTAATTTTACTTACTGTATTTCCTCATTTAGAAATTTACAGAATTTTACAGAATCAATACAGAATTACATTGTAAAACATTTAATTTGAGAGGTTACAATATAAACAGACAAATCTTTCATGTATAAATCACACAGCTTTAAACAAATGCTCAGAAATTTAGTTCATATGACTTACTCTTCCCTTTCACAGTGACAGCGCCCCCGGTGGTCAGGCAGTGAGTGACCGCTTCTCTCTCGGCTGGGACTCTGTCCTGGTCAGCTCTGACAACGTCATCGTGGCTCGTCTGGATGGCCATGGCAGCGGCTTCCAGGGTCAGAGGATCCTGCACGAGGTTCATGAGAGACTGGGAACTGTTGATGTCCAGGATCAGATTGCAGTTCTGGAGTAAGGGCTTTTAGTCTGAAAATGATCCAGCAGATTCTACCCAGAGGTTTACCAGCTCAGATATTTTTGTGCTGAATGCCTTAATAAATAATTTACTGTCAAATAATATGATAGACCCTAGATAACATGAAGCTTCCTATGTTGGCATCCCCGCTGTGCCAATGGACCGACCCCATTCAAATGAGAGTGAGAGGGCAGCAGTTTTTATGGACTGGTTTGATCATGGCCTTAGGTGTATGAGAGGACTGACTATCAGCCTTGTCTGTGTGTCTGCAGTAGAGACTGGTCTGAGACGTCTACACGTTCTATACGTTAAATACAGAAGATGCGAGGCGTGAGAGTGAAGGCTTTGGAGTTGTTGAAGTGCACCTTTGTTGAAGCAGGGCTGAGTGATAAAATTAATTCAGCAAGTGATGTCTCTATTTACTCTAGTTCTAGAGTGATTATAAAAGTTATAATGTTATGTCTTTATCAGTGTGTAGTAAGTAATGAGGAACTGCTCAAATAACTCACTGTAATCTTCCAGGTATCTGATCAGGTTGCCTTATATTGATGGCAACAGAGTTGGAGTTTATGGAAAGGTAATTCACAGTAGCCTATTTATCTAATAAATAAATAAATAATGCCATAAAATTTAGACTGTTCATCAGCATATTTCTACAGCAGTGGTGTTTTTTTTTTCAGGCATATGGCGGCTTCCTGTCCTCGCTGCTGGTCCTTTCTCACAGCTCAGTGTTAAAGTGTGGCATCGCTGTGGCCCCTATAACAAACTGGAGACTCTATGGTAAGCTGGACAAGAATCATACTGCCATAGAATATCATGCAGACTTAAAGCTTTAAAATGATCTGAAGTTGTAGTTTATCAGAAACATGACAAGGACATTCAAACACTTATTCAGTCTTTGGTCAACAATGACATATTCATTTTCAGATTTAAGATATGTGACTTGGAATAGTCTTGTTCTTTGAATTCTGATCCACTCATTCATAATGTTAAACACACCCAAGAGGGCCAATAAAGAGAGTGGAGCAGCATTAATCACCCATGGCATTTTGTATTTGTCACAATGCCCAATACTAAGTAAAGAAGCAATATTGAAAAAGCATTGGCAGTGTTACCCTGAATAGTGTGTGTCCATACTTACAATATCTCCTCATTAACTGTTTTCTTTTTCATCTTTATAAAGGCTCAGCCTTCACTGAGAAATACTTTGGCTTTCCAGTGAAAGAGGATCACAAATACCAAGTAAGTCTGAGTATCAGTGGAGTTTCAGATGGTTTCTCAGACTCATTTGGAATGAAAACTCTTTGAATGGATCATTACATTATACTAGCATTGATTGTTCATGTAGTCTTAACATCTAGAATACATGCTCATTCCTCTCTCTGTCTGAATTGAAAGTGTTCAAAACATATGCTCCTGACCTTACACAGTATTATAAACAATGCCGCAGTACAAAGCAGACTTGTGTATCACAGTTTAAAATGGCATTAAACATGTAAATAAGATACAGGAGCCTGTTTTTATTAGCTCAAGTACAACATCCAGCACAAAGCAGTCGGTCTTGAGTCTGAGCTGTGTGGGAGTTTCCAAGCACATCTGTTATTCATTCATACCGAGGGCCATTGGCAGCATGTGCAGAAAGGCTGGCTGAAGTGAAATCTTACATTAGAGAGAGTGCTGATAAATGAATCCTCTCAGCCAGTCACAGTCCTTGTCTCATGCCTCTGAAGCAGCTGTGCCAATCACAGCGGGGCTTGTCACAAAGAGAAACAGCTCCACCAGACAACAGGGTATTACCGTCACCGTGCAGAGTGGCTTGTTGAGTTTATGTTTGTGGGTGAGACTGAGAGTCCAATCATGTCATTGCCCAAGTAATGCCACTTATTTTGTAACACAGTGATCTGAATACATAATAACTGCTTCATGAAGTCGCTTGCTGTTGTACAATGAAATAACAGTTTGTTAAAGCTGTTTACACGTAAATGATGTGATACAGTGGGTGCAAATTTTTTTTATCTGTGCTAATCAGGAATTTCCCACATTACAATCAGGAATCAGGAATTTCCCACATCTGTTATGCACTTGCTAGCTCATGGACACTAGCTAACTGAGACAGTTAAATGGCACTAAGCCATTGTTAAATAATTACATCAATGCTTCTTCTGCTATGACAAGTCAAAAATGTCTGCTGTGAAAATGTCCATTGCAAAGACAAAGCATCTTTGGAAACCTTTATTACAGCATAAAATTACAAAGGTATTTGACCAGCTCCTTCTCCATGGCAACAGTGACTGAGGCTCATGGGTATTCTACCATGTGTAATGCCAAACTGGTGGAAAAAAAGAGGATTTCTTAGAAACTAAGGTGAAATGTAAAACAGTGGCCCGTAACATAAAACTATAGAAACACTCTGTTTTAAGGAACACTGTGTCACCATTAAAAGACTATGAGAAATTGGGTTTTATATTGTTTGTACTTGTTGAAAGAATCATCAGAATGCAAGCTGAGTAACACAGCACCACAAACAGACGTGGGTCAGAGGCTTCGGCTCTTGGCCAACACTTTTCAGACCAACACTTCCAAACTTCCAAAAACACCAGCAGTTCCCTTTACACGGCCTTATTTTCACACTCACACTTGTTTGCACCTCTCCTCCCAGTACCCTTATGGTACTTTACTGATTTCACACCTGTTACTCACTATACTCTACATTACCACTCACTACCTGACACTTACATACTTACCTCTCTCTATGGCTACAGGTAATTGTAGTAATTAACATTACTTACGGTGAAATTGCTTTAAATAAGAAATTGTCCAGGTGATGTTTAAACTGTTGCTGTTTCTGTGTGTGGAGGGTAATTTTACTGTTTATTGTCTCCAACAGATTTCCAACATCACAGTACTGAGTCCATTGAGTTTCCTTATTATCCATGGCACAGCAGATGGTGAGTACAGGTACAGGTATAAAAGCAGATCAGTATAATAAAGGGTTCATTGGCAGGCTAACCAAGTTCCAAACAAAGAGTCCACAGTCTTGTTCTCAACCTCATCTTGAGTCTGATCTGAAACATTATTTTTGTAACATTTAATGCTTGTCTTTGTCACTTAACCTGTGACCACTACAGCAAATTTGAGTTCACCTGAGTTGTATCTAATGTAACATGACTCCATAGAGTAAGGAACTACCTTAACAAGGAACCAGACTGTGAGACTTCATAAAATGTGAGAGGGTACATCATTGGGCAACTGAACATAAGCTGAGCCATAGCTGCCGCAGTGGTTACAGGAAGAGCCATGCTACCAGTAAACGATGGGCAGTGATCAGACAGTGATGAGGACCGTGCACAAAGTCAGGCTCCATGGACAGCTTCCAAAAAGAAAGCCATTAGTCACAAAACATTCTTTGCCAAAGAACGTGAAAACAATTGGCAGCACATTCTTTGGTCAGATGAAAACCAAAAATAAATTTGTTTGGATCAGATGGGGTCCAGCGTGTTTACTGTGGACCTAGCCAGAGCTACCACAGTGCTGACTGTTAAACATGGAGGTGGGAGTGTGCTGATATGGGGATGTATGAGTGTAAAAGGTATAAGGGGAGATGATATTTATAGATGGTCCAAGATTCTTGGCAGGAATTTTCCAACATGACAATGATCCCAAATCAGATGAGAAAAGAAAAGAATAAGAAATGTAAAAAATAGGACCTGGCCAAGTGTGTTTCTGACTGAAAAGATGAAAAGAACCATCTGTAAAGAACAGCAGAACATCTTTCCACGGATTTATACAAGACTGGTATCATCAGTGCTCAAGAGGATTGTGTCTGTCATGAAAAATAAAGCTGGACATACAAAATATATTTAAAAAAAATAACAGAATGGAATTTCACTAATGCAACTTTTGTTGCATTTGGTTCTGTAATAAAGGTCTTTTGTTATAGTTTAACTAGTGAAACATTTCTATTTTTCAAATTCGTTGTTTTAATTCTTCTTAAGTTTTGGCACAAAGCTAATATGATTCCTAGAAATGACCAGGATTTATAAGTACTTGATATTTTAGTGACGTTGCCCAGGGGTGTTCTGAGTTTAGTTATATACTATGTATAAGTTGTTAAGTGCATTAAATGGATTTTACATGCAAAGAGTTTCACAATAATAGTCTTCATCTTTCTGTGCATTGATTGGTTAAATGTGTTTATCCCAGTATTTTTTGACTACATAACTAGTCTACACAGTCATTACTATTACATGTGATTAAGTAAGTTGTTGCCAAGTTTCCTTTATCTGGGCATGTTTTGGTCATGCAAGTCATTTTCATTAAACTCCCAACTGTGGAAGTGTAAAGGACTGGGGAGCTGTTGAGTCAGGCCTTGATGAATCCATTTTAATTATCTCTTCTTTTTCAGCCACTGTTCATTTCCAACATTCTGCTGAGCTGGTCAAAGCGCTGTCTACATCAAATGTTAACTACACTCTCCAGGTGACTGCTGCCGTTTCTTCTCTTAGTTACAATTCAGTTCACTTCCCTAACAGGAGCAGGCCTTGATTTTGTATTTATGGCTCAAACAGAAACCTTTCTCTGTGGTCACAAGCGCGCTGTGTCGTACATGTGAACACCCCCAGCTGTGAAGTCATGATGTGAAACTACATCAGTGCAGTAAAGCGAAAACCTCAGCCACTGCAGATCACGCTGCCTTTACAGATCTAGATCTCACAAAGTGTCTTCTCTTACCACTAACAGTCCTTCTAAACAGGACTAAGAGTTCCTAATTTAGAGGTTTGTCAGAAGACCTTTTCACAAAACTGCTGACAGTAACAAAAAGAGAACTCCTGAGCTAAGAGAAGGGACAGGGTTGACCCTGTTGCTAGAGATAGGACTTCATGGTCCATGTGTTACAAAGAGAGTGAGAAAGTGTTACTTTAACCGTAACAATCCATTTTCCCTTCAAACCACTCACTCTATACACGCCGACTCAGCAACTTTGGTACCTTAGAAGAAGCAAATTAAGAGGAGGAGGAGAGGGGCAGTTTAACAGAGGAAATGAACAGTCACCATATAAGACAGGCCTTTATGGAGGACATTCCCAGAATCCTTTATATGGCCAGTTTCTAAGTTAAATGGCTGATGAGACACCACCGCAATCAGTGTCTTACTGATTCTGATTCTGTAAAGAATGTAAGAAAGCCAAAGGGTTGTGGTCAGTGTAAACTACAAGGGGTTTTACTCCACCACCCACATAGACCTCAGAGGCCAAAATAAGAGCCAAGGCCTCTTTTTCCACAACGGAATAATTCAACTGGTAGGAGCTGAATTTCTTGGAAATGAAACTGAGTGGGTGGTCAATACCATCAGTACCAGTTCAGAAGTACAGCACAAGCTCCAAAATTGCTGGCATCTACCTGTAACTGAAACGGTTTATCTAGCTGTTGAGACAGGAGCAGATGTAAATCAGACTTTTTATATTTTCAAAATCACATTGACACTGAGGTGACCAGGGTTAACCCTAACGCTAGCCCTGGTATAGGATGCAGGAGAGCAGGTTGGAGGGACTGATTTGCTTTTCCTGTGAGCTGACAAGTGTGACAGGTTTTAATGTAGGCTGAAATGTCTTCTTTCAACCAAGGCCAATAGAAGTAACAGGAAATTTTGTCATTTGGCAGTTTGACCCCCAAATGCATGGCCAGCATGTCACGAGCAGTTCTCAAAATCTCAGCTCCCAGACAGTGATTGGCTGATAGCCAAGGGACCAGTCTCTGCTAGTCTCTAGGTTAATATGGATGTCTACAATAGCGCCACAAGCTTCATATCTGTTACTGGACTGCTTCAATTTGTTGATAAGATGAACGTGTGCCCACTAGGCCCACCACAATGGAGTTAACGTTACAAATGTGTCAATACCTTTTTCAGAGTTCATTAACAAAGTGAAACAGTCTGCTGATTGTGAGTGGGTCTTGAGGCTCCTCTGTTGTTAAAAGCACATCAGTAAGTTTAACTGCTCTAGGTGACATGTTCCTTCATTACTATGAACACTCACTGCAGTTTGACTCAAACCTACATACACCTTCCAGCTATTGCACATACTCATGAGAACATTAAATCCATCCCCCAACAGCTGCACCTTTTCCTGTTGTTTGAGTAACATCTGCCAGAAGCTACACTGACTGGAAATTATTGAGGCTTTTTAAAAATTAATGTTCGTATCCTATACCTGCCTTTAAAGATTTGCATCCCCAGTAGCAATCAGTGGGTTTGGGCTTCAGGGCCACACAAAGGGCGAGATGTCAGAAAATACTGAGAGAGGGAATCAATTGTTGGATTTAGGCATTTCATTGGAATTTGTTGACAGTAAGAAAAGCATAGAATATTGCCAGCCTTATCCTTTCAACTGGAATTTTATTTTGTACTCGTGACTCTGAGGCCTCGAAATAACCCACTGTTTGTGTTTGACATTTTGAATAAAACACACTCTGAATTATTTAAAAATAAAAGGTCGAACAAAAACACTTTGTTTTCTGTCTCTTGCTGCCCAGATTTTCCCGGATGAAGGACACAACATTGCTTCTGTCAAGGGCCAACACTACATGCTAAGCTCAGTGCTCACCTTCTTCAGGCGCTGCTTTCAGGAAGACGAGGCTTTAGTCCCGCAGACACCTAAAGAAGATGACTAGCCCGCAGAACCTCCTTTGGAAAGACAGTTTTCTGTGGAATATAGAAACTGCAGCAATGAGAGCCCATGTTTTCCTGAAGGGCTGCTATCTGTAAAAGCACTCCAACAGCGTTAATGAAAACCCACGTACGTACGTACAGTATGGAGGATGAGTAGCATTAAGTTATGTCACTGAAAAGACTGTAGTATTGTTGCTGTAATCTACTGCTTCAGATATTGTTTGTAATATTTCTATCATGTACTGAGTACAAATGTCAGGGTATCAAAGAAACTTGTATTTTTCCATTTTAGAGTATACTTTTTGCTGACGACTGTAATCTACTGTGACTATTTCTATGTAGTGCAAACAAAACAGCTTCACTTATTACCAAATTTTGGGAGATCATATCAAAAAACAGTTTTTGCAGGTGCCTTTGCCTTATTACATTCATCATTCGTTTCTAAACTTAAAGCCAAGACCATGTTCACAGACTTATCATAATGTCTAATTAGATAATGAAGATTGATTATTGTCAGCCCTGAGGATCACCAGAGCATCTGCCTACTCAGTGGTGGTTGACTGATTCCTCATCTTGCTGGGTCATAAGACTAAAAAACAATTACCATATGGTGGTTTTAACCACATGCAGGTAAGGAGAACCATTATGTGAAACTTAAGCCGTACTCAGACTGGATTTGTGTCTCGAGTGGAGGTGGGGTGATTTTCACATCACCTGTGCTGGTCAATGATTTTTAATCCCGTCTGGAGCATGTGCGTGCTTTTCACCCCCTGCCACAGTACTAATTACAGCCGCAATTGCCTACTATTTTCCTGTGAATTTGCTGGTTCCCCTGTAATAGTCCCACTTATACCAGTCCCATCAGGGTTAAATGTTAAGTGGATCTCTGAGTTTTTCCTCAAGAAGAGCAGCTTGTCCTTCTGCTTTTTTTTTTTTTTTTTTTTTTTAATATGAGCTCAGTGTGAAATGCGTAAAAATGTCAAAAATGTTTTTGCTTGTCTGAAAGTTGGAAACACATATTTAGGAAACAGTATGAAGGTAGAGGGGGGAAAAAAGCCATCAAATAGGCTGTTGTAGTGTCACACACAGATAAGAACTGGTTTTCTCTTTATAGCCTATACTTGTTTACATTAAAGTATGCCCACTTAGCAGTTTTCACTGTAACCATAGATGTACAAACAATTCTCACTGGCTTAGTCTGATGCTGAAGAAGACTTACAAACATGATGATTCTCAGGCAAGGATTGAAGTTTCCTTTTTTTTGATGACCCCTAAGTGAATCATGTACATCAGAGATAATGATATCCTCTGGACATGCAAGTCACAGTGAATGTGACTCAGTATTGTATCAACATTTGTTTCATGTCTGTGTGTTTGACTGAGTTATGACTCCAAGAAGGAGAATGATTTTAGTTTCAGATTCACAGTACTCAGTATATTTGCCTCATGTCTCTCCCTCTGTGCCTCCCCTTCAGCTGCCCAGCATCCCTCTGGGGAGGTTTTTGACTTTGTCCTGTCCATGTCCATTAGAAACCATATTCTGTAATTCTGTGATGGTCAAAATGCCAAGGAGCACAGTGAATATTTCGCTCCCCCACCTCTCCCTGTAATCTTATTCCCATCTGAATCTGGGATTGTAATGTACAGTAGGAAAGGGAATTACAGTGAGTCTTTGTTGCATGTAACAACTTGTTTTTTTGCTCTTTTTGTGTTTTATTTCTTTGTTTAGTGTCTTTTGTGATTAGGGACTCTCTTTGAGGTACTTATATATAGAGAAATAAGAATTAGATGCTGGATTTATTAAAATGTGTTACTATTATCACAGAATTTGGGATTTTACAGGGATCAGAAAAGGTATTATAGAATTGTTTTCAGATGATAATGTCTGTCTCTTATCTGCATTGCAATAATACTGATTCATAATTAAATTAAATTAAATTAACATTTCATTTCATGTTACGTCCACTTTAAGATGAATGCTTTTTTTTTTTGCAATAACATTTGTTCTTTTGAGTGTTTATGCTGGATTCCATACATGTTACATGTAGCATTTAATATCCCAAAATGTGAAAAAGTGTTTCAAATGGGGAAGAAAATTACCTAACTTGTAATAATGCCTGTCTCTGCTGTCCAGTGTTTCATAACCAGACTCCTGTAAAACTCTATATCATCATATCCCTCTTTGAAAAGTAGCAAACTGATCATGGATCATTCTCTGACCAGGATCCTGAGCTACTTCCACTTCTGCACTTGCTTGAATTCATGAAACTGCATGACATTTGTATACTTGGGAAAATTTATAAGCTGAAATAAATTGTTAAACTGGACACAGCCTTTCATCTGTGTGTTACATTGCTGATGAATCAATAAAGTGAAGAGTTCACTTGGAGCCCAATCTGATACATACCAATGCTGATTTTAAAAGAGCTGAAGCTGCACCGTTGACGTACAAGGCTTAGGGATAGCAACTCTGGCAGATGTTATCTTGCACTTGCTTTCACATCACAGCTGTAAGACGCTGTAGCTTTTTTGATCAAATGACGCTCTAGGGGAATTGTTAAATATGTACAAAAGAGATAATTGACATATATATGATTATTTTCTGTGTCTCCAAGAGTGAAAAGATCAATATCAGTGTCATGCATACAGAGCTGAAGTCAGGACATGGTTAGCCTAGCAGTTAGCATAAGGATGAGGCTGTTGTGCTGAATGTCTACTTCAAGCAATGTACAGGTTGTTCTGGAAAAAAAAAATCTAAAAGAGGTTTTGAGTCCAAGCGAAAATTTTTGGCAAATCTGAAGAAATTCCTTGCAGGAGTTCCTGAGATATTACGAGAATGAGACAGACTGACAGACGGCAAACAGGCAAACAAATGAAAGGACGGATGGATGGACAACTCAAAAACGTAATGCCTCCAGCCAACGCTGTCACCAGCACGGAGCCATAACAAAACAAATAACAGTGGAGCCTGCAGCCCCTGGTCACAGGGCCCCTCATTCTGCTACTGTTGTAATGAAGCTTTGTATTCATTTTTGTTAGTGCAGCGCCTGATTCTGCCATCTGATTCCAACGCCATATCTCAAAACTATTTTTCTTCTTAATATACTGTTACTGTCAGCTTTTCCTTGTCAATAGCTGGAAAACAATATGGCAGACAGATTGTTTTGCTTTCTGCAGCTGGAAGCAAAGGGATATTTTAATGAAGGGTAGATACAGGAAAAATGTTGACCTACTCCTTTAAGTATGGCATTATATCTATCTTGCAGGCATGTGTCAGTGGAAGCTGAGTACAACTGCGATTACTAGAAATAATTCATCCAAAAAAAGCAACATCACATACCAAGAAACATTTTGCTTCAGCTTGACTCAGCTCTTATGTGTTTACTGGAATAAAATTGTTCCCTCATGAGTTAGAGTTAACACAGTGACTACTACTGTTTTTGATATTTTAACTATAACATGAAAAGAAACATCTATGGTTTGCAACCGTCAACAAAGCAGTTTGTACTACATGGACTACACTTCCAGATAAAAACAATATTAACCTGAATACTCTCATCAGCTATTAGCTAGACATTCAGCTAACACCTGGCCAAGTGACAGTATTTGAAAAAAATGCTTTTTGCTAGAATCAGCACGTTTACAGTGATGTTGATTGATGTGCAACGACCCCTTAAAGATAAATCGATGCATAAATCAGCTAAAGGATAAGTTCACAGTTCTTAAAACAATTGTCAGGTGTCTGTCCGAACACTGAAACAGGTTTTGGTTGCTGTAGTTACTCCTCCAGTGATTCAGCCGTAACCAACTGTAACTACACCATATGACTGAGGGACATATGGTGTAGATACAGTTTCTAGTTTCTTGGCATATGGTTGTCCTATTTAATATCCTTAACACACTCCTGCCACATTTCTTGGTCATCATGACAATACAGGATATACAACCACATTTTGTCATGTATTATATCCCAGGTTTGTTTATGGTCTTCTTCTATTCCTATCTCAGATTTGTGTATATAAGTTGTTGTAGGAACACACTGAGAATCATTTCACTACATGTTGTCCAAGACTGTGCTGTATTTGATGAATAAAACTACATGAAAACCTGGACAACACTTCTGTTCCTCTGATGAGTTTTGCCTCAACTCTGATATTTTGTTCTCTTAAAACACAACAAAAACTTCCCACAGAATGAAAATCTATCAAAGTGTGGATAAGAGGGTCATCTGTGCTGATGAAAAGCACCACAACTAATTCTGGTACTTCAGATCCTGCAGATTAAAGAGTTTCTGTCCTTCAGCAGAGCGAACATCTGCTTGGCCATTCAGGCCAGTGAGTGCAGGCACTGATTAATGCTCACAGACACACAATGTTTAGGCAGCAATCGCTCTAAACAAGCAGATCTTGCCTGCACAATCATTAACGTAGTTGTCCCAAGGCCATGAAAGACTACCTTGCCTCTTTAATGTGACTCCTGTGATGAAAAAACAAATGAAACATTAAATTGAAGTGTACAGATGACTGGATAATTCATCCTCGCGAAAAAAAGACTATATATTAGACTATCCTTCAAATATGGCTGGTTTGATTTCCTGTTGTAATGTGGGCCTTATACATCAGTATAACTCATTGTTTTTCATTGTTTTTTGTTTTTTTTTTATTTATAATCATCACTAGAGGACAATCACAATAATCCCAAAACCTCAACCCTGCCCTTTCCCTTTTAAAACAGCAAAAAGAACAAGAAGAAGCTTTACAAAATCCATCCTAAGAAGAAAATCAACAGCTGAAAAGAAAACAGAGAAGAAACCAAAAAAATGTACAAGACATCAAGGTCAAATCAATCCAGCCCCATAGACTAAACTTCCTATGAGATCTGACATCTCAAAAATATATTTATGTACACACTCTGCTGTATTGTACTGTACAAAATGTGGCAACACTTGACACATTCCCTGTAGACATGCAAACACCTTACTGACACTGAAAAATTGTCCATCTTAGTACACCCATTGCCATTAATTTCCACTTTTAAATATTTCCGTTTCTTGAAATGAAAGACAGTCCAAAAATAGGGGAAAATGTCTCTCGACTTGAAGAAAGCTCTTAAATCTGGTGGAGACGCACTGAAAAATGGTCTCGCAACTTCTAAGAGATTTCATTGCTTGATTCCCGGAAAGATAGGTTAATAGCATCTTAAGATGGAGAACTTTTGCAGTGTGGCCTGAAACTGAAATACCTGTATGGCCAATATCCATTATCTTCATATAGACTTCATAACTTATTCATGACCATACAGCTGACATAATGTTGTAACTGTTTCAGATACTAAACTGACTGCAATGCTGTGTCTCAAGGACCTGAGTTGACATAGGTTAACATGACACTACTAATGGATGACTACCAATGTCAGCAAGTAATATTACAGTATGTTGAACCTCATAAGGCATTGTACATGTCTACACAAGAGCCCTGTACAATAAAGTGTGACCTATAAAGACTGCTTCTGTCTAGGGTGGGCGATGGCAGAGGGTTTCATCAGGAAATTGCACTTATTCAGGATCGGCTCGATTTTGGTGAACTTGTGTGACGTTTTTTGTCGATGACTGGAGCGTTTCCTTGTGCAACAACACAACAACAAAAGGAGAGGTGAGATCAGAAGTGCACATCTGTGTTCTTTTCTTCCCAAGTGTTACCACAAAGTAGACTAACATGGCAAAATGAGTGAGGGAGGGAAGAGGGGGGAAAAAGAACCATGCACTTGGTTAAGTGAGGATGACTGCGGCCCAGAGAGCCTGCACAAGATGGAGGCAGTCTTCCATGTGCTTTGCCGAGAAACAGAGAGTCCCAAAACTGAAATGACTTTATGCTAGAGGGCTGTTCCTGCCTCAAGTCCCGGCAATGCAAGTGTCACTGTCATGTCCTTCAGTTATCTTTTCAACACATTTATACACAGTCACACATTGCAGTGCTCACACGCACGCACACACACTTCACACACACACACACACGCACACTTAAGAGCATTAGAAGCTCTAACCCAGTGTTCATGTCTGGCTCAACACTTGGTCCAAATGCAAAATTCCTTAATGGATTTTAGCAAAATTCTCTCAAGCTCTGCCAAAAGTGTAACCCTCAAAGCCTCCTGCCTACTACTCCTCCTCCTCCTCTTCATCATCGGGCAGCGGTAGTAACTCCTCCTTCAGACACTCCCTATAGAAGCTGGTCAGTGTGGCATAGAGGTGCTGGCGACTCTGCTGAGACAGGAAATGGCCCTCATCTGGGTAGATCTGGTGGGTAAAAGGTGAGTTAATTAGCAGACAGAGGTTCGCAGTCATACAGGGTTAGCTGTAACCTGATGTAGAAATAACCTCCATAGTTTGTCACTCACAAAGCAAAAACCATTATGGCTAAATGTTGAAGTCAGTGCAATAGAGCATCTTTTAAATCATTGTGGTGGCAAAAGTAGGAAGCAGCAGTAACTTTATTGTGTGGGTGCACTCTCAGGGCTCTCATCAACCTTGTTTCAAGTAGCAGCAGCAGGCAGCTGTTTCCAGACATACAGCTTTAAAAACCCACTGTGCATTAAAACAATAAAAAGGTAGATGTTTCCCTCAGGAGTCGGTGGAGACCAAAACAGAGCTAAATGTTGAGTGATTACTAGGTGGGCAGAAATGCCTCTAAATGAGAGCTAATGTTTCTCCGTATCAGCTAGATGTATAACTAAGAAACTGTTTGCTGACAAGTTCATTATAACAGCTTTATAAGGTGATGATATGTCACTGTTGCTTTTACAGTCCAGTAATGCAGGTATTATAGGGTTAAATGCTTGTGACATTTCCTCTGATAATCATAAGATGCTGGCTCATGAAACCCAAACATGCTGTAATACCAGGACTACCGTCCTGCTGGTTCAGTGCTTCATACTCTTGCAGTGTAATTAAATCTTTCATGCAACACGAAATGCATTATAAATAATAAATGTCTAAAAAAGAAAATTAAAACTCTCTCTCACAATATAAAGTCAATGTGTTTCTCCTCAACAAAACAACAAGAAAAAAAGTATTTCACTTGTTCTGATGTGACCAATTTTAAAAATGTTTCTTTTAAAGAAAACCTTAAAGATTAAAGAGGTGACATCTTTTACTGCCGGGTTGTCACGGCTCAGCTCAGCAGCTCCAAAAGTTTAATAACTGCTGCAGATGAGGGTGAGCTCAGAATTTAGAACTTTATGTCCATGTGTGAAGCTGATGATATAGTAAAATCCATCGGACACCCTTGCAGCAGTGTTTGCACATTTTATTTGGCAGGGCTGATTAAGGGTTTGGGATGATTTAACACATTTTGATACTTTCAGGCATTTCTAAATGTATTATTTACATCATATTGTCTGTATCTCTGTGGCATTATACAAAATGTACATTTGCATCACTGCTTTTACAAATGCAGCATAAAGACTTTACCTTGGTGTTGTTGTGACTGCGATACACACCTGCATTGAGTAGTTTGCTCCAACTTTCACAAGGTTCTTGACGAGCTCAGCAGTATGCTGAAAGTGGATGTTGGCTGGGAATAAAGAAACAAAACATGTCAGCAAGATTCTGCCTGAATCCTAACCGAGAAATAGAAAAGTCAATCAGATTGTGGCAGGCTGGAAATACCTCAACAAATTCGACATGCATGGTTCATCAGCGAATGTTTTCCTCTGGAAATCCCAGCATCAATTTAGATAACCCACTTTTCCTTTTATCTTTTGATTAAAAACCATTTGCCTCATTACCTCCAAGGACTGCGTGCTTCTTTGTGCTCAGCAGTGATGCACCACAGATACAGTATTTTCATTCTAGCACAATTTATTTTCTCTTACCATCTGCTGTGCCATGCACCAGCATCAGTGTCTGCTCCCTAAGTGCCTGAACGTTCTGCAGCACACTGGAAAACTGCAAGGGAATCAGAAATAGCAGGAGACTGATAGATATAACTTACAGTGAGGAAAGCAATACAGAGATACCAAGTATGATCAAATGAAAGGCACTGTCATAGTTTTACATTATATTCTGATTGCATGCACACAAAGAGAGACACACACAGACACAGTTGTTTAATCCAATTTGAGATTTTCAAATGATAAAGTATCTCCCGCTGACATTATTTTTTCTGCTTGGAGTATCACTGTTTGTACAAGTTGTGAAGAAAAAGATGTAAAATCCAGTCTGCAGACTGGAAATTCAAAGCAGCAGTATATTGAAAGCAGTGAATTAGTTGCTCGGGACAGATTTGTTGTTTGGTTATTCACAATGTGCTCGCAAAAACCGGTTTTGTTCTTCCTCACTGCCTCTTTCCCATCACTGCTGAAAACACCTCTCATAGCTAAGCATCTTGTCTGTGCGGGAGGCCTGAGAGAGCCAGGGAACCCTTTTGCAGCAGCTTATGAAAAAAGAAAAAAAAAAGAACTCTGGCATGTGATCTGACACACCAGTGCACACAGTTACCAAAGAGAGATGAGTGACAAAATCCTACAGCGCATGAAAAAAACACAAGAAAAGGCAAAGCATCGCTGCCTCTGACTCTGATAGCAGCGACATTCAGTAACTGTGGGAGCTTAACTGTAGGTGTGTCAGTGATGTTGCGCTTTCAAAGATCAACGGCAAACAAGTGCGGGGAGGCAGTAAACACGCACCTGATATCTGCTGTCATCCCGTAATGGCATGCCAAGGTATCTCTCAGAGAACGCTGATGCTGTGCAAATGAGAAGTGATACGTTCTTAACAGTGCCGACAGTAGACAGTGCTTCAGCTGCAGCTAAGTACCTAAACAAAGTGGAGTTTTTGTCATCTTGAGCCCAAATGAAGTGCTTTCAGTGAAGGGTGAACACCTACACCTTGTGCAGGTGAGAGAGTCCTCTGTGTCATTTTAAGATTGTAAAGGATGCTCTTTGCTCTGGTCTGTAGATATGGTTTGGAATTAGTAAAAGACTGATTCACCACACGTTCAGCACTCTCTGTCAGAGGTAAACAGACTCAACAGGCAAAAGCAAAACCTACATACCACATTTACATCGCTATACTCTCTGCCTCCACACAAACATCGTATCAGTTTCTATATCAAAATGTTGTACTTATGCTTGACATGCCAGCTGGAAAATATGAAGAAGACATCTTGGATTTATGTGACAGAAAAGCCAAATGTAAAATTCAGCATCGTGCAGGATTTATGGAGGGATTTCCTACTCACCATAGAGTTTCCAGTCTGTCACTGGTGACACTGCACATGCGCATTTGAAGAGGCTGTCAGTAGACTTGAGCATCATTAATGTTATGTAGGCACCATAACCCTGAGCAAACAAACATAAACGTTTATGTTATTTTAATTAATAAAAATTAGACACTTGACTCCTTAAAGTGTCTGTTAAAAGTCTAAAAATGACCTGCTTTAGAGGAATGTGAGAAAACGAAAAGATGTAAAATGATTTCAGAAGTTTGAAATTTTTATGAAGGACACAAGCATTTTTTAAAATATGTTAAAAACAACACTGACAACAGTTTCCATCCATGGATTTTGAAAAAATCCATGCACAAAAACAGTGTGCCCATGTGAGAAAGAAGTCGACAGCAGATTGAATTAATTTAACATCTAATAACAGACAAGAACATTCTCTCACCTTTCCGAACACTGCTATCCGAGTCCGATCAATATATGAAAATTTCATCAAGTATCTGGAAGAAAAAAACAAAAACACTTTCATAACATCTGATACTTAGCTTCAAAACAACTGAATGTTTTTGGGAATAGTGATCCACACGTTTTAGTTATACAATTTTCTGCAAAAGCCTGTATGATTCTGGTGCTGTCTTTAACATAAGTCTTATTTCTGCGAAATCTTTTACATCTCCAGGAGCATTTAATGTGAAATTAACAACACGTAACCTCAATCATGCAAATTGAAGTGAAATAATAAGAGAAGAGAAAATTCGTCTGAGAGAGAAACATTTTCTGTGACTACAAACAAAATCAATGCCAGCTTTATACCTGTTCGCATCCACAAGGAATGGAAAAAAAAACCAAAACAAAACTCTGTTTGGAGCTACGGACTAAGACAAAAGCAGCAGCTGCAACTGATGAGTCATAAAAGCAGACTGCTTCTGACTGGACAGCAGCAGCAGGGCCGGCACAATAAACGTAAATGTAGCTGAATTAAGTCGCTGTTCTGGAGTTTTTTCGACCTCGAACACGTGATCTTTTTCAGCATTGATATCTGAGCGAACTCCATCTGCCCATGAACATCCTATGACAAAATGAAAACCTCTAGAGCAGCTACTGAATGGATCTGGAGATGAGATAGTTTTGTCAC
Organism: Toxotes jaculatrix; assembly: GCF_017976425.1. Classification (NCBI taxonomy): domain Eukaryota; kingdom Metazoa; phylum Chordata; class Actinopteri; family Toxotidae; genus Toxotes; species Toxotes jaculatrix. The sequence goes on from NC_054408.1 coordinate 22,885,188, forward strand.
CAAATTACAAAACATGTCTTAAAGGGTTGACTTTTTTTTTTTCTATGTCTATGTCTATGTCTATGTCTATGTCTATGTCTATGTGTATGGTAATACAACCATGTGGGTCATTAACTGGTATTAGGTATTTTTGATGTCAAAAAGAGTTTATGAAAATATATGTTCCTTAAAATCTGAGAGTAAGATTAAAAGTGAAAGATTTTGTAGTTTTATTTCAACACCTGAGCACAAACAGCTCTACTCTATTAGACATTGATCCACATGTTAGGTATTAGGTATCTGTATTTATTAACTAGAGGATAATATTCAGCTGAAAATGTAAATGTCACTATGTAAGTGTGTATGTGTTTCAAATGTAATTGTTACATGAGAGTTTCAGTTTGTGAAAAGTAGAATGAAACAAATTTGACAGCGTACTCCACTACTGCAATCTGGTCCTGGACATCAACCGTTCCCAGCTTCTGGTGAACCTCGTGCAGGATCCTCTGACCCTGGAAGCCACTGCCTCGGCCGTCCAGACGAGCCACGATGACGTTGTCAGAGCTGACCAGGACAGAGTCCCAGCTGAGAGAGAAGCGGTCACTCACGGCTTGACCACCGGGGGCGCTGTCACTGAACAGAGCAGAAGACATGCAAATAAGGCAAACTCACAGACTCTTAATTAGAAAAACAAAAAGGATTAATGAGCTTGAGGCAATCAGTAAAAATGTTTTTAATGGATTAGTAAAAGCAGCACACATAACTGTGTCGGATTTGTTTTATTTTGGAGAACTGCTGAGGTACTGTAATCTCATTCTTCGATACACATAACTGAAATTAAAAATTTGGAAAAAAAAAAGGAGATACACGAAATAAACAAAAAAAAAAAAAAAAGATAATACTTTGATTTGTCTCTCAGTAGGGGAGACCGGGGCTAGTTGTCACACTTTTTACATTCATATAGATATCTTGGAATCAAAACATCATATATAAAAAAAATATGTACCAGATGAAAGACCAAAGTCTCAGGTATATATTTTGTATTCATGTCATTTTCATATCTTGTGTCAGTGCAGAGTTATAAGCAATCTAATGGAGATTGTCACCATGTGACAAGTTGCCCCACAAACGGGTAAGTTGTCACACTATGTGGGGTAAGATGTCACACTGGATTTTGCAACCCATAAAATAAGGACAAAATTATTGTTGTTATTTGTTTTAATTGAAAGTGAATAAATGACAATAATTCACTTTTATTACTCAAGAAATAACATGAAATATTATGCAACATGCATTATGAAACTGACACTTCAACTGGTCCTGGAACAAAAGAAAATCTCACTAGTCAGACTTCTCATCTGAGTTGCAGTTTTGGCATAGCTTATGTAGATTGAATTGCCAGGAGCACATGCATCTTATGAAATAACATGAAATAAAATGAAATATTATGAAACATGCATCATGAAACACTTAAACTGGTCCTGGGACAAAAGAAAACCTCAAACAAAACCTGAGCTCACTAGCCAGACTCCTCATCTGAGTTGCAGTTTTGGCATATGTAGACTGAATTGCCAGGGGTGCATTCTTCATGTGCCCATCTTTTGCATATCATGCACTGCACCCATGTTTCTCCTGGGCGGCTGTTTCCAAATGGCTCTATGCAGACCAGGCACAGGGACTCATCTTCTTCCGATGAGGAGTCATCTGGAGTTTTTCTTTTTGTATCTGCCCTCTGTTTGTTCCCTGTGCTTTGCTTCTTTGGCATTTTAGATTTGGTTGCCTTGCCTTTCTTTTTGAACAGTCTTTTCTTCCCTTGTGCCTGCCTTTCAGCTTCAAGTGCCTCCTTCACAGGTGTGTCAGTGAGAATAGAAGTTTTTCTCTTCTTTTTCTGCTGGGTAACTTTTTTTCTTGGACCAGCTTTTGGGTAAGGCCTAATATCCTCTGGAGTAAATGTGTTGGTGGAGGAGGCTGGGTTACTAGGGCCTGGAATAGCTTCTTGGTTGGTGCCTGGGCCTGGAGCAGCTGGGCCAGTGCTGGGGCCTGGAATGGCTGGGTTGGTGCTGGATGGGTCAGTGCTGGGGCCTGGAGAAGATGGTACAATTTCGGAGCCTGGAATGGCTGGGTTAGTGCTTGAGCTTGGTAGAGCTGGGTCTTGGTAGGGGCGATCTGAGATGTAAGATGGCGCAAATTCTGTCTCCAAGAACACATCCCTGTTGTAAGGCTGAATCCCTGTTGCCCGAAAGCCAGCCTGAATATTAAGTGGGGTTGCAGCCAGGGGATAAGCAGTTGCTACAATCCCAGGGATGTCACAGATGCTGAGTGTTTTCCCTGGGTTGTTCCTCATCCAGGAATCAGAGACAGAGTTTACATGCTTTTTAAATGGCCCGTAAACACTTCTGTCTAAAGGCTGCAGCCTGTGTGAGCAGTGGGGTGGGAAGGACAACATGATGATGCCATTTTCTTTGGCGAAATTCAGCCCATCAATAGAGAGATGTGAGCAGTGGTTATCCAGAAGGAGTAAGCAGGGCTTCTCCTTTGAGCACTTGGCATGTTCCACGAAATGCTTGAGGAAATCAACAAAGTGTGGTTCTTTCATCCACCCTGTGGGATTTGCTCCTCCTTTGCAGCCTGGTGGCCCATTGTTCATAAAATGATCACGAAAGTGCACCCGAGGAAATATGAAATAGGGGGGGATGCTGTTCCCTGTGGCTGAGACTGCGCAGGCAAGGGTCACCAGGGTACCCCTTTCCCCAGATGTCAGTGACCCCACCTGCTTGAAGCCACGCCTGGCTACCAATCGGTCTGGTTTCTGTACCGTTGTCACTCCAGTTTCATCCATGTTCCAGATATCTCCTGGTCCCAGGGAATGTCTGGTTAACACTTTCTCCAGATTGTCAAAAAAAGACTTCACATTCTCCTTGTTAAAGGCACTAGCTCTGGCAAGGCTAGTTGCCTCTGGTTTTCTAAGAGAAAGTGAGGGGTGCCGCTTTAGGAAGCCTGTAAACCATTCGGCACTGGCTTTTTCTTTGTCTGACCAAGCTTGCGGAAATTTCAGGCCCTTTGCCACCGCAAATTCATATGCCAGCTTTCTCACCTCTGATGGAGACAAACCAAAATATATGTCAGAGGATCTCTTGATATAGTTCTCAAGCTGCAGTTCCATCTCTGTGCTGAAAACCTGCCGTGGTGATTTGTACCCAACCACTGTAGTTGGGATAGCTGTCTGACCCTGAATTTCAGCTGGTGTGAATGTTTTACAGTACCGCGCCAAAGTACGGTAGTTCACATTAAAGTCCTTCGCCGTACTCCTGATGGACTTGTGACCTAGGGTCACCTGCCTGACTGCCCTCAGCATCACGTCAGGAGCTGCACTGCCATGTTCTGTTTTTCTTTTATAACTCCTGACCATCTTCTCACTTTCTCCTCTCTTTTAAACCACTCTTTTCCTATAAAAATAAAGTAAAATTTTCATTTGGATGTGTTGATTTAAATTATTTTTGAAAGTTATTATTCTGGGGTAAGTTGTCACATGTGACAACTTACCCCCAAATGACTGTGACAAGTTGCCCCAAAAGACCATGTTTGCTAATGCTAGCTCTATCTTAAAGTTAGCTTAAATCAGAACAATGACTGAGGTATGACTGGATGCCTTAATATCTACTTTAACAAGTCCACATGTATAACTGCTAGGATTTTTATCTGAATGAAGCTTATTTCAAAAAATATAGAGTTAATATTTTTTACTTTGGGTAGTGAAAAATGGTTAATTGGTGCTCATCTCAACTTACAATGTGTTGTCCTCTTCTCACTCAGTCCATGAGGCCTGACTATGCAAAGGAAGAAAACTAGTACTCCACTTTTTAGTTGCGCCCTCTGGTGGAGAAGATAATTGCATTGTGACAACTTACCCGTGTGACAACTAGCCCCGGTCTCCCCTACTTTCTAACTTCCCTAACCTTTCTGTGTCACATGGACCGAGGCCCGTTGGTTCTTACAGAAGACATGAATCTAAGAAAGCCACACAGTTGGAACACCCAGAGCAACAGTCAGTGTGGTTCACTGATGTGTTTTTAGTAGTTTTTGGACAACAGCGGTGCTCTGTGGTACAAAGGTTTAGATACATCAGGCTCTGGACACACAGACAACGCCTGTTACAGCATCATCCTCTAAATGTGTTGCTAAGGCATGTTTTCAATTATTCTTCCTTTCAGGTTTGAATAGAGTCAGTCACAAGTGCCATAAAGGCGCCCTGTGACTGACTGAACATAGCCTTGGTTACTCTGTATGCAAATGATGCTACTGTCAGTATGTCAGGGATCTGATTACAGCTGAGCTCTCACATATTAAAGCACTGAACGACGATTGTATGAGATAAATCATTTTACGTCAAAACGAAAAACACCATTCATCAGTGTGTGTTTCTCATACATTCAGCATCTAATGTGTCACCACACATGGTACGTACACCAGCAGCAGCAGTCCATAGTGCCGGGAATCAGAGAAGTCTGGTGGGTAGGAGATCTTCAAAGGTAAGTCTGAAAAGAGAAATGAAAGAAAAGCTGATGTATCTATACTACTGGTTTATGTGCGACTCGCAGTAACAGAAGAGAAAGCAATACTTTTACTTTCTCACCAAAATGTTCCATTGAAACAGTTTTGAAGTCAGTCAGTTGGATCCTTTTGTATTTCAAGGCTGCCTTCAGCAAAGAGTTGTTCTCGAGAATGTAGTAATCTGTAAAAATGAGGGCAATGTGTTTAGAGGATGAAAGAGTCCAAAAACTGCTGCCAGTAATCCAAGTGTAACTCTGTACCAACAATCCACAGCTACATGAGGACTTGTCTTTTGAGCCAATGCAATACAATAAGATGAGATGGAAAGTGCAGGTAAGATAGATAAGATCTGGTGGTTTTGGACATGGTCTGATTTTGGACTCAGGGCTGAATACATTCCTGGACTGTAATCTGCTGAGCACACATTATCCACTAACTGTTCACTAACTGTAATCTAAATGCTGGCCCTCTAACATTGTCCATTGCCAACCCTGTTTGTATTATGCTGCATGTCCTTCTCCTCCTCTCCTCCATTCCCAGCTATCCTATCTTCCTCCTTTTCCTCCTTTCACCCAGCCCAGCCATCAGCAGGAGGGTCCCCTATATGAGCCAGGTCCTGCTCAAGGTTTCTTCCTGTTAAAAGGGAGTTTTTTCTTGCCACTGTTGCCTTAAGTGCTTGCTCTGGGGTCAGACTCTGGGTCTCTGTAAAGAACTTTGAGACAATTTTGATTGTGGAAGGCGCTATATAAATAAAATTGAATTGAATTGAATTGTATTTCATTTCATTTCTTTGGGGTTTAACTGTAGCAAATAAAGGATATAGTTCTAAATTATAAAGCAAATAAAAAGTGCTTGTGTTTTCAGCTCCTGGGTCAAAAAGGAGGATTTGTGAAATACCTCACTGAGAAAAAAAAAAAAAAAAAAAAAAAAATCCCAAAAGTAGCTTACAATTTGTGGCCGGAAACAAAATCATTTGTGGCTGACCTTAATTCACACCACAATAATTTGGTCATTGCTGACTGTTAAACTTGAATGGGCACCAAAAACAAAACACAGTCAAGAGGTTCCATTACTGAAAGGCATTTTACACATAGCAGCTTGATTACTCTGGCCTCAAAAACAGGAGCCCCACTATTTTCTCCACATGTACTAAACAATGACTCTCTGATTTGGCCATTTTTTCCATTCAAGCCATCTGAGAAGCAGCTAAATGAAATGGAATTCATCCAGCATTTCAAATGGAAAACCCAAAATCAATAGACGTCTCATTATGAAACCGCCAGAGGCCTTGAGTTCCCAGCTGTGGATGGAGGGCCTATCCAAATAACCCTGAGCAAATTGCTTGCTTTTCTGCAGCACAGCTGTTAACTTTTTTTGTGTGTGTATGTGTGTGTACTATGTGTGTCCGTATCCATGCCTGTGGGAAAGGAAGATAAAAAAAAAAAAAGAACTCTAGATTTGTAAACTCGTCTGGTCTTCCCTACAGTGATCATTTTGTCAGAAAAAAAAACTTTAAAAAAGAAAAAGCCAACTTTTACACACAAAGAAAGCTAAATAAAAAGTAACCTTTGAAAGTTAAAAGGTATTACAATTTTCATCTAAGAATACAGACTAAACAACATTGTGAAAGATGGGCAGGATGGAGGAATTTATCCATTATGCCACTGAAAATTATACAAGAAGCTGCAACACAACAGCCGAGACAAACCACAAAACCATGTGGGCTGCTGCACTGACCTTAATGAAAAGGTGAGCTAATGTTAATGTAACAATAATAATGACTGTGAACGTAGATGTAACCTGACTTTCAGTCGGCCATCTATCAGGTTTATAGGCTGTTGGAACAGTCCAGTAGAAATTAGTGCAGTTTGTTCAGTGTAAGTCACATCCATCCTAGATTTTAGCTAAAGGAATATTACAGTGTTTAAAATGCTTCTTCCAATCTAAACACAAACAGTGAGGGGGTGAAGTATTTACAGATCAGGCGAGGGGTGGCTTTTTATTTAGCTTACACATATCGTGTAAGCTAAAGTATCGTCAATTCTCTCATTAACTTTCAGCAAGAAAACAAATAGCGGCAACGACCTCTGGCCACGTCTTCAGATTGTCTTCCCATCATTTGGTAGTAAAAAGAACACGTGTATTTAAGGTGTGAAAGGCTGTGTCCCCACATCATCTATTCCTCAATCAGTCTATGAGAAAAAGAATAACTGGAACTCCACCCTCTAATTCAAACAAGCTCTCATGGGAAGAGGAATAAGGTGGATCAACAAGTAAACAGTGCTATTTTCAGCTAACTCTGGTACAGATGTAAAAACTCCTGTAGCCATGGCAACAGCTGTAGCTTCAGAATTTAAAATCCACTGTAAGAATGAAATTTCCCACAAAGACCCTTAGACAACAGCAGCGTGTTCAGGACCACGCTGCCAGAGTTTCAACAAGGCCTTAAATCTTAAACCTCTACACTGGCCTCGGACCAAAACACACACCTGACGTGCTTGGATTGGATGTTTAGGAGGCTGTCAGCTTGATGCGGCTGCATTTAGCTGCCACGCTGCTCACAGCTGGAACCAACTTCCTGATGATGATGATGATAATGATTCAGTAATTTCCCCACTGCATTTTTATGTATTTACTTTTTTCTTCTTTAACACAGTAATTGATTGTGTTTTCCCCTGACTGTGTTTTGAAATGCTGTTCTAATTCATTAATTTGCCTTTTATGCACAGTACTTGGAATCACCTCTGTGCTGTGTTGTGTGTGTCAGTGCTACACAAGTAAACTTGCCCTGCCTCGTCTTATATGACTTCAGCTGCTGCTACAAGATATTTCGAACATGTACTATATTGCGTATGAATGAATATATATGTACACAGATAATCACATTTCAGTTCTTGTAATCTCTCATGATAAACTTGATGGTGCCAAGGCAGAATTTACAGCTCCCAGCATGCTTTGCTAGGCATTACAGTCAATGCAAAATAACAGAAAGAGGATTTTGTTTCCTGCTTATGTTTCCATATCTGGCTGCATTATCTCGACCACAGACTCTGCAGCAGGTCAGATGTTCGAAACCTTGTGGTCCATTGGGCTCAGTCTTGGTTTTCTTTTTTAAAAAATAGGCCACCCAGCAGACAGTGATTAAGATGGTCATCACACACCCGTCTTTCTCACAAGACAAAATGGGGTCCTTACTTGAATTATTGAGGCTGTGTAAGATCACAGTCGGTGCTCCAGGACCTAGGAGAAGAAAAAAAAAGGAGCTTATAAGCAATTTAAACATTACCCTGTTTCTCTGTAATCCTGATTGAAGGATTATGTGTGCCGTGTATAGATAGTGAAAGATAAATTTACAAATTAGCAAGTGAAATCTTTGGTGTTACTCAAACTGAACATTAAAATGACATTATAATGACATTCTTATGTCTTACAGAGTGATCCTCCAAAGCAGTTATACAAAAGTCAGATGGAGGCAGCCATCTTGTTTCCTTGATTTCGCCTCTCCTGCCTTATCTGTATCACTTAGCAGTTAAAGGTTACTCACACTGCCTCCCTAATAGCCTCACACTGTCTGATTAAGCCAATTCTTTTCAATGTCCTTTCGCAAAATACTTAGCTGAGCTACAGATGAATGGTTTCCTTGGCAGCCCCTCCACAGCCACATTCCTCCTGCTCGACTGGAGCGTTATCAAGCCGCAGCTCTTACTTACCATTTTATTTCTTGTGTTTATCTGCCAGTGAGTTGTTTTAACTTTGACCTTTGATTTCTTGTGTCACGCAGTGAAATGGTTTCATTACGTGCATGATTCTAATTGAAAGCTCGAAACCAATCAGCATTATTTTATGAGTGGAATTAAAAGGCCTGTGTTGCTCTTGATGAAAACAGGTGTCAGGACAAGCTTGTAGCGGTTATGTGAACGTGGCCCTCAGAAGACAATAAGCTCTCTCCATTATTTTTATTGCTTTTGGGAAAGGGAACAGAATTATTGTCCAATAAATCACATCGCCAAAGCCCTAATGCTTCTGAGCATGAAGCGATCTCATCTGCTCAAAATAAATTGAAATCACAAACAATAGGAAGAGTTACCCTCTATTAAATAAGCTACCTAATAACGCTACCTAAAAGTAATTATACACAATAGGGTGACTAATTGTTTTCATTTTATGCCTCTCATTTGCAACTGATGAGAGATAAATTTAAAACTGAGTAGATGGAGGGTGACAGATTATGATGGGCAAACCCTGACATCTGCCAGATGATCCCTGCGTGAATGAAACAGAACAGTTTCAAAGGGTGGATTTGACTCTGTTACCCGTTACCATCTGCAGCTGTGTTGTCTTCAATTGTACCAGCAATTTTGACTTATAGGCTTATATGCTCTCCAATATGCTTAGATTATCACACTTATTTATCTTTATGGATCTCATGAAGAAAACCTGAGCGACTTATGCCATTAAATAAATGTGTAACCTCAACAAAAGTGGAATTCATATTCTTTTATTGCACAACAAAATGGGAGGAAGTAACCACTACTACTGTAACTAAGCTTTAATCAACAATGCAGTGACATTGTAATGATATTATTTCAATTCTCCAAAACAAGTTAGAAAAGATGAATACTTTAAAGATTAAAAGACTGTCTACAACATCTGAGAGCTCCCTAGAATCCCCATGTGGAGCTGAGTGGATGAATGAATGTAGAATATTGATCTAGTTTTCTGTGAGTGACATGGAATGTGCAGAAAGCTGCATGTCACTTTGTTCTCTTGTTGGTTGTAACATCAAACAGAGCAGAAACATGGGTCAGAAGTCTGTTTGGATCTGAGTTGGAAAACACTTTTGTTAATCTTGTCAAAAAGCAGGTTGCAGCTGATCTAACAACTCGGGTGAGGATGGGGTGGATGGAGGCATTGCCTACCTACCTTTGTATAGCAGCTGGTATACTGCACCAAACCACTGGGCTTTTCTAAATCTCACCCACTTTTGTACAATGAAATCAAATCCTTGAACAATTCTATAAAATCACTCTCGTAATCATTCCCCACCCTCATACCCCATTTAACTGGGAAATACATCACATTATGGAAACTAACGGACTGTAAAAGCAGAGTTTTAAAGTAGGATACTAGATGGCCTACCTTTACAGTGGAGGATGATGTGCTGGTTTGTGGGGCTGATGTCAGCGTCGAAGTACAGACAGTGAGCTTTATTTAACTCGCACGTTAAACACCGTCGTGGGAACAGACCCACAGTTTTAACACTGAGGAGAGAGAAGATGATAAATTAGAAAAAGTAAGACAAGCTGCACAAAACTTGGCCATCAAGGGTCATGCTGGTATTGCTTTATCTTTTTACTATGGTTAAAAAAATCCTCTTAACAGACAAAAACCAACAATGAACCTATTCTGCTAACAAGCATTACTTATGTTTTCGCAACCTGATCCAGGTTACACCTCTGTGGCAAAGATTTTTTTTCTCTAAAAACTGCTTAAAACTAAAATATGAAAGAGAAAGCCACTGGGAAAAGAGCGGTTCATTCTCCTAAGCTACAAGGATTAGTCTAATAAAATGATTAGTTAACTGACAAAAAATCCATCTGCAACTATTTTGAAAATTAATAGTTTCAAATATTTTTTTATAATGCAAAATGCTGAACATTCTGGCATCTTCAATAAGAGGATTTCCCCATTGTCAAATTATTATTTTTTTGATGAAGGAATAAGTCACCAAACCTGACAACATTGTCGTGTCATGTATTTTTGTACATTTTTGAGGTGATCACATGGAGGCCCTCTGGTGCAGAGGAACAGTGTAGGTTATGTCAGGCTTTGGATACACAGACAATACTTGTTAGTAGGATAAATTCATTGTAGGTTTGTTCTTTTAATTGTTAATAGTAATTAAAGAACAAAATAATACCATTAAAATACATTAAAATGCATTATTATACAGTATATGCATTAAAATGAATATACTGTATTCACTATTAAAAAAAATGGTTGTTTTCAAAAACAAAAAACAAATAGTGGGCATAATCTGAACACCAGTTTAAAGAGTGTTTTGTGAGAGTCTTGATGATGTTAAGATGACAAGCATTTATTTTAATTTAATTCAGTCTAATAAGTCTTTGTGACACTGGAAGAGCTATAAGCACAACAGCTGTCAACATAAGCTACTGTATATTAACTGAGAGCAAAACAAACCTGAAAAGCTGCCGTCTTCGTGGTGACCCCTCTGTGCTGAGAAAATAGCTGTCAACAGAAAATGAAACCAATAAGAGTAAAGTGGCACGCTCAACTAAACAGCAAACCTCATTAAGTCTTGGTTTTCTTTAAGTTCAATTCGTACATTTAATAGCAAACTACACACTCTTTTGTGCACACTACAGTGTGGTAGAGTGTGGTGTCCATAGCAAATTGAAGAGAAAAGGACACAGTTTAGTCTTCAGTGAACAGACCAGATGCTTAGTAATAACAGAATCTGGCTCATGTGTTGTGTTTTCTTTGTTTTTAGAACATGTGTGTAAAACCAGTTTAAACTCACAGGTTATCAGTGTTCTCATCGTAGGCAATGATCTTGGTCACCTCCCAGTTTCCTGATGTTAGATGTCGCACTTCATTTTGATCTGCTCTGAACTGAGAGAAACAAAAGAAGACGAGGACAGATCGGTTATTTGAGTGTGGTAAGCTCCATCTAATAAACCTCTTTTGCTTCTGTATGCAAATAAATGTCTGACTCAATAAATGTAAAGAAGACTGTTGCCTTAAGCACTGTCGCCTTAAGGGCTTGCTATGGGGTCAGGCTCTGGGTCTCTGTAAAGAGCTTTGAGACATTTTTGATTGTGGAAGGAGTTATATAAATAAAACTGAATTGAATTGAATTGAACAAAAACACACACACACACACACACACAGGAAGACCCCACAGGAATATGACTGTTGCTATGGTGCCAGATGGTACACTGGCTGTTGGGGGCAAGTTACCTTTATGGCCAAACATCCACCCTAAAGGTTGAACATACGTGAACAACACGAACTTGCCCCGGTTGACTTTGGTTTATAGAGAGGTGCTATGGCAGGTGGGTGGGACCTCCACTGACTGTGTTAATTATTCCTGTTGTCTGGCAGGAACAAAAGTACTGTGTCACTCAGGCTGAATGAATGGGTGAACAAAGGTTGTGACTAGGGATGTCAGTGATAAATGAACTATCAGTTAATGAACTATTACTTAATTGCTGTTAATAATTTAAGTGATTAAAAATATATTAACAAACAATGCAGAAGACAGGGACATGTGGTGAAACTGTCAGAAAGTGTCCTGTGGTTTGTTGTGTTATTTGGACATCTGTCTCAGCTGAGCAGGTGATGCCAGCAGCTGTAATAACAGCAGCTACAGTGAACAACACATAAACAGTCAGTTCCATCACGTAGATTAGTTATGTGTAATATTTATACAAAGCCTGCGACCACTGGTTTTCAAAAATAACTATCATGCATTACAGTTTAGATCCATGTTTTCTTGGTTCATTTTGGGCCTTAATACCAATCAATCATAGTCTGAATGTCACAGTCTGAGTATTGTTGCTGACCATGTTCATCCCTTCATGGCCACAGTTCACCATCTTCTAATGGCTACTTCCAGCAGGATAATGCTCCATGTCACAAAGCTAAAGTCGTCTCAAACTGGTTTCATGAACATGACCGTGAGTTCAGTGAACTTCTGTGGCCTCTCCAGCCTCTACTGGATTCAGATCTCTCCAGATCAGATCCTTTGGGATGTGGTAGAACAGGAGATTGGAAGCTTGAATGTGCAGCTGATAAATCTGTAGAAATGATGTGATGAATCATGTCAACATGGAGCAGAGTCTCAGAGGAAGGTTTCCAACATCTTGTGGAATCAGAGAGAGCAAAGGGAGGAACTATCCAGTGTGTTCCTAATAAAGTGCTCAGTGAGTGAATGTGCAGCATGTTCAGTCTGAGCTAATGTTTGTTCTCCAGTGAAGTCTGGAAGTTATGCAGCTTTATCTGCTATGTTTAGTACTTTGGATTTTGTCTGGCCAATCACTGACAGGAGTAGAAGTTCCACAATTTGAAATAAAGTTAGTGTTTTGTGTTGTTTAATTTATATTAATTTTACGTTTTTATTTTTAAGATCTGTTTTTTATATATAGCATTGTGTGAAGGGAGTGTGGCAAAAAAAGCATTTCATTCTAGGTAAAATAACTTGGTGTTTACTTAATCATTTTTTTTTGGTTTGTTTTTTTAATTCCTAATTTAATTTTGCAAGGAACATAGATCATGTCACTGGTTAAAAAAATGTTTTATTATAAAAAAAAAAAATACCACTGTATTTCATAAATTGTTGATGATAAACTGAATTTTATTTATTAACATGGCGGACTATAAATTAAGGTGCTTAAAATATTAATCCCTGGTTGTGACTTTGACACAGGAGATCGCAGTGTGGGTAACCATGACCAAACCCAAACCTTTAGCAGAGGTTAGAGATGACAGATGTGAAGGCTCTCACATGAATCAACAGTCCTTTGGACTATTTTGGGAGACGTTCATATGCACAGTCCTTGTTGGTATGTTAGTATTTGCCTCACACAGCTTCTCTGAATTGTAGAAACATTTATCAGAAATTACAAATTCATTATATACTACACATACTCATCCAGTGATTAATTCATCCAAACTGATACTGCATGAATTTTAATACTGGGGAAAATGTCCCCATCACTGGAATAAAATGTGAGTAGCCTCTGTGCTTCAAACACAGCAGATACACACAGGTCACCAAACCAGCCCTCAAATAACCCTTCTTCTTTCGACTAACAGTACTGAACCCTGATGTCCAACTCGTGGATCTTTTTGAATGTGGTTGTGAAGTTTTAATATCCGTGTTAATGAGAACAGGCTCTGTTCACTGGATTTTGTGATTCTAGTGGGTGGGATGAAAGTATAATAAAATCAGATGCAAGCAGGTTCCTGATTACGGCCACATTTCAATTAAGGGTTCAACAACAGCGTGACAAATAAGGGTCGCTACGAGTGATTTTCTCAGTTTCTGGTAACTATTTGAGAGCGTATGCTCAACTGCACATTAAATAAAACAGCTCCATTAAACCTGTGGCAACACACATCATCCATCCTATAATAATGAAATATCTAACTGCAGTACATCTCTTCTGCATGAAAACTGTGATACACTGTATCAAAAATATAATAATAATAATAATCGACAATATATTGGACCTTCACCTGTGTGGTGAACATAGCAATGTGATGAAACTCTCCACGTCCTCCTTGTTTGACCGGAACAGTCAGGAAGAACCTGTTCCCATCTTTGGAGAACACCGGTTCTTGGTTCTGCCAAAAAAAAAAAAGAAAAGAAAAGCAAAGATGCATCAAAGCCATAGCATCTATCACCAAGCTGCAATCAATCAACGCATTCCTGATTGAGCCTGGATGTAAACGCTGGACAGAAATGAAGCATGATTGTTCATATCCTGTTTTTCAGTGGCTTACATTACATACACTGTTGATGTCAACGAGTAGATAAACAAGTGGTGAAATGAACAAGTACATAAAGTTGATGATGAGCGTAAATGGCCTTCACAGTCAAACCAATTTTATAGCCTAAGTAAGTAGTAATCTGCAGCAATTTTGGATGAATAAATGTCCATTTTGCTCCTGTTGAGACTGCTGATTGACGTAACACTGAGTGAGTGAACCCTTTTCCAGGAAGGGAAACGGGTAGTTAGTGTGAGCAGCATGAAGAAAACAGCACCATGTACCCACTACCTGAAACTCTAACAAGAACAGTGGTTAAAAGTGGCAATATGCATTTATATAAGTGCTGTACTTGATGCTGAACACTGTACTCACAGATTTAACAAGTGAACAGAATGAGACAGAAGAAGGAGACAGAGTTTTGGTATTGGTATTGCTTCTTCTTATCAAGTAACATATCTGAATACTTACTCCACCACTGAACTCAGCTAAAATCATCATTAGCAAAGTGAAAGAAAGAGGAAATCTTAGAATCTTAGATAACCTCATCAGATATTTTAACCACAGACAAATCGGCACATTTTCCAGCTGTGCACTGAGGTGGTGTTTAACTGAATAGTTCACAGGTTTAAAGTTGTGTAACCGACAGTGAAAAAATTTCTCACTCAGTAACTCAGACTAATTCTGGCTCACATGGAGAGGGTCTACCCAGAATGAGCCTTTGGCATTTCTAAGAAAATTGCTGTAGATGTGATGATCTTACATAAAAACACATTTGCAAAGGTTCTGTCTGAACTGAAAAAACCTTACAGTCAGTAAATGAGCATCTCACAGATTACTACCTTAACAAGCAAGCAAGCAGCTTCCAGTGCCAAGACTGTAAAGTGGCTAAATTACCCATAGGTACAGCCAGACATGTACGGCTGCGGGGCTATATAACCAAATCCTGCCAGGAACTTTTTCTCTGTTGCCTCTGTGTTTTCTTCTGAACTCTGAGTGAACTAAACTAAAGCTGAGAGTAGACTCTCTCTCATTTGGCAAAAAAAAAAAAAAAATAAATAAAGAGCCAAAATGATTGTATTTCATTCTGTGCTCAGAGAAATAATAGTTCAGATGATTATTTCACCACACGTTAATGGAACTAGTGGTACAATACTATGCTCTGGCCTTGCTAGCTTTTATTTGATAGTAACTTATTGTGTGTTCATGGCTCTCCTGACTTTACTCCAACAAAGAGGCTGATAGGTAAAATGTACAGTGCAGTCAGGCTTTGCAAAAGACCATTTTGACAAGATATATAAATATATCTTTTATAAGCTTCTTAAATTGAATCAAAACACATATTTAAATGGCTGTTTCTTTGATTTTCAGCCTGTCATATACACTTATCATGCTTATATTCTCTGTATCACTGAGATAGAAAGCCTCTGTTCTTTGCCTCTAAATCCAACATGTGATGAAGTCACAGGCTGAGCAGCAGGAAATTTCAGAGCCTGAGAATTATCTGCTGAGGAGAATGATTCGGAAGGTTCAGCCCGAGTCCTTCTTGCTGCCTCTCAGCCTGTGTTTGTATCATCAGGTGTTGGATTTCGGGGATGAACAGAGGCTTCCTCCGAAATCCAGAGAGTACTGGGAGGTTTGTACATACAAACACACAGAGATGAGATGAAAAAAAAAAAAGGTGAAACTGTCCTTTACCTCACACAGTTTGAGAGGTGTTGAGTTAGAGATGGCATTAGGTGAAATTACAGTGTTGGATCTCATGCTTTTAAAAATGTAAAGTATAGACTATGACAGATAGAATTGAGAGAGTTTTACCTGCTTGGAAAGCCAGAGCTCAGAGCTTTCTTCATGTCTCTGAAAAAAGATGTCAGAGCAAAATGTCAGACTAGTGTTAATTCAGCAAAATCACCAAAACCCCCTTTTACAGCTTTTCTTTTTAGGTACTGCTTTCGACGCCTGCTTAGTTCACAGAGGTCGGAAAATAGTAAACAATACAGCAAAACTGTGGATGCAGGATAATCACATTCTTTCTTAAGATGAGTTTTCTTTTATGTCAGCAGCACATGTGGGAAAGCATTGTATTTTTCATAAAAAGTGTTATTTTGGAGCAACACTTCAGTGAAATGTTTTTTCAGACAGAATCATCTGCCACATAATGGACCCCTTATTTTGCTGTTTATTTTAACACGCCACTGGGGTCTTCGCCTTCATTTCAAACCAATATGCATGAGCGGGAGCCAGAGTTTTGGCTGGGGATTCTGGACGCTGTGTCCAGGCCCGAGCTAAGCTGCCTCTTGGCTGGGCAGCATGTTTGTTTCGTGCAAATCACACCAAATCAGGAACCGTGGCACTGGAGAGCAGCCTATTGAGTCCCACAGTTCAACTGCAGGGTTAACACTGGTCTGTGTCATCCAAATATGGAGAGAATATGGAAGGGTTTTACTCCAGCAGATGTGCTGCGATTTCACCAAAGTTCTCTGAAAGCCAAATAATTAGTAGTTGAACAGCCACAACAGTTAAGGCCAGCAGGGCTGCAGCCCCAAAATCCTTTCCTCTTGCAAAAGTCAACTGTCACATTGTTTGAAAATTCAACTAATTAAAAAATAAATATAACCTCTGCTGCTTGTCCAAGTATGTCTTTCTGTAGTACACATCCAACCATCCAAAATGCTTTAATACCAGAGCTGAGTACAATACAAAGAACACTGCAGCGTATTTACACATTTTCCTTGTGGATAATGAATTGGAGTGGATTTTTATTCTTTTGCCTGGAACATGTCTCCATCTTTCAGACATATAAAGAAATTATTTGTATCTAATGTGAATATATAAGATCTTTTTGCGGGGCTCCTGTTTTAAAACCTTGAAGAATTAAAGAGTCTAAATGTTCACCCATCTGACAGAGCGGTCCTTGCCTTACACTGGTTTACTACAGCTGATGAAATCAGCTAGCATCAGTCGTCATTTCGGCAAAGTCCATGGATGCTGGCTAGAAATGAGAAGAGTATGTTTGTTTATTTTTATGTGAAATCAAGGATTTGTGGTTTCAGAAATAACGGTGCATTTCAAATGGTAAAGCGTATTGTCAACTGTAAATGTGCAGTATGAGGATGGAAAGCTTAGCAGCAGTAACTAAGGGGGGGATGAGGCTTAGCAAATAGTTTAAATCAATAGTTAGTGAAAGGGGAAAAAAAGCTCTTCAAGCTGGGCACAGCTCCACTGTGGCAGCAAATCTCACTGCAGAGATTCACTAGAAAGAAACTCAGCATTTGAATTGTGATAATTAGATGCTGTCCAATCATTTCATTGAAACTCCTGTAGATTCTGAATTGTGAAGTTTTCATAACTGTATCATCCATCATACACTTTTCCTTAGATTTGTACATGATGTCTTTGGTAGTTTTGGAAACTTTCGTGTCTCTTTATTCTAAATAGTTCTGTGTAATGCAGTCAATGCTCGTGTGCGTAACTGATGAAAAGGTCAGTGAGCACCTCACAAAAATACTCAAGGCACCTGTACATGAATAATAGAAACCACTGTTCTTTTCATTCATACCAAGATCTTCATCAGCTCACCATAACAAAACAGACAACAACCACTTAGTGGAGATAAAGAGGAAAATTGTTTAAAAGGACTAGTCCACATGAAAAGGTTAAACGAGTGCAGGGAACGAACACCAGACAAAGGCGTAACCTTGGAAATCAAATCAAACATGATGACTGAACAACTGTAACCAGGCTCGATCAAATATAACCCTTGTAAAGAGTATTCCACTGAAGTTTGACAAGCACTACTTGAAGTAAATATAGAACGTTATGTTGCAATGCACTGGTAAGAAAAGTTTCCATTTTCCATGTATTTGGTAAAACAGCAAACTGAGTACATTTGCTAACATAAAAAAAACACACACACACACACACACACACAGACACACACAGACACACACCGTGACGCAGGCTCCAGTGGTAGTGTCACACACAGTGAGGATGGAGATGTTCTGGGCCCGGTTCAACCACCTGACAGATGTCTTGGTTTTGCTGATCCACTTCACCATGGTCACATAATGTTCTCTGCGAAAAATGGAATAATTACACTGGTTATTTTATGTTCTGTAATTATCTGTAAGATTATGGACTGTTATTGTAAAAGCCTCGGAGACGCTGATGAATAAGGCTACATTTTTAAAACAGTAAGAAGCTTTTTAAGATCAAATACAAACAAACAGAAGTTGAAGAAGATGTGAGGTGATGGTTTTGCCATCGTGAGAGGATCATGTTACCACAGCACAACGTTTCCACATGTGAAGAGAACAGAATTTTAATGAGCAGTTTAGAAGTGCTGGACTTTGTTATAATAAAAAAAAAAAGTCAAATTACTGATAATGAAAGTGAGAGTGGAAAAGTTTTTTCTAGTTGGGAACTGAACCTGAGTCAAAGGTGCAGGTTAAATTCCCATCTTCGTAGTCCTTCCAACTCTGCCAAATTACTTCAATTTCAAGCTGCTGCTTTTCTTTTGTCATGTCTCTTCCACACAGTCCTTTCATGGTACAAGAGATGTCTCACTTTTTGTGCAGAAAGAAAAGACTTGGTGAACATTTCACAAATGTGTAGCATAATTCAGTGCAGTTCAGTACAAGTAGTACCAAAAAAGTGCAGGACAAAGTCCCTCTGAAAAAAAGACTATATTTTCTACCTTAAAATCACAGTAGATTCATTAGCAGCTTTCAGATTGAGTTCTTGCATGTGATGTGGTCTCATAAACTCTGATGGCTATAATTAGATCTTTAAAACAAGTTAAAATGACAAATGTAACAATAAAAATAACAATAAAAATGTTTTGTCTCAGTAGAACTTGCTGGGATTTGTTTTTCATTGTTTATCCTTAGTTTTGTTAGGTGAACTGAACTGAGAGTACGAGTTACAGCTAGAGTGACTGCAATGCAGGGACACAGCCAGCTGCAGTGTACCAAATTTCAATTGAAGATGCCAAGTGTCTAGTGAGGAAAAATGACCATCTAAAGTTTAAAATGTCAGCAGTATCCCTTTAACTGTCATGGCAGCTGATGTAGAAGTTTGACAAACAAAAGGCAGCTCCTCTCACCGTAGCTTGAGCGTCTCTGGAGGCATGAGCTCCAGCGTGTGCGTTGGCCCGTAAAGATTGACTACATAGAGCTTCACCACCGGGTTGGGTTGGCCAGCCTGTGTGCAGAAGCAGCAGTCCAGACTTTAGACAAAAGCCTCACATGATGCAGAGGTAAAATTCTTTATGCGCTAACACTATCCTAAATGCCAAGTGTGACTGATACACAACTGCCCAATGATAAAGTTTGGGAGGAAGAAGCAATTGAGAACAGCCCTTTAGCCTTAAAATGCACATAGAGTGAGACAAATTTGCACATGCAGACACTTTGTCAAAGTAAACGGCAAACATGAAGACTAATTAAACATGATGCATTGCAGAAACACTTCACTGACACAATTGTAAATTACAGTAGGCATCTGTATTCAGTCAGTAGACTCATTTGAGCGTTGTTCTGCCAAAAAATACAAAAAAAAAAACAAAACTATCCCTCAGACATTATAACACTGTTGAGATCAGTGCTGTGTGATGTTAAATGAATTCTAGAGGTTAATCTGTGGTTCTGTATAGTCAGTTTCTGTTTCACTCTAACTGCAATGGTACTTTGATTTCTGGTGTTTTCCAAAATTACATCTGATGTTGCACAGAGAGCCCCACGGAAAGATCTACACAGAGAACAACAGGTGTTGCTTTCAGTCAAAGATGTAGCTAACCAACTACCTTGTGAAAACTGGGTTATGTGTATGATCACTGCAGTGCACCGCATCCTGTTCAAGTGGGGTGATTAATTCCCTGCCTCTTTCACAGTGTACAGTGTCTGTGTATGACTGAACATTGGTGGACAGGGGCGGCACTACACACACTCTGAGAGACGAAGAACAAAACCTGTTTTTACTATTTATCTTTTGGCATGCTGCGTTCGAACTGCATTTAAACTGTAAAACAGAGACATCAGATTGTTACAGCACATTGACAATCTGAAAGAACCAGGAGAATATCAAAACAGAAATAAATAAATGTAACAGTAACAACGACAACAGACAGATTTTTCTTATTTAATGGGTGAGTAGACTGTACAGTATGGTTTCTAAATAATGTTTACCTTGGGGTATGGGTACTGCTTTCCTTTGGGGTACGCCATGCCAGTGAAGCGAGGTAAAGCCATATTGGGCACCAGACTGTTATTGAGAACCAGGAAGGCGAGCCTCTCTCCATCAGGTGACCACCAGTGTGCCACGTGGGTCTGAAGGATCTCCTCTGTTTGGGAGGAGACACAGAATGAGCTGCTTTTTTTCTTCTTCTAATTTAAATTGGCAAAAATTTTACTGTCTTATTACACAAAATAACACAACGTAAGATCTGCCAATAGAAGCTTAAAACCACTGGGTGAAGAATTTTGTTGCAATTTTAGCTAGCTAGCCTGGCCCATTCTATCTTGTAATACCAATTTGTACCTTAAGAGGTGATAGAGTCACTGTAGTGTCCAGTCTGCCCTCAGTCTAATAAGAGGATGAAGTTACTGTGAGCAGGCTATAAACCTGTGTTACAGTCCTCCACTACTTTCTTTGAGCTCAGATATTGATGCAGCTAGTCTCACTGCTCTCCCTCACATTCCTCCATCTCCTCCTCTAATCCTGCCAATGCTACATCTTCCCTGTCTCTCTGAGTGGGCAGACTAGGTGTGAAACCACCTCTGTCAGTCTAACAATAACCTGAAGAAAACAACCCACAGGTTACATGATCAGGTGGCAAAATAAACCTGTGTGGAAAACATTATTCCTCAATCCATGCAACAACTGCCCTGTGCTGCGATTAGATTTATTCAAGCTAACGTTAGCTCAACATGGGGCTTAAAACTTGATTGTGATCAGTCAGTGAGGAGCAAATGCTTTGTTTTGCAGTCATTGAAGAAAACAACCCACAAGTTACATGATCAGGTGGCAAAATAAACCTGTGTGGAAAACATTATTCCTCAATCCATGCAACAACTGCCCTGTGCTGCGATTAGATTTATTCAAGCTAACGTTAGCTCAACATGGGGCTTGAAACTTGAATGTGATCAGTCAGTGAGGAACAAATGCTTTGTTTTGCATTCTAATCTGTTATTGATGTTACCTTATCAAATCCAGGTGATGTGAAGAAACAGATAAAACGGTTAAATGGTGTTAACACAATAAGAAACATATGTGCATATGTGACCGTTAGCAAAATGGTCAATCTTCCGAACTGCTTCTAATAACATTGTGTACGTGACTCTTACATTCAGTTGATGATACTGATCTGTGTCACTTCCCTAATAACATAGGTTACTGTTCATATCCCATCAGATGTAAGTGCTAATAAATGGTAAAGTGAATTCTAATCTTATGTTGTCCCTCATGGTTAAACAGAAACACACTCTTCAAGTACTGAAGAACCAAACACACTGAGGTAGAAAAAAAGAGCTGCTATAACAAAATAGGTATTAAATAAAGCTCTGATTCGGGGTCGGTCATCATGGAGGTAGCCGCAGAGCTAACGTTCCATCCTGTCCGCCAGAACCGTCTGAAAGCTGTTGATTGCAGCGAAGGGATCTGGAGTATCTTCCTGCAGCCTCTGTCTCTGTGCAACACATGACACTACGCTCCAAAAGTCCCTCTGAGTCATCAGTAGGTCTGCTAGCTCATCCATCTTATTGCCCAGTGATCTCACGTTTCCCATGATGATCGAAGGGAGACACGACTCATTTCTCATCTTCTCCATCAGTCTCTGTTGTCTGGGCCCAGCTCTCTCCCCTCGTCACTTTGTTACTCCTCTGCATCCTCTGAGTGTCCTCCTCCTGGTTTCTAAGGAGGACGTCCATTGTACGGGTCGCCATGCTGGCTGGTTTCAGCACAATCAGCTGGTGCCAGATGTAAACAATGTGGCCGAGGTGTTGAGCAGCGGTAGCGTAGCTCAGTGCTAGCATTTAAACACTCAGTCAAATGAAAGAAGTAATTCCATGGTGAAGAAAACAGACCAGAACTCTGTCTGCTAGCATGTATAGAAAGGATGCAACTTCAATAAGTTACTAGTACAAACTTAAACAAGTATGACAAAGGAAGAAGGCTAGAAAGATGGAAAAATACGCACGAGCAAGAGCAAGTGCAAGTGCAACAGGTTGCATGCATGTGCAAAAAATACAATAAAATAAAATAAATAAATAGCTGACTGATTGATGTGTACCTTCATAGAGCCAGTCAGCAATCCCGTTGAAGATGACCCGTTCCTTCCCTGAGGATGTTAGCCTGAGGGAGTTACTCTTGACATCAGACTGGTAGTAGATGTTATTTTCAAATATGTAGATCTGTAGAGACAAAGCACACACAGTCACAATTTAAATGTTGGTTTGTGCCACAGTAGTGGCACAAACCAGAAGCGCTGCGATCAAGATAAACTGGTGTACATGGCTGTAACATTTTCAAGGATGTGACAGATTTTGTTCTTCACAACTTTAGCGCACATCCACTGGATTAACAACTATTATATTAAACACAGTCTTTGCTCAAGCATCCAAACTATTCTTTTAGGATTAAAAGTAAAAGCCTTTAAGTGATTAAGTCCAATGTACTGTAAACTGTATTTGTGGAAGTAAACCTGTTACTCCTCAGGGTTTTTAGATCAGATAAAACTGAGAAAACTGCTCCCCCACCAATGCACCCACCTCCCCTTTCATTTCTAACTGTTAGGATTTTTTTTGCCTTTATTTCCATAGATATTTGTCACACAGTAAACAGCAGCATATAAATGGGGAGAGAGAAGAGTGGAGAGCAATGTTGATGGGACATCTGAGCCTTAGTAATATATACTGATGCAAAGCGAAAGGATTTTGTCACTCGTATTCTTTGTCCTGCTTCTGTTTGGTGGGATAATCGTGCTGAAGTGTTGGAACAACAGCTCCCATGATGACTTCTTTCTGGGATACTAGCAGTAAGTATTATGGAGTCACTTAGTTAGCTGTGGGCTAAACTTGAGCCATGTTTTTATAGCCAATATTTGTTTAAACAGACAAAGTTAAAAGTATGTTGAGTAGCACTTCCTGATAGCAACATACCCATGATGTACAGACAACCACTGGGTTACTGTGACACAGAGGAAAACTTAAAAATGTGATGATCTTCAGGGGAGTTCTGGAGTCATAAGGAACATTTTTTCTTTTTATTTTGATTCCTCAGCTGTTTGTATGTTATGGCTGTTTGGAAAAATACAAAAAATGCACTTTCTATTTGCAGTAGTAGCCAGTATATAAAAAGTGCTACCTGCATTTATTTTGCAATTTTCTTTTTTGACAGAAATAAAACAGTAACAGATCAATATTTGTCCATGAAAACTTTCCAAATTTCTCCAAAACCAGCTATTTGGAACAATAGAGGAAGAAGGCAGTTAGCATTACACTAGCAATACTGTCCACCATGAGAACATTTCCCTGTAGACAAAACAATGCTCAACCTATGTGACACATTTGTCCAAGTACAAATCATACTTGTCAAACAAACACCAGAGAGTCCATCTCTCTAAGTTACACAGACCAAAGTCTGTCTCAGATGGAAACAGAATCTGTCCTTGGCCTTTCCGAAGAGCCAGACATCTGTGTGGCCTTATGTGATCTCACATAAAAATTCATTAGCAAAGGGGGCCTCTCCCTGCACTGACACGACCTCACAGTCAGCAGGGCCTTCTGCTGTCTGACTGGAAGGCATCAAGATATCATCAGTCCAGAAGGCACTCTGCTGCCTGTGCTAAAAGGTTCAGAGAAATGATGATTTAACAGCAGACCCACTTCAAATACACCGTCTTCAAGATGTGAGGGTTTCTAAAATGTGAGGCTTCATTTTTACAACTGCTGAGTATAGATAATCAGCCATTTGAAGTTTTATTGCTATTGCATTTGATCAAATTATAGAAGCTGGAAGTGTTTTGGAGATCTGGGCATTGGAAATGGGAAAACTCCTCTAGATTGCATTACTTTAAGTAAAACCAAAGCACTTCTCAAAAATTGTTTGCTGAATTGAAAGTCATTCCTTCCCAGTTACATTTGAACATTTCTCAAGTAGTGTGTACATTCAAGAAGTTAATCCGAGAGCTTTCACCACAACCTTAGGTTTCACTTAAAAGATAAGGCCGGGCTTGTTCTGTGTTTCGATGTCTAATGAAATGACTATAACCAGCAACGTGGTAAGAGCTCATCTTTGAATACACACTGTCAGAAGGACCCGTTGTTTTCTACTGAAGACATTATTCTATAACAAGTCACAAATAGTGTTCACTGAAAAGAAAACGCCTCAAAACATCTGGACAATAATATAACTATAAATATATATATCAAACATACATAGGATCCATGCCAAAATTCACAAAATTCTCATTCAAAACTTAGCATGCACATCTATGTGAAATTTTCCCTTATAAACACTACCAGTGTGAAACGTGCATGTGGACAGTTAGCCTTTAATGGTTCATGGAAACCCCCCCCCCCCCCCAAAAAAAACCTTTGATGCACATGTTGTTCATTGGGAGAACAAACAACATTAAGTGAAAGAGACTGAAGCTGCAGCAGCTGTTAACAGTCAGTTCAACATTTAGGGTGATTGTTGAAATTAAGCAAAGTGTTTTAACATGGAGGTGGGTGCAGAGAGGTGCACTGCAGCATACCACCAAAGAATGGGCCGGTGAGGGCAGGGGCACACCGGAGTTCACACACTGATATTTGTTCATCAGCTTCAGTTATCTACATGACTAATGGGATCACACACTCAGCATTTAAAAAACTGTAAACACTGTATTTATCTCCATGATGCAGGCTCTCTCGCTTTCACAGTTACATAGACATTAGGGTCAGAGTTTCTGTACAGGTGTGCACATTCTCTGGTCAAGTTTGTTTTTATAGTCCCAACTTTCACTTGATCAAGGGAACAGGGAGTATTCTAAAGAGGATTTCTGAGTTTTTTCTGCATGAAGAGTTGCTTGTTCTGTAGCTTTTTTTTTTTTTTTTTTTTTTTACAGCTCAGTGTGAAATGTAACTTTTGTGTGAAAAGTAAAAAAATACTAATGATGGAAGAAAAAAATTAAGCCATCAGAAAAGTTCTTCAACTGGGCTGTTGTAATGTCAGCAACAGGCAGGTACTGATGTTCTCTTTGTGACTTTTTTAGCCAAGATTTATTCACATTTTGGCAAACTGACACCACTAAAATTATGCCGAATTAGCATACATAGACAGTTATCACTGGATTAGTTTGATACAGAAGAAAACTTAAAAATGCGATGATTCTCAGGCTACTTCTGAAGCATCTTTTTAGTGTGGTCTTAAAGCATATGTATAGCTAGGTATAGGATATCCTTGGGAAGTGTCACTCTGTGTATTAGGACAGTATCAATGTGCGTATTAGGACTTTGTGTTAACATTTGACTGACTTACATCTTCAAGAAGGTGTAACGTTTTTGATTTTTGTAAGATTCACACACATCCCCAGGATGCTTTTGGCTTTGTCTTGCTAAATGTTCACGACTATTGCAGACCATATGCTGCAATTTCCTGATGGTTTAAATGCTGTGGTAATAACACTCTGATACCTTTGTGAAATACCTCTGACTACAGGATTAAAAAGGTAAGAGTAGTCATACTGGAAAGTGGACATCAATAATCACCATGGCCAGAATTATTCTTTAAATTCTCAAATGATCAAAGCGGATAAAACAAAGCATAATTAGAATTACAGCACAATTAGGATTTTGTAAAATAGGAAAAGTGATTATCCCGTTATTTAGCGTCACCATGTGTGTCCAACACAGTCCTTTGGACTCCATGGTGATGATCAGACACCTCTCTTATTCTACATGTAACTTTCTGGCATCTTCCTAATAATAATTAACAAATTCCCAAGGAATTACTATGCTCAGTTACAGCCCCTTTCACAACACCTCATGTCATTCTTTCAAAACATGCACTTCTGCCTAATGATGCTGCGTATGCCACTCGAGAGCTAAAAAGCCTTCACATCTGTCTAGCCCTCCTTATCACCATAATGACTTCCTAATGGAGTCCTGTTTGATTAATGCACAAATATTCGACACTGAAATTTGCAAATATGGACAAGCTGTATTAGGCTTTAGCATTTTAGCTGTCAACAAGAGAGGCCTCCTAATGTTTCTAAGAGTGAAGATAAATAAAAAAGGGATGATTTCTGAAAATCAGCATCCACGTCTCTCAAAACATGAACCTGGGTACATTATGAAAGAAGCGGGAACACCTGGCACTAAATGGGACAAACATGTTTATATGTGCCTTCACTGTTAAAACACACAAGCAGTAAAAGCAGAAAGACAGAAACGGCTCCAAGCACATGAAAAGTGACATGTATCTCTGTTCATATGGCCTGGAGCTGAGGATAAACTCTTATTTTGTTGTCTCCACAATCACAGAGCCTTCAAAATACAGGGTTTCAGTTTTTTGTAGAAATTCAGATAATGACTCTTGGACTCAGTAACAAACATGCTGCAGTTGAAGACTTTGATTGAATATGTTGTCATCACCGGGTTAATGTTTGAAGTCAAAAATCAATGAAAATGTCCTTGAAAAAAAAAGTTCTTTTGAAATAACTTAATTATTGACACTTCAGACACATTTAACCACATAAAAGCACACTATTTAATTTCACTGACCCTGAAATGCAACAAAGTAAATTCTGGTAAAGTGAGTTGGTGATAAAAGGCAAGGTGAGTTTATGAAGTGTTTTTCATGTATTCTCACCAGCTGTTGGCCTTGTACTCCCCAAGCAGCGTACTGCAGGACCGAGTTCACCACCTCAGGAGGGTCCAGCTCCCAAACCTCCCTGAAAAAAAAAAAAAAAAAAGACAACCAATAATGTCATCACTACCATTCAGTGGTGGGCTAAGGTGGTCATGGGGTCTCTAGGCTGCACTTTTTGATGACATGTTTTGATGTGTCAGTTTTTCTTGGCTGAATTGACAATGAGGCACAAATTCAAATGAGCACAAGTTGGCAACAGACCCACAGTTTAACATCAGTGCAGACAACTGGTGAGCTCAAAAATGGCCCAGTATCTGAGGAATTTATCACAAAACGTCTGTCGTGTTTGAAAAGCCAAATTCCATCATAAAATTTTAATCCCATTAATAATGAGTATCCTTCAGGTCTCCATGACTGACAGGGGTGGCAGGATGTCCACATCCCAGCGTGTCTGGGACTGGGACTTTGACACTTTGTGGAGACTGCTGCAAAGACCCCCTTGTAAAGCAGCAGGACCACACAGACTGTAAGCTGATCTACTGATCATCTCCAACCAGCCATGTGGACCAGAACCCTGTGGTCAGATAAAATCCAACTAACCTCAGTGGAGTTATAAAAAGTGGGCCAGTATTGATTTGATAATAACATAAGACATGGTAAGTCACTGTGCGTTAGAAATGCTGAAATTCCTTTCCTTTCCGTTGTGTTGGTGTGAAACCAGTAGATGTGTTGTGTGCAGGTCTGAATGACAAGTGGAAGTTAAGTTTCTCAACCCACTGAAGTCGTAGCTGAGACTGATCTGAGTCACCTGATGGGACACCACATTACTACATGTTGTCTTACAAGCTAAAAGGCCCCTGTGGTCTGATTTGTGTTGGACAAACTAAAGCTGGTTTCACATATGGACTCACATATGAGTTGTCCTTTCACACATTCAGCATATTTGCACAAATGCATCTGCCAAATTTAAATAATGTTTTAAAATCTATTCCATGGAGGGCCCCTGACTTTCCTTCATGCATTTCACAACATGTAAATTCACTCAGTTTTAACTGATAATATCTCTGTTGTACAAATTTGCAAAATAGGGTGAGTCAGTCATTTCTTCACTGATGACAGGAGTTTTTTATTTTTTACCACACAGGTTGTCTCACAGCAACTGCTGAGGAAGACAAGAACACTTACCGTGTATGAATATTGTAGATGCTGTAGGAGGCCATGTAGGAGTGGCGATAAACCTGCAGCAAAATAAAGACAGAGAGAGACAGAGAGAGAGAGCTTAAAAGATGGCTGTCTGTAACATTAATGAGAGAAGCAGCAGTGCTACAGATAATGACATCATGACGAAAAAATGAAAAGGAGGAAGGCATCAAACAAAACGGACTGCTGGCTGTTCTCAGCGATAGAATCTGTAGACAATGCAATTTGCATGGGTGACAGCTGTAGGACGAGACATTTTAATTCCATCTGAGAAACCCATCATCGCCTAGTGCCTCTGCGCCGAAAGCCCGGGAGAGACGGAGACAGAGATGGAGAGAGAGAGGGAGAGAGAAAGAGAGAGAGGCATTCAAAGTGACAGAGGGGTGCATGTAAAGCTGTCTGAAACCCCCCCTGGAGAAGCTGTGCCTGACATGATAATAGACCTCTGACCGTGACGGGTGATCAGGCACAGAAATGGGCCATATTTTTGCATTTCATCACGAAGATGACACTTATATATTCGTCTCTAATACAAAGCAGGGGAATCTATTACAAGAGGCTCAGTACTGCAAATATAAAAACTCACAGATACACTTGATTGTTTTCAATTTACTGTCCTTGACGTAAATTTGTGGAAGCCTCTTCTCATCAGTGTGGTGAAAAAAAAAAGATCCTGTTAGTCATAATGAGATATAATGACTTATAATTATTTTTGAGATACTAAGTCATTATGTTGAGAAGATTTCTCATCATTTTGATAAACTAAGCCATTATTTTTGAGACACTAAATCATTAGTGATCTTTTTTTCCCCATCACATTGGCAGAAATATCACAGGAATTAAACTTAAGTGAACTTGGGCTTTAGGTACAGTGACTGCATATGTAAGGAAAAATGTCCCTCCTATGTCTGTTTCCTCATTTTGCATTGTAATTGTAATATTTGGTATATTATGTAAGTATATCATGGGAATATGGCCTAAACTATTCTTTATTCTATTCTGTTACAGTTACATTCTGACTTCTGGGGAGCTCTTCACTGTGAGTTGTTTGTGAGTGACTAAGACCAAAGTGCAACTCATAATTATAATAATGCAGACAAATAAAGACAGACAGATGTAAACAAACAGAAGTGTAAGCTGTATATCAATGGATTATTAACCAATGCACTCAGAAAGATAAGCACAGAAATAGACACAGTTTTGGAGTTTTCATTTTGTCTGTGTTCTCAGATTTAAACTGGCCTAGTGAGGCTGGTGTAGGCTACCAAACAGAAAAAGAGAAAACGCTCCCGAGAAACGTCTATGAGCACCTTTTCATTTCATCAAGGATGTTATAGCAAGAAGTATTACACACCCAAATGGCACAAACTGAGAACTTCAAGTGCTCCCTGGTACACTGTGAGGAGCTGAGCCAGAGGCTACAAGTGCTCTACATTATCTTGGAAGGTGTTGTCCAAGATGGAGCTCATTCTGGACCGTTTCTTCAGGCTGTCCAGTCCTACAGAGGCTGAGCCTTTTCAGTGTTGGCTTGTGCGTAATGCCTGCTGGCGTGCTTGTTTCCCAGCACACAACAGCGAGAACGTGACTTGACTTTCTCAATAAATTGGTGGACTTGGTTACTGCTGTCCGTCTTATATACACAGAGCTTCTCACAAAGATTATCAAAGATATTTTCCACTATTCCAGACACAAACCCAAACCCAGACTTACACTTCATCACATTCCTTCTCAGTATAGTGAGCATGTTTGCTGTAGACATTGTTTGTGGTGGTATTTGCCTTAAAGTAATTGCTTTAGCCCAAACAGAAACACATGGGGCCCATTATGTGGGAAGAACCTGAACCAGTATCAAAATGGACCAGAGGCAGACACATCAGAAGCAGCTCATTATATGTATGATTTCATTTTAATTCATCATACATCAAAGGGGGTTGTTCACCAGGTATCCATGTTCACATCCAGGTGTTGGCAGAGTTGGGCTGAGGTTGGATGTGCATCATTCTATTATTTTTAGACAGCACAGCACAGTCATATTGTTGTTAATTATACTGATAGGTGTTTACCCTCCTTGATGTAAAATAGTAGGATGACACAACATAATGGACCAGCACCACAAAATGCAGCCTCCCAACTGATTATACAGTTGAATCAACACCTTACTAAAACTAAATGTTGTAACCTTCATGAAGGTAGGATTTATTGTATTATAATAACACAGAGTTTATGTGTTTTCCTTATTTTACTATTGTGTGAGAGACGCGTGGTCAGAGGGGAAACTGATTCCATTTAATGAATTAAGTTTATTTGGATACAGGCCAGTGCATTGCTTTCATCTTCCAATATGATGTTTGGCGCAGGATGGCAAAGTCAATACAGGAGCCTAATGGGTAGAGTTTGGCAACTTTAACAACACAGGCATTACTTAGCAGCTGTATTCAATATTTTTTATATTAGCAATAGATCAAATGAAATGTGGAATGTGAAGGGGTTTGCTCATAGAAATGATCCTGCTGATAAATATCCCTAAATGCTGCAGTTGCCCTCAGCTCTAATGTGAGAGAGCTTTAAAGTGTCTTTCAGCTCAGTGTTTTGGTTTTCCAACCGACAAACAACCAGCTTCACTGAAAAAAGCTTTAAAGATTGACTGAGCGATAGATGCCCAAACAGCAGACGGACACAGTTAGCAACCAGCTAACGTGAACATAGTTCAGCATTCAGAGGCTAAATAGTTGGTAAAGACCATAACAAAACTAAAAGCAAAGTGAAAAAACAAAATTTGAATTTTGTTCTCTATCTGCTGAATGTGGGAAACAGTTTTACCACATCAACTTAAAACCAGAATCTGTCACTGTTACGTTCCCAGCTTGTTTCCACTGCCACCACGATGCCCAAAAAATGCAGTTATTGCAGGTTGAAGCGTTGTAACTACAGTGTGCTGCATCTGCCATAAATTCAAAATATTATGTATGAGATATGTGAGGTTTATGGTCCATGTGTAAATGAAATCTAACCCCTGCAGAGATCAGACTATATTACTATATTTTTCTCCAAAGTGCATTTTAAGAAACAAAACAGATGTTAATGAGGCTTCTGGCAGTTATAAAGACATTATACAAAGACAACAATAAGGCTTTGGATTGTAGCCTAAGCACCCATGCAGAGCCCATTACAATAAGGTGGAACATCAATAACACAGACTCGTGTTCATACTGAAAGTGAATTACTGTTCAGAGAGAAGAAGAGGATTCACTGAGCTCCAAGTGACTCATATTGACTTTATGCAGAGCGTACGCATACTGAATGCACTGCAGCTGACACAGGGGCTGAGTGTGCTCAATATAAATTTGCAGGCGTTATAACAAACATCTCTCTGCGTTGTGGAGAACTGTGCCTGTGGGTGAAAACTGATTCCCCGAGGTGCTCCTGGCACATTCCTCAAACTCTGACATGATGAAACTTCCCAATTTTCTGCCATGAAATATAGAAAAACCCTCCGCATGCTTCAGTTCAGCCCTCAAAATGAACTTTTCAGCAATACTCCATTAATTTAGGTCTAGAGCTCACATGGGTATGGTGACCTTTGTTGCTTGACTTGATGATAAAACAAAAAAAAAGGTTGTGACATTTTCAGCACTCACATATAAGCGTGGCTGTGAAGATGAATGGAATGCCCACAACTAAAAGCATGGAAGCAATAACAAAAAGTTATTAATATAACAAGGTTGATCTTTAGAAGCACATAGTGACCACCTCTGACAATATAACAGCTGGGCTTAGGTTTTCATGGCATTTTATCAAATCCAAATCCTCTTTTGAAATCCTCTATAGATTATTAGCCAAAGCTTTTAGTATTTACCTGTTACTTAAGTCATAAATAGTTTAAACTTGAGGTTCAGTTTTTTTTCTTTTATGGACAGATAAGCTTCTAATAGCAGATTAATTAACATCCAAAACCTGTGGATACAACCTGAAAGCATACTTCCTTCCTCCTTTATTTTTGATGGACTACCTGCACTATTAAGCTGATAAGCTAAAATATTGCTTTCATACGAATGGGAGTAACGAGAATATGTTCCTGAATTTTTAAAAAAAGTTCTCCAACCTAAACAATCTCTCAGGTCACTGGTTCTTACCCTCAGAGGTGAGCGAACCAGCGGCAGATCATCATGGCAACAATAACAAACACTGGTTGTTGTGGAACAACACTTTGGTTAGGTTTTCTTCATTCTAATCTTTCTTCTTTTCTCTGCTTTGAGATTGTCTTTTGAAAAGGTAAGTCAGGAAAGTGAGCTACTGCTCCAGCCACAGGGATGCAGACATGGCAGTTCACAGCTGTAATTTTATGCTGTGACCACTAAACAGGCTTCATTCAGTCATGTTGGTGACATTCCCAGGGCTTGTGGGAAATGGTGAAAGGTCTGAAAATGACATGGAACCAAATCTACAGTCATCCCTCTGTGGAAGAAGGTGAGTGTTCTAAATTTCTACTGAATCTAATCTGTAGTCTGAGTTTGTTAAATCCTCTTTCCTTTCTGCTTCATGGTCAGTGAACAACATCACATCATTTTAAAGTCAGCTTCTATCCAGGTTTCAGTTGTTTCTATGAGAACGGACTGAACCATGAAGAGGGTTTGTTGTTTGTTTGTTTGTTTGTTTTGTAATTTATGTTATTAAAATGTCTTATTAAAGATAAATGTCTTTATCTTTTAAAGTAAATCTAAAGCTCTGGTTTCACTCACTTTAGAGTGTGTAGTCTCCCAAAAGACTTATTATTGAATGATATACAACGACACCCTCTGAGTAACACAAAAAGAAGAACACAGCATAGACACTTAAAGGGTGTCTTGGGAGCGTCACCACAGAAGAAGTGTAACATCGCCTCCCATGTTTGGTATTAGCCAACTTATAAGCGAAGAGAAAATCGACAGCCAAGTGGGAGCAGCTCCCTGGATGGGTCTGCTCTGTGGAAAATGTGTCAGCCAAATGACAAAGAAGAATCACAAAGCTTTAGATTTTAAGATGTGTACTGTTGACATTGTACAGCATCCTGAAACAATGTGGTTGTTTCAGGTGCACTTACAGGTATGAAGCTTTGGTTAGTAAGCTTGTGCACCTTCATATTTGTGACACTAACTTGCCATTTAGAGACCTGTTTAGAGACTTTACATGAAAACGCACCATTAGCCTGGTTCTAAGATATCCTAAAGTAAATACTTCATCTTCACTCCAGGGTTATTCTCAAAGATCTTCCAAAAAAAACTTCTAAAGGCTGCAACTGGTACACCCTCTTTGATTTGGTTAGAACTTGAATTGAGGAAAAAGCTCCCTGGACTTGAAAAAACAAACAAAAAAACAAAAAAACAAAAACAAAGAAAAACCCTTTATAGATTGCCCTCCAACTATAATTAAATAAAAACATATAAAGATATATTCAATGTACTTGAAACTTTCAGCAGCAATCTTAAGGGAAAACTACAGCTTATTACAATTTTGTTTTTTATTTAATTTTATTACTGTTGTAGCTATCACTAATGGTTCTATTGGTTACAGTAACACTGCAGTAAATAAGTAACTGCTGAGACCTCAGAATGTGGCGACATTAATAAAAATAAGCCCAAAGGGACAAGAATCAGTAGCTTTCAGGCGATCAGACATCTCGTAAATAAACCCTCTTGTTACTATTTGGTTTAAAGAGTAAACACGTCCTCAGATTCTACAAGTCTTCTCCCTAAATACTTAAAAAAATGCAACGAAGTAGTGATGGAGCAGCTGCTGTAGGTGACGTGGCCTCGTAGCTACATAGTGTATGAAGTTGGACGGGGGGGGGTCAGGGGACACCGGGGATACTGACCACCGCTCAGAGCTGGCAGTCAGAACAAATCAGCCATGAGCAGCTACTGTCAGGCTCTCAGCTTCTCTGCTGGAAAGACGGGGAGTCTGGTGGAGCTTTGACAGTCACCAGAAGCACATTAATGCCCCTCTGAGAGGGTCACAGCATGGGTACATGTGTTGTTGCTGGGCAAGCAGCTCAACTACAAGAGGCTCTCTGGTGTGTATGACTGTAGGAGAGTACATAGTCACAGCCATGCTGTTCAGTTCTTTTTAACATTACAGTTCTTCAAAAATAGTGTGGAGTTCGTCTTTAACCTTGATCTACTGCACATGCTATAGTTGTGCACACTCAGTGTTTTTTAACTGAGTGATTATTCCTACCATTGTGGGTTGACACACTTTCAGGTTTACTTCCAAATAATGTCATAGTATATATGTAAGTATATAATATCATATGCATTATAATATGACCTGGAAATGTCTGTTTTAAATACCTGGCAGTTTATCACACTGATGCAAAATCTTCTAAATCCCAAATTCAAATAAGGCAGCCCTGCTAACTGTGTGCATATATTTTATGGTCAGGGGACGTTAAACATGTCCATGAGTATTCAGAGGTGTTTAGGGACACGTTAGGAGCACAGGTGTGGTACTTAACCTGCAAAATCGCAAAGGCGTACTGTTTGTTGGTGTGATTGAAGAAATGTTGATACATAATAGTCACTATCACCATCCACAGCAACAGCCACCATTCAAACAGAGTCATTTTAAATCTATTTACACACAAACAGAACACAGATACGTTGTTTCAGGATGCAGGTGTTGTTTTCCTACCATAAAATTATACTTCAGTGGGATATTTGCTTCGTTTTCTAAAATACCAGGTGGGCTCCACTGAGACAGCAGAGATAGTTTCTATCTTGTCTTTTCGCTTTGTTTTCAGCATTACATCTGTGACTCCCCACTCGCGCTCACTACTTAGCTCATTTGTTCTTTCATCAGCATTTCAGGCTCGAAGTGGGACACAGGCATATGAACTCATCTCATATGAAAATGGAATAAATGAGTTTTAAGACAACTCCATCGGCATTATGCTGCAAACTCCAGAGGCAAAGTCGGAGGAAAAATAACTTTTCAGCTTTTGCATTGACTGGCAGAAACAAGCACAACTCTTGTGCTGGTATAACAGTAAAATACTGAACAAATGCTGGCATACAATCCATTTATGCCTTGACACGGAAACAATGGAGGCTGTCATTCAGAATCAGTGAGAAATCAGGCAGCTTCAAACCCACACACGTCTGCGCCTTATAGCTTAAAGCTAATAAGCTATTTTCTTTCCTATTCAGTGGAAAAGCAACAGACAATATGCATATTAAGAGAGAGGCAGAGCATGTAGCTCACACCAGATTCGAACCCTGTTACGTACTGAAACCACAAGTCCACAGAGATGAATTAAGAGTATAAAATGCATGGGGAAAAGTCGCTAGGCTGCCATGATTTGCACTGACAAGAGAATTACAAGATGTCTACAAGGCTGAAAAACACAAGCCTGTTGTCAATGGTAACAAACAGGAATCCTGGAGATTATGAGCTTTTATCAGGCTTAATCACTCCCAGATACAGATGTCATCAGATAATGGTATGTAATCTTGCAGATAGGTGAAGCCACAAGAGCTTTCTCCAACACCTTCCTCCAACAGAGGACTCACGCTCTCACATCAGAAAAGATCCATATGACCAGCTAAAACCATTGTATGAATTCCAAGTGCACAGACTGCAGTATAGAACAATTTATCAGTTCAAAGCACTGCATGGGATCAAAGTGTGTGATTACAGGACACTTGTTTACTTATTTCAGAGCAGATCCAGGAGCCTTTGTTATTCTTTTCATCATTCAGTACAGGTTATGATTAACTGCAAGCACAGACTTCATGGTACAATGCATAGATCAAAGCCTGGAATTACTAAAAAAAAAACCCATAAAAACCCATAAAAGCCATGCTGCAGGTAAAAAGAAAATAATTAAAAATATAAATCATGGCCAAAAAATAAATAAAATAAAATAAAATAAAATAAAATAAAATCGCACAAAACACACTGGATGTGGATGCTACATAAAATCTTGTAATACACAATGACTGGACACAACCTGTTGACACCAAGGTTTTTAGCACCTGATTGGCAAAAGGATTCACATTTATAGGTTAAATATTTACCTGCACAAAAGTTTACAAGCACAATACATAAAAACCAACTGGAAAAAAAAAAAAAAAAGAAATCCCGTTTGGTGAAGGAGTTTTATATATTTTACTCCACACCAAACACTGGAGTGAGGTGTAACAGAGAAAGGGAGCATTTACAAGCAGACTAATTGTGCTCTAACACAGCAGGAGACAAATGGGGACCTGTGCATAATGTGCCTCCTGTTGTAAATGACGGAATTAAACTCAGATCTGATCCTGTGTTTAAGTGCTTCAGTGGTCATGCAGCAGTCCAGGCATTATCTTTACTGTTATATGTTCATGTGACAAGAACTATGTAGGCGAACCCAAGTGTGTCCTCAGGACACACACAGCAGAAATTCTTTGTTAAAAAAACATGTTAAAATTAAAATTATAGCATCAAACCTATGAGTGTGCACTTGCTGTCCTTGCATCTTTGCCAGCTTTCACCATTTGTTTCATAGCCAGGAGGCCTTTGTTCATGTCTTGTGTTGATCTGGAGGGATTAAATGTTCAGCACACTTTGCCTTCGTTTGTATCTCTAGCTCAGGCTTGGTCATAAAAAAGATACAGACCAGGTATTTCAGCTATTTTGATGGCTGTCAGCAGCATCCACACAGTATGAACTGAACCATTATGAGTTATACAGACAACACGAACATCTCTCTGCTCACTAGAGTTGTCTGGAGTCATTCAGCTGTGTACATTCATGGCTGCACTCTATACGCTTCATAAAGAAGGAACTGTACAGAGTCAGAGAGTTTACTGGGGTGTTCTAATGCTCTTATTTTATCAACATTAGTCATCATGGCCAGAATTGAACTTGTGAACGCAACAGTTTCAAAGAGTTGACCTGGCCTTTTTCTCAAAGGGGGCTGGAATCTTTCCCAGTATGCACTGGGGGAATCAGAGGAAGATGCTCCACAGGTTAGAGTCAGAGGACAGAGGGCCACCACTAACAGACAGAGACACATGTTGAAATTGATGGACTGTTTAATAATAAGGCTACTGTTAATATATATCCATGGAAAGACCAACTATGAACCCATCCTACTAACATGTATTATCTGTGTATCCAAAGGCTGATGTGTCTTAGTCCTCTGAGCCATAGAGATCTGTTTTGGTCCAAAACCTAATAACACATCCCTCATGCACTGACACATTTTTGGAACAAGAAGTGTTTTGGATCCAGCGGTTGATTTTTACTAATAGCATCGTGATGTAAGATTACACTTCACTTTAATTATAAGCACACATGTACATCATGTGTATGTTTGTCTTATGATGACATGATGGTGACTTCCACACATGGTGATTTAACTGTTTTATAGAACTGTTACTTAGAGCTGCTACAATCAATGTTTTTATAATAGCAATGTATCACAGGACAAAGTGTAAGCAATGTGGCAGTGTGACAGGGTTCACTCATAGCGTGTGTTCACTCTCATGGCTTCATTTCCAGCAGGCAGCTGTTTTCACGCTCAGCTGATGGAGCAGTGGGCAGACACAGTTATAGACTAGCTGATGAACATGGTAGAGCATTTAGCAGCTAGCTGGAGACCAAAACCAGAGTTAAAAAAAAAGACTTCGAATGACTTCAAATTAATCTAAGCGAGGGACATTCACCATCCTACTGCTGTGAACACTCTTGACCACCAAATGTGCACTGAAAATAGTCCCCAACAAATACTCTAAACACTCCTGTTTGAGTGATGTAAACAAAGAATAGAGCCCAGAGCCCATTTTCAGTTTCTAAAAACGATACTATACATTTGTGAAGATTTACATCGAGAGTGTCAGACAGGGTAGTATTGAGAGAGAGAGAGCAGATTATTAGTTTTGGTCTATTTAAAGGATTTCTTCTAAAAATATAAAATAAGGCTCTATCCTTTAAAAAAATAGGATTCAGAGCCACAGAGGAGGTGTCATAGTGTAGCTTTCTGCCCCTGTCTCCTCCTGACTGATGTGCGTTGTTCCTGCTGCCTGAGGCCTGAGACCCTGATGGAGCCTCCTGCCTTCAAGATGATTCTCTCCATCAGCAAAGCTTGCCAACAGAGTGCATCTCTTTATCTTGGACAGGGACCATTTGTATAGCCTTTCCAATACTCTGATTGTCAAGCATTTCCTAAGTTACACATATACTGTGGATTTTTCTAAAAAAAAACAAAAACTGAGCTGTATGGATGAATAAAGCATTGTTTTTATATCTTAGCCCAAGATGGAGGTCATACAAACGGTGTAATTGCTGCTGACAACAAACAATTTTTTGGGTTAAAAATCCAGAACATTGTGAAATGTTGTTTCCCTCTCAGTTCTTAAAGACATAACAGAACAAACTGTAATATCTGAACCGAAACAAACGATTAAATGTAGGAATTAGGGAAACAAAAACAAGAATCAGGGAAACAAAAACAAGAATCAAACTCTGTCACACTATCACATCTCTACCAAAGCTTCGAAGAATGTTTTATTTCATTCAGTGCACCGGAGATGAACCTATTAGAAAGGGAATTTCTTTCTCCTGGAGGACCTGCTGTTATTGCTCTTCATCACACATGCCAAGCTCAAGGTTGTTTGTTATTATTTCAGTGTGCATTTGTGTGTCTACAGACACATAGGGAACGGGTCTCATAGCAGGTAGCTTACAGTCATTTCAGACTGTCAGGAGCTAAGATTACTAAACAGTGGGACCTATACAAAAATATTTAATGAGATTTCTGTTATCACACATTCCTCATGTAGTAGATCCAGTAACTGTCTTTATTAAAAAAAAAAAAAAAAAAAAAAGGTGATGGGCTACATGCTGAAGGTGGGAATGAAGCTTATTAATGAGGGATAATTTCTCTAATCTAAATTTGGAGTTTTTCTTCATTTTATTCAGCAGCTGCAACTAAAAGTGTGTGTTAGTTCACAGAGATGTTGCGTGCAT
Source organism: Toxotes jaculatrix (assembly GCF_017976425.1). NCBI lineage: Eukaryota > Metazoa > Chordata > Actinopteri > Toxotidae > Toxotes > Toxotes jaculatrix. The sequence continues at coordinate 22,924,269 of NC_054408.1, forward strand.
CCTCGTAATGCCATTAATTATTCATCTCAACTCAGGCAGCGCTCCAAAAGGGTAAATGCACAATGTTTTTCAATATTTATGGCTCACCCAATCAAGTCTCCTCAGCTTTTTGCCTTCAGAACTTATGACATGTCAAGTCATGAGGCCGAGAAAATCAAATCTCACTGCACACAAGTCCAAGTTAAGTTGAAAGCTCTGGTTTTTGCATTTACACCTATGATAAAACCTGATTCTTTCCTCTTACACCTCAGTCCTGTATAACTGAACTAACTGGTGAGGAGGAGTGTGCTGTCACTTCTTCACCAGCCAACCAGGTCTTCAAATGACAAATAACCAAATGTGAAAAAAACTAAAATGGCAAAACCTAAAGCCTCCATACCAGTTAAAGAAAAAGCTATCAGTGAATTTTTCAGAGGCCAAACATTCAGTGATGGATTTTGTCTTCATCAGTATTGATACAGTTTGGTACCCAGAGCTGATTGATGATTTACAGAGGCTTATATCCAAAGGGTAAGGAATGATGGTTTTATTTTTAAATCCTCAACCAGGTTTTAAATTCTATCCTTATTTATTGTAAGACATGCTGCATATACTGTGACTTAGATTTTACACATTACAACTAGTGTTTACAAAAATGGAAACATCTTTAAAAAGTAGATCAGAAATAGACCAACGGTAGAAATCTGACTATATTCTTCCTTCAGCATGACCTTGTGCTAAAAATAACCTGGGCGTCTGGCTATTGGGCATATTGTTCCAAATTGCAAGTCTAACCCTTCATGCAAAATATGCAAATCAGTTCTGATTAATCGCCTTGTCACTAATCCTCACAGTTGATCCCTTCCAGAGTGAAGGGTCCAATTTGCATATCTCATTTTGTATCTACTCTTTTCTGATGGAAAGCTGGTAATTATGGTTTGAGCTTGCCCCACTGCTCTGTTAGTGAATGAATGTGACCTGCCAGTCGCACTCGGGCCACAATGGAATTTTAATCACCCCCAACCCTGGCCCTCGTCAAAATTTATTAAGCACCAGAGGACTATAGTCTGGATGTTTATTCAACCCTGACAATATATTTCAGCATGGGTTTGTATTTATAAACTCGGGATGCCTTTTCTTACAACCAAATAAAATACAAGATGTGAGTGACAGCTTGAAATATCAAGATGTGACTTTTTAAAAGAAATTTAAACAACATGGCATTTAACAAAACTAGGTCAAAGCCTAGTATATGTCTGGACTGTGTATGGTCAATATGTGAAATTGTAAAGGACTGCTTTCTATGGAAAGTAGCTAAAGCTTGAAAGTCACTAAATGTCAATGGCATAATACACTAATTAGCTCATATAGCACATATTTGCATTCTGCAGCTTCACTGTTCAGTCAGTCAGGTCAGTCAGCGACAGACATTTGAGTTTACAGGGTTGTTGTTATGTCCTGCCCTGCTCCTGTTGTCATTTCTTGTTTTGTTGTTGTCACGTTTAAAGTGCTTCTTGTTTTAGCTTGGAAATCTTCCATGATTTATCTGTGGTTGTTTTACTTCACGCCCTTGTGTTTTCCCCTCCTGTCCTACCGCAATTAATTTCACCTGTTCCTGATTATCATTGCATTGTGTATTTACTATTATTATTATTGCTGTAGTTTCTGTGTTCCGCTCACTCTTTGTCAGTTCCACTGTTCAGACTCTTGTGTAAGTTCAACTTCCTTGTGAATCTACCTTGTGTTGTCAGTGATGTATTTCCCTGTGTTTTTGCTGCTTGTTTGGATTTCCTGAGTTCAGTTTCCTGCTTGCATGTCCCAGCACGTTGCAGATCTCCAGTGTTTGTATCCATCTGCCTGTGAGCCTTTTGATTTTTCATCATTAAGGTATCTTCACTGAACCTACATCATGTTAACTTAAGCCACGCTCTGTTTGGGAGCAGGGTTCGTCTTACACGAACATTAGTGACCCACATATTCATCCTGTCAATGAATCCTGTCATTTTCCGTTGACAATGATACAGTAGAGGATGTGAAGAGGCTGTTTCGATGTGTCTTGGTTCCAGAAATATCTGAATTGAATTGTTATTGCAACACGTACAGCTGCATCACTCTCCACTACGACTGTTGCCATTTGAGATTCTGGCTCTGGTACAGAAAACTGACGTTGCCATTTTTAATCTTGCCTACAATGCTCTAACTTTACACTCCCTATGCAGGAGTGTAACAAATGCTAGAAAGGCAATGGTGAGTGATTACAATTATACCTTGTTGGTCAAAATATAAGACAGTATATGTTTTTTTAATGGATGTTAGGTCTGGAAAAGTGGGGTCATTCTTTTTGAATGGTGTATTGGAAAGTATTGCACTGTGGGTTGGATTTAGCCTTAAAGTTGCTGGACAAGTGAGTGTTTCAAGTCTGTAATGTGTATTTTAGAGTTAGTCCTTACATCATTACTACACTCTATTAAGTGTTTCATTAGCCAAGTTTAATCTGCAGGGGTTTCTGAAGGCTAGTGTGATGTGTTTTACTGTCACAGAGGAAATAAATTTGTAACGAGTGAAAACAAGTCCAAATCATCTCCCGACGTCTTTAAGGAGGAAACGAACCATGGGCAAAATCTGTAGAGCAGCCAAGACTTACAGCTGTCGCTGATGATGAGGGATCTGAAAAAAAATTGCTGGCAGCCTGAGAAAAATACTTCTAAGAACATTTTTCATTTCATGTTTAAGACAGAAACGTTTTTCTGATGATACTTCAGTAGTAACATTTTGAATCAAGGACTTTGATTTGTAACATGGTAATTTTACATCGCTGTTTTTTTTACATAAGTAAAAGATCTCAGCACTTCTTTAATCACTGGGAAAACAACTGCTGCACCCTGAGCCCACTGGGGACAAAAGCATGGCTTTCTGCTCACACGACAGTACTTACATAACAACAGTGTCTTACAGATGCAGCACGAGCAAACAGAATGAAATGACATGAAAACCAAAAAAACAGATTGCTTTAGATTCATCTGTTGATTAATGGTTCTCTAAGTGTAGACTGTCTGTGCTCTCGACTACTGTATTCAACTGCGCCTCTACATTCCATATATATGATATAAAATGATGTCTTTTCTTACAGCAGTGACAATCATTGTGCAGGTGATGTTAAAGAACTCACCTGTTTCACATCATAAGCGAAGAGGACATATTTCAGGTCAGGGGAGACAGAATACTTGGCCACATTGAAATTTATCTGGAAGAAAGAGAGAGACATGAAGAGATAGAGGGATGCATACATATACTATGATAAATGCTAATACTATACCATATACACAGTGTAACAAGAGTAACATCTACTTACAAATGTTGTGTTTGTCAGGACAATCTCTGTTTCATTTGTGAGGATGTTGAACTTGATGACGTGGCCATCAGTGTTCCTGTAGATGACTTCAGAGTCTGTGTGTAGAAAAAGACGGAACAAAGAAGAAAAAAAAAACATCTGTATGAAGGAAATTGAATTTTGAAAGCAGCCCCCCTAAAAAACCTTACAGAGGAGATCTTCAAAGTAACAAACAAACCAAAGCAGCCATCCTGAAATCTATTTAGAAAGATGCCATTAAAAAAAAGCGAATACTTCCTCAGCCTCATTGTTCCCCCAAATTAAATAACAGAACCAACACCAGGACCAGAACCAGTGTTTTGTGTCAAAGCCAAACATTCACAAACATGGCCCACCTCAAATGTCATGGGACGGGGGATTGTCACAAACAATAATACCTCGCATGTACAAACACACTTAATGCAGACATAACCATACATACGTGTACGCAGAAGAACAACAGAACAGCAGCAACTAAGCATGAACATAAAAATGTGTCCATCTCGTGCTAATTACAAATCTTAACGCTCAGTGTTCTGACTGTAAACTGTCCAAAATTACAAATCCTGTTTCTCTCTTTTGTTCAGGCTGACAATTAATTCATTCTTCTTTAAAACAGCCAAGCCATGAAAAAGGGACATATTTTAATCACCAATGACTGACAATATTCCCCGGAGCAAGGCACATAATCCTCAACCTCTGGGTACAGCAGGTCCAGTAATTAACACAGGCTCAGCGAGAAAATACAAAATAATTAAGTGCCCTTTTCCTTGTCTTTCACCAATTATCATTATGCATCAGGTTGTCAAATTTATATGCGTGTACATCTCCCTGAAGACTTCTCTACAGAGAGCTCTAGTTTGGGAAACGTAGAAATTCTTGAAAAACAAAGGAACCAGACAGTCGGGATGAAGCAGTGACAAAATGTGGGCTCTGTGCACCTGCAGTAGAATAAAATGCCAACCATGCATGAATCGTTGCGTGTGACAAGTGTGATAATGTTATCTACACAACAGTTCAGTTTACAGTGGTAGATTTGTGATAAATGATATTGTGATTTTAAAAAAACACATCTACTGTGGGCCGGTACAGTAAGACATGAAAAAAATATATTACAGTTCACCTAAAAATTTGATCTGCTTCAGGAATTCAAGCTCTGCCCAAATGTCAGTGTCTGTCATTGATGGTCTTTGGTCAGTTATTTGCTTTCTGAGCTTGAACTTAACTGCACCATCCTGGAGAGGACTGCCTGATGAGCTGCTGAATACATGCAGTCTGTGACCACAAACTGTAATGCATACTTGCACAACACTTAGTAAATCTGACCCTTTGTCAATATTGTTTCATTGTTGTAAAAACAATATTATTTCAAATCAAATGACCTAAAAAGACGAGAGATAAAACAGAAAAAGAATATAAAGCTAATTATTTTTCTTATGCATGATCAAATGTTGATCTGTACTAACTGTGTTTGTTTGATATGCTGTACTCCAATCCGTCAGATATGATTGTTCCCTTAAAGACCTTGTGAGCCCATCAGAGCAACTGATATAATCGTATCAGACAGGCAGTGTGTATAAATCTATTGTCAAGGGACCTCAGGCCAGCGTTCCAAATGAGGACGAGGAAAGACCATGTAAAATGAAAATTACTTGACATAACTCCTGATCTCACTCATGCATTATCTTGTTTGGTTATCAAACTTGCTCTCGAGTTTGATTTTGTTTGCACAGGAGATCTGGCTCTGAGAGCATCATTATACTACAGTGGGTAATGCATGGTAAAGCGTGTGTGTACAATAGATACAGCAAGTACACAAGACAAATGTTTCACATTCAACAGCAGTTCTTGAATTAAAGCCTTCAGGTTCTCTCAAACGTATGTGCATATGCAGTAAGTTTAAAAGGTTCAGTCAGAGACAGTTACATCAAGGATCATAAGACCTGCAACTGCTGAAATCAGTCTGTCTCAGTGTTCAGTGGACACACAGAGTGTTAGCTTTGTCCAGAGGCTGGAGGTGTCAACTTTCAGGAATCACCTGGTTTACTTCAGAGTTGGATGGTGTACTACTGACACATCATGAACTCAGTCCATTGCTGCTTTCTTGCAAAGACATCACCATCAACAGGACCACCCTTTTTTTCACCTACGTAACACAGCTCAAATTCTTTCCTTCCTGTCCATGGTAGCCGCTGAGACCCAACTTCATGCTTTTGTGTCATCCGGACCTGATTATTATTATGCTGCAGTTAGACGTCTAGCTCCCCTCCACTGGGTCCCTGTCCATGTCAGATCAGACTTTAATGTGCTTCTGATGACTTACAAAATTTGAAATTGGCTTGCCCATTCACACCCGTCTGATCTCCTTAAGCCTTCCATGTCGTGCTCTTCGCTCTCAGAATGCAGGGTTCCTGTCTGTCTGTCCCCAGACTTAAGGGGAAGTCAGCAGGCTCCAGAGCTTTTTCCTATCGTGCCCCCGTCCAGTGGAATCATTTCCCTGCTGACTTCAGACTTTCTGACTCTGTTGAGACATTTAAATACAAACTTTAAACTAATTTTTCACCTTAACTTTCAGTTCATTCCTATTCTTGGATTTCTTCAGGCCCCCAGTCTCAGTGATTCTATTAAACCGTATACTTGCAATGTACAGTATTTTTGTCCTGCCAATGAGATTATGGCAAACTACTGCATCTCTCCAACCCTCTGTTTGTTTGTTGTCCCTCAAACACATGAGAGTCCAGGCAGTGTGCCTACCTCTCTCTTCTCCCTCGCTCTCTCCCTATTTGGTTCTCCCTATCATCTCTTTTCACTCAGGCTCTCTGTGCTGGACCATTAGCTGTCCTGGGACCTCTCTCTCTCTCTCTCCCCTCCATGTTGATGTCTCTTTCCAAATGATTTGGATCTGGATCTTCCTCCTCCAGGAGATTCAGTCTCCTCATTTGTCTCTTTCATTCCCTTGTGCATGTGTTTGTCCTTGTCTGTCTCCTTCTGTGTTTGTTCCTTTCCCCTAGGTGTGTAGACCTTGCTTGAGTCTTGTGTGTTGTGTAGTTTGTCCTCTTTCCAGCTTGGTGTAGCTCAGGTCTGTTTGGTGACACCTGGAAGCTGCTCAGCTTCCTCACAGATCAGATTCGTCATACATGTTCACAATCCGTCTTCTGAAAATGTCCATAAAACAGTTGGATAGGACTGTAATGTATGTCCTTCTGTTAATGTCTTAAGTATGTGAGATAAGACCAACAAGTCCTCCAACTTAAACGACCATATCGACCACTTGCCCCATCGTATCAGCTGCAGGCATCCCAGACCTGCCTGGTTAGGTCTAGGCGCTAAAACTACTTGTACATTGGGTTTAGAAAAAGATGGGTTAAAATAAGTACTCCCTGAAGGTTAGAGGACGTTCATCGTCATGGTAACAATAAAAAACGTGGTTAAGATTGTAGTCATTGATAATTGATTTCTCAAGGGAAACAAACAGCCGTCTCCTGAGTCAAAGTCTTGTGTATTGTCCATCCATCCATCCACCTCTTCCTCACCTGGACTTTGTCACTCTTTATACTATGTCATCTGACATCTTTTCTCTCCGGCCATAATTACTACGGCCACTAGAGGTCACCTGACAATAAAACATATAAATGAGTCATAGTAAGCTGCTTACACAGACGACCAATGGGATCGTTTTTTTTTTTTACTGGTCAGCCTCAAAATTACAGCATGTGTGTTTGTGGCTGGGTGTAAGGATCATGTCTGGGTTATCCAGTGCCACTGGGAGTCATATACAGTAATAATGAACAGCTTCACATATGAACACAGCTGTCTTTACTGAACTCCGGCTAATTCCAAACAGCTGGCAGGGCTGTGTTTGGATGGCTTTCTGTCTGCACTCTGAGGAGGTGGTTTCCCCACCTTCTACAATAATCCACAAAGTTTCTTCTGGCGTTACCCTCAGTGTTACAGAAAAAAATATTAATATGATATAATTCATATTATTATAAAGCAAAAGCATGACTCATGTATGGTACCTAGAAAATACAGTATTCTGAATGTTTTAAATAAAAAGTAAAGGTAAATTCCCAAATTATAACAAAAGAATTAGATGACACAGAAAGGTATTGTTGGCAAAAACATTCAATGCCTCCAAACATTTATGTCTCCAGTGGCGTCATTTTTGCTTTAGGTCCGGCAGTGTTACAGCCCAGATCAGTGCGTACCTATAGGAGTGAAATAAATATTTAGGGCTAATAAAAAGAAACTCATTCGTGTGATCTTTAAAACATTACCATAGGTCTCTGCACTGCTCTGCACTTGTCTCCTTAAATAATGAAACGTTTGTAGCTGAAAAAGAACAAGCTAAGACTCTAATGTATAAGTAATGTCCTACGTCTGTAACGTGATGAATAATGAAATGTCTTGTCTTTTTTCAACCAGACTTAGCTCTGCAGCTTAGGTAGACTCATGTGGAGTAATGGTCACTATGCACGCTACCACTGCAGCTTTTGTGTGTGTCTTATATTAAGGCAAGTAAATATGGTCAGTACAGATCATTCCACATACATCACACGTGATGGCCCAAACTGTGTTTCAGTCAGAAACAGGAGTGAATTAAAAATGATACATTACCAGTGTTTTTGGTTGAGGCTGCCATGAATCAGGACAAATAAAATCCTTCCTGTTCTTTTTAAAACCTGAGCTCTCGATACTCTGTCAGTTCTGTGTAGAAAAGAACAGTGAGCCATGAAAGGGACGATGGTGTCCTTGTATGGAGAGGATCATATTTGCACAATGCAGCACCATGGGTCTGATACAAGAAACACTCTGACAAACAGATTTGCTCTGAAGCGTCAGGTGAGACAATTTCTTGCTCGTCTTGTCTACAAGTTTTCAATCTCGTCTTCAAGGGGTGATTACCCTAACACTAATTTTCAGTTACCCAAAACAGCATTATCACAAAGGTCTACAAACTTTCTGCATAATCACTCAAAGAGTTGAGCTGCATGTGCATGAAACACGAGCTGTACAACTCATCTGCTTCTACCTTAGGCCACAAACTTCAGTCCCCCCTCATAGTTTAGATTTATGTTCTGTTGCACTCAGCAGAATAACATCTACTACTACTGAGTCTTTTATCCTTATCTCAAACTGTTATGTCTGTGACTGTCACATTACAATGCTGCTCAGATGACACATCATTGGCAACTGTACTATTAATATGTGTTTATAGTTTCAGGTCCTGTGATCCTGTTACTGACCCTGCTAAACACGTTAGAGCTAAATAGAGCGCAACAGGTAGCCTTATATGGCAGTTGGCGACCAATATGCTAATGATCAAATCTCACAAATGTGTATCTCCTCATGAACAGGTGGTATTTATCACAAGTTTGTGCAATTAAGAGTTTGGTGAATCCAGCTTGGAACATTCGTACAAGCAGGACTCAGGAAAAAGTATGAGAGGGTTGAATAACAATACAAAAGTGTTGTTCTGAGCTGCTTTGATTTACACAGGGTTCAGACTGGGAATTTTAGTTGCAGTGTGACTGCACACACAGTCAACAGAAAAATGCAATTAGATGTGAATTCACCCGAGGCGGCGTGAAAAAAAATTACGTGTGAAAAATTTACACGCATTTCAGGAGGCTGTGAATCAGCTTTATGAACACAGAGAGATGGGAGGAAAAAGAAGAGAAACTGGAGGGAAATAACAGAATGAACTGGAAATTCTGGTGAGTTCTGTATCCAGTCAGAGGCTGAGCAGAGTACAAACACATACAGGTTCATTTTAAAGGGCTCATCAGTCATTTACAGTCATCAAATTGCTCTAGCGACATGAAAATTCCCTGTGCATTTTGTCTGAATACACATTAAATGAAGCAGTAGTGAGCTACAAGAACAGTTTAGCCACTCATAACATCCATAGCATCAACCACAAGGTCCTCCAACACAGCCCCTAGCCCCCCACCCTCCTTGCCTCATAAAGCACTGTGACAGCTCTGTGTTCAAATGACAGCTAGATGACAGACAGCCACATGTGGACATGCTATAGTTATAATGAAAACTGTTTTGTAAGAACTTATATGCACTTTGCTTGAATGAGAAATGTCACCAAGTCTCGCTGGTCATCATATCCACAAAAAGGGTTGCTAAGCTTTTGACACAAAAATTGCATTCCACAGCATGATTCCTCCTGATAGCTCACAGCACATCACCACAATACCAAAAGGTGAGAAAAACATGTATGCTTAAAATAAAAAAAAAAAACAAAACAAAACAAAAAAAACCCTGCCACATCATCCAGATTGTCAACCCTCAAATACTAATTATCCCTTGAAATTCTCTAGGTGAGTATTTATCTCTAGGTGAGTATTTATTCCAATACAATTGGCAAACAGCCATACACAAGACGCCTTGAAGAAATAAATGAGGCTGCAGTAATGATATCTCCCTTCTAGTGTTTGTACTTAGTGATCCACGAGACACATTGTAATTTTCCTTTGAAAACACCAGATTTATTTGGGTTTTTAACTGTCCAGCTGCAGAGTCTGCTGCCCACATAACTGCCACGACTGTCAGGAAATAAAAGATTAATTCTGCCTACTGACTGGAGGCGGCAGTGAGGAAAAAGTGAATTTAGTGCTAACTATAGAAGCCAGTAATAATGTGTCACGTTTCCTAATCACGTGCCTATTTTTATTTTATCACTTGAGGAAATGCCAGTGCCACAGGATATACTGGATGAAATGTCTGTGAGGTGATAAAAACAAGCTTGTGTCTTAAAAAAAACAACAAAAAAAACAGCTGACAGTGAGGTAGACCTTATCGGGCAGCATCAGCAGCAACCTCACTAAGGCTCCTGTGGATGAACAAACCTACTGCAACAAAAATGTTAATATTGGATGATTCTGCAAAAACCTGTATTATGTTCAATTCCAGCTTTTGTTGTTTTTTGAATGTTCAGATCTAGTTGTCTGCAATATCTGTGCTTGCAAACTACATGAGGTTAAGGTTTTAAAAAGATCATATAGTGAATAAACACAGCAACACTTTACCTTAGGCCCCCTTTTTATAAGCTGTATATAAACATTGGTTTATAGGACAGTACAGTGTAGTTAGAAACACACATACTCATGTGTTAATGTAAATGGGGGCTGCTGTAGAAACAGATAACAAAAGACAATACAGAGAACACAGTTGTAGTAATATAAAATACGTCTTCATAAGAGAAGTTATCATTGTTGACAAACACTGTACATGAATAAACCCTTGAATGTCTTTATAAAGGTGTTCAAGCACGTTATCATTTGGTGCAAACCATGTATTAAATGGTTATACTACTTATAAAAGCTAAATGGAGGGACTTAAAGTAAAGTGCTTCCATAAAAATGTTTGCTCTATGGCAGGCAGTAGTGGAATGTAACTACATTTACATCTAAGTACTTTTACCTGAGTAAAATTTTGAATGCAGGAAGTACAATGAAGGATTGTTTTTATACTCTGGTATAACTACTTTTACTTTAGTAAAGGATCTGAGGATGGAGGAAGTCATCCTCTGGCGACAGACACAAACTTCCTGCGTCAGAATCAGACATGCTACACTACCATCCACGTCCTCACCCCAACCTCTTACTTTCTGCATCCCTAAGGGGGCACGCTGCTTCCTGCACTGGCACTAAATTTTGTCATTGGACATAAATCATGAGGTGAGTGGCTGCCTGATATGAGTGCAACTTTGTCTGGACTGAGCAGAATGGGAGCAAATCCCTGAAGCCAGGTTCCAAAATCTGGTGGAACGTCTTCCCAGAAGAGAGGAAGCTGTTATAGCAGCAGAGTAATGTCCATGGTGCTGGAGCCACACGTCTAACAATGTTTGCAATGTTTGGGCGTACACATACTTACATACACATACAATGCTCTTTTCAAATCCTTTACTACACAACTTTGACCGGTGTCGATGATTCTTGTACCATTGCTCCTACTTTGTTCACTCGAAGCTGGAAACAGGGACACAAATGTACACACTGTCCATGCTCAACTCAAACGCCATGTTACGCCATCTTATACATTTCACTGTAATAGGTCATATATGACATGCACTAATACAATACACAATACAGTGTAATACAACTGTAAAAGCCCATTTTGCAGACCTTGACACAGCTACACTGGCTGCAGCCTCTCAGGTACAGGGAGGCGAAACAGAGAGACGCTGACTGAAAGCCATTCCACTGGCAGATGAGGATGCACAGCCAATGGAGTGCAGAGTCTGGGAGGCCAAGTGGGAACTCTAGGCACAATGTAATATGCATAGCACACACTAAATTATTTATCCAAGGTTGCGTAATGCCTGAATGCTGCGTCTGCAGTCCCTAAGGTTCCACCAAATGTCACAGCTGGTCAAGCTCAAGGCCAACTCGTTAAAGATAGAACACGAGTGCTTGGTCGTGCAGATGCTGACACTAAATTTGGTAGCATGTGCTGGAGTGTAAGGATTCAGAGCCAGCCACTGTCAGTGCTAAAGTGTTTAATTAAAAATGGCACCTGCGATTCACTGTGCAGACACTTTAGTTTTATTGTTGGTGAACAAAAGGAATAACGATAATTATGTTTAGCAGCACAGTACAGACATGTACTGACAGGCTTCTGTTGGGTACATGTTGTACCATGGTACATCCAGAAATCCTTGTGTTTTAGGAACAGACAATACATTTTGAACTGTAATTGGAAAAAAAAAAATTAGCTTCTTCACTCACGTATTTATTCATAATTCAGTTACTCAAACATCATTACAACAATTAGTAAAGGTTTATTCTGGATTAGATCACAGTTGATAAAGATAAGATGCATTACACTACATGAGGTCTGATTACATCACTTGGTAGGATTATGGTTTAGGGTGCTGAGCATTTTTTTTAACTAATGCTGGTGGGAAAAAAATCAAACCCGAGAGGAGAAAGACTCAAATTGAAAAGCAGATTAATGATACAAGAGCTCATTTAGAGCTGCATGACAACGACATTCTAAATACAACAACCACTCAGTGCAATAGCTGCTAATGAGTGCCACTGAGTGGCAAACACACTCACATTGCAGGAGGGGGTGCTGGGGCTGTGACAGCATCCAAACGGGGCACCAGTCAGCTGTGGCATTTCCTCTAAATACTTCTATGGGCATTAGTTTGTACAGCAGGCTGATGGGGACACTTCAAATGATCATTTTCATGTTCCTGCAAAATTTGCCTGTTCTGGCGACTAAAAAAAAAATTAAATTAAATTAAAGAAAAATGAAGTGAGCGTTGAATGGAGGTTTGACTTCAAAGAGGCACAGAGACCTTTTCTCCTATAACACCACTGAGCAGACGGACTCTATACTTCATGACTTGCTCAAAACTTTGAAATGTACTAACTTGACCAGAATCTCAATTCCTTCATTAAAAACCTGTGAGTATCTCTGCTTTATTTTTGCAGAAGGCATGGAGGAAGAGAATGTGTTTTAAATGTGTTAGCAGTCTAACCTGTCTTCAGGTGGGAATTTTACTGGCAATAATGGCCAGAGAATTACTCCATGTGGATCCATAGTCCTGGTTTGAAAAGATCCTCCAGTGCCCGATTTCTAAGTCTGTCCCCTTATTTCCTGTCATCTCTCTACTGTTGACTACCGAATAAAGGCATGAGAACAGCACAAAAATAATCTTAAAAAAGCGTGAGATAAAGAGAGAGTGCCTGTGTAAACAACAGAGAGCATGACGAAAGGAGCGAGAGGGAAGCATTGGTGAAGAAGGAAAATTTCAGAGAGAAAATTTCCGTTTGACTCGAGATTTAGTTTCATCGACAGACAGACCTGACAGATAGATGCATCTTCAGATGCATGCGCAATTCTAAGACCAGCCAACAGTTCTTCATCTAATACATTAATTTCTTTTTTCTTTAAAAACATGCAGATGAGTGTGTGGTCATTTTGTCAGCCCTGAGGGTTGTCTACAGGTCCTCCTCTCAGGCTACCACCAATCCCATGGCTAGGACAGTAAACCTTCAGTACCTTGAAGCCAAACCCAGGGTGAAAAAGTTAAAAATAAAAATAAAAAAAAAACAGTAACAACTCCAGACAAGTTTCTGAACATTTTTACAAACTGCCAGAGCTTTTTTAGAAAATAAGTGAAATTGAAACTGTGAAAAAAAAAACAACAACAAAAAACCCAAAACAAGCGCTCTTGACTGTACTTGTCTGCTTTGGAGACAGGCACTGTGGAGTCTACTTTTCCACCTCTGCATCCATTCTTTACATTCCTTCAAATATCAGAGCCACAAATTGTGACAAACAACACGTTCAGTGCTGTTTTACCACGTCTGAAAACTGCACATCAAACACTGCCATCATTGTCGCTCTGCTCTGCTTGCCTGCCGTGTCACTGCCCTGTTTTTCCTGTGCTCCCTCTTTAAAGTGTGTCATTCTGCATTACAGTACAACAAAATGTTCACTGCCATTTTTCACTCTGAATTTCTACACCGATCATGTCTGTATCAGCTGAAATCACTGAAAGTGGCTCACAACAAGCTGCATCCAATAATCTGTGTCCTGTTGCTCTGATTCTACCAGCGTATTTTGATTGACAAAATAAGAGCAGACATGTGTCCTAAATTAGAGCGCTCCCCTGCCATCCCTCCAGCCTCTGACTCCATCTTTTTTTTTCTTTTTTTTTTTAACCACCACAGGAATAAAACAAGTAACATTCTCTGATTAGATTAGAAGATTAGGAGATAGATTAGCACAACACCTCCTCTGCAACATGAACCCAAGACTTCATCAATAGAGAATTAATTAATTACGCAACCGTATTTAACAAGCCGTTCTGAATCAGTCTAATTGACTTGTTGGGGTTATGTACAATGTCCAAGGACCATGTGCCAGTGGGTGTAAATTTTTCAGGATTAATACAGTTCGGTGCCGCTTCAATGACCTGAGCTGCTTCAGTGCATTTGAAATTTCACATGTGCGCAACAAACAGAGAAATTAACAACGCACTCTTGTCCTGCGTTGGTTTGCACACAGGGACGTATTAGCTCTGTATATCACATCTAATATGCCCACTCATTTTAATTTTCCACCTACGCAACACAGTAATGATGACACGCTTCGTTTTTATCAGACCTGCGGATAATTTATGAATGCAAGAAGGCGGACCGCTGCTTTCAATAGCTCCCTCTTCAATGTGCTGAGCACCTACTCCAATCCCATCAAGTTTTTGACTCTTTCACTTGTGGATATGCAAGTTAAGAATGAGATGCATGCACTACTATTTCAGGATGCATATGCTTATGAAACATGAAATCATTTTGTGCCTGTGTGTGTGTGAAGGAGAAACCCAGAACAGGAATATCTGGAATATTGTTTTTTTTTTTTTTTATCATCAGTTCTCCTTTAGCTTTACATCGTCGTCACTATCATATAAAATAATGTCAGCAATAAAAGCAGGTGAACAACACACAAGCCTCTCTAGAGAATAACATTACAAAACTAGTCCCAGTCCTTCCCTTAAGGCGTGGGCTTCGCTACTTCAGGAAAGCAGCAGAGTCTGCTTCAAAGGTGCCTTCCAGCCTCCCAGCCTGCACTTGTTCCGTGCAGTCAGCAGTTATGCCTGTAACCTGCACTTCCCCTGTGGCTCTAACAGGAACATTTCCATTATCTCAAGGTCTTTCATCACTAGGTCATCTCAAGTATATACAGTAACATCATGTGTAAAGCCAAAAGCTTTGAACTGAATGTGACAGAACATTAGCTGTTAGCAGAGCATTTAAACATCATGATGTGCACAACTACACTAAAAAAAAAAATATATATATATATATATATATATAATTTTTTTATGTTAAGGTAATGATTCATGCTAAATATTCTGTAGTTGAATCAATGTTATGCTGTTCATTTAACTGAAAGCGATTTTATCTAGTCAAGACAAACTATGTCAGCAGAGTTGCGCAAACTATTGATCTAAACAGCAATACATCATTCATGTTAGTCACTCATGTATTTATTTATTTGACACATACACTGCATATATAAAGGTGCATTGTTGTATTTCAGGCTGATTTTGTTTTCCTTGTCTCATTGATGTGTGAGGGGAAAAAAACCAAACGAATAATTTCAATATCTACAATCATACACAAGGCAGAGTCCATGAATACAATGAAATGGTTGTCTCGCTCATACTTAACTGATCTGTGTGTTTGTATAAGGTTATGTTATATATATGTGTATGTGTGTTTTATTTTGTTTTATTTATTTGTAAAATTGTACCCACTGAATTTGACAGCCACTTACTCAAGATGGACACTGTGACACTGGCACTCTTCACCAACTCACTTTAATTGCTATCCTCTGAATCTCGTAGCAAGCAGCACCTTATATTTGCAAAAGTGGCTGAGTGGTGCTTAAAGGTTTCTGAGAAGTGCTGTTTCTAACCGATGTCGTGTATGTTCTTCGATAGTGTGTAATTTCTTTTCATTGACTGTTCTACAGAGGTCTCAAATCCTCCACATCTGCCTGATATGCTCCACATCTGATTTGCATTGCAAAGCAAGTGTCACTGACATGGTCTAAATTATTAAATGTGTTAATCATATGTTCATTAAAAAACAAACATGTTTAAAGGGAAAGAATTCCCCCAGTTTATTCATCATTAATAATTTAAGACCCATGTTATTTTGCAGTTATATTCCAGTTAACACAAAAGCATTAACACAATAATGTTAACTGGAAGACACAAAAACATGCACCAAATTTTACAGATAAACACATAACTTTCTGTGATCGTGGTCAAAAATAAATCACTCATTCACATACTTATCAATATCTTTGTATTAACAATGAGTCATCAGTGTGTGATTTTAAATGAGGTTACTTGTTGTGATGAACCCAAAGAGAATTATCATGAAACTCTGCAGTTCCCCTCAGCTCTTTGTCACATTTTAGTGTCTTCCAGCTCATTGTGTTGGTTTGACAGCCTTTAACTTCACTGTTGTGGTTCAGTCTCACCACTGTCATCAGTCATTTCCAGTGCTGACAAAGTCTCTGCATACAACCTGCCCAGCACCAGAAAGCACAGAAGAGGAACAGAGCAGCTCGCTGCTGAACATGAAGCATTTAACACCTAACGAAACATGTATTTCTTCCTAAGAGTCGATGAAGATCAAAACAGAGCCAAAACAAAAGTCAGTACTGGCCTGACTTTCATCAGGTAGACAGAGACGTGACTCCAGGTGAATGCTAATGTTGCTCCCTGTCTGCTAGGTGTGGAAATAGGCAACTGCTTGCTAACATGTGAACAATATCAATTTAATAAGGTGATAATTTAATAATGTTAGTTAACAGTATGTTAGGCTGCCAGCAAAAATGAGTTAATGGAGGTTTAACAACTCCTGCTGTTCTAGGTTTTCTCTCACTCTCATTCTAACGGGAGCAAACAGTGCATTTAGGACTATTTTGAGCTGCGGATTAATACACGTTTGGAACTGTAGTCAGTGTTTTTGGGCAGCAGGATGGTGACTGTAGGACTGAGTCAAAATAAAATACAGTGTGTCTATTCATGGTAATGAAGAACATGTCACTCACACACGCAGCAGTGTGACTCATTGTTTTGGAACAATGGAGCTCTACAGCACTGAGCTATAAGATATATCAGGCTTTGATGGACACACAATTTTCGGTAGAAGGATCAATTCATTGTTTGTTTTGGCGTTTTTTGTTTTTTTTGTTTTTTCTGGATTTGGAGATGTATCCTTTAAGTGAGGCCATGATGTCAGAGGTTATGAGGAGGTTGAGGAATGAAATAATATACAGCAAGGAGACTATATTTAAACCTGCATGTTTAATTCATCGTCAGCCACCATCCTTTCACGCTGGTCCTGTATCTCAGATGGAACATCAAATGTACTGAGGACGTAATGAAGTGAAATGTCACAGCCTTATGGCAGGGTTGTGCGGGTTATAGATGGAATATGAATGTCACTGCAGAATGCACCGGCCCTCATGACCCAAGGGGAAAACAGCACAGAGGAGTGTAAAGTGGATCTACATTAGAATCACACCGTAGCTGGACACAACTGCTTCCACAGATCCATACTGTGTGGCGCTGTGTCCTGTCCAAGGACACTTTTTAGAAAAGAATTATTTTTTCAAGTGTTTCTGAATCACAGAATGTCAGTAATGTCAGTGCTGCTGGTTGGAGACTACAGGACCTTTTCCCTCCCTTCAGATGAAGACATTTGCTGCTGTTCGTTTTTTGTATGAAGTACGAACTTAAACAGACTTGAAAATTGCCTGAGCTGGATAATAAATCACAATGAATATAACTTGACAGGGTTTGCTCACGTTTTTCTGTTTTATAGTTATGTCACTGAGACTAAGTTGAGTACGCTCGTATCAATGAACGATCAATGAATGAGGAGAGTGAAGGCTTTACACCTTGCAAAAGGATGAGCCCTAGGGTTACATGAGAAGGAAAATTAAAGAGAAAAAAAATACAATTCAGTAATCTGTCCAGTAATGTCCTGCTGCTATAAATGTAATGTAGTTTGCATGTTTTTGTTAGACAGTACAGATTTTATCAAGGTTTGAACTGTTCAGAATTTGAAATTTAAATCCAGTTTTCTTCTTTAAAAAAAAAAGAGGGGGGTGGGGGGCGTTTCCTGACCTGCCACCAGTACAATTAAAGTCTGGTTAAATTTAGGCAGCTACTTGGTTAACATCAGGGGAAGAATGAAGTTATTGTTAAGGTTAGGAAATAATAAATAATAACAATAATCATGATCATGGCTAAAAGAAAACAGCGTTCGCTGTTATTACAGGACAGAACATGAATTGCAGTCTCTCAAAGTCCCACTCTTTTTTACCCAGCAACCATGACCTCTTTCTTTAGGCCTTCAGGCTTTTTGATATGGTAAAACCACTCTGCTTCCCCCTTACTTAGAGGGGAAAGTAATTCTCATGATTCATCTCATGAGTCATTTTTATGTGTTTGAACTAGCGTGGCATCCTCAGGAATTATATCAGTATTGCATTGTAAATAGTTTTAAGTTCTTTCAGCTGAAGAGCATAATTTCCCCTTACTCTCTTAACATTGTAAATTATCTGAGTTTTGAAAATGTAAAACTAACTGAGTTTAAATTAACTAGCTGGTTGCAGACAGATTTGCTTCCCCTTTTCATTTTCACAGTTTAAAGATTGTTGTGAGTGTACGGGGGTGGGGACTGAGTTCTATACTAACCTTTAATTATCATGAAAACAGACAGCCATGACTTAATTTCATCTGTATTAAGGACATGGCCTGTTTCCATCATGAATGGGTTCATCAAACTACGAACAACAAGAGAGTCTCTGTAACAATGTTTCTTTAACAAACAATTGTTTCTTTAAAACTTAATTTAATGAGTTAAGAGAACTTTCAGCGGTTCATCCACTCAACTCATTTTATGTGAAAACCTCAAGTTAGAATAGCTCATGTTTCTAAGTCCTAAAATGGTCTGAAAATAAAAAGCAGACATTTTAAGTTCACTTAACATGAAATAAACAAAACATTCATATTCACATGAAGTTACTGAGAACAGATTGGTGTAGTCCATTTCAGTTTGAGTAAAACACACAGCCCGGTTCAGGTTCAAGTATGGATAGTAAAGTCTAAGAGCTGTTGTCATAGTAATGACGGCCATTAAGAGCTCATCCAGCCTCAGGTTGTCATCTGCAATGTGGGAGAGTGAGTCGACGAAAGACGCTGGGTGTCAGCAACAAGCAGAGAATGGCTGGTGAGTCAGAGCAGTATCTGCTGGTGGAAGCAGCAGTTCAGGTTTATTTTGTTGGAATATTTCTGGTGTTCACTTCCAGTCCAAAGCTTTAGAACACCCCAGTTTTTCCAGTTTTTACTGAGATTGCAGCAGCTCAGGTTCAGTGAAAAACTTTAATTGGCGCAAAGGTAAGTGCTAAACCTCCTAAGGTAACATTTTCAGTCACCACAAAGTGAAAAGTCATATAAATTTAATAGAAAACAGGCCTTTTTCAGGGATGGAGAAATTGGTTACAGCTTATAGTTTTCCTGCAGCAGTGGAAGTAAATGAAGCCTTGAAAGTTAAAGCCAACAGTTCCTACAGGTGAGTGAACTTTTGTTGATGACTTTCAAACTCTCTGTCTGTACAAAGGCAGTGTGGGAACAAACTGTGTTACTACACCCTCTGATGCTTTATCAGGACAACACTGTACTGCAGGAAGTAGGACTGTATATTTCCATTATAATGTCAAGAAAAGGGCAACTAACAAAGGAAATGAGGTCTAGTCCACACATACATGGGGATTTATTATAAATGGGGTTCTCCTCCTTTGTTCTCAAATAAGTTTTAATAAAATCTCTGTCCACATGAAAATGCAAAAGCACACTGTTGAGAGCACGTCAAACCTACAGGCTGGGATATAGCTCTAACCATAAAGAAATAATTATCAGCTCTGAAGACCAGCACAGTCTTCAGACCTGAACCACGTGGAGCTGGACAGAAAGTAACAGTAAAGCAACCTGCAGGTGCAGCACATTTGTGGGATCTTTTGCAACAGTGCTAGGACAAACTTTCACAACAATATTTGATTTACATTGTAAAAAGAACGTAGAAGAGGTGTGTTCGGCTGTTGAATGAATCAGAACTTCACATTAGATTCAGTTCAAACAGAAGATTCCATGACTCCTTGTTTCAACTACAGCAAGAATGGTTGGTTGTACCAGGAAGTTGTTGTTTACAGTGGTGGTGGATGTTTACAATGATATATTTACTGTTTGTCTTTGTTTTCTCCAGATAACCTTAGCTAAACTGGGAGTGTGTTTACAGACCGACTGTCACAATCTGCCCCTCTGTGTGACATCCCATCTGGACTTTTTGTAGTATTTCCTCTTTTATTTTGTAATCACTGACTTTGTGTGTAGATATAGCTTTGTGTTTCCCCCTTTCAGTTCCCAGTAGGTTGTGTTGAGTTGCTGTGTGCTTCATG
This sequence comes from Toxotes jaculatrix, assembly GCF_017976425.1. Taxonomy (NCBI): domain Eukaryota; kingdom Metazoa; phylum Chordata; class Actinopteri; family Toxotidae; genus Toxotes; species Toxotes jaculatrix. The sequence continues at coordinate 22,944,628 of NC_054408.1, forward strand.
TGCTGGTTCCTTGTGTTTTGCATGTCTTAGCTGAGTTTTGGTGTTTTTGCCTGTTTGCTAGTTGTTGTTTTTTTTTTATTCCTGCCTTTGCCTTTCTGGACTTGTTTGTCTTTTTAGGACTGCTCCCTCTGGTTTTGACCCTTGCCAGCCTCATCGTCCCCTAAGCCTTTGTTTCTCTGTGTTTTAAATAAAGCACTGAACTGCATTAGCTCTGCCTCAGCATCTGTCTTTGGGTCCTTTCCCCTGTGTTTTATGGAACCCTGCTTGCACCAGCTGTGACATTTCATTATCTATTGATGTGTCAACTATTTGTTTGGTATTCTTTCAGTCTATAAAATGTCAGTGCCCATCAAAACTCCTTGAGTCCACGGTCATGTCTTCAAATTGCTTGCTTTGTCAGACATACAGTCTAGAATACAAGACATAAGAGCTTTGAGTAATACATTTGCTTAATGAATTATGTAAATTATGAATGAATTACCAATAACATTTATTAATCAACAGATTCATCAACTCATAATTTCAGCTCTATATTATTACTATATAACATGTATAATATACAGTGCTTTGCTATAAAATACTACTACACACACACACACACAAAAAAAAAAAAAACACAATATATGCTACATACTACACATTACACACTACATGTATATAATAATACATGTATTCTGCTTGGTATTCATTTTCACATAACTTAATCAATCATACAGCACGTATTATAATCCAGTAGATTTAATACAAAATACTATACAAAGCTGAATTATCCCAGACTATACTGCATTCAGCATGTTAATACAACAACGCACACAAACACATGGCAAAATCATTACTACTGTACTTGTCTACAGAAATTTTATCAAAGCTGCAGTTTCCTATTGAATTCTGAAATGTCCTTCTCTTCCTCACCAAACATTGCTCACTGTCTTTCTTTGGTTGCTTGTTTGTAAGCAGCTACTGTGGATGGCAAAAGAAATTTCTATCAACATAACACAACTAAAAACACAGACACTCCTGTAATGGCAGCTTGCCACTGCATGTCTAAGAAAACCTAAGGGTCCACTTCATTCCAGATTACAACACAGGAGAGCCTGTCACTAACAGAGTCACACTATATTATGTATCTATGAACTGCAAGAAACATGTCTTTATATTTACTTCCAGTTTTAAAAAATATATCTAAGGACAAGGATGAAAGATGAAACCAATTTGTAAAGTAGAGCTTTGTAGACCCTGGACCAGGATCTCCACCATTTATCCGGGAGACATAGATTATTTTTAAATGCACCTTGTGTCTGGGAATGGACAGGAAAACTGTGTGGGTTTTTGACAGTTTTATTCATCTAAGTGTAATTTATTCGCTTCCAAATCGTTTGGCATTTGGATGGAAACTGTGTTTTACTTTAATTTGTGATGCACCCACGATTTTAAAGCCTGCTTTCTACTTTTTGGATGGAAATAAGAGAATAAAAGGAAGAGAAAACCCAGGGCTTCTTTCTACCCTCAAACAAACTGCTATGAAAAGCTTTCAAACAGCCTAAACTAGCCTAAAAGGTAGCAAACCATGGAGGCATGAAGCCATTCCAGAGTCAGGTGAAAAGAAAAGAGAGAGAGAGAGAGAGAGAGAGAGAGAGAGAGAGAGAGAGAGAGAGAGAGAGAGAAATGGCCTTTAGAGAAAATCTAAGGTATGTAAAGCTCTACTAACATTAAGAAGATGCATTTTTTATTGGTTTATGGTTTTTAACCATTTTTATAAATATTCAATTAGCACAAACTGAGAAATATCTGGCCATATAGCTTTTGAGATGCATGGGTCTGAAATCGACCTTTCCTCATTAAATCAACTCTGGTCACAGCCACAGAGCTGAGATCTCTCAGTGTGAATGGACTGTGACTGGTGGTTTTAACCCACAGCAGGCCTGCTGCTGAGATCTGTCAGCTATTCACCTCCATCCAATACATCACTGTCTTCCCTCCACAGCCAGGTGAGAGCCAATCAATACCCTGCCTCCTTAGAATCCCACCGAATGGCGTTACACTGCGTCGTCATTAAGGCCAATATACCCACAGATAATATCTTCTTATCACAGCAATGTGCTGTATTTACCAGGAAGCAGAAATTAACAACAGTAACAACGATTTTCATGAAGCCTTTATAAATACAATATGAATGCAGCACTTGGCTTGAGGCATTTGTCTCAGTCGTGCATTAAATCTGGTGAAAGTGATTTTTGCTCAGAGAACATTTGGGTCAGAATCATAAGTAATTAAAACGACAAACCTCTGTATCTTAACCATGATTTCAAATCAAAGGCCCCTCCCTGCACAACCACAGTACACCCACACACGGGTGATTTTACTTATTTTGGTTCATTACAAAATACGTGGAATGCGGTGACCTCGTGTAATTACCTGCAACCTCGTAATTATCGTCATAGCTCCGCCCACCTCCAACCTGAGCAGAGGTGTAATCAGCCAAAAGTGAAAACACCCATGAGGGCGTACAGGGCCAGGATCAGTGGCGTGTGGTGACTTTTACAGATAGGCAAGCAGAGCCGAAAAAAACAACCACACAAAACAAAGAAGAAGAAGGAGAACACCCCACTGAAGTGACAGTAAACATATTAAATCTGCAGTATAGAAGAAAAAAAAATCACTGCTATGATAATCTTCAAAATATTTACCATGAAATGATAATGACACACTCCAGTGGTAAGGCAGATCTTGCACAGAGACCCCTACACCTCAATTAACAGAAAGGAAAATATCTTGATGACTGAAAAGCAGAACAGAATTAAAAGGCTTTAGTATTATTTTCCATGGTTAACTGTAAACATGTAAGAGGAGTTACTGAAAGATGCTCCACAACACTTCCTAACTCCTCATGTTGACCAAGGTGATTAGTAAGACAGCTTACACCATCTCAGTGTAATGTCCTCATTTACTTTTCTCATTATTACTTAACTATTAGAAAGAAAAGACTGTGAAAGTCATTTTCCAATGCACATAACTGATCTCAGAACAGTGGAAGCTGAGTCGAGGGCAGCTTGAAAAATAAAAATGTTTCCTGATCTCATGCTGCTGTGGTTAACATTTGTTAGTGTTGGGGAACAATTGTGGTTTGAGATAACATAACTTTGGGAATGAGTGTAATTATTAAAAAAAGAAAAGGGAAGCAAACAAGCATAACAGCCTTTGGCAGCCAGACGAATTTGCTGTGTAGCCTGGCTGTCTACCACACCACAGCACTGTCTGTAAGTGTGCTGAAGTTTGTAACATTTCAGTGCCAGTGTAGTGGAGTTAGACTGATAGCACCTGATGAAGGCTGCCTGCAAGACAGTGGCCCATCCCTGCCAGAGTTCATCGTTATGGTTCAACAGGATCCAGAAAACTACATATTTAAGAAAGAATCCGGGGAGTTTGCCTTTCCTCCCGGTGTTAGGATTCACGGCTTGAATAGACACTGACGGTATCATTTTCTGTTCGCTGGACATCAGCGGACGTGAGCAATTTTTTCAGCTGTCACAGACTCTCTCCTCCTCTGTCGCTCACACACATGCATGCTCAGAGGACAAGACGAGCTCTTTCCAGTGAGTGTGACAGACATTTCATTTCTTCACTTGATTGCTGCAGTGTTTTACACTCCTCACCCTCCTTTCTTTTTTTTTTTTCCAGCCTAAACATCATACACTGTGACACGACTGCTTCCTGACAGTCCCGCTTTTATGGCCGGGCATTGTAATGATTTTCTATTTTGGTAACTGTTTCTCAAGCTTCTTCATGTTGCGTTATTATATAAACGATGAAGCGCCCATAGTCCAATGTACAGAATGGGAAATATTAGGGAGAAATAGTCATTCTGATAGCAGCTCTGAGTCACCAGACTTGTGATGCATTAATGGCTGTGCTTATGTCTGACTTCAGCACTGTCTCTGTTAAAAATCACACACAATGAGAAAGGGCACAGGGAGAACAGTGGAGAATTCAATCTCTCCCTTTCAATCAGTGTCCCTCACCGCTCAGAGACACTGATAATGGGCATGTCAGGAGCAGCAAAAATAGGATGGGCTAACAGGAGCTTAATGGAAGATGGAGGAGAGTGTGAGACTCGTGAGGCTTAACAGTGGGCTCAACTTAGAGCTTATTGTGTTGGAGTTCACAGAGGAAGCAACCTGAATATTTTGTCTGTGGGAGAAGGAACAGAAAAGAAGATTTAAACATACAGAGGTGTCCCGCTGCTTTAAGGAGCTGCCATTAACGACCTTCACGCTCTAACAGATGTACGTATGTGCACACACATTTAGCATGCCAGCAAAGACAAACGCACACATACACAACACAGTCATCCCTGCACTTATGCTTCAGCAGCAGTTCTTAGCACGGCTTGGGGAGTCTCTAATGTTAATTAATGGGAGGCACCGAAGCATGCAATTCCTAATTAACCTCTGAGAATGATGCTGCAAAAGCATACAAGTGGAAAAACAGTCTAAAAAGAAAGCAGTTTACTTCTTCAAGACCCCGTTTCCCTGCTACTGATCCATAGGTTGCAAACCAGCTCACTGGCAGCTGACAGCAGCACGGCTGATCTTTCCTTTCCTTTCCTTTCGCCACCACGCTGAGTGGCAGGGGAATAGAGATTAATTGATGTGATTATGTAGCTAATTAGGGAAAATGAAAGAAAATCAAGGTGGGTTGATGGCTCAACACCAGAAGACCTGCTGAACTGTACGGCGGAGGGACTAGTCATCCAGCGAAGAAAACAAATCTGCTGGCACGCTAACATCTATTTGAAAATCAGACCATGATTTTGGCTTCGATGTGTAATTACTTCATACTTTGCACTTTTTAAGAGCATGTGCACAGTATCTTAAGTCCACACACTTGTGAAATATACCCACTATCATTCAGTTCAAGTGTGTCGCAATATCCATACCCCACCCAACTTTAACTTGGGTGACAGCCCGTTCATTGGCAGTCAGGCCAAGAGCTTCACAGTGCATGCCAAATTCTTGATTTAGAACAAAAGGTGTGGCAGAAAAACAATGATTCACCAAATATCGCCCCACAGTGAGAGTAATGGGATATGTCAGCGCCAAGGTAAGTGGCTCACCCAAGGGAAACGTTGGTGGCAAAGATCACCTTGATGTCAAATGCTTCATCTCTAGCGCAGATACAAATGAGCATCAGAAGGAATGGTACTCATCTCCCGTGCTGCAGCAGACAGCACAGTTGAGTTCAAGGACATTGTTTCCACGAAGGATGGAGGAGACTGTCCTCCTCACGTTCTCCTCTAAATTCTAACTTTGTGTCCAACACTTTTAGTTAGATACTGTAGTTCCACTTTGTAAACTTTATGAAATCTTATTGTCCAGCTGCCAAAATCCTGAGGAGAGAAGCTCAGAGTGGATAAAAATCTTTAGGGTTTTTTCTTTTTTTCTTTTTTCAGTCGTGCAATCATTACCATGCACTAACAGCAAAAACTTTGCGAGCAGCGTTGGGTGTTTGCCCTTGGTTACACCTGTCAGGTCACATAGACGCATGTTTCTTTTTTTTTTTGTAGAAAATGATTATGAAGCTTTATGGCTGCAACTAACAATTGTTTCCATTATCTACTAATCATCTCATTACAGATTGAAGTCTGACACTGTGGGCCCCACTTCAGACAAAAATGAGATAACTGAGTGTGCAAGTTAAGATCAGACTTAGTTATGAGTCCGAGACAAAGGAGGAATTTTGACTCAAACTGCAACAAACAGGTGCAAAGTTAAAGTTTGAAGCTTCTTGCTTGCCTCCATGAGCTGTGTGTCACAGACTCTGCCACAGCTGCTGCACCTGCTGAGAGGATCTTAACATGACGGTAAGGGTGATTTTATTGTATTTTAATTATTTTCATTTTTTAAAAAATGCTACGGTCAGAGTTTATACAACAAAAGACCTGAGACAAAAATTGATGGGTTTTTGGTGACTAAAACTATATTTCTGTCTTCATGAGTTTAGAGTTTAAATGTTGAGTTGGATTTTTTGTATTATTATGTAGTTGAGGAGCCCTAACCTTCACTCTAACCTCCACAAACAAAAGCAGATCTATGCTCTTCACTTCTATGCTTCAAATCTCATAAATCCCATAGTGTCTGAAAATGCAGAGGAAAACAGAAAATAAAGGAAGGATTTGTAAATGACATTTACTTTCACAGTGACGTTGTCGAAGATGTGCACATGGATGGATCAAAAAGCAGACATGTACTCAGACATGACACTGAGGGTGACTGAGGATGCTGGACTACATAAATCAAGTCAAGCACATGATGTGGTGGATGAAAAAAAATTGGGATTCTCCATTAGTTGAACCAGCATTAGTCGGCTTATGTCAGTAATTAGGCCAGAGCGGGAAAAGCATTTATCATTGTGAAGGACGCACACTCGACCGAAGCTATGACTCTCCTTCAGCAGATGTCACCTCCCATTACTGCTTTTGTACCTCCACAGTATCATTATACAGTCAGTTCAGCTACAGGCGTGTCACCTGTTAACGACGTAGCTCATGAAGCAGGCACACTTCTCAGGAGGACCGTGGCTCAAGTTGACATGTAAGTCTAGACACGTATCCTGAGTAATTCTGTCACACAGATATTCCTACATTCATACATGTCTAAACAGATACTACTGCAAGGTAAGAAACTGTAAAAGGACTAAAACTGTCCTGCTTTTACGGAGAAGTCCCTACAAAAAGCAACAACTGAGCTTGGTGAGTTCACAGGTACAAGATAAATACACAACTTTACATTTTCCACATAATTACAGGTATTTTTTCCGGGAGCTGCCCTGGCTGCTTTTCAGACTGTGTGTTGGTTCATAAAAAAGATGAATCTGATTGCAGTGAATGAAGAGAATTGACAGGTGGTGGAGCTGTAGCTGTCCAGTTTAGTGGTAATTTGTACAAGGTGAACAGTATTGACTGATAAAGGTTCAGTAATGGATTTGCTGAGATTACTGTAGTACAGAACATTTATTGAGCAGAGCAGTGATTTGTATGAGCTGGGAGGTGCACACACAGCTGCATACACACATGCACAAAGTCTGACATCACACCTTATACTAGTTAATTACTTACACTTACAGACTGTACATTGTGTTTATGGGGACAAAGATTAAAGCTGCACCCAGAACGCATAGTTTGGAATCTCCTTTTGGAAGATTCATATCATATCATATATTTGCTTTTGAGCTTAAAACAAGACATTATGTTGAGCTTGACATTAGACACAGAGATCTAGTAGATAGAAAAGAATCAATCAGTTGGTTAGAATCAGTGATACTGTGATATAATATTCTGGTATTTCTCTACAGCATTAAATGCTCCTAACTAAACAACAAAGTTGAAGTTCAGGAAGAAATGTCTTTATTTAATATCGACAGGTTCCTATTTACAAACAGTCAAGGATGCGCCTGCAGCACCTGGGTAGAAAACATGTTTCTTGGGTCTAATAAATACTGACATTTTTGCTATTTAGAGAAAAAAGCTGAAAATACAGCAAATTAGTATTTTGAGGTGAAACATTCTTGCATTGCGTACCCTGTTTTTTTTTTTTTTTTTTTTTTTAAATTACACACCACCCTTGATCGACTGATCCTGCAGCTAACATGATGCCAATGATGATGGAAGACCGCTATTTTTATTTAATCTACTCCGCCCTACTATGTAGAGGGGAAAACGCTGTCTGCTCGGAAACAACATGAGTTTGAAAATAGCTACACAACACAAACCCCTACTAGGAAATCGATTGTGTTTACATTCCATACATCTATGAAGTGCATTCATACAGCCTTGAATGGGAGTGACTATGAAAATTCTTATCACGTCAATTCCAAAGATTTTATTTCGGCAGAAAGATGTGACACCGCTGAGGAAATGGATAGACACACTGGCTATGTTGTGTTTGAATTATTTGTTTTCTTGTGCACAAAGACACAGTTGCGGAAAAATAAAAATGTGTTGTTGTTATTGAGTCTGTTGAAGCGTTTGTGGCTTTGAGAGCTTAAGTTTGCCGAGTGGTGTGTAATTATGTCCACGCTGGGCCAATATCAACACACACATACAATCTCTCAACAGGCTGTCACTGTCAGGCTGAAGGTGCCCAGCCTGTGAGACTCACTCACTGACATGTATCCATATGAGACACTAAAAAAAACATCTAGTATTCACACACAACAGCTGGAGAACACAATGTATGTATTATCATTCTAATATGTATTAGAATGATTGTAAATATGTAGATTTATGTGAACTGAAATAAAAATGATAATAAATAAAGATGATGCGATTGATTTAATGATGCATGTGCCAATCAACAGATGCTAATTCACCAGTCTAACCTACATGTAGCGGGGGTGGGGGTTACAGTCATCATCATCATCAGCGTGTTCCAGATGAGATGGTGAGGCATTTTGAAGAAACAATGTCCTGTGAAAAACTGGCTCCATTAACGGGGGAGATGGCGGCGCACCTGATGAATCACTGTGCTCTTAGCAGCAAATTTAATCTGTGACAATGCACTCCATTTGACAAATCATTGAGTTGTAACGTCAGACCGTAGCAGCCATCCATCCGTAACTTTATATCGGCACCCATTTAACTGAGGTATGATTTAAAGTCGTATACTTGGACATTCATCTTGTATTGTACTTTTGTCTCCTTTTAAGTATTGTCGTTTCAGCAACAAGAAGTGCTCCTGCTCTGTTATTTTGTGTTTTAATTTAACTTTTAACTGTCTGCAGCAGAAGTGGGAATGTGTCCCGTTGTGCAGATTAACATTTGATAACTGTGAGCACGTTGCGCCTGTATTTTAGCAAATAATATCTTCTTCCACTTCTTTTATAATATAATATGGGGAGTGACTTCCAGAGCTGGAGGAAAGTGAGACGTTCTTCTGCAGCAGTTTGACAAACACTGACTGCTATTTACACAGCGGCACTCATCAGTTCTCCTGCACGGCTCTGGGATCAGCTGGTTACTGTTGTAATAGTCACAGTGACTGATCAGAATGTGCATTTGTGTTTGATTGTATAATAATTGTGTTTTATTAATAGAAACAGATATCATAACAGAAGCTGTCTGAATATGGTCCTTCAAAACTTCTAATAATACTAATACCATTACTACTACTACTAAAAAGAATAATTTCTTATTTAAAACAGTTAGTTGGTTGGTTAGATATACTGTTACACACAGTCCAGTTTTCCGTGACGTGGACTTATTATTGTGTAACAGGCTTATTATTCAAAGTTAAATTGTCAGTAAAATATAAATTGCATTACTAATTAGGTTTTAAACAATCAATACGAAAACCATCAATACTGTGCTTCCCTTAATCAACACAAAGAGTGAGCACATTTAATTTTTCTGTCATGAGGACACCCGTCCTTTCCGTCACAAAGCCTAACAGGAAACCAAAGTTGGGTGAATAAAAGCTCAGACACTTGAGGATCTAGCAGTTGGCCTCATCACCTCACACAGAGCCTCTTCACATTCCTCTGATAGATGAAATGGTTTGAATAAACTTTATTAGAAGATTCATTTAATCAGTAACTGATAGACATTTAGCTATAACAAATACTCCATTTATCTCTAAGCAATGGTTCCTGATATTATTTCAAAAGATCCTTGAATTGAGGGCTTAACTACTTCTGATTTTAAAACTGATAAATGTGGTTTGTTTATACACACACACACACACACACACACACACAAAGCAAATTTAAACTCAAAGTGTAGTCTGATACAGCTACATTACATTTTTGCTTTTGTAATCTATGCTAAAATCACATCTCTGCCATCACACAGTCTTTTGATAGGTTCATCCTCTTTGCTTTCAACACACAAACAAACGGTGCCACGGTTCAGTTGGAAGGTGACACCGCTTGAAAAAAGCGGTCTGAGTCCGATTGTTTGGTCCACACCGAGATCAGAGGACAGCCTCAATGAACCAAACACAACAGGGAAAAACACCAGAGCTTGTTCAGACAGGACTTTTCTCACTGAGGCTCATAAGCAAAGTATGAAATAGCTGAAAACAGATGCTCTTTCCCAGCTGAACTCATTTTCATGTTAGATAAAAATACACCATAAAAAGACAACCAATAAATGATGAGTATGAGACCTGGAATTTTATTTTCTGGAGAAACTAATGTCATGTTAAGTATGATTTGTTATTCTACTGCATCCCACTGGCACTTGATTATTCATAAGACCACATGATGTACCTCTTCAGATTATCTCTAATGTAGAGTAGACAGAGATTAGAGACTTTCATCCCAAAACCTCCAAGGCCTCTGTCTTAGGAAAAAGAAAATCTAATTTTTGCCTCAGATCCTAGTGATCAATCTTCCCTCTCGCCTGTCTGTCTGTTATCTTCTTCCATTTGTCTGGGGTCTATTTTGCCCCATCCATCCACAAACCACCCTATAAAACTAACTTTTCTGACTGCCTCATCGCACAACATGGCTGCTCTCTCTGTCAAGCCTGAGATCAGCCCAGGGAATGAGATGGCATTGCAAAGATAGTGGGAAAATGTCACCCGGGAATGAAATATTGATGGACAGAAAGGCCTTGCTTCTTCCTCTTGCCCCCGGGTGTGGAGTGAGAGTCACGCAGTCGATGGGCAACAAAGAAGGAAGCCAAAACAAACACACTAATCCACAGGAAGGGAGACAGACGGAGAGCAATGCGGGAACCCCACAATCCCGTCCATCCTTCCCCTCGGAGGTATCCTTATCTTCCCCCTCCCTCTAAGCAAACCATAATCAGATTCACTCGCACTTCACTTGATGTGGTTTATTTTCAGTCAAAGCCTTCCAGGCTTAACATATGATCCCCCTCTGGCAAATAAGGAATCAATACAATGTAAATAAGTAGAGGGAAAATAAATCCCAGCATCTTCATTTGCATAACTAGATGCAAGGTAAAGCTCGGGTGAAACATGTCAGCCTTGTTTAAAACTGTCTGCTGCCTGTTTTAGTGAGTCTCAGTTACAAAGCAGAGAGAGATGTCATCTCCCTGCTGCTGAACAAAAGCAGTCCTGCTGTTTGCTTTTGCAAAGCACACTCAGGACTTATCGAGGTGTCATTAATGTCAAGGAAGAGTCCAGGTGTGTTTTGTATAAATATATGTACAGCAGCGTTAAGTAGGGGGCAGGTAATGTTTACTACACTGGTCACTGAAGTCACTGTAGAATACAAGAATAATGATGACTGTGTCACATTAGTGCTGTTTTTGTCATTCCAGTGAGCAGACAGGCATTAAAGACTTACAACAGCCATGTCATATATATATGTCAAATGATACTGACATACATCATTTCAACATATATCTTCATCCATTTCAGAACCACACACCTTATTCCATTCATGCAAACAGCGAAACTCACCGTTGATCCATTTGGCTTCTGGGTCATGGACCTTGAATTCAGGTTTGAACAAATCCTCCACAGTCAGTTTGGTGTCACTCCCAGCTTGGTTGTCAGCTGCAAGAAAAAGCCACAAATGAAGCTGCCTGGCCTTTTTAATAAAACATGGCTACCATATAGATGCTATCTCCAAGCCAAATTGCTTTCTAGCACCGTTCAAAATCAATCCTCAACCACTCGCATTTAAATGTTTTCCCAGCATCAGAACATTAAAAATATAAAGTCAGCCCTTAAAACATACGACTGTGGGCACACAGGCATCCTGAGGATACTTTACCTGTGTGCATGTGTGAAGGCCTGAGCTTTAAAAACACAGGTAGTGCATTTGAGAAAAAAGTTCACCTCATCAGAATCATATATCAAATGCATTTTCCCTTGATACAAGTACTACAGGTTGACCCATGTAACATGTAAATTTCTAGTAACTGAGGTTACTAGAAATATCACCCAGCTCTGAACATGCCTGCACTTTTCTGTACAGTTCGGTTTTAGCTACTCTCATCAAGCAGACAGCTGTTTTTAGCAAAAAACAACAACAACAAAAAAAACCCCCCATATAAATCCTATGACACGCTACCTGCACGGCATGAAAAGTTGATCAATGTAGCTCTAAGGTTTAGGTTTTAAAACGAGATTATTAAAAAAGAAAACCTTTATTGCTGCAACCTGAAAGAAAAAAAAAGTACTGCTTGCAGTCACCACAAAGCTTCCATGTTTCTAAGTCAACAAGAAAAAATGGACAGCTGGATGTTTACATCTGCTTGGTAGACAGATGTATTGTCCTTTTAAACCAGATGTACATAAAGGAACTTATACGCAAACGGGCACGCGCGCACGCACACTCTCTCTCACTCACTCACACACACACACACACAGATCCATGCGAATGAAAAGACGCACATGGCACAATATTTTTCTTCAAAATGCCATTTCATATGTTCATTAACATGATCATTACTGGACTAGAAAATCCTCAAGCTGTTCCAACGTTGCCCCTGGAAATGTTTCATTTTTAATTATGAAATGTTATGCCTTTAGCAGAAAGAGAATGTGCCAATTGTAAGCTCCTTCTGAATAGGACAGCTGCTGATTGTGAGCAGAATAGGAGGGCCAAGTCATTTTGAATGTCAGCCATATTGGCTTTCCTTTATAACTCCACACAGCATGTTTGTTTATGGAGGCAATGAAAGTCTAACCAACCGTGGAATACACCAGGGGAAAGTGTGGCTGCATGGCCTGTGGATTGTGATGATTTTACATCTGAGTAACACTGGGTGCTTTTTCATAATTTTGGAAAGAGGTATATATTGTACAATAGTGTGAAAATAGCCAAAGAATACTGATCAGCTAAGCAAACAACTGTGGAATATAAAGACACCAGATTAGTAGTCTGTGGGTCACACAGGTCCATGATCTATAAGAGTGGACTGTCCTGGACCATCGTTGACCATCCATGATAACAAGAATAAATGGGTGGTTAAGGTTAAACTACTGGTTGTGGTTTAGGTTAAAATAGGTTCTTCTTTAAGGCTTACAGGACCTTCATTGTTATAGTTACAGTAATAAACATGCAGTAAGACTGTCGAATGGTCATGGATAAAAGAAATAATATTAATTATTGGTTTCACATGGGAAACAGCCGTCTCCTCTCCATCCACCCCGACCCTCCTCCTAATGCGGACAGGTCGGAGTAAGCTACTTGCATAGATGACCTGTGGGGTGTTTTCATTTTTTAAAAACCGATGTAAAGGCAGGGATTCTTTAACCAGAGTAAACACAGGCCCTTCAAGACATAAAGCAGGGCACAATCACTAATGCATCATGTTACCTGGAGTGAGGAGGATGACAGACATGGTGATGAGGGAGCAGACCACCAGGATGACCAGAAGAGCAATGGCAATCCCCTTCCAGTTCCTCTGAGGAGGACTCACCCCACCAAGGTCCTGCAGAGGGAGAGAGGGAGAGGGAGAGAGAGGTCAGAGTGGAAAATACTAAAAGTGTATTTTTATGATGACAGAGGCTTGCCTAGATGTACACATCTGTAGATTTACAGATGTGATAATCACAAACTTGATTGTTGTTATCAACACCTTATCAGACACCAGGTATAATGTAAAAAGCTAAATATTCAGAGGTAAACACAAATGCCAATTCACACGGATGTATAGCAACGCAGCTCCATCCTGATGATCACATACTGTACACACTGCACACAGCGGTGGTGTTTACAGTACCTATTAAAATGAGTCACATTGAGGCTTTGTATATTCAGTCCAATCCCCTGCACGGTGCAGGGCTTTGTATGAGCCGCGCCGTAAGCCTGATAATGGAAACTCAGTGCTGAAAAGCTGGAAGTATTTGTACTTCCTTGGACAATCTTTCCTTCAAATTACACCTTCTGAACTGTAGCCAACACATTCTGTCTGCTGGGGCCAGGAGTCACTCTTTCTGCAGCTGAGTTGCATGTTATGAGCCTCAAACAGAGATGTTTCAACATCTGGCAGATGAGAAATGCAGCAGGCATTTGCATTTAAGGGTTCCACCGGTCAAATTGACTGCAGAGAAGACAAGGTATTGGCAATCTGAGAGACTGTAGAGTATCTAATAAAAGCAGGAATCTCTGCGTATCTTCCAGCAGGATGCTTCGCAGCTCGAGGACAATAAACTTCCAGAGGACAAAAGAGACTGGAGCACAGATTAATTCACAACTTTTCAACACCACTGTTGTCTGTCAGTGTGGACAAGTGGACAAAGACATAAGGCAACAATTTAACCATGTGTACAATTGTGATTAGTTGAGCAGGATCTCAAATCTGAATTCCTCATCTTTCCTCTAATTTGTCACATGACAGATGTTTGTATTTGTATTTTTTGTATGTTTATTCTTGTAACTTTGTGTTTGTGTTGTTCTGTTTTGTTTCTGGCATGATGTTAGCCCTCTGGCATGAATGAATTACTTAATTTGCCATGTTTTCTCTATGTTGTCACACTTGGCAGATATTTGGACTTGAATCTTTGTACCTTTACATGAGGTCTGTGTTCCTTTGTTCCTGATGTGGTGTCAGGTATGTGGCATTTAGACACTGACTGTGGCAAAGACCACCCTTGGATTCACTGTCTAGTGGATTTGAGACCCTGTTCAAACGGTTATCAAAGGACAACTGTACACCTGATTAACTATAATTGTCTTTGTCCACTTTGACTCTGAAGAAGACGTTGTCTGTTAGTTAGTTAAAGGCTGTGAATTAACTGGTGTTCTGCAGTCTCTGTTGTCCTCTGAGCGTAGAGTATACCAGTGGCCTGCCATCAGGACAAGTGGAAGCAATCACTCTCCTTAAATCTCAGCGTTATCTAACCTAAAAGATCCGATATTGCCTTCTTCTTGTATTACTGCCCTCTTGTGGCTGCAGTAGGCTATTGTCACATCTATCATTTCTGTCATTTTCGTGGGTGTAGCCATGTCCCATTGACAAAGGCTGGGGTTTTATTAAGCAGAGAGAGGAGCAGCATTTTTTGGATGTTTGTGCACACTGGCATTGTAAAATGACTGGCCACCAACCAACTGTTGCGTCTTGACTGGTTGGAAGGGAGTGAAAAGAAAACGACTGCCAATCAGAGCTCAGTCCCGCTTTTAATGAGAAGCTTTCTTTGTATCACTCTCTGATTTTCTCTGAGATCCATTTTCGGAGTACTTGACATGGTGGTGTAAAAGCAGTGTGGCTCGCTTTTTAATCTGAGTCATCACTACAAATTAAATTAAAAGCATAGTGACTGATGAGCCAATCATAACTGAAGTACCCCCAGTTATTTCACACATACCACAAAGTAGCAGACAGAGCAGAGAATGTTACCACAACACTCATCTACCAGAAATTTTGGCAGCTTATTTTTCTTATTTTGAGTTGCAAGCAAACATGGACCTCTGAATAGTTGGACCCTCTTAAACACACAGAAGCAGTTCATTGTCACCACGACTACAGACACATATTACATAGATGCAGTTTTACATTATTCACAGCCCCCGCTGGACTCATAAGACTGATCTACTATCAGGACTTGGACCAGTGCTCATTTCATTAATAGCACAAAAGGCTGATGTGCCCTTGAAACTGACAGCAACTTTAAATTGCCCTTGTGCCTTCATGCATGAGATTCTTTCTCCCTCTCCTCTGCACTTTGTCCCTGTCTCATTTTCTCCCCCAATTTAATATTTAGCCACTTTTGAACCATCATCCTCAATTTATTGACCTAATTATGAACCATGATAGAACCACTAAGAGAATTTTGACCAGCTCAGTCTCTTCATTACCATTATTGCAGAAGAATAGAAAGGACCCCGGTGAACGGTTAGCCTACCAGAAGGCATGAGACAGCAACTGGGCTTGATCATAATCATTAGACCCTCATCAGAGGAGATAAATTTTTCAATAAATCTATATAGACTGGAGAATAGGCTGGGGCCTTCATGAGCTCTTTTAAAAAATGGATCCAATAAGCTAGTGAGCTTTACAGGCACTGTTATATTAAAAGAATGCTTCCATCACGATGAAAAACCAAAAAAAAGAAAAAGAAGAACTAGCTTAGGAGGATCATCAGAACCTTTTCTCGCTGACGTTAACATGATTTGATCAGACATGTTATTATTTTTAAATAAAAAAAAAAAAGATAAATATGATCAACGTCATCTCCACTAGTATACCAGTACGCCACATTTGAACTCATCACAATCAAAGACAAACAACACACACACTTTAACTCAAACTGGTTCCTTTAGAGGAAGGTGCAAGTCTGTAAGTTTGCAAGAGGACACACTGGCTTATAAATAAACTCCTGTCAGGCTCAGCAGTAAGAACAAAAAACCTGTGCCTTCATTTTTCTGTGTCTGAAAGAAAAAGTACAAGGATAATGGCCTGTTCCTTTAAAAGTACCTCTTTATTTGCCGATTTTCTTCTATTCCTCTTTAGCATACACAGTATGACACCAGGGAAACTAGTAGTCTAACAGTTATTTTATTGGTTACATACTCTGCCATCTATGAATGCATGTCTGTGTTGTGGGCATTATCAGCAGTTAGGACCTTATGTATAGTCTTTACTAAGGTGCTTAGGTTGCCATGCCATTTCCACAGTGACTGCATAATTACATAGATTTAAATGTCAGAGCAAAATGTCAATGTAGCAAAAGTTTTACAAGCGAATCCTGGTGCTCACTGTACATCCAACTGTACAGTGATCCTTAAAGTCAGGTACTCCGGCTAAATGAATCACTTGTTCTGCTTTAGGTTAAAGATTTTTCTGAGATACAGCCACATATTAGATGAGAAGGCTGATATCATTTTCATCTCTGTGGGTTCAGAACAGAAAATGGTCCAAGACATGTTAAGCCAACATTAGCACAAATGCTGGAACCAGGTCCAGTTAGGCTAGCTCTGTACATATTAAATAAAGGTACATATTCATATACAGTATTTACATGCATTTTACCAATGTAAACATAGAAACATATGTTTGACTCACTTCTAAACAATATTTAAAATCAAGAAATGGAAAAACAGCAAAAAAAAAAAGAAATCCACACTGGGGGTGTTTCTTTGACATCAGTCAATCATCTGTTCTTTGGAACAGATAGGCCTCCATTTTTCAAAATAAAAGAATAAACTCAGAGAGATGTGTATGATGCACTCGGCCTTTTTTTCCCTCTGGTGAAGTGAAGCGTAATCTCTACAGGCAGCTGTTCAAATCACACAAATCTCCCTCTCTGTATGTTTTGATCTCTGTTATTGATCTTGACCAGCAATTTTATGAGCTTTCCAGTTTTACTGTGGGTATATACAGTAGATGTTACAGTGGGCTGGGGAAATAAAATAAATCTAATCACTAAAAACTGATGTTTTATTCTATTTGCTCATCATGGATCTTCCTTTAAAAGCGTTTTATCTTTTTAATGCAGATATTAGTCAGTCTGGTGAACACAGCTCTCCTGATTTGCTGCTGATAAGACAGCTGGGTCTGAGGGCCTGACACTGTTAAGGACATCTAAATTTATGTGGATTAAAGAAATGCACAATGTACCCATGGATGTACAAACAGCTATCACTGCATTCCTTTGATACTGAAGTAAAACTTGAAAACTACACGATTCTCAGGCCAGTTCTGACGCATGATTCTTGTCCAATTTTCGAGTGGATTCCTGGATGTTTGATTTGCTACAGACGTAGAGTAGGATTTTTGACCCAAATTCACCTGATGCAGTGTCTTCGCCTCACGTCTCTCTCTTCATCCCCCTTCCACTCTCCTGCACAGGCTTTTCATTTGCTCTTTTCTTAATATTTTATTCCCCACCTCCTCTGTAATGTTAATCTCATCCAAATGGAGGAGAGCAACAAAAATCTGAAAGGAGATCATAAGTGTTCGCACAGTATGTTGAATCTCAATGTTCTGACAGAAGAGGAAATATTGCATGCCTGCATGTGTACAGATTCTGGCCTTATTTTACTCCCATTGGTTATTATTTATTTATTCAACCCAGACAATGATTAGAATCCTCTTTTAATTTATCTGACTGTGTGGGTAATTCTACCTGACTCTCTCTGGGATAAATTCCATCACACTCAATCAATACAATCAATTATTCATCAAGTCAAGTAGATCACAGAAAATAATGGGACACATTTGTTGTTAGGGAAGTATTGAGAGGCACAGCTGAGCGAACAGTGATGATGGTGTTAATCGATGCGTGAATTCCAGCATAGACCTGACTGACACCACTGCTGGTGATGATGAAATATTCTGGGTGTGCACGACAACATATTTGAAGTGAGGATATAACTTTCAAATGCCATGGCTTTCTGTTTGAAAAGAAAAAAAATTGTAGCTTAGATGACCCTGGTGATATTTGGTGGTTATTTTCACATACTTGACAAAGCTGTCACGCAGAGAACACAGAACAGTACTGGGGATGAGTTCCATTTTAGATTCGAGTCCAAGTTGGTAAAGTACCTAAGTTCCTTAATCTCCTCTGCCAGAAAATCACCTATCAAATATATCATTCACGTTCTCTGTTTGACACCACAGGTATCAACAGAGGAAAAAACAACCGATAATGTATATAAAGAGTGGGATGGCAGAGTAGGATGTGCATGTATTAGGTTTGATTACCATAGCTTGTATTAACATCAGGGTCGTGCTTGGACCCTGAAACACAATTAACCCAATTAAAATAGTTAATTAATGTGATTAGAAGAAGCTAGATTCTTAAATATCAACTTATATTTTTCGTTACCTGAAACTGAGAGAAACAAAAGCAGTACCTTAATTTCATTCCCCACCAAAGATTCCATAGGGGATTTGAAAGTATTACGGTTTGAAAAGTAGATTCAGAACCAGGTTCAGATGTGATAAAATGCAATCAAAACTGTTCCCTAGACATTATACATCTGTCTTCACAAGACTGAGCAGTACTTCCCATGGCCAGTCAAATGAACATTACATGTAAAACTGTGAAATGCCCCTTTAATTATTTGTCTACAGTTTCAGCTAAGAGTATGTTAGTTGAGGTAACATTATTCCATGAACAATCCAAAAAAGCAGTAAAGAAGACTATAAGACAACAGAGAAAAACTCTCCTGATTACAGCAGAAATGTCCCTCAGCAATCACAAGGCTCAGCTGTGTGCTTACAGAAGCTGTTCTCTGTGATCATATCATCTGTCTTTGAAACAGGAAGAACAGCCTACAAACCCAGAGAAAACAACTTAACGTAAAAACAAAAACATATTATTACAGGAGGCCTGTAATGAAAGCAGAGACAAAGCATAACTGGAGACAGACACAGAGCTACAGAGCTGATTCCTGCTGGAGTTCTCTGAAAATGTATTTTCCTGTATATTTATAGTATTTATATGTTATATATTGTACCGTCAGTCTGTATCAGACATTGAATTGTGTGATTTTTTAACTAACAGCACCTTTGGGAGTTTGTCTGCTGTGGGTCAGAGTGTCCCTTTATGCAGCTTTTTTTTCTTACTTCTGAGGAAGTGCACTGTTGGTCCCGCCCCCTCAGCTGGAGACGATGAAATGAGACCAGCCAGTCTTTTTATATTAAAAAAAACACAGGTGTTCTGTGTGCATTTTGCACAACTCTGCACATCAGGATCCACTGTCCTTTCAGTGTTGTTGAGTTTGATCTTTGTTGCTGGCTTTGCTGGACTTGAAATGCATAGGAGGAGTCAGTAGTAAGCCTGAAGACAGTCATTTAAGAGGGTCACGGACAATACTCCATGCTCCAAAAAATACTCCATGTTTCTAACCTGGTTCTGCACCCAGCCAAAGCCCTGCACTTGTTGTACTCACTGCTGGCATACATCAAATTTTCAAAGTGAGAACCATAAAACATTATGTAAAATTAGAAGGTTAATGCTGCCTCTGAGATGTTTGATTAAGATCCCTGCCATCTTCATCAAACTCCTACTAATAAGCTTATTCCTCACTGGCTTGCTGTGCACGTGCGTGTGTGTGTGTGTGCACCCGTACATGCACGTGCAATACTGTCAGAGGAGTCAGGCTATTTATAGAGCTGTGAGCTTCCCCTCTCCTGGACTCTGACCTTGGAGAGTGTGACAAATGACAAGCAGCATTTCAGCAGAAGCTGAGCCATTTTAACAATGACAGCAGGTTGTAGGGGGCGAAAAAAAAATCAAATAAAATAATGCCATCTGTACGGGCTTATTTTTGTTTACCCATGAAACACCATTTCTCACTGCCTCGTGAATCATTGGCAGCCACGGCAAAGCCACACTGGGGTCTCGAAGGCTTAACATCTGAGATTGATCCACTGGCTAATAGGAAACGGCAAGCTTAGCTACATGTTGTCATCTTATTGTATTTAGCATTATCAGCCTTGCCCTGAAGGACACTGCCATTGGCCTTTGGTCCTTGGGAGGTAATTCTCAATTAGTCACTGTCCCTACCATATTGGTTTCAGATACATGAGGCTGGCACAGCAGTGCAATGGTATTACTGAATATTAATATGAATGCAACAGAATCACAACTGTTGTTAATGGCATCTCAGGGAGGGATGCTGCAAAAACTGATTTGCAGCCCACATTTATTATTGAGCTCTGAATGAAGAACCAATAGAAATAAGGAAAGTAAAAGTAAGGCTGTCTGTAAATGCTTTGTGAACATTAACCTCTCATTTCAAGAGCCATTTAACTGGATTCTTTATCATTTCCCTCCATGGCTTCATAATTATTGTAAAGGCCATATTCACAATTATCACATTGCTGCTGACAAAGAGTTGGAGCACATTAAATGAAGCTTTTATGCACTTATTTGAATCCCTATAAAATCTCTGTAGTCAAAATACGACACTGATATCTTTAATTTTCTCAAACATGTCAGGCAGAAAAAGCCTGCATGATCTCCTGCACTTAAGTAGATTAACCTTTGCTGGTTTAATGGACATATAAGCATCAATGCAAACTGTCTGTCATCCTGTTTCAGAGTCTTTTAATATGGCTAGTTTTTAAATCTAAATAAGTCATGTCATAATTCCTGAATCAATAAGCTTTCAAAATGAACAGAAGGTTAGTTCACATTACCTCTGCTAACTTTACACAGCATCTGCTGCCACCTTACTGATTATAGTCTCTGCAAAATGTACAGTATATTGTATATTTCTGTGAATAAACCTCATAGCCTCAATAGGCTTCTGTTTCCAACAGTGAAACATCATGAAAAAGCTAAGTAAATACTTTGCAGAACAAAAATATTTAACAAAAACATAATCTCTTTTGTCAGTAATATTAATTTTACAATACATCGGTCATGGAAGCTACATTGTTATCACAGTGTGTGATGATCTCCTCTCTTGTCATTCAGAATAAAGTGCACTGAAGAGCCTTTGCGTCTTTGTTTTTGCATGAAAATTGTTAGCGTGTGAAAAAAATCCACCTCGTTGTATTAGATAAACTGTAGCCTTGCACACCTTCCTCTGGGATATGCATGTAACTGTCTCTGGCATATTAAAAAGTAATGTGAAGCGGTATCTCTGCATATCAAAGAAAGGCTCCTGAGCCATCAGTTAGCATGCCCTCAAGCTGACTCAGCCTTCACCTGTACCAAGCAAACACCTCAAATAGCTCAAGCAAAGTGAAATAACCAATGACAAATACGTGAAAAGCAAAGCAGTGAGATTTGAACCAACCTTCAGACAATGAGTTAAAAAAAGACAGAGGGTGAAACTGTCAAAGCAAAGTTAAGCCTGTATATGCAGCAGTTCAGGTGATTCACACTTGTTTACATTATCTGATATATATTCTTTCCCCAGCTGTGGCATTAACATGCAGCAGAAATCATGCAAATATGTCTGTCAGGCTGTGTTGCTAGGCACTAACAAACCTCTGTTTTACTTGTTTATCTGGACCCCAGAGCCCTGAACAGTATTCTTCACTACAGTAAATAACTGCTGAAAGAAAAGTTATGATACAGTACTTCAAGGGGACTTTGGATAACTGGAAGGACAAGAGTGAAAGGAAGTAGGGATCCAGACTGGGGCACAGGTATTTGAGATTCAGAATATTTATTGATATTGTTTGAATTTAGCCTTTTTAATATTCATAATTGTATTAATTGTATTAAGGTTTACTAATTCTAAAAGGCCGGGAGAGGATATAATGAAATGTATTCATAGGCATTAGACCACTGCGGTGGATAAATCTAAGCTCAAACCACCTACAATATGTGAGGACAATAAAGCAAATTCCATTAATTATCTTTTTACTTTGAATTTCCTCTGCACATTTAAATGCGATTTTTTGTCATTTACGTGTTGGACACCAAAGCCTTTGTCTGTCCCCTGCAGTCAAATCTCCGAATGCAATTAGACAGAGTTGACTATGTTCCTGGGAAAATTACACTCCAGGCTGTGAATAAGATTCCAGCCATTTCCTCCCAATTCAAACGCAAATCTCATTTAAAAAAAAAAAAAAGAAAAAAAAAAAGAACCTGACATGAGCAGGAATAGCAACAGAAGCTCATCGACATGGAGCTGAATGTGTCTGTGTGAAGACAGGAAATTGTCTCTCTGTATGGGGTTGAAAAGTGACGCGGTGTGTGTTTTTTATACCTATAGGGTGACATTGGAGGACTCAGCGAGCACTGAGCTATAAAATTGCTAGTTGAGAGGGAATTAGTGGGGATGGAGAGGTGGAGAGGGAAGGGCAGCTCGGTGGGGAGTCGGATGAAGAGGTGTGCCTCAGCAACCGATTTGATCATCTCACTATCAGTGATGTTTACAGTGGCTCTCCAGTTGGTGATTATGTAGGTTGGTGTCTTGACAACAGAATACAGAAAGGGCATATGCCTGCTCTATTACACAAAGACAAAAATTACATTGCAATAAAAAAAAATGAAGACAATGGCTGACACGCACAACATAACACAACTATTACCCCTTTAAGATCACAGTTGGGCTAAACTATTACCATGACCCTTACACATCCTGGGGCTTAGACTCTTGATATGTACCTGTTGTTTCTTGGCTGCAGCTAAGACGTGCCCTCTTTGACAAACTAATACATCAAATCAAATATGTAATCATGAAAAGTACTTGTCCCATAATGTCCAACGGATTTTCAAGAGGGTAAAGAGCACACATTGGCTTTGTACTGTGAGGGGATTTAAGAGTCTCGCCTCTCAGTCCATCCTCAGATTAGCCGGAGCAGTCACATCTATCAGACCTGACTGATTTCTACAGCTGGGATCTGAACAAACAATATCATATTATTTGAGTTTGGGTGATGACAGAGCTCTGAGAGGACCTGACCAGGGTAGAATATAGAAAACACATCTTCCACATGAGACAGCAACATTTTCTCACCTGGCACCCTCATCAGGTGCCACCGCACTGCTTAGCAAAAATCATCCATGTGTCTCCTCTAAGACGTTCTGTTTGCTTCTCAGAGACAACAGCCATTATTCAATCGGCCACCAGGGGTCACTTTCTGTGATATGTAAACACAGGTCATTTTTAGGCGTCAGCATAAGTAATCAGTGCTGTTTTTGCGGAGGATGGTCTCTGTCGCAGTCTGCTCCACAGTTTCCCTCAGGTCCTGTCTCCAGCCCCTGCTCACTTCTCCCAAGCTATGTTTTCCATTTTCAATCACCTGAGCTTCCCTGTCCACTTACGCACCTGTTCCTCATTTTCCTCATCTGGCCCCTAGTACTTACACCAGCCCTTTTTCCCCATGCAGTCGGACTGTTGAGTGTTTTCCTACGTGCCTGAAGCCTGAGTTTACCTGCCTGTTGTCTGTACCTGTCTATCTACCTGCTTGTCCACCCGTCTGCCTGTAAGCCTTATTTCATCCATTAAAGCAGCTTCACTGCATCAGACTGCCTGTGTGTCTGCGATCATTACACAACCTTTAATACATTTTATTATTGTAACCATGACAATGGAAGTCCAGTACTCCTGCCCACAATAGGGGTCAATAGGGCCATCTTGGGAGGTGCTCTGCTGGTGAAATCAAAGGGTGAGGACAAGCGACTTGTATAGCTGTTCAGGTTGGAGGACTTGTTGCATTATATGTAGGCGTTTCATGTAGTCAGACAGCAGTGTGTACATCTTCAGGTCAGTTACACAGGTGCCATCCCAACCATCTCTCTTGACTTTTCTACCCCATCTGTGGTATTTAGTTCCCACTCAACATACTGAAGGTGAAAATCTTTCTAAATGGTTAACAAATACACAGTTTCTAATGGATTTCCTTAAACAGACGGCCACTCAGACAAGAGTAAATAGTGCATTTGTTGAGGACTATTTTTAGCTTCAGATTTATATATTTGGTGTCCTAGTGAGTGCTTTTGGCAGCACGGTGGTGAATTTGGGATTATCTGGAAGTAAATGATGTGTTTTAATAGTTTTCAGAGAACGATAGAGCTCTATGGCACTAGAGGAATGAGACACATCAGGTGCTGGTTACACACAATACCTGTTTCTTCATGGGATTCGAGTACAAAAGGAAACCCAGTACTGTGCAAAAGATTTAGGTACTTTAGATGTTGGGTTCTTATCCATCCCCCAAATTCATTCTGCAGCATGACTACGAGCCCAAAGATACAGCCACAGTCATAAAGAACTATCCTCAGAGACAAGAAGAACAAGGAAGACTGCAACAGATGGTCTGGCCCCCACAGAGGCCTGATCTCAACATCAGAGAGTCAGTCTGGGATTACATGAAGAGACAGAAGACACCGAGACAGGCTAAAACCACAGAAGAACTGTGACAAGTTCTCAAGATGCTCGGAACAAGCTACCTGCCAAATACCTTTAAAAACTGAGTGTGAGTATCCCGAGGAAAACTGATGCTGTTTTAAAGGCAAAGGGTGGGAACAGAAAATTCTGATTTGACTGTTAGTGTGTGACCTTTGTAATCAGGCTGGTATTCAACGTAACTCCAGGGTAAGCTAAGCATCGGTTAATGCTAAACTGTTTCTGAGACAGTGGGTTGAATTACATTATTTCTATTTTACAGCTCATTTTGGTGAAGATCAGTCTTATTTGGAAAGGCAGAAAACATAGAAAGATATAATATTCAAAACGGAATGAAAACATTTTGATAAGACTATTGAAACTAACTGACAGCCTCAGCAGCAGCTCAGCACAGATAGCAGCAACTGACAGAGAGAGACAAAGATAAAAAACTCAAAATTTCACTTGAAATGATTTCTACTGTGATTGTTCCTGCAATCAGGAGGATAATTCTAATTCTATTTTCGTGCAATGGCACAACTAAATTATGACAGCCGAACAGTACGACAAAGACACAGGCGGCTAAATCAGAGGCAGCACTTTGTGAAGCGAAAGTGAAAAAATGTAGCGCAATGATAGATGTTTGAGGAAATGCCCCTGGGCCCAGAGGATCATGGCAAAAAAAATCAGATTGCATGAGGCGATAGGGCCAGGTGTTCTAAAGACAGGAAGCTAGTTATTTTTTGTTTACCTAATCAACACAGTCACAGCAGCAACTGTGGCACAATGAAACACAGCACCTGGGGAAAATTAGAATATTTTAAATTTTTGATTTTTCATCAGTCAAGCTAGAACAGTACCTCTCAACCTGCAGAAAAGTGAGGATCAGATCCTCTCAGGAGTTGATGATGAGTGTAGCAATACGTCAGTGAAAGAAAAAGAAGACTTGGAAGAGGAAGTTTCTTAGAAAACATTAAATCTTTGCTTGACTTAGCTGCGCATTTAAGTGCAGTCAGAAAAGGGCACGAGACACTCGTGAAAAGAAACGCTGCTTGAAGCCAGATGAAGTCTAAAACACCACGTGGTCATTCGTGGCCAAATCTAAGATACTGTGACAGTTAATGCTGCAAAAATCATACTTCTTCTTATAACTGAGTCAGATCTGAAAGCACAGATGATACATGATGATATATTTTTAGATTCAATTTAGATTCAATGTGACTTACGCTTTCTGAGAATATCATTATCTCAGTGCATCACGAACCAGCATCCATGAATCTGCGTATATGAAAGACGCCCTTTATTCCTCCAGACCTCCAGTGGTGCCCTACAACTGGTGGGGCACCACTGTTTCAATTCTGTCTGACTGCCAGACATTTGAAACTCTCATTTTATTTGCAGGTAAAAACAAAAGTGACTGCACCTGCAGTTTTGGAAATAATCCCACAATGCACAGGGAAACTGCACACACACGCTTGACGAAGTATGGTAGGTAAAGTTGGGCCAGGGAGTCGTACAGTTTTCAGTTGTTTCAGCATTCCAGTTTGAAACCTCTACCAAATACATTTGGATAACCAGGATGTCAGGACTGCTGCCTGACTGTTTCAGGTCCAACTTACATTATACTCACAGGAACCAGGTTATAACAAACCAATTTTCCTGTAACACATGTGCTGTTCTCATTGTTGTGAGACCAAACTGTTACAGCTGATGTGAAACCTGTTACCCACTCACAGCTGAACATCCATGTGCAGTGAAAATACAGTATAGGGAGTCGATAGACAGATGTGATGTTCTATCTGTCTATCTGCACAGTGCTATCAATATCATTGCCCTTCAGATGGGCCATTGATTATCTACCCTGGGGAGCGAAATCGATCCCGGCCTGCCCTCAGTGCTTATTATAAGTCCTGAAAGTGCAGAAAACCTTGTTTGCCAGAAACACTCACTTCATCTGAGCTCAGCTGATGAACTAGTGGTAAGTAAAGGCCTGGAAGGAGCCACCTCGTTAATATTAATGAGAACAACATTCTTGGAGTAAACTAAAAATAATCTCTGTAGGTCAATGTTAGGGGGAAACAGTGTCTGTGGTATGTAGTGCATAGAATTCAATAACACAAATGTATGACAGGCAAAAATTATTAACATTGGTTCATATGTTTTATAGTGTTTGAGTGTGCTGAGCTGAGTGTGCTGAGCTCTCATTATATCAAATAATAAAGAAGGAAGGAAGTACTTGCGTCAGAGAGAGCGTGTCTCTCAGGGCATTGGTTTTTCTAACTGCTCTTTTTGTTGTAGCTGTTGTTCAGGAGACAATTCTGTGGTTCACTCTGAAACAAGAATGCTCTCCATACCCTGCACCACAATTACTGCTGGGCAGCCAGGGCATTTTAATGGCGTCTCAATTAGAGCCGATGTTTTTTTCCGCTGAATAAAGTTGCCTGAAGCAAAGTTAAACACTTTATACATTTATGAGACCAGTGAGGAATAAAAAAAAAAAAACAAAAAAAAAAAACATGCATCTACACAGATTCACAGAAAATCTAAGTTGGCTATCTACAAGATGCCATGTAGTTAGTCCTGAACCCATCAAATCGGAGTGGATTCAGGAAGCTGAGCTGTGTTTTCATTATACATATGCATTTACAAACCGCCACCCCGTTATCTCTCTCTCACACACACACACACACATACACACACACACACACGGAGAGGATCTGACTGTTCCCTCCTCCTAATTCCTGTTATCTCAGGTTTTACTGCAGTCTGTCCCCTGTCTGTGTCACTACTGATGACTCAAACTTTGTAATTGCCTTTTAATCCTTTCGAGGATAGAACATGTGTCAGCGTCGGTTAATTTGGGGCACCGGTCGCCTCGGGATATAGAGGAAGGCTTATGACATGAAGGTCAAAAAGTGTGAATCACTACACAGGTTGGAACATTTTGGACAGGAACATGAGTATGGACGAGCAGCCCCACGAGACAGCCCCACCTGTCTGCCTGCTGCCTTTGAGCAATCCATAATCAAAGAACAGAAGAAGTTGTAACTTGTGGATTAAATCACGTTTGAAAATTAGATTAAAAAATAAACCAGGAAAAAAATGAATCCACATCTACATCCAGTTCACAGATGGAACAGTGTGAAAGCAAAACCTGTGTCCTATGTCCCCTACGTACATTGTGAGTAAGCACATTTGTGATATTTTCAAAATGCACCTCTCTGTGAACAACCTCAGTTTTCAGAAAGAGATGAGATACGGGCTGAGCATTTATTAGGGTGACCTTACAGCACCTTCATACAAATACGCATCCTGAATTCAAATCAGCTGCCTCAGTATCTTCAACAAACCTCCTTCATAAAAGCAGTTTTTAACTCCCTTCCTCTTTCCCTTCCTCGAATCGGTTTATTATGAACTGTGGACGAACTCCCCACAAAGAATAATGAAAAAGAAAAAAAAAAACACTGTTATCAGCACACAGCATTCATTAATACTCACCCCACCATTCACAGTTCATGTGATGTAAACTGTGATGTGCAGAATATGGACGTAATTCATAGGGAAGGTTATTTGCACCTTTCAGCATCAGGATAATTAGAAGTGATTTATATAAGACATTAGAAAAGTATTAAGACAACATCTAAAAAAATCAGACTAAAGAAATCAAAACAAAGAATAAAGTTCACAGTGCAGTAGGATATGAATTAATTATATATTACATATTTGTCATTCTAAATGTAAACCTCTTTTTCCCATTTGGTATTTACATAGCATTACATTTTTGGATGACCTGGCAAACTTGTTAGCAAACATTTGCTTATTTATACATCTATCAGTCACAGAGCAGCATGATCATCCATTTGGAGTCATGTTTTCTCTCTTTTCTGAGGGGAACATCTGAAATACATCGGCTAAATGTTCCACTATGTTATGTATATGATATATGAGTCTCTGTCTGCTGTTGTGGACAGTATTTTTGTTTTGTTTTGTTTTGTTTTGTTTTGTTTTGTTTTGTTTTGTTTTGTTTTGTTTTGTTTTGTTTTTTCCAGCTTTCTCACTGAAAACTGAACCATGAGAGGGGTGAGACTGAACCCAAACAGTAAAGTTGTGGGTTGGACAGATGAACAATGAGCTGAAACTCTCTATGAGGCTCTGTAAATCAGAGGGGAGCTGCACATTCCGCTGATAACGCTCTCTAAGTGTTCACCGTGTTCACGTTGTTATGTAAAAAATATTGCTCGTATTTTCCATGTGTTGTTTTTGAGTTACAGTGATGACTTTGTATTGATAAAGCCACAAAACCCTGTGGGCGTCTAAATCTGTCCTTTACTTCACACTCCCACCTCCGTGTATTACTCTCACCCATCTAACCTTAGCACCTCTTCTTCTCAATTCGTTTTGTCCTCCCCATCATCCTCTTCCTCTTGATCCTTTCTGAATCATTTGGTCATTTACACCCTTGTACTGTCTGTCTTTCTTTCCTCTACATTTCCCTCTCTTAGTTTCTCTCCACTCATTCCTTCCCTCATATCTCTCATCCCTCACAAACCCTTCTTTCCTCTCCTTCCCATTCTCATCCCTTTCTTTCTAACGGCCATTATGAATCTGCAGCAGCAGTGCCCTGGGCATTTTCTCCATTAGTGTGAATTACAGCTTCCAGGGCCAGAGGATCGCAGCGTGAGAAACCGCCCCTCTTACTCATGATAAGGTAGGTATCCCTCTCTCCTAACTCTCGCCTTTTGTCCCAAGCTCAGACAACAACAGTTCCATTAACAAAGCAAAGGAGGACACTCAGTCAGGGCAGGTGGGAAGTCTATACACCCCACCGACAGCTCAGAGCCTGGACTGGCCATGGGGTCGCACACACGGGTCAACCTTTCAGTCAGCCTGAATCCTGTGTGTGGTTACAGGAGGCAGTGACTCAGCTTGAGACCAGCCAATGTCAAATGAGTCAGTTTGTTCTCAGGTTTTTCTTTCGGTGAATGTAGAGAGAGCTTGGCCACACTGTACAATATCGCTGCCAAGAGTGCTTCAGTGCGGCCATTCAGCTCTGGCTGTCTGGAGTTACATACTCTCTTTATGTACATGAAGAAAACCAAGAAAAGTTAGGATTATTCACAGCTAGGGTGAAGTAGCTAAGCATGGGCTGTGGTGTCACAAAGGCAAAATTTATACATCTGTTTCTAAGTCTATAACCACACAGACACATATACAACAGAAAGAAAACTATCTAGACAGGTCACTTTCCATTTCACCTAACTGACTGTCTTTGGACTGTAGGATCAAACCCAAACACAGAAAGACTCAGTGCAGTGAATTCACACCCAGAACCTTTGGGCTGTGAGCCTACAGCACTAACCACTGCACCACCACTGTGCCATTAATCCTAATGCACTGCATTCATTTGAGTCATACCCTATCAGTCACGGTGTTTAAGTGAGGCTTGCTCATGAACCAATTGGTGTATCTGTTCATGAGCCAACGCTTCAGTGGCTCCGGTCCTTACGAGCAAAATGAGCTATTGTGCTGGGTTGTAACCCCTTCCTACACGTTGTTATGGCAATCCAAACGTTCGTGTGTTGCTCTCCTGTTAAGGGTGCAAAGAGTTCACTGTTGCTTGCGTTATTTATTGCTTATGATGCTTTTGTAAATTATCCACATTGTAGTTTTTTTTTTGTGTTTGTTTTGTTATCTAAAGAGTATGCCACTGATTTGAAGTGGTGCTTACATAACAATATCAGAGTCACGATGGACAGTTTAGAAAAAGAGAAATGAGATAAATGCACAAGTAGCACAGAAATACACTTTTGCCTTGACTTTTTTTTTCACAGTTTTGAATATTGGGTCTTGTTGCAGGTTTCTTTCATTAATGTAGACATGATGTATTTGTGTGTCTTGTACCTTAAAATGCTGAAGTGGGCTAATGATTTTTAACGATAGGTTTGGTAATCATTCCTCCTGTCCACGCTGACCACGACCACCAGGATACCACAACACCACTCCTTCAACATACATTTTCCTAAACCTGAACTTTGATGCATTTTTCCACATATCTCCAGGTGCTGGTGCAAAACAAAGAACACGTTGGCCACAATAAACAGGACAAAAATACCAGAACTCTTCAAGCTGCAGATTTATAGATTTGTGCTTTTCAGTTCCCACCAATGTTATTTGACTGACAAGATATTCACATTTTTGTACCACTCTGACTAAACCACAAACAAAACAGGCTTTCAATGCAACAACAATGAACTTAACTGTAGCAAAAGCAACCACACTATACAATAAAAAAAAAGAATTACTGATCGTCCACCATGCAGATACCGACACAGCTCAGGGCTCAGTTTTCTCCTTCACCTATTATTTAAAGATCCCTCAGTGTTTTCCTCTTTTGTAATTCCCTCAGCACGGTCATGCAACTTTGATGAAGAGTAACCCTGTTAAGAGCCTGCCAAGGAGCTATGTATACAGACTGTGGGTTGACACAGCCCGGGACAGTAATAGCACAGCCTCTACTGAGGCACTACTCTCACCCCCCCAGTGTTTGCAAAAGTGAGGGCAGCCTGCACAAATCTTATGCAATAACTTCAACTGACTTCTGAACATAGAGTTCAAATCTTACCAAGGCTTAGGATGCATACAGTCGGTGAACATTGACATTTCTAATCGCAAACACCTAAATCATCTGGCTTTGTGATATTTTAATTCTTTTATTGGAAGCATTCATGCTGCAGCAACAGCAGGCTCCTCACAGTTGTGATCATACAGCAAAGTAGTATCACGGATCACACAGAAAATCAACAACATGACTTTGAAATGGCCTGAGGGGCCACTGGGTAGCATCCACTGAGCTTTAAATATAGGGGAGAGAGTATTGAAGGCTGTGAGCGATCATATTTCAACCACATCTCATGAGGCCTTCTAATATTTCAGGCACAGAAACTCAATTATGAGGCCCAGGTTTTGATTTCTTAGAATAATAGGGCTACATGGCTGAATTCAATTAAGAGCACGGAGAATATATTTGGCAATCTCTCAGAGGAAGACCCACAGTGAAAGATGAAAATGTGCATCTCAGGTCTAGTAGAAGAGCACACCGGCTGAGCGGAGGTTACATGTGCCTTGAGGAACACTGAGAACATTTATAGAGGGGAAAAAAAAATCAATAATTGATGGCGATACAGCGGTTTGGCGCAAACACAAGTGAATGGATGTCAAGTTGCACACGCCAGTCCAAGCAAAGACCCTGATCTCATTGCAGTGCGCAACGCCACCTGTAAGGTGCCTGAAACGGGAACATTTAACCCATCCAGACTAATGAGAGCGTCTGAATGTGCCCGGATTAGAGACACGGCGCTGAGGTGAAGTCGCGGTGAATCAATATGTGGAAGAAAAATGCGTACATTGTGCTCTGTTCCCCTTTTACAACATGATTTTCCACGACTGTTCTCTTTCAAGGTGTCGGGGGCAGCTGACAGGAGGCAACGGCTGAATTACAATGCGCCCTGCGCAGTCTTCCTCCCGCTCCCCTCCACTGACTGTGCATGTGCCCACGGCGTTAAAGATTTCTCTGACCCGGGCTTGACAGTTGACAATGAGCTCCAAGCACGGCTGCTGACGGCTTGATTGCTTTAATATTGGCATGTGCATCCCCAACTTGAATCAGCCTCTCTCTCTCTCTCTCTCTCTCTCTCTCTCTCTCTCTCTCTCTCTCTCTCTCTCTCTCACACACACACACACACACACACACACACACACAGCCTCATCATCTGCACAGAAAACTGATGCTGATGGAGCCGAGGATCCAAAGGCAAAACAGCCAACCAACTAATGCGTTCATACACATTTCACTTCAGCTGTGTATCCAGAACTGGCTGTCAGCTGGTGTTTAAGCAGATCAAATTAAGCTACATGTTCTTGGTATATGAGTTGACCTTGCGGAGCACGGTTATCCTATAGAGTTTAGCGTAATGCACATGGATAAAGTGAAAGAAACTTGCAGATCAAATCAAGAGAAAAGCCAGTTGCCCACCTCATCCTGCTGCGGTTGATTCGGTCTCTGATTCGGCTGCTCCTTGGTAGCTGTCATTGTAAACTCCTTGTATGATCAAACTTGGCTGAATCCTAAGGATAAAAAAAAAACGACCAGTTTCCCCGTTTTCCGTGCAAGAAGAGAGAGGAGGGGAGGATGCCGCGGCGGGCAAAGCCGTCTCGTCAAATGCGGAATCTTAAACAGGAGTGGAGGAGCGGAGGGACAGATCCGTCACGATTGAATATCTGCGAGGTCTTGGAGAGCGTCTGACGAGAAGCCAACGCAGCCTGTGCGTTCACATCACCGCCCCCCCACCTCCCCCCACCTCCACCACCCCAGGAAAGGGAGGAGAGTTTCGGACACGCTCGTTATCGAACCGAGAAAGCCGACGCGTTCTCACATTTTACCACCCTGCCACTTCTCTTGTACGTCTGGGTGAGGAAGTAGTGGGTTCAGTAACACACACTCTCTCTCTCTCCCCCCTGCTTTCAGGGATGCTGGCATTTTGGAGGGTGAGGGGATAACAGGGAAGGGGGGGGTTCAAGTGGTCTTGTGATGGACTCCCGCGAGGGTGGGGGTTGTATTTGCTGGATCCAAAAACACGTTAAGAGTGTAGTATGGGCTGTTTTGCCTAATGATCGTGTCTTTGCAGACTGTTTTCCTGACACCGTGTGTGACAGTTTTCTTAATATAGGCGCTGAAACCCTGCGTCAGGCGCTGTGTGAGGCTGGAGCCGAGCGGGAGCTGTCCGCGGTGCTGAAAGCCCGATGCACATTCATCTTCATTTCTGGCGTAGGCGCATACACCGCGCCAGCTCTGCTTTTTTTCCTTTTCTTTCTTTTTTTTTTTTTTTTTGTTATAGTGCACTAAACACTGGCCATAGTCTCAGTCAAACGGCTGCTTTCAAGCTGGAGATCGTGTTGTTTTGTTATACAGGAGGTTTCACTTGGCCTTGAGCGAGGAGCTTAAATGGTCAATAAAAAGAGATTCAGCGCGGCTCACCACAGCTCGCCGTGGGTTGTTAAATACGTGCCGGGCCAAAAAAAAAAAAAAAAAAAAAAAAAAAAAAAATACAATTGCATCGGTCTTTAGGATACTTAGCAGCGAAATGACACCTGTAAACCCACCGCTATATCAAACTTACCGCCGGGCTTATGAGAGAGCAATGTTTTCTGTGGTCAGAGGCTTTGAGGAGCTGGAAGCCCACATGCTGCAGCCGCATTGTCAACACAGAGGCAGAACAGGAGGCTGTGATATTAAGTCTCATGTCTTTAATGCCTCTGCCAGACAAGAATCGATATTTTATATCTGCGTTTGACTTTTGCGGTGAATTACCACGCTTACCAGGGATTGTGAAAAGTGATACACACACACACACACACACACACACACACACACACTCTGACCACTACACGAGGACACACCGATGGTGGAGAGGAACTGAATACAGTTACTCGTGTTGTATCTAAGCACAGTTTGGAGTTACTTGAGTATTTCTGTACTTAAATGTTGAACTTTTTTTCTCCTCTAAGTTTCTTTCACAGCTTCACATTCAAAACATCGGTTTACAGAACATGATGCACTTTAATAGATTAAACTACCCCAAAATATGCAAAGTTCCTAAAACCAGCTCCACATCGAAACAAACTGCATCATTAAAGTCCTGTTCACCTGTTATTTACTCCATAATAATGATCCAGTAACATGATCATGAACACTGACAGAAGCTGTTGTAAAATAAGAGGAAATGAGGCATCGGGGTGTGCATTACACAAAGACAATAAGACTGCAACTTTAGAGTGTTACTGCCAATAAAACTTCATGAAGAGACACCAAAATGTTTTTCATTAAAGTTTTCTTTCACCACTATCCACAATTAATTTTACTGTTTACCAGCTGTGAGCAGCTTCTCCGTTTCTTTTCTGCAGGAGAATAAGGTCTATCAACAGCGTATTTAAAAATCAGGAATTTTTTGGTATGCATGCTGCTGGCTTTGGCTGGTATCTTTATTTTGTCACATTTCTCAAAAGGTGGTGAGAAACAGTATGTAGTCTGGATTTGGGACATAGCTTTTCTGTGCAATGCAAACTCAAAGCTCAGCTCAAACAAAGATGAAGAAGACAGTGGTGCATCATATTCCAATCATACCACTGCTGCCCTCACTGAAGGCTTTCGCTCCCCCACATCCTGTTTGAGAATTCTTCTCAGATACGACCATTTGAAATCGGCTCCAGTGTCCTGATTACACCTACATCACCAACTCAAAAACACAGGGGAGAATAACTTGAATAAAACAAAATGAATGAAATAAGACTTTACAATTAAATTTTCTTCCAAAAGACATTTGCCTAGCCTCATACGTGTTGCTCTAAAATGCTGGGTTGAGATGCGGTGACTGTGAAAGCTTTCCACAGCACACGATTCACATCATTTTCATAAAATCATTCAGTGACCCCCCTCATGTCCTGAACGGAAGCATCGCCACTCAAATTTCTTTCATTTTCCAGTCGTCTGTGGGGGAGGGATGAGATCACATCTGACAGGACTGGAGTAGAATATAGTGCTGAAAAACTGGCCTGCTTGGATTATAATAAAGGCACAAATCGATCTGTGTGCTCTATTTTGTAGACAAGGGTAATCAATCCACTTTGAGAAGTAAGTTGGTCCAAGTCGGCCTACGGCACCACTCAGCGCTGCTCAGTGCAGCTGTATTGTTATGAGAAGCAGAGCCTATAATTTGGTTAGCACAGCTACTCCTCTCCAGCAGCAATACTTTCTGAGCTCTTGCATAATGCCTCATGTTTACGGGTACACACAGCAAATATCTTTGGATTTTAATTTTCTT
This sequence comes from Toxotes jaculatrix, assembly GCF_017976425.1. NCBI lineage: Eukaryota > Metazoa > Chordata > Actinopteri > Toxotidae > Toxotes > Toxotes jaculatrix. The sequence goes on from NC_054408.1 coordinate 22,980,222, forward strand.
GGAACTTTCAAGTATTTCAGATACTTGCAACGTTCTAATATTTGCTCGACATATTTGCTGTCCTTTGTGAAACAATGACCACTACACAATGGATGCACTCGCTGTGAACAGGGCTTTTGTTATTAGCATAACCTGTTCATACACACACAAATTAATGTAGTTATGCAACAATACTGTACACTCACTCTTCGCCATGAAAGTAGCACAAGCTTGTTACCGTAAGCAGTATTTCAGCCAAGCATGCTAATGTGTGCAGCTTAGGAAAAGGACACCGTCCTTCAAACTCTTTAAATGCTAAGTATGGTTTTAACTACAGCCATAGGAACCACCAAGCTTGACAGGCCTGCTGTATGTTGTTCAGATGAATAAGCTGCGATTGGCTGTTCAGGGAGATGCTTACTGCACAGTCAGTCACCCAACGCTCTTTTTTGTTCCCCACCCCGACTCCTGTTGGGTCAGGACATCAGGACATCAGCCAGCTGATGTCCTGATGTCTAAACTCACTACAACTAACTTAAACCTCAAATGATCAGGTCCAAAAACATGGATTTTCACACAGGTCTCATCTACACAACAGGATATCAATCATATCACCAAAACCGCCGCTCTCTGATGCTGATAACCACTTAAAAACATAAAACAGGGCATTTTGCTCTTCAGAAAGCAGCTCTTATATCCACTCTACCCTCCACCACACAGTGACAACACAGAGTAAATCCCCTGTCAAATATTTCACAGAACTGAGAGAAATGCCAGCAAAAGACCTTCACGCTGGTACTGAGGACAGTCTAAACATCTCTTTCACCCAAAACACTGACGCTCAAATATTGACATCTTGTGTTTGACCTGCTCTACCTTCAGAATGTCAGAGACGTGAAATAATTGTAAAGTAAACACTGTGTAACAAATGTACAGCATGGGGTGGTCATCTTTGAAGGTCAAAACAAAGGTGCTGGATCAAGACAAAGAATTTGAGGTGAAAAGCGAGGAGGGAAAAAAAAAATCTGTTTCATTCTCTGTGGGTGTTTTGAGTGCATTAGCAGAGTTCTCATTAGCATAAATTCCCCTTAACCTTTGCTTGTGTGCACCACTTTCTGAGAAAGACTAATGGAGTTTGCCTGGAAGAGAGAGCGATGCGCTCATTGGCTATGCTCAGATGATGAATATATTTGATAATCTTCAGTGGATTGTTTCATCTAAAAGGTAAAGGTTGTATTTACATTGGTTAGCCTCCGTGAGCATCTTCAAAACTGTGGGTTCTATCCTATAATACACGTGGTGATATCACAGCTTTCAGTGTTTTTAAGCTCCACAATACAAAGACTTATTCACTCAGGATGAGACTACAGTGTGTCAGTGTCTTCTTGTACAGTAGTGTAAGTGGACACAGGACGGTGACAGTGCCCTTAAGTTACGTTCAGACAAGAACATGAGGTGAATTTTAAACATGGTGTGATTGCATATGAAGTCAATAGAAAGACACAAGCGGGTGCAAATTTCCCTGAGCAGCAGGGACAACTGGGACAAAGATGCATCCATGTGAGCTGATTTATACTTTAGGACTATAAATGCACAGAGACGAGAGGAAAGCAGGGTTAAACTGAGGGGAACTGGCAGAAGTCTCAGGATTTTCTGGTGAGTTCAGAGCTCAGTCGGAGGAGCTGAGCTGAACACAAACACATGTGACCAGTGTGTCCCCTGCTAGCCAGCTTACAGTTCATGTCTGTACAGTTGGTACTTTGGTTGTTTGGGGAGAATCAACATGGACTGCACAAACAGTCCTGTGGTCAAATTCAAATGGCGAAAGGCAGAAATGAGCTTCACTTTGAAACAGCTTTCACACTCTGCCCTGCTTCATGTTGATGGTTTTGCTTGCTGTACATAAAAGGGATTATTTGTTTTTGAAGAAATGTGCAAAGAAATCTTTTTTTCTTTTCTTTTTCTTTTCTTTTTTTTTTTGGCTGACATCACCTAAAAGACTATCAACTATTTTTTTTTTTAGTTAGGGCTATAAAAGCACAGCCTTATTTGTAACATAAATCAATACAATAACCCATTAAAACCATGGCTACAAAAATAGGTATACAAAAGATAAACCTTTCTATATTGCCATCAGCATTGTCATCCCTTGGTATGTTACCCAGTAATTTTATACTGTTCCTTGTAGTTATTTAATGTGTACTCAGTAATTTAATAAAACACTTACAGTGAAACAAAAATTGGTTACCTCTAATTCCCTAACCTTTTGTCATCTCTCTTTGTACTTATATATAGGTATCCAATAAGTGTTCTATTGGTACCATGTGCACTTTAAATAATGACAGACATGTACTTATCAGCTGTAATCTAAAGCGTTTCCCTAACTTTCCCTGTTTCAACCTTAAAAATGCACACAGATGTCTAGAAGACATAAGAAAAACATAGGACAAAAAAAATACCAGCGTTCTATTCCTGGTATGAGACATGAGTTGTGACAATTTGCATTTCACGTGATTTCTCGCCTGATGAATCCCATTCACCGCCTGATTCATGTCTGCTTATGCAGCAGAGCTACGGTTACAGTGATTGCAGGGGGATTGCTGCAGGATCTGACTTTATTTCTTTGCACTTCACACTGGGCTCGTGGTCTTTCTGAGATGCGCTTGTTCTCTAGCTTGTTTAAGGTCTGCTGAGGTTCTCTGAATGAATACCACTCTTCTTGTTGTGCTTCAAACACTACCATGCGCAGCACTGTGAGAATAAAGGCAGTGGCATTAAAGTTAAGCAGTCTGGGCTGAATTGCTGGCACAAGATCAAAGACTGTGCTTTAAGAGATACAAGTTTAGAGTTTTGCTTCAGTGCATTTGATGGGTTTTTTTTTCTCTTTCAGTTTTTTTTTCAATAAATTGTCAAAAGTAAGGAGACAAGATCCTTCTTGGCACTTTTTTGATAGCGGGTGAACACGCTGCTCCAATTACGAAGAGTCGCAAACACCTCTGCCTGTGCAGTGACTCTGCTGTATATGAGAGCATGACATAATATAATTGGGAAGGTGAGGTGTGAATCATAAGGTAGCGGGGGTGTACAGTTGCTTTTCTTTAAACTACTTAGCAGAGTTGCGGAGTGCTGGAGAAAGAGTGTGTGTGTGTGTGTGTGTGTGTGTGTGTGTGTGTGTGTGTGTGTGTGTGTGTGTGTGTGTGTGTGTGTGTGTGTGTGTGTGTGTGTGTGTGGGCGGAAATAAAGAGCGCGGGAGAGAGGGGGAAGGTGTGAGAGAGGTAGGGAGACAGAAAGTGAGAAGGAAAGAGAGCCCTGGGGAAGTGTTTTGCTGAGGTGTCTGCTGTTGATAAAGTATTTATGACCCTGGGGCAATTTAGTGCAGACTTTCAGGAACTCCACGCCACCAGGCCGCTGATGAAAGTTTCATGACCAAACTCCACTGTGCGCCACTGTGGCTCAGCCGGAGCAACTCCACATTATTACAGCAGCTGCTAGCACATCTGACCAGGAGGAAGATTAGCACCTTGGCTTCCCATTAAATGGCAAAGTCAAACTCTTCCTTGGTTGGTATTCTTCATGCACATTTCTTTTCCTTTAAGTGGTTCTGCTCGATGTAAAGCAAAGACGCAAACAGTAAAGTCGCTCAGAAATGAGTTGTTAAGTCTGATTTGGCCCCATCTGTTATCTCATGAAAGCTTTAACCTGTAAAGCTGACTGAAGGGTTTGAGTTCGGACTTCAAAAGCAAAGTAAAGCCATCAGTGCTGATAAATCTGGACACTGTCAGAAGAGTGTTTTTTTTTTCCTGAGCCATACTGCACACACTGGCTGATTTATTTCTTTGGTCTGTAGGTTTGTGTGTGTGCTGGGGGGGGTTTGTTACTAGGTCTGTTCGGCACAGACAGACACACACTAAGCCCTATTCTGAAGGCTCTGAATCAAGCACACCGCAGTCAGTATTTGCATACAGTATCAGCACCAATTTGAGCCTCCCACTGCCGTGACTACTGACATCAAAACGGTCGATTTTCTCAGCAATTTGGGTTTTTCAAATGAGCTGCCCGGGTGCATAAACATCAGATGCACCAAATGACCAGCAGAGGCCCCTTTCATCGTGCTACAGAGTGAGCATAAGGATCATTTTTGCAAAATATTCCACAATCACGTGAAGTAAAATACTGCTCAACAGGAGAACAACACATTTAACCTTTGCAATTTTAACCGAGGGAGGACATGCTCTTCAGGGTTATTTAAATCACTGATCAGTTGATGATTGGAGTCACAAGAAATGACATGAGCCCAACACATAATAACTTTAATATCTTTGATTGCCTAATATGTGTTGTAATTTTTGACTGTGTATCAAAGTAATAACTGTAATTATAACATTAAACTGGATAAATGCAGAGTGGACTGATTGAGGGCCAAATGCCATCATATCGAGCTGTGCCAAGCGCAAATCTTTTTCAAGGCAACATGATGTGCTCCATCCGGCAAATATTAATTCATTAATTCAATCTCATGCGGCAGATTACACAGCACCGAGGCACCCCGCTGTTGACTTTGCGACGTCATTCACTTTGCAGTCGGTGTCATTTATTTATTACTGTTGTGTTCTCCCACTGCGCTTGTTGATATCATCAAGGGGTGTGTCAGACGAGCTGAATGAAATCCTAATGAGGGTGTCGCCCCGGAGTGAGAGAAAGGCGACACCAGCTCACGCTCTCAATCAGACGCCTGCTGCTATGCACAGTTGTCTACAGGTGATAGACAGCAGAAGATTTTATTACTGAATCTTGAGTCACGCCTAGACAAGTCCAAGATGAAATAGTGTTTGCACTGTTTGACGAGTCATCGAAGTCGTTGTTACTGTGGCGGCACCTCACTTGTAAATGTATGATTCAGAAGTTTTGGCATAAGCCAGAAAATTTTACAAGCAGTCTGTAAATCTTTCATTGAAAGTGCTTTGTCATTCAATATGACAAGCACCATCACTATGAGTTGTATTTAATTACCTAGAGTATTCATGCTGTCAGTGTTGCTGTTATGTAGTGTGCATGTTTTGATGTTTTAATGAACTCCTGAATGGGTTAAAGACTATTTTCTACCCCTGCAAAAGAGAAAGTTGTCCTTTGTTCTACATGAACTTACTTTTGATCAGAAACATGTACAGAAGATCCTGTGCCTGTTACTTGTGGTGGGTAATACAACAAAATATAAGGAATACATTCAACATTTTCAAGCAAAGGACCTGCAGGCATCCACCCTGTCCAAGTGTCCTCAGCTGAAACCCTGAATTTCTAACAGCTAGCTAGACTGTGGATGCTGGAAAGTGAAAAGCTAGAATTTCCCACAGGGATCAATAAAGTCCAACATTTCACACTTGATTATAACAATATACTGCTGCACCAAATCCTAGTGGTGGAGCAGAATGCTGTACTCAAGATGCTGAACAGCAGGACAACTAGGCCTTATATTTGTAACCAGCAATAAGCTGGTTAAAGACGATTGATGCAGATGCAAAGACTTAATTGTAAGCTCAGTGTGATGAGTACAGTTCTTGGGCTAGCAATATTTTGTGTTTCTTTTGTTATGAGATCCTGTGAAAAAAAACACAGCCAACAATGAACTGATCCTCATGACGAGTATTCCTCTGTGGTCGATTAAAAACTATTAAAAACGCATCAGTGAGCCACACCGCTGCACTAACTGACATGTTCCTTCACTACCATGAACACACACACACTGCAGTTTGTTTTAACTCAAACCAAATACACCGTCCTGCTGCTGGTAACATCAAATATATGAGAAATCACAGCTGACAACAGTCCCCAACACATGCACCATTTCATCCATTTATGTGACATCTTTACAAAAAAAAAAAAAAACTCAGACTTTAAAAAGAAAGTATAGATTTTCAAGTTCCTAACTCACTCTCTACTTTTTTCCTTTCTTTATGTCTTTACAGGGCGGTTCAAACCCAAGCCGGGGCTTTTTTGTGTGGAGTTTGCATGTTCTCCCTGTGTGGGTTCCCTCCAGCTTCTCCAGCTTCCTCCCACAGCCCAAAGACATGGACTGGTGACTCTAAAATGTCCACAGCTGTGAATGGTTGTTTGTCTCTATGTGTCATGCCCTGTGATGGACTGGTGACCTGTAAAGGGTGTAGCCTGGCCCTCTCCTGAAGTCAGCAGGGATTGGCTCCAGTCCCCCCGTGACACTTAAGGTATATGTCTTTACAAACACATACATTCTTGTCTTATAGTTGTTGTCTGTAGTTGAGAGGATACATGTTGACATAAAGCATTCACTTGCCCTTTACCCTAACCTGAACCCTAAAACCAAGTCTTAACCATCAAACAGCCCACTGAAGTTGTGAGGACCGACCAAAATGACCTCACAACAATTATCTCAAACCAAAATATACTCATGTTTATTCATACATACATATATACACAAGAGGCATGTTTCACCTCTTGTCAAATACGCAGATATATCTTAATGCCTAGGTCAGTAATGAAGCACAGACTTTCGAGGTGAAAACAAACGCGGTGCAGTTTACAGTGTACGTTTCTCTAGCTGCTGCCTCTCTCACAGTAATCCTCAACTTGTCCCTCTGAAACCAAACCTGCTTTGGAAACATAAGCAGAAACACACAGATATTCCTCTGCCCAAGACATAATGAAGACAAATTATGCATGTATGCAGCTAGTGGAGACACAAAGCATTATTCAGAATCAATACAGCCTCTGGGCCCTTGCAGAGGGGGGGGGGGGGGTAACGAGAAGCTCCAGCCCTCCCTCCAGGATCAAAGACACTCAGTCTCATCCAATCATGTAGCTGAAGCCGTCCTCATTCTTGCTTCTCAAAAGCTTGGTTCTGCATTCTGTTCATCATTGATCAACAGAGGCAGGCGAGGGTTTGGCAACAGAGCAAAGGGCCCTGAAAGCCCTCAGGCATTCTTTGACTTTGGGTAAAACATCTCATCCTCACCATAGAAAAGCAAAGGCAGCGAGCACTGTGTAAAGTCATCCTAATCAATGATCAATGGCACGAGATACGCTGAACATGACAGGCAGCATTCCCAAAATAGTTCCTGTGACACTGATAGTTTGATTTGGAAAACATTGTTAATCTTTTACTTTTTTTTCTTTTTTTTTTGTATGTCTATAGAAACAAAGCATAAACAGGAAATTTACTCAACTCAGGACATGAATGTTTAATCGGAACTGTGACAAATTGAGTTGTAGCCTGAGGATGAACAAAATCCCCAGTAGACAGAGGATAAATAGCCCACACATTTGCTGTAATCGGGCATAAACAACATGAACAACATGGACTGAAGAAAAACACAGACTTGTTTTAGTTTTGTTTGTTTTTTTTTTCAGGACTTTCTGGCTCAAACCCACGACCAAGAGTCTCGTGCTCTACCAACTGAGCTAACCGGGCGGCTAGTCACTCAAATAAAACTTGTAAAAACATCTGCATGAACATAGCATCAGTAAGCTGATTAATTTCCATTCAAACATTATCAAAAATATACATTATATGTTGTTATTTAACATACTGAACAAAAAAATGAACAGTTTTATCAAACTACATACAAACAGAAATGCTTCTGCCCCCAGACAGTAAAAGGCTTTTGAGCTGTTGCATTGTTTCAAATTCAAGAATTTAAATGTGAAAGTTTCCGTTTCAGTCCATTGGTGAAGCTTCAGTTTTGTTTTGGTTTGATTAAAATGTTAGTGCAAAAAAAAACTGGAATAATGATGTGATGTGGGGGTGGGTTGATGTGGATTTCCAAATGTAAAATAATCACGGGTTTGGAGAACGGAGAATGAACAAGCTCCTTTTGTCCTGGGGAGTTTGTGTTTGCCTTTCATTTTTTTGTTCTTTATCCCTGATATTGAGATAGACAAGGATAAAATTAAAAGAGCACTGCCAGGGAAATAATGGCTCTAAAGGAAACAAAAAGAAAGTTCATGAAGTTTATCTCTCAACAGTTATTTCAAACTTAGAAATGAGCCTCTGATCGATATTTGATAGACTGCTGTGTAATTTTCCAAAATACTGACGCAACTGGGTGAATTAGCAAAACCTTAGCAATGTTATACTAAAAGATTATATCTATTTTATCTTTTATAGCTCCTCCTTATCATTTCACCCACAGCTGACTCTAGAAAAGTGTGTGCATGCTTTGTCTGAAGTGCGTTTGAGACGCACACACTCTCACTGCACAGTTTTCTTTTATGAATATTAGTGTGGAAAATGATAAGCTATCCTTGTGCAGAATGCTTGTTAATAACAGAAGGAAATGGGGTCAGTAAGTATGATCCCAACACACTTTGGTCCTTGCAAATATTGGTATATAGTGCATTAGATAGTACACTGGTATGATAATGGATGGATTTTCTGCTGTAACTTGAACAGCTGAAGAAGATCATCATGGGCATCATGGGCACTTGGTTGTGCTGCCTCTAGTGGCACCCAGAGTTACGCTGCTTTATGGACACCCTGGATGTTTGATGGGCAGCTAAACATAACAGGAAGAGGCAGAGCTAAGTGACCTCTGACCTTGTGGAGTGAATATTTCTCTTATGAATGCAGCCATATGCAGCTGAGATATGAAAGCAGTGCCAGTCTCCAGATGTGGTCTGCCGGCACACTGTCAGGCATGTGTGCATTTACACCCAGCATTCACAGATCATTTTCCATATTCACATGCAGATTCGTGATAAATGGGTCAAATTACACTGCCAGCAAATCTTCACAACATCTGCCAGTCACTTTGATAGAAGTTCATACAATGGGAAGAATCTGCTTCCTGTTTGACTGCAATCCCCAAGACAGCATTTTTGGACTCACAGACAATGATTCCAAAAAGAAGGATTTTGGAATAATTCAGTGTGTTACTGAGCTGAGGAAATCATCATTCTAGCAACATCACCTCATTTTGTACAAAATTACATCTTGAGACCACAAACAACAGCATACAGTGTTAAAAGTGTGTGGGCGCTGTTCTCTGCCTCACGGAAACCTGGCTAAATCACAACATGCCCGACTCAGCCTTCCAGATCGACGGACTACAGCTTTTTCGGGCGGACCGTGACCACCGGTCAGGGAAAACATGGGGAGGAGGACTCTGTGTGTACGTGAATGAAGGTTGGTGTACAAACTGTGGACTGATAAAAAGCTACTGCTCTGAGGTGATAGAACTTATGACAGTGAAATGTCGGCCGCACTATCTGCCACGGGAGTTCACCGCGGTGTTCGTCACCATTGTTTACATCCCGCCGGGTGCTAATGCTAACGAAGCATTACAGGAGCTACACGACACCATTAGCTCATTGCAGAACAGGCACCCGGAGGCGTTTTACGTGGTTGCGGGAGACTTTAACCACGTGAAACTGACGGACACATTGCCCAGTTTTTACCAGCATGTCACCATCCCCACACGCGGAGACAACATTCTGGACTGTGTGTACACTAACATTCAGGATGCATACAGAGCTCTCCCCCGCCCCCCTCTTGGCCTCTCCGACCACATCTCCATCCTGCTTGCGCCAGCTTACCACCCCCTGCTGAGACGGATCAGGCCAACAAAGAAGACTGTCACTGTGTGGCCCAGTGATGCAGCCTCTGTGCTACAGGACTGCTTTCAAAGCACAGACTGGCAGGTCTTCAGGGAGGCAGCTACATATGAGGGAGAGGTGGACCTCGAGGAATACACCTCCTCCGTCCTCGGCTTCATCTCTAAGTGTGCTGATGATGTCGCCACCACCAGGACAGTAACCTGCTTCCCAAACCAGAAACCCTGGCTGAATGCTGAGGTCAGAGCTCTGCTGAAAGCTAGGGATGCTGCGCTCAGGGCAGGTGAGGCATCAGTGCTGAGAGTGGCGAGGAAAGAACTGACAGCAGGCATCTCGAGGGCCAAAGCCACATATGCTCAGAAAATTAAGGGTCACTTCACATCCAACGACCCCCGGAGCATGTGGAAGGGTATCAAGTGCATCACAAACTACAACACCAGGGATGCCCAATGCCCACTGGACCCCTCCCTGCCAGATGCACTCAACAGGTTCTATGCCCACTTTGAGGATCCTGACTCCCCCCCATCACCTGGAACACCAACACATCTCATCTGGTCAGGAAGGCCTACCAGCACCTCTACTTTCTCAGGAAGGTGCGGCGAGCTGGACTTGGAAGCTCAGTCCTGAGGAACTTCTACCTCTGTGCGGTGGAGAGTGTCCTCTGCACCTGCCTCACTGTGTGGCATGGCAGCTGCACTGCTGCTGTGGGGAACAGCCTGCCCACCACCTCAGACCTCTACACAGCACGATGCAGAGGGAGGGCCCTCTGCATCATGAAGGACTCCACCCGTTCTGCACACAGTCTCTTCCAACCCCTCCCCTCAGGCAGGCGGCTGACGAGCACCTGGAGCAGGACCACCAGGCTCAGGAACAGCTTCTTCCCTAGAGCTGTAAGGCTGCTGAACTCTAGCCCTGTAGACACCCCCCTACCCCACCCCTTCCCCTCCTCACCACCCACTGACAGACCTGCACTACAACACTATCACTAAGTGCAATACTTGGCCACTAAGTGCAATACTTTGCACTACCACTACCTCCTACTTGCACATGCATATTTATGCACATGCTAATCTCAGCTTCCTTATCTTTTTTTTTTTATTTAAATGTTTATATGTTTATATTTGCCCTTATGTTTATGTTTATATTCATATTTTTCACTCTTACATCTTGCTCTTGATGGCTTAAACTGGGACCTGAGTACTAATTTAGTACCACAACATGTAAATGTACTGGTATGACAATAAAAGTTCTTTGATCCTTGATCCTTGATCTGCTCAGTATTAATTTATTATCCACATAAAAACTTTAACATCACATCCTTTTCTGTATTGTGACCATACCCTGACATGAAATCAAAAATCTGAGAAAAAGTGATGATAACACTGGTGAAAAATTCATCCTACACAATCAGAAGCAAAGGTTCCATGAAACTGGCTAAATTTACTATTTAAATTTAATTTGAACATAATTTAAAGGGCATACAGTACAATAACATCCACACAGCTTACACAAAATTCAAAACTCTGTTCCAGAATCCTATTCACTGCAAGATAAAAATCTGGCCTTTTACAGCTGTCATGTTCACAGTCCTCCACACACAACCCCTCTAAGGAGTTAATAGTTTGAGCAAACAGAAGTGTGCATGTTCTTCTCGGAAATGGAGGGAATTAAAATAGCTAAATTTTTTCCCCTTGGGGATGGTGTGTGTGTGGGGGGTAAAGAAACTACAGATGAAATCTGTGAGGATCACAGTTACCAGAGACAGCTGACTTTAAGCTACCCTAAGCTATCTCAAACAAACTTAACTTGCAGCTGCCTTGGGATCAGTGATAGCCCAGATAGAAAATCACCAGTGGCCCTTAAGTGGGCCAGTGTCTGCATTCAGCAGCAGGAGAAGCCCTTTCCCAGTCCCTTCAGAGGAAATGTGAGTCCACCCAGAGATGTCAGAATTTAGTATGAGCTTATTTATTCAAGGTCACGTCTTCCTTCAGTTTCAATCAACCAATCAATCAATCAAACTTTATTTATATAGCACCTTTCAAACAAATCAAGTACAACCCTCCCAGGAAAAAAAGTGAGAATGGGTTGATGTGGACAGGAACTACTTTGATAATATTTCTCAACAGCAGTTTACTAAAACCCATACAGATATTAGGATGTGATGTATAAATATAACCAGTGACACTGGTAAATACAATACGTAGTGACTCTGCTTCCAATAAAAAATTTAGTGCTTCAATCATATTCACTCATATCATACAAAATAATACAATGCCTCGGAGCATAATCCAGCCAGAGATTATGCTTCCTACAAAACATATTTGCTGTTGCTGTTTAGTTGTATAGAAACATAATTTCTAGGAGACAGGATTGGAAATCAATTCTTCACTCCACTGCATTCAGACATTGGTGTCAAAACAAAAAGAAACAAAATCGCAGATGAGCAGATGACAGGATTATGGAAGAACTGAGGGGAATCACTTTCAGGCATTTCAGTGATTTGACAGAAAAAAGGAAAAAAGAAAAGTGGGGACAGGAAGGACACAGGGGCCAGAACAAAAATGATGAAGAGGTAGAGAAGACAGAGAGGCTGCATGCTACACGAGCAAACCTCTCTGAGCAGTGAGTGGGAGGAGGACAACATGGATGATGCAGAGAAAATAACCCACCCTGATGGATAGCCATTCAGTTGACTGCAGGCCAGGGCAGCAGTCTCTCCAAGAGTCAGGATTGTTAGCCACGTGTTAGATGCTATCACCTCGAGGTCTATGTGGATGCACAGAGGACTGTGGAAAGGAGGCGTCCAGGGATTGCTATATTGATCCATTTGCCTTCAATCACATTGTAGTCAGTCGAAAGCAATAAGGACTTGCATTAGAGGAAAGGATGCACAACAGGGC